>NC_092806.1:38335857-39065604 GCF_040954645.1 Diabrotica undecimpunctata | reverse complement strand
CAGAAACTCGAAGACGAGATGCCTTTGATTTATATGAAAATAACTTTTACTTGACATAGTATCAATGTCAATGTCTTGAACACATTACACCATCAGGTATCAATAACATTCCATGGGCGGAGAAAGTATTGTTTAATTAAAAAAATCATAACAAAATAACTGATTGGTTTCATTTTACAAGTATTGGTTTAATTTAGCTGAACTTCTAAAGTAAAAAACATGTTTTTGTGGTTGGATTTATTTTATGAGTTTTCTATTAATTTTGCCCGAAAATTATGGCGATATATCCACATATTTAAAATGTCCTTTAGTAGTAGTTAGGTAAAGTACACTCTATCGATATTTAGCCCATCCAAACTCCATCTCTTGTAAACACGAGCAAGTTTGATATCCCATTTTTCTCACAATATAGCGGCACAGAAATAAGTAGGTGGAAAGTAGGTTCCAACTAAGCGAAATTAGGTCATTTTCAGACAAGTTGTTTAGTAGTTGCGCCGATTTCGATTTTCCGTCCTCTAATGACTCGTGCCTGGTTTCGTTCAAGCAGGTTTTGATTTTTGGGAACAGGTAGAAATCGCAAGGTGCTAAATCTGGCAGAATAGATTGGTTGCTCCATAACTGTTTTTGGACAAATATTCCGTGGCAGAGTGCGCGTTGTGAGCCAAATCATGGTCGTGATGGAGTCTCCAGAAGTTTTGTTTCCACATTTCGGGTATCACTTTGCGAATTTTTCTAGTAAAACTTCTTAATAGTAGTATTGATTAACTCCTTGATCTTGTGATTACCATTACATGTGAACTACACCCCGTATTAAACTTGCTTATCCCGTACTTTTTTTACTCTCTGAGAATTTACAGTGTTCCACTGCATGGACTGTCGCGCCGCTTGGTTTTAAGGTTATATTGAAAAATCCATGTTTCGTCACAAGTTATGACCCTTGACAAGAAAGAGGAGCCTTTTTTGATGCATTGCACGGTCTCACAACAAATGTCTTTACGATGCATCTTCTGTTCTGCCATTAAGAGACTAGACACAAGCCTAGCATTCACTTAACAAAGGTTTTAACAAAAAATGATTATATATACTGTCATTTATAAACAAGGAATTTCACAAGATTTAAGTAAGGAAACAAGCAGGTTTGGATTTTTGGGAACAACTAGAAATCGCAAGGTGCTAAATCTGGCAGAATAGGGCGGCCGCTCCATAACTGTTTTTGGCCAAATATTCCTTGACAGAGTGCGCGTTGGGAGGCAGATCATGGTGGTCGTGATGGAGGATCCAGGAGTTTTGTTTTCTCATTTCGGGTCTCACTTTGCGAATTTTTTCAGTCTTCGTAAAATCTCCAAATACTAATATTGATTAACTAACTACACTCCGTACTAAACTTGCTCATCATTACTTTTTTTACTCTCTGAGAATTTACAGTGTTCCATTGCATGGACTGCCGCACAGCGGCTTTAAGGTTATTTTGAAAAATCCATGTTTCGTCACAAGTTATGACCCTTGACCAGAAAGTAGAGTTATTTTTGATGCATTGATGGGTCTAACGACAAATGTCTTTACGATGCATCTTCTGTTCCGCCATTAGGAGACTGGACACAAGCTTAGCATACACTTAACAAAGGTTTTAACAAAAAATGGTTATATACTGTCATTTATAAACAAGGCATTTTACAAGATTAAAAAAAAAGAAACATCTTATCACATATAAACAACACCATATGTAAAGGGCTTACCAGAAAAATTAAAAAGAATACGGAATAAAATACAACATCACAAAAACATTCAAGACAACTAATACACTGAGATCTATTCTTCTCAAACACTCAGAAGCGATCAAAGAACTGCATCTATAAAATACCTTGTGAATTTTTATGTGGGAGAAACCGCAAGACCACTAAGTGTCAGCATAAACGAGCATGAGTCATTCATCAAAAACAGAGACTTAGGTAGGTCTCCCAGATATGCATGCCTGGGGCAGTACAATGGAAAGATGCATCAATAATCATGAAAGAAACAGACGACAAAAAGAGAAAAATCAAAGATGCAGCCCTCATCTTAGGTACTCAATAAGGAAAAATGTGTAGTAAACCCATTAAGAGAATATAGCATTCTCTGCTTACCAATAATAAAACAAGAAGTCAGCAACAAGAATATAACAACATTAATGGATTAATAGGAGGTCAGAGATATATCAGAATTACACATATCACATAAACACATAATACAAACAGGTGAACACACAAAAATCAGAATTTGATATCACCTTCAGAATTTTCAACGCAAACGATGGCTATTTGTCTCCAAGATCGAGGCCAAATAAGTCACCTGTCTTTTTTGCTAAACAAAGCGCCAATTAATAAACAACTACACGTTAAAATAACTCCTTATTAAAAATCTTTTTTGAAAATGATTTTCGGAGTGAAAAATCGAAACGTCCAAAAAAAATGTAAAATTTATTTTTTATTACAATAACTTGTGATTTAGTCCCATGTAGATACAATATAACGATAATTTTATATTACGAGTATTTCATAATAGTATAAAACATTTCTAATAAAAAACGAAAAGTGTAAGTATTTAGGTAAATATAAATATTTAACGTTTCCCTTTCAATAAACACCAGTTAAACAAAAGCCCCTGTTGTAGCCAGTTTGTATATTTTTTATTTTTATTTTTTTTGTTCATCTCACTGTTACGCCTATGTGATTACATATCCGTTACCATTTCCTTTCAGAGCACCAGAACTGGTTTGGAATGGATGAGCAGCTTGGTCCTGTGGTTATATCCATAAAACGAGAAAAAGTTGTACATCCGGAGAATCAATTAACGACTACACTTATGCAATATCAATATAGGTAAGTAGAGATTAAAAATCGAAATGATTTACTCGCCATTTCCCGTCATTACTTTTAATTTCTCTGGGAAATCAAAAAACAAATAGAAGGTATTTTAATTATAGTAAGAAGACAATAACATTAAATATCTAGCACTTATAAAATTATAGGTAGATACTTGTAAAAATAAATTGTTCTGCGAATAAAAACCCATTGTAGCACTTACTGACCTTTATTTCTCAACTCATTCACATCAAAAGTATATTAATAAATAAAAAATAAATTAACCTAATCTTCAGCTTTAGTCCTCGTTCGCTCTAGAGTTAAAAATCCGTATGTTAAAACTTGATGTTGACGCTTTTAAAACTTTTGTCGTAAGTTTGTTTATATGAGCGATTTAAACTCATTCTATTTCGGTTTTCGAGGTTTAAGTAAACTGGGTTAAATTACTAGCGATAGCGTCGAAGAACGCGAAAAATAAATTAAGTGGAAATGGCTTACTCCTTAAATAAAATAAAAAAATAAAAATTAAAAATAAAAACATTTATTGCTATTATAATTTAACATTTTAACTTACGATATTTCAACTCAAAAATTTGATCTATTTTCTTTTGATGTCCCGCATCTGCACCATCTACTGTTTGGGCCGCATCCTCTTCGGGTATTTGGTTGTTCCTGTCGTTGACTCCTTGGCATCTTTTTCTCTAGGTACTTCTATTGGCATCGTACGTACTTTACTGCTTGGTCGACGTTGCAACCACCTAGCTAATTGCTGATCAGATGGTCGATCAGCCTATGTTTCGTTCTGTACATGCTCTGTATACGGTTTCGAGGTATACTGTCGAGGATGTCTCTTATTTTTAGGAGTCTTCTTGTGGCTTGGTGGAAGAAGTATCTTGTCCTGTTCTCAGTCACATCCCTCAGTGGTGTGTACTTCAGCCTTTCCTGGATGGTTGTATTTGAAACTCTGTGTTCCCATGTCGACCCGTCGATTAGTCGGTAGTATGACGTATCTGATCTTTCCAGCTTTTTACAGTTGGTTTCTGCTGTGGAACTCTTTACTGGAACTGCATACAACATCACCGACCTAACGTAGGCCTGGTATAATTGAATCTTCTTGGCCTTCGTTAGGGGACTTGTCCTGAAAATATAAGGGATTCTTAGTTTTTTAGCTATAGTTGCTTTTACCTTAGTGTCTTGAACGTGCTTCGTGAAGTTTAGTCTTCTGTCGGGTAGACTCCTAGGTACTTGACTGATGGTTCCGAGTGAATGACATTTCCTCTCATCGTAAGGTCGACTACTGGTGGGCGCTAGTTTGCTATGTGACGATGATGAATTGTGTCTTCTCAGCATTTATCTTGATTTCCTATTTGTCCGTGAATTCTGAAATCCTCTCCAAGTGATTTTCTAATGTCTGGACGATCCTTCTATCCTCTTTGCCTGATGTGTAGATTGCCGTGTCGTCTGTATATGGTGCTGTATTTGTTCTTGCATCTGTTGGTAAGTCTGAAACAAAAATATTGTATAAAATGGGCGATAGGATACTGCCCTGAGAATTCTTTCTTGACCATCTTGCATCCTGGACATCTTTTGGTCCGCTGAAACTTGAAAAGTTCTATTAGTTAAATATGGCTCACATATATTAACTAAATAATGTGGCAATCTAGCTCTGCCCATCTTGTTAATGAAGGCTTTCTTCCAGACTGTGTCGTACGCCTTTTCGATGTCGAGGATGTCTATTCCGGTTTTCTGGTTTCCGTTGAAGCGGATCTTCGTATCGCTGACAACTTTTGCGAGCTGTAGTTCGCAGTTTCTTCCTGTTCTGAATCCGAATTGATCTTCTTAGGTTATTCTTCCTCTTTCTGCATGCTTCATCAGTCTTCTGTAGATGATCTTCTCCAATATTTTTCCTAATGACTCCAAGAGGGATATTGACCTGTAGTTTTCTGGTCTACTTCCGTCCTTCCTTGGTTTTAGTAGAGGGATGATTTTTGCATGTTTTCTGTTGTTTGGAAAATGCGTTTTTTCTAGGCAAAATCTGAAAGTAGTGGTACTATCATTTTCTTCGACAGTACCTTGAGTGCGATGTTGTGGATGTCTTCCGATCCTGGTGCTCTGTTTCCTTTTAGTCTTCTGATGATTTTAGCAACTTCTGTTGGGGTTAGGTGGTTCTTCCTCTACTAAAAATTCGTTTCTTCTTCTTATTCTTTCGTAGGAGTTGTTGACTTCTTGTTTGGTTGCTTCACCCGACATATTTTGATTTTGCGTGTGTGTTGCTGCCATTCTTCTTGCGATTGCATCCACTTTATGTTGAGTTTCGTAGTGTGTTTCTTCCTTTTCGAATATAGGTGGCATCTTCTGTTTTGTCCTCTTCTTGCATTTTAACATCTTCCATACGTTTCCATGGTTTTCTTCTGCTTTTTTTGATGTTGTTGTGCCCTTTGTCCTCGGTGATAAGTCTACTTACTCATTTCATTACCATGGGGACATATGGTATGTTCGTATGTCTTACCGAATTTCAAAAAATCTGCTGGTATTTATTTGTCCCAAAACCCAATGTTAGTTGAACGCATCTATATTTTTAGATATTCCGTATTCATTACCTATTAATATGCAACCAACATGTCTCGTTTGGGCTTGATTTTAACATAAAAGAAACCAAATACATGGTTATAAGCAAAAATAGGATAGCACCTGGTCAATTACTAGTTAACCAACAACCTATAACACAAATCACCAACTTTTGTTATCTGGGTGCAAACTTAAATGAACAGTGGGACCAATCGACGGAAATTAAGATAAGGATCGAGAAGGCAAGATCAGCTTTCGTCAAAATGAAAAAAATCTTTAACGGCCACGATATAAAATTGGAAATAAAAGTTCGTTTACTAAAATGTATTCTCCGTTCTTTTATATGGCGTGGAGTCATGGACCTTAACTGAAGCATCACTGAAGAGACTCGAAGCATTTGAGATGTGGTGCTATAGACGCATGTTGAGGATTTCCTGGATAGACAGAGTTACCAACGAAGAAGTACTACATAGAATGGGTAAAGAGCGCGAACTAGTCATAACCATAAAACGTCGTAAACTAGAATACCTGGGCCATATAATGCGCAATGAACAACGATACAACCTACTTCGGACCATACTTCAAGGTAAAGTGCATGGGACAAGAGGTTCAGGACGAAGAAGAATATCCTGGCTGCATAACCTGCGAAAATGGTTTAACTTAACCACTACCGGACTTTTCAGGGCAGCAGTCAACAAAGTCAACATCCGTAACGGATAGGCACCATAAGAAGAATAACATGTCTCGTCTATAAACAAGATTAATTGTCGTTAACTAAAACTTGCACATCAGTACCTCGTAAAAGTGTCTGTTCTGTATTATAGGCTCTAGGTATATGCTCTAGATTATATATAATTAATTTAGTTGCCGATTAAAACATTTGTGATATGGTATTGTGTATTTTCTATATAGTTTTCATCGATTTTACCATAATTTCTAAGCGGGACTCTATTACTCCAGTAGTAGTTTACAGCGCTTCATATTTGTCCCATTCGTATTAATTGGTTGCAGACTTACTATGGCAAGAAGATGTCTAATACAAAAAGAGCTTCCAGAAGAAACTGACAAGCTCTCAAATGTTTTTGAAAATAAAGCCGAGGAAGAACCTTTGCTTGCCTGAGAGGCTGATTTAGCATCTACTGACGATTTTACCTTAGATTCTGATGAAGTACCTGGGAATATCGTTGAATCTAAAGCTGTAAACAAGATCACTACTTCCGACGAAGAAAATTCTGATAGCGAGGATATTTTCGAAAATTTACCCAAAAGAGATGAACTGACTCCACAATGGAATATAGCAAATACATACTTTTCTCTTCGAAAAAAGAAATTCTCACCCAGAGAGGGGGGTAAATATTGGTAGAAGTTCTCGTTCTGTTGATATTTTTCTAAACTTATTTCCGCGCAGTTTGTTTATACATATTGCTTCCTGCATAATCCAATGAATTGTAAGAAGAAAAAGTTTGAAATTATTTCAAGAGATAGCTGTGTAGTCGTGCTATCTATGTCATACTGAAAGAAGTGGTAATATGACAAAACGTAAGTAATGTTATTTTAGGTATAATGTACCTAATATAATGTACCTTTTTTAATTTTGAATATAAGTTTTTTCTTTACCGATGGGATTTATTTATTCCACCATTTAACACTAATGAGACATATATGACTTATCTTCTTTTAAGGGATACAAAGACACGTAATAATCTAAAAAAATCAATCGCTTGGTCCCCAAATGTCAGTAAATAGTAAAGTCATTTGAAATCATTTTATTTCGCTCCAATCAAATCAGTAACGAACTGCTTAACTAAACCAATAATAAGGCTCTGCATTTCTGGACATCTAAGACAATATCCGAAGCAACATATCTATAAAGCAAGTTTCAAAAGCTTGGACTGTGGAGGGATCTGTAACGAAATACGAGTTCGATTTACGGTAGGGTGTTAATTCATTAAGGAGTTACTATTATAAGAACTTAAACTTGGCAAACAGCATACAATGTATTTTTTAGTTATTTTAGAATCTTTAATGGTAATATTTGTAATATTAAAGTTATTTAGTGGCAATTTTTTTATTACTTGAGTTTTGACTATAGATATAATACTTATATCTTTAAAACATTCTTATATGATTGAGTTAGTTCATACCTCATTAAACGAGAGATTAAAACGATCACCGAAATGGTGACTGGACATTGTCGTCTTACACGAAATAGGTAAGGTAAATGAATCATGGTACAGAAAATGCGAAATGGAAGAAGATACTGCCATACACATCCTATGCCATTCAGGTTGGAGATTGGTCAGAAGGTTGGTCTTCATTCAGGCCACATGACTCATTGGGGTTTATTGAAAAAAAAAACAGGGCGTAGTACAAAGGTCTTATGACCAAGTGTCAGAGATAAATGTGTCTCATCTGAATTAAAAAGAAGAAGAGTTAGTTCATTTCTTTTTTTAGCCCTTGCGATTTAGCGGTACTCTAGAAGATAAACGTGGTCGTTAAATTTAGCGGATTATTTGTTACTATAATGAATATAGTGCAGTTGCCATTTCTAAACTGTTATTAGCCGTTAACAATAACGTGTTGCTCAACTGTCAAATCTAGATACTACTTAAATACAATTAATATTTTTAATCGACGTTGCTTGGTACAGTTGAAATAATTATAGATAAATTTCCTCACCCGAGAAGCACACAATAGATAAATTCTATTATTATATAAGTGCGTAACCTGATTTTGAAGTTATCTTCCGATGAACATGTTCTACAAATCTGATTAATTCTGTTATTTAATATTATAATCATTTCCTGAAATTTCTCAGTAGTATTTATAACAGATTGCGTGATGTGAGAGAAAATTGTTTTGAAATTAAGAGACCGTCGGAAGAATTGCATGCACTAATATTAATAAATACAGAAATGAATACAGTATTACAGGTAAATATATAACGTTTATGTTTACGGAAATGCATAAGAACTTGATTTATTCTAGTGTTAGTGGATGAAACTTGATTGATTTATAAAGGCGCGTTCTCACGTGTCAAGTTTAGTTGGACAAATTTTAGTTGATCAACAAAAGTTGAAAACAACTTGAATTAATTATTGTTCACACTAAACATGGCGTCTAACGACGTTGTGCGTGAATGTGAACAAATTGTTATACTTTTGTTAAAAAAGAATTGTTAATAACATGAGAAAAAAAAGTCGCAAGAAACGTCATTTTTGGGTCAGACAGTGGGTTTTCATTAAGTTTACAAATTGCTCCGGTTATATTTGAAATATCATCATTTTCTGCCATTTTTCGTTTCCGATTCTGACGATCATGAAAGATACTAATTTTTTGTTTTGGATTACTTTGTACTAGGCTGATTTGCAGTTATTGTATTTTCTAAATATATCGTTTCTTTCTCAGTTTTATCATTGCAAGTATTAACAAATGTTGATTGACCAGTTCACACGTTTTAAGATAATGTTTAACTTGAAAACAATTCGTGATGATTCCTCATTTGAACGACAAAAGTTTGACTGGGTCTAACTTTTTTCGATCAACTAAAAAGTTGATCAATTCAAAATTGATCAAGTGAGCACGCCCCTTTAGTGGATGAAACTTGATTGATTGAAATTTATGAAATTCATGTTCAATAATCCAGCATAAAATATAAAACACATTACTGTTTTTAATTTTGGATGCTATTTTAAAACATTTTTTTTTTGTGATAACAGGAATTATAAAGGTTCTGAAATTGCTTTCTTGTGGCATGTCTATGTCTAAGTTAATTACTATGTTTATATGGAATTAAGCCACAATTGATCGTAATGAAAATTACATTTTTAGCTAACTAATGTTTGACGTTTCGATTTCCATTCCGGAAATCTTTTTCAAAAATATTATTTTAAAAATTCTGCGAAAATGTATAACCAAAAAGTTGTTGTTTTTAGGCTATGTTTTTTAAAATTGATTGTTGGCTTACTTGGCCTCGATCTTGTAGGCAACAGCATGCTTGTGGTTGAAAAAAATCTGAGGGTGGTGTTTTTACGCTCGAAATATCAAATTCTGATTCTTTTGTGTGTTTTTTGTAATATATCTCCTAATTCTCAGGACTGGCACATCTAAAATAAAAAATTCCGACGGAATTACTTAAAGAAAGGGCCCTTACAAGACAATTAACTACTTTTTAGAAAAAAAGTCTTAAAAATTAATTTTGACATGCAAAAATTGGTAAAAAAATCGATTTTTTTTCATATTTTTCTTCAAATGTCCGCCATTTTGTTTATTGATTCTAATTTTCGATTAAAAGTGGTTGACTGCCTTGTAAGGGCGCTTTCTTTAAGTAATCCCGTTGGAATTTTTTGTTTAGGATGTAACAATCCTCAGCATTAGTATCCCCCATCGAACACCTTTTTTTTGGGCTATTCATGAGAACTAAAAACAAAATAATGTTTGTTCAACTCAAAATTAAAATAATATTAAAAAATTATATATAATAAAAATTATATAAAATAATATTTTCTCCAAGTGTGCCATGGAAATCTGACATTTATTGATTGTTATGACGATAAATCAACAATAATTAGAGTTTTGAAACTTTGTTATTTGTAAAATCAAATCAAAATGTACTCAAATGTTGAATACACTGACATGTTATTAACCTTAGGCGAATGTTTAGGATGTTCTAGTGCAGCTGTGACACGTTATGCAGAAAAGTTTCCTAGAAGAAACTTACCAAGTAAAAAACATTTAGAGCCGTTGAACGACGTTGTCGAGAAACTGGGAATGTGAGACCAAATAAAATAAATTCTGGTAGACCAAGAATAACAAGAACAATTAATAAAGAAAATAATATTTTAAATTTACTTGATCAAGATCCGACAGTTAGCGTAAGGAATATAGCAAGACAAACAAATACTTCTTCTTCAAGTACTTGGCGGATACTGAAAGAACAGCAATTACATCCTTATCATTACAGACAAGTCCAAGAGCTCTTGCCAGATGATCTACCGATTAGAGTGGATTTTTGTGAAACATTGCAACAAAGGACAGCCCACAATCCAAATTTTTTAAAATACATTCTTTTTACAGACGAGGCCACCTTTACGCGACAAGGTATGTTTAACTCCCATAATGCACACTACTGGTGTGATGAGAATCCACGAGTCAAAAGGGTATCACATTACCAACACTCATTTAAAGTTAATGTTTGGGCAGCAACTTTGGGTAACAAATTAATAGGTTATCATATTCTACCTGGAAATTTAAATGGTGATATGTATCTTGATTTTTTAAACAATTCCTTATTCGAGATATTAGAAGATTTAACGCTAAACGAGCGAAGATCTTTATTTTTTATGCACGATGGAGCTCCACCACACTTTGATAGAAGGTGTCGTAATTGGTTGAGTAATCATTTTCCGAATCGATGGATTGGTAGAGGTGTAGAAGCTCCGATTCATTGGCCTCCTCGGTTATGCGATTTTAACCCTTTGGACTACGCAGTTTGGTCGTATATTAAGGAAAAAGTCTATGCTACAGAGGTAAATTCACGCCAAGAATTGGAAGAAAGAATTCAACGTCAATTTAATGACATCATAGCTGATCCCCTACCGTTTAGAAGGTTAATGGAATCTTTAGAAAAAAGAATAGACTTGTGTATTCGCGAAAACGGAGGGCATTTTGAACACTTACTGTAATTGAATTTTATTTTATGTTCTTAGTCATTAATTTAATTTTCTTCTTGTGAGTTTTGTTTAATTACTAACTATTTTATACCAGCATCAATTATTACTTCATAATTTTCAAATCAAAATATTCCGAAAACGGTACACAGTATCGGTACCTTTTTCGTGTAAAATTGAATGATGTTTAAGTTTACTTGAAATTGTGATTAATAATTATACTCTTAAAAAAGTTATATTGACTAATACTTAGTACGATCCGTGTAACTAGCGCCCTCTATGAGAATCAGATATAAAAATAAATTCATGAGATGTATCAGCTTCCAAAACATATTCGTATAAAATTTCATTACAATGTTGCCAGTAGTTTCGGCAAAATCGTAAAAAATGCGTAAATTTTTTTTTCTTTAACGCCCTGTATCTTGAAAACGGATGGCGTTACAAAAATTTTTTACTAAGCAAACCCCAATTATTTTTCAGTTTTTTACCTACCCTAGAGACGGGGTTACCTTTTTTTAAAACACCCTGTATATCATACATGATATCATAGCTAAAGGTTCAGAGGATGATTCTTGTAGGGACAAATATAGATAACGATTGGGGATACATTAATATTTTATTAAGTTTCTCGAAAATATCTTTTCTTAATGTGGGCCTAAGATTTTATATTCTTTTTCTGTTATAGGCTAGTCGTCCGAACATCTGAACTCCAAACTCTCCGAGGCGCCGTCTTGGAAGACGCAATTCCAAACATTAAACCCTCCAGCAATCCCAAAACACTTAATACCAAAGAAGTTCTCGAATACGTAGTCCCCGAAATCCAGTTAACCGCTTTAAAGCTCGGAATCCACAATCAGCACGTCACTGAACAAATTTTAAAATTGGATGAACAGGGTCTTACCAATCACTATAAGGTAAGTGTTGTTTCCATATTATTAGATCATATATAGAATTATTCATTATAATTATTCGTCAAAACAGTTAAAAATCGCAAACTTGAATATTTTGGCCATGTTATGCGCCACCCAGAGAGATATTATATACTCCATTTAATAAAAGGCAAGGTAGACGGAAGATGGCCAGGTCGAAGAAGAACGTCATGGCTTAGAAACCTGAGAAATTGGTTTAACAGATCCTCTGCATCTCTTTTCCGAGCTGCCGTCAACAAAATTACTATAGCCAATTTGATAGCCAACGCTCGATAATCGAGCTCGGCACATGAAGAAGAAGATAGAATTATTTTAACTCAGCTATTAAAAAAGACAGCACGAAAGCTGTAGTAATTTTTTGCAGAATATTCCAATGTATAATAATAATATCGTACGGCATTTTTGCCGGGGAGCATCTTTAACCCTTTAACCTTAAAAATGAAAATGCCCTTGTTGACGCCAAGTCGAACTCGAAAGCTCTGGCTTAGAAGGCCAGTTACTTGGCCGCTGAGGTACGGCCGCTACTCCAACGTATAATGGCACATTATGGAAAACTTTACCCTTATAGTAGTACTAGTTACTATTGATCACAAGTTCAATAGGGTTCTTTGCTCTAAAGATAACTTCCGTACTAAGACCGTAGGTCTTTTCCTTAGAGGAGAATCAAAATGTATTCTTCGTTATATCGAAAAGAACCTATGTACCAAGTACCAAGACTCAAAGAACGTGTCATTCAAAAAGTATAACAAGATGAGAAGGACCTGTTGATCCCAAATTCAATACGGTTCTTCAATAAAGTTCAAGGGATATTTTTTGTATTAGGATTATTTAAGTAATTGTTAAAAAATATTACGTGACTGGCGTAACTTTAAAACGCCGTCCCATCAAGTACTGTTGATGAGATTGTGTTATTTCTGCGAATTCATTTCTCTACCTTTACATAAAATGTCCAATTGTCATAGTCTATTTCAGGTTTCATAATCGTGTTCTACAAATAATATCTTTTTTTAGGTTGGTATAATGTACTGCAAGGCTGACCAAAACACCGAAGAGGAAATGTACAATAACGAAGAGGCAGGCCCAGCATTTTTAGAATTTTTAGAGACCATTGGAAAAACAGTAAGGTTGAACGGATTTGATAAATATAAAGCAGGATTGGACAATAAAAGTAAGTACCACATTTTTTGCTTATTAAAAATATTTTTTTGAATTACATAATTCTCCAATTTCGTACAAGAACTTGAAAAGAGACTGCATTGCTTTGTGGCAATTACAAATATAGGGATGCCGTCAAGATTCGAGACTTCGAGAATCTCGTCTCGTCTCGTCTCGATGAAAATGAAAAAAACAAATACGGAGAAACTGGACAGATGGAAAAGGAAAATGCTCAGAGCTATATATGGAGGAAAAAACACGATGGAAGGTTGAGTGCGACTAACAAACAGGAAGCTAGAGGAACTGTATAAGGAATCAAGCATTAGTGGCTTCATAAAGGCACAGAGAGTAAGATGGACAGGGCGCATGATAAGAATGGAAAGGAAGAGAATGCCAAAGATGATCCTAAAACGGGACCCAATCACGAAAAGATGGAAAACACGACCAGACAAAGATGGTTTGGTAGCTTACAGGAAGATCGCAGAAAAGAGGCAATCGATGGTTGGGAAGAAAGAGCAACAAACAGGGATGAATGGAGGAGACTAGAAAGTCAATTTGGTAGGCAAGAGGCATGATTGGGCATGAAGTGGTGCATATAAGTAATTATTAATTACCTAAAATTAATTAATTACAGAAATTGTCCTGCCAACACTCTCCTTCGGTTTTATCTTTCCTGCTATTAATCTTGACATTGTTTATTTGTTTCTTTTCATTACGTGATCAAGGTACTTCAGTTCTCTCTATTATTGCTTCGTTTATCTTGATACTTTAAGTAAAAATGTGCAACATTACCGATATAGATAAGAAGCTGATTAAAATATTATTCAAAGCGATATCTGTAACATACTCCAAATGAAAATAATTGACGGCAAGTAGAAAGATATAATTCAATGTTTTTACTAGAGTAAAGATTTTGGTTTATACAGTTGGTTGAAGATGTGGCACTCTTTATCCCATAATGACAAACTATGGCAATGCTGTATTTAAATTCTATTCTGGTGATAATGAATGGCAACTTATAACAGGAATTGTCACTGGAGTGGTAATACCAATTTTGGCGATATAAATATAAACGCTTGAGTTTCAGAATAACGAATGAAAGGTAATCGAAAGGAAGGCAGGAAGATTCGTTAGAAATTCGTTATATGTCTGATGTTAACATAAATATAAGATGCCCTCTGTAAAAAAACAGATATTCCAATTCCAAAGATGATTGAACAACTCAAAAAAGGTTTATGCCGATCTGTAGAGGTCGGTAAAATTGTCGTGTTAGAGGATAAATCGTCTTGGACGGCTGGTTTAAACCTCTTCTCTAAACATTTGTGACAAAGAAATCGTCTGTATCATTTTAAAATAACGGTTGTTTGTTTTTTACATTGTAAACTCGTACTGTCGACTGCTGTTTGTGTTTCAGGTTTATTATTGCACAACTCAAAACTTTTACTAAAGGTGACTTTTGTATTTTGTCAACATTACTATGCACCAATCGCCACGAAGTTTTTTTTTGTTTGAACGATATGGTATCTAACGCGAACAAACCTTTTTAGTGACTAAGCAAAGAGCATCATTGCAACACCTCTTATATAAATTTCATACAACGTAGGTAAATTACTATAATATAAAAATTATACATATATCCTCTGCACATTCCAGATAAATATTTTGTTAAGAAGTGTTGTATCACACCGAAATTAATAGCAAAACTTGATTTCTTCGCTTAGCCAATTAGCGTCGAAAATTTTAAACGTTCCAAAATTTTATAAAATATGCATACCTAATATGTCTTATCATGTGCACATTCAAGATAGAAAAAAAAGCTCCTTTTATTTTCAAATATGGGCCGGGATGGTGCTTCTTCAAATTAGCAATTGATTGAAAATAAAAAGGTATGGATCAACCTAGCATATCGGTGGTCCACACTGCTTTGAGGTAATGATTGCAGGATGCTCAATAGTGTCGAAAGCTTTTTGGAAATCGACAAATGTTAGTACAAGTGGTCTGTTATATTCCACTGATCTCTCTATTAAAGTTTTTATTGTTTGCAAATCATCGTTTGCCCCTAATACACTTATAAAACCAGCTCTATCGCGAGGTTCATAAAAGTCCAATTTACTGTCCAGGAATTTGGTTATGATTTTAGTTAACAAGTTGTAAAGATGGGAAAGAATAGAAATTGGCCTATAGTTGTCGAGATTTGTTATTTCTCATTTTTTGTTGATAATAATGGTAATTGCATAATTACCATTGCTGCGCGTTGTGGACTTTCTTGGTTTCACCATCGTCCCGTCGAGACCTTACCGGCATGGGTGGCCCTACCAGTAACTACGCTATCTCCGGCATCGCTCCCTGGACATTCCAGGTTACTGAGCCCTCTCACTCTCACCACGTCAAAGTAAAAGTTCCGAGAGGATAATAGTGTTACCATAAATTTATGATATATCAAATCCTAGAAACATAGAAATCTGTAAAAATACTCGTAGTTATTGTATCCAAAATGGCTCAATTTCTTTGAAACATATTTTGAATTTGTTATTGACAATAGCAAGAATCAAAAACGATCAACTTTGCAGACGATCAAGTAACAATGGCTCAAGACTATGACGATTTAAACTATACGGCACGAAAATTAATTGAAGGGTATGATATATGGGGTCTAGAAGTAAATAAAAAGAAAACCGAATACCTGTGGATTGGAGTAGAACAAAAAGATCTCATATTAGACGATAACACCACGATAAAGCACTGCTGTGACTACAAATATCTAGGTATCACTATTTCACAAGATAAAACATTAGACAAAGCCTAAGGAGAGAGAAATACGTCAGGTAGAAAAGCCATTACAATGTTAAACAGCATTTTATGGGACCAATCCATCAGCAAAGAAAATAAAGAGGATATATGAGACTATAGTAAAAAGTATCACTTTGTACAGCTTTGAGGTATGCCCACTGAAAGAAAGAACACTGGCAACGCTGAAAGCGACGGAAATGGATTTTTGGAGAAGAGCTACAGGAAGATCTAGAAGAGAAAGGATTACCAACGAACGCATTAGAGAAATAATGGGAATCAAACGAACAATCACAGATGACCTAACAACAAAACAACTTATCTGGTTCGGACACATACAAAGAATGGATGAACAACGAATACCAAAAGAAATATTAAAATGGCAACCAGAACGAAAGAGAAAACGAGGTGGACCGAGAAAAAGTTGGAGCGAAGGAATAAATAAAGAACTGAGAGAGAGGGCCATAGAAGAAGACTTATGGAACAACCGGACTAAGTGGTGATTGGAAGTCGGAAAACGGCGGAGAACATTATAAACCGACAAGTAGTAGTAATAAGAATCTAAAACAAAACCATGCAATGGTTACCAATTGATTAATTTTACCTTTGTTTTAATTTAAAATAATTTTGATTTTTAGCTGATTCTACCGGACTATATTCCGTATATGCACAATACCAAGAATGCGAGATTATGTTCCACGTATCAACCATGCTCCCATTCACCCCGAACAACCGTCAACAGCTACTCAGGAAACGACACATTGGCAATGATATTGTAACCATTGTTTTTCAAGAACCCGGTGCATTACCTTTCACTCCGAAAGGTATTCGATCTCAGTTTCAACATGTTTTTATCGTCGTACATGCTATAAACCCATGTACGGAAAACACTCATTATAAGGTAAGATTTTAATTAGTGAAATATATAGATTTGATTAAAACTGATTTTACTCGTGTGTTAAAGAGTAAAAACAAAAATGTTTTTAGTGTTGTAGTATGAGTATAAGTTTTCTTATTGTATTAGTGAGTGAAGTTGGGAATTTTTTAGATGTAATTTACATCTTTGCTTCATTTTAATTTAATCTTTTTACCATATATCTGCAAACTAATCTCTTATTGTTTAAAATCCACAAGGAAAAAGAAATTCCTGTAGCTGGCTGTATACCATGAATCACAAAAGTTTTATTTAAAAATCATTTATAAAAGGTATACAATAAAAAATACCCCGGACTAAAAACTCTACAGATATCTTGTTATACTTATATCATTATATCTTGTTATTGTGTAATCGTATATTTTAATTATATTATAGGTAGCTGTAAGTCGATCTAAGGACGTCGAAGTCTTCGGACCCCCCATTAAGGAAGGAGCCATCTTTCCGAAGGGCAAAGTTTTCGCTGAATTTTTGCTCGCCAAAGTGGTGAACGCGGAGAATGCTGCGCATCGATCCGAAAAATTTGTCACGATGGCGACGAGAACTCGTCAGGAATACCTCAAGGATCTAGTACAGAATTATTCTACGTCGACGATTGTCGATACTGGACAAAAATTTTGTGAGTGTAATGATTTGTTCGTAGGTACAAAACTTTTAACAGCCATGGATTTGCTTTGGTGGTAGGAAAATGTAATAAGTAAGAATTTGTTGCCCAAACTTATATTTAACGACTTAACTCATAAACAATTAACCTACACTTACTTGAAAAATGGTCTAACCTTGCATTTTACAAATTTTATCTTAAAAATTTAACAAATTTGTCACCCAATTAAATTTAGCACATTAACCAATAAAAGTAGGTAAACAGTTGGCTACAACATTTAGCAAATTGAACCTTAAAGTTGAAAAGTTGTTCTTGTACAGTTACCGAATTTAACAAACTAACTAAATATCATTGAACCATTGAATTGAACTGAGCAATACTTTGTGTTATGGATGAATATTGTCCTTAACAAAGATGAGAACCAAACTTTTGAGTGGTTGTTTATAAAGATTCTGATTAGTAAATCTTCGTCGAAGCAGGTACCAATTCGATGTTGAAGTAATTGTAGTTTGTGTATTTAAATAATTTTGTTTTATTTGAGCACTGCTACAAACCCTTTTATTTTACAATTTGTGTTTCAACAAATACGTTTAAAACCTTAACCACTTTGATATTAGGCAATTAACTTTTTTACTCGACACAATCGTATAGACGGGTTTGACCATAGCACACTACCACATAGCATTGAAACTTCCGTGTTAACGAATAAAACAATGATTGGCGCATCACCTAGTGACCGGGAGCGTAACTACATATACATGGCGCTAAATTCAAAAGTTTAGTAATATTGCCTAGGATTGTGAACTCATTTTAAAGTAAAGGAAAATCGATATAATCCTAAAATAACAAGAAAAATCCTTATCATATACGATAATAAATATTTTTCGTATTTTTTGGGTTTTCTTGTTATGTTGAGACAATATTTATTTTCCATTACATTAAAATGTCATAAAAAATTATAGAATAAAACCTTTATTTATAAAAATGTTACAAGAAATGTTATATCATCATCATCATCATGCAACCTCTTCTGTCCACTGCTGGACATAGGTCTCTCCCATTTTTCGCCACTCTTCTCGGTTCTGTGCTTCTTGTTGCCATTTCTTGGATATTCGTCCAATGTCGTCCATCCAGCGTGTTGGTGGTCGTCCTCTGCTGCGTTTGTCTTCTCTTGGGCGTCAGTCAATTAGTTTTCTGGTTCATCTTGTGTGTTTCAGTCTCGTTATGTGACCTGCCCAATTCCATTTCAGCTTGGCTATACGTTCGACGACATCACTGATACCTGTTCTTTCTTAAAGAAATGTTATATGTTACAAGAAATATTAATAATACAAGCCAAGTGTAGTATAATTTAGTTTTCTTAATGTTGTGAAAACAACTGGTCAGTATTTAAATAATTGTTTTGTCATTCTTATGTCAAGTTTTCTGTGAATAAAAGCCTAATTCTGCAAATTTTACTACAATTTTAGTCGCATAAATTTACAATTTAATGCTTGCTAGTAGTATGCATGCAATCTGGAACACAACATCTTCTTCTTTGTTCATTTCTTCGTTTTTTCATTGGTATTCCATATAATGTGTTCGATGCCATAATAAAAAATCGTCTAAAATTGTACCTTTTTGCACTACGTATATAAAAAAATTTTAAATTATAAAATAAATTATAAAAAATAAACAAATACAAATATGGCGCCGTATTTGTCTAAACTCAACTTTGAATTGACCACAGCACACCCCCTCCACACAGGAACAAGACTAGCAGCGTCGCCAAACGAATGGGAGCGAAATCCGAACGTGATTGTATCTTTTTGCACTACGTATATAAAAAATTTTAAATTATAAAATAAATTCAAGTCAAGTAAATTCAGTTAAATATAGGGAATATTCAGATTTTCTTGACATGCGATTCCTATTACAGCAAGCATTTCATTGGCTAGAACTAGTGATGAGTTTATATGACATCATTATTAGATTTGTTGAGATTAGAAATTGTAACTGACGTCTGTCATAATATTGTAATCAATTTCTTACACCGATACTGATATTTCCGGTATCTCTATGGATCTAATATTTGTATCATGGAGGTTAAATATAATGTGATATTTAATCTGGGAAACCGAAATACAGATATATTTTAGACATTTATTTCTTATGCAGTTTTCTCCTAGTTTGTGGTCTGTGTTTTTAAGTTGACAATGCAAATGTGTGAACATAAAAACAGTAATATTGAAACTATTGGAGCAAAATGAAATGTTGAATTATGACCTCTTTACCTTCTTTTGGAATAAAATTACATAAAACATATGTTTTACTTTTTATAACAATATTTAAAAATAAAAATAAAAGTTATATTTTATATGTATATTTACAAAATATTACAAACAATATCAAGATAATACAAATATATACTACAGAGGTACAGTTACGAATTAGTGGTGCATTATTGCAATTAGTAATGGGTTTTGCAAGTCTCTGTCTTTCCTTACGTGGAGAACATAAAGGTTCATTCTTTTTTGCCAGTTGAGAAACTCTGGTGAAAGTAAAAATACTAAGATTTAAAGCTGATGTAATTCTCTAAAATAGTGTTTTTAGTATACGACATAATTGTATTATCTGTTCTAAAATATTTTCTAAATATATTTAAATAATAATAGACCTATATACCTCTCTAATGGCTTCTAGAGAAAATTATGGACCACTGTGCTTCTTTTCACTCTTAAAATATTCAATTAAATTTGCAATAAATTGCTTGCAATGGCTGGTCAAATGCAACGGCGTTTTTGTTTTAATACAATTCAATTGAAATATTCAAGAATTTGAATTAAAATAATCGAGAAACTAAAGTAACTTCACATCTACAAACACAAATCTTATATAACCTTTTATAGGACAACCTGGATTTGACACTTTTGGTACAGATAGTTCCAAATCTTTGTTTCACACTCTTAAAGACAAAGAGAAACCGTGTAGCCGGTAGCTGATGTGGTAAATACATTTATGTTTTTTATTTGGCAACAGCGCTTTCCTGCGAAACTTGACAGTAGCGAAAAAACTAATATATGAGGAAAAATTTGTTGAATTTGTTTGCCGTTAAGTACCAGTGGGTTATGTCATTAAATCTCTGGCGTCCACATCTAATTGTTTGAATTGTCCTTTGCTAATTTTTTAGTGGAACTATTTTTAAATAAACAATCAAAACGTCAAACTCATTATTTTGCTTATACTGTAAAAACTTGTCTATTTAGAAATTTTACGTCAACAGACAACATTTTTGGAAAAAAAAGATATACAGAATGAGATAAGTACGCTAAATTAAAATCAACATTGTTCATAACAAAAAAATTATTGCAAAATGAACAAAAAAATCGCTGGTTTTGAATATTGTTAATAACTTTTTTATTGTTTATTAAAATTTGTTTAAATGTACCTGAACTTGTGAGGCCTTATCTTTTTTGAATTGTATGCAAAATATTTTCCAGATTAGTTGAATAATCTTTGCGAAATTTAATTTGTTTATAAGATTATTTGAAAAATGAGCTAATTTTTAAGGCTGGTCCAGATAATTTGACTAAATGGATCCCAATAATCAGGGCTTATTTTCCTCGTTAAGACGTATACTAATGGTATACTAAGGTTAAAAGCATTAGTACACAAAATGATTTAATAATAAATAGCACTTTTTAAGCTTATACACATTTACAATAACTTGTACTAACTTAGTCGATCGGATAGCCAAGCGGGCTGGGCGGCTGGCTTCTCCTTCGCTTCAATGCGAGAGATGTCAGTTCAATCCCCAGCTCGGTGTACAGAAAACAAAAAGGCTAACGCAGCAGTTTAAAATTCTAAATGAATCTGCGGCTTAGTCTAGAATATGCTGGTATCTGATCGGCCTATGGTGGAGCAGTACGGCAAGAGATAAGGGCTTGCGGCTCGGTGATACTCCTCCATAGATCCCTACCGGAAGGGCGTGTGCCGCCTAAATACCGGGTATATATATATATATATATATATATATATATATATATATATATATATATATACTAACTTAGAATTTAGTTAAAATTAAATGGCTAAATAATATTTGGAAAGCTGATTAAAAAAACAGAACTTCAAAAAGTTCCTACACTCAGAAGGCAAGATAGTCCTTTTTAAATCATTGTTACATTAATTGACAACATTAAGGTCTGAAATTAACTCATCTTTTATAAACAAAGCCAAAGTTTTAACAAAATTTTTAGCAAATAAAATAAATTGAAAATTATAGCTCTTATTAATTGTCGCTATGCGTCCATACTGAATCCATTTTATTGTTACTTCTTTTCGATGAGAAATATTTGTTTTCGCGTTTAGAGCTTCTGTAACAGTCGCTCTGATGAGTCCTGTTAGGATGAAATACGTATAAACGAATAAAAGAGGCCCTATACGTGAAGTAAAATCTTAACTGTCTTTCTTTTATTGAAAATTATTTAAACAGAAGTGTTGCAAACACACAAAGAGTACTTTGCGTTTCGACTAAAGTAAAAGGAGTGACGGTAGCCGACTGAAAGGCCAGCCGTGCTCTTCAAAAAATAAAACAGGGTTTCAAAATAGAGCGCTCGGAAAAAATTACATCTCGGGTTCTAATGGACCAAATTTGCTTTCTTTTTTTAAACTGGGGTCTTAAGAAAAGATTTGTTTTGAATAATTTTGCAATGAAAATACAATCAACCTTATTATTTCAACGTTGTACTCCAGATTAAAAAAAGAGAGCAAATTTGGTCCAGTAGATCCCGAGATTACATTTTTTTCAAGCGCTCTACTTTGCAACTGTTTGATTTTTTTAAGAGTGCGGCTGGTCCTTCAGTCAGCTACCCACACTCCTTTTACTCTAGTTGGAACGCACAGTAAGTACTCTTTGTTTACAACACTCCTGTTTAAAAAATTTTCAATAATTTTATTTGCTAAGTTTTGTTAAAAACATTGACTTTTCTTTTAAAAGATTGATTAATTTTAGACCTTAATGTTGTTAATTGACGTAACAGTGATTTAAAAAAAGACTTATCTTGGCTCCTAAGAGTCGTAAGACCTTTTTTTTAAGTTGTGTTTTTTTACCAACTTCCAAATATTTTTTAGCCATTTAATTTGAACTAAATTCTTCGCAGTTATTGTAAATGTTTATAAGGTTAAATTCATTTAGTGTAGCTATTTATTATTAAATCATTTTGTGTACATAAATGTAATTTTTTTAACTTTTTTTTTTCCTTAAGTTATTAGTTAGTATACGTATTAAAAAAGAAAATAAGCTCCGGATTTGAGATCCATTCAGTCAAATTATCTGGACCAGCTTTAGAAATTAGTTCATTTTTCAAAAAATCTTATGAACAAATTTAGGAAAAGCTATTATTCAACTGATCTGACTTGTCTTCTGCATACAATTTAAAAACTATAAGGTCCTCAAGTTCAAGTACATTTAAACAAATTTTAATAAATAATAAAACAGTTATTAAAAATATTCAAAAGCAGCGATTTTGAATATTTTTAATGTTGTAAATACAGTTGTGTCTAGTAAAAAACTAACTTGATTGGCCTATAGATAAAATACGAATATTAACGATTACAAAACAAATATAAAAAGTGCAAATTAACATCATCCTCATTTATATACCTTATATTGAACAAACTATTAAATTTCACTTGCACATTACGTAAATTCTAAATTCGACTGACTAACAAATCTAATTACTTAAAATGCTTTCTCAAATTGCGTCTCTAATACAAGGGCTACTGCCTATTGCAGTACCTAAATTCCTTTTGAAAGGTACTCTCGCATTTAGAATATTCATTATCTATTTTTTTTTATCCTTTACGACATTGTTATTTAAAAACGCTTAACCTATTGACTGTCAGCAATGCGGCTACCGCATTTTGACAAACTTTATTTATGTGCCGGCACCGCGGCTCCCTCGTACTTCATATGATTAGTTTTATGGGT
Source organism: Diabrotica undecimpunctata (assembly GCF_040954645.1). NCBI lineage: Eukaryota > Metazoa > Arthropoda > Insecta > Coleoptera > Chrysomelidae > Diabrotica > Diabrotica undecimpunctata. The sequence goes on along the minus strand of NC_092806.1, from coordinate 39,042,147 downwards.
CTAATATTTTGCATTTGGCATATGGAGCTTAACATCTTATTGTGGAAGGCAGTCAAAAGGTTAATACATATTATGTATAATTTTAATAGATTATTTAAAAGCTACAAAAACGACAACGCATTCCTAATTACTCTGCTCAGCCGGCCATTCTTTTAATATTACTTCACAATTATAACATTTTGGTAAACACATGGAATTTCCCGCGCTTATGAGCTGCTGATGATTAAACTAAATCCCTTTGAGACTTTGAGTTACAAACGGTAAACGCTTTAATCTGGGTAATGGATGTTATGTATTATTTCTAATCTGCGAATTATTCCGAAAAGTGTTTAAATATTCCAAGACTTTACAGATTATGCAAACCCATAAAGCAGAGTATACAGAGTCTACCGATTGATTAATTCTCTTTCCTTTCTTTCCAGCAATTATACCGACTCAATTTTTATTAATGTTACTGTTCAGTACCTACCACAAATCTCGCACAGCTAATTCTTTCGCGTTTGGACTTTCCAGTTCTCTTGGATGCAAGCAATTCGATAATTTTTTTAAGCCACTGTTGTATTCTGCTTATTCTTTAAGCTCGCATGCACATTTTTTGAATTTGATCTTATTTTTGCGTCATTCAGTTTGAAGGTAACCATTTTGATATTGTAGATGTTTGGAACGGTACAGCGTTAAATCCGAAATTTAGTTTTTTTTATAATTTTTCACTTTTATGATTCAAAGACCCGCTAAAATTTGCTACATTAACTCATTTCAATCTCAAAAAAATAACATACTTCTTTCCCCACATCTCTTATTTTTACATAAATTCTCTCACACTTCGCGGCCACCCAGACGTTAATAAATATTTTGCAAAGAACTTTAGGATTAGTTATTACATTTTAGAAATCACTTGTTGTTAAACACCGTTATTAAATATAAAAAAATATATATAAGTTGCATTCTTGTTAAGTGTTTATTAATCAGATATAAAATTTTACACTGATTTTTATTTAAAACGAATATAAACATGTCAATAATTACATTTTCTTACTGCTTACGCATGAAACAGCTTACTTTTTTGCTAATTCTTTTATCTTTAAGACAATTCGATTTATTTTGCATTATTTTTACAGTATAGTTAATTTTATATTTTATAGCTGCATGCTTTTTTTATTTTTATTTTAATTTTATTATTCTGACCTTGGTTAACTATGTTTATATGCATAACATTTTATTTTTTGATAAAATCAAATTTTAAAGCTGTTTGATTATTATTGATATGATAATATAGTCACCAAAAGTTTAAGGGGTATCGTAACATATAGATATCTAGAGACTGTATTTCGTACTACTAAAATTTTGTTACTCGTATTTTGGTAAAACCAAGTCCTTTTTGTAGTATGATCTTAATAGGTTCGGGATACCGACAGTTTTTATTAAGAAATCTTCTTAAAATCGTGTCGTCCGTCCGTTTACGCAATAACTCTTACAGGGAAAGTTCTGAAGTCAAAAAATTATTACATAGCTTTCTCCTGATCAAAGGAGGAAACAGTCAAAGATTACCAAAAATGCAGATAAGTCCGGATAGAGAGGACCTCTCTACCGGGAACTAGAGAGAAGTTCTCAAAAAATACATAGGGCAACATATTAACTCATTATCATGGCTTGTTTATTTTTGCAAACATCTTATCACCTAACAGGTTTCTGTAAATATGATAAATATGTATATACATAGCGAGTTTTTGAAACTTTAATATTGTCGCTTCTCGCATCTCATGCGTTATTGTTTCTTGTGTTAAGGTACGTTCCTAACTGAGACATTCGCATCGTATCCTCGTCTATAATCTATTTCTAATGAGTGTAGAGTAATAAAATCTCATGAAGTATTCAAAAGCGCTACAGGGTAATCCGTCAATAATCCGTCAATAAATTCCGTCCGCATTGCAAAATTCTGTCGTTTCATAAAGAGCAGGTAGGTATCACCCTGTTTTAAGGGATTAGTCCATTGTTATCGACAGATAAACACTGAGCCAGAGGCGCGCTAGTGGGTTAATTGACAAAAGAATATGCATTCTTAAAAATCATATTAAAGGAAATAAAAATGTAATACAGCAGAACAGTGTTATTAAAAAAATATAAAATGTAACAATAAAATATATACGAACCGAAATCGGGAAATACTCACAAACACACACGAATGAACTTTACATATTGAAACACTTGTGGGGAGTTTAAATCAATTTATTCACAAAAACTACAAAAACTTTACTGGATACGTTATTACAATTCTACATCACTATAGTCTTCATCCGAAGAACTGTCATCATCCCCTGGTGTTATAATTATAGGGTCAACCACCTGATCGACCAAGTTGTCCAGTTCCCACATTTTATCTTCCTCTTTTAAAACATGCTGGATTGCCTTTTGCCAGTTTTCTGATGTGATTTCCATAATGGCTTGATCAAACAATACCTTGACATCTTTCATTTTAAATGTGGTATTGTGCCTTGCAACATATCCTTTAACTTGTGCCCATATAAGTTCTATGGGATTTAATTCGCAATGATATGGCGGTAGGCGTAGCACAGTTACTTTATACTTTTCTGCTACATCTTCTACGGCATATTTTATGAAGCGAGATTTATGTTGTTTTACTACGGCTAGTAGTTCCTTCTTTATTGAATTCGTCTCAAACTGAATACCTTTATTTGACAGCCAGTTAATCATTTCTTGCTTTCTCCAAGCTGAAGTTGGTACCTTCTCTATGCGCCTTGAATGGTAGCTTGCATTATCCATAACCACGACCGAATCAGCTGGAAGAAATTTTAACATTTCCCCGAAGTAGTCTTCGAAGACATCCGAATTCATGTCCTCATGATAATCTCCCGTCCGACACGACTCAAAGCTTAACAAACCTTCTTTTAAAAATCCTTCTTCGCTTCCAATGTGAGCAATTATAAGCCTCTTCCCTTTTCCCGAAGGCACTTTAATACCCGTCGAAAGGCCTTCTATGAAAGCTTGGCGAGCACTTGTTACATTTTTATCTTGCCACATTTTTTGGACTATATAACCTTCGTTTATCCACGTCTCATCAAGATAAAAATTTTTCTTGTGCTCTCTGCGGTACTGTTTTATAGTTCTCAAATATTTTCGTCTCCAGCAAATGATTTCATCACTTTCCAGTAATAGTGCCTTTCGATTGTGCTTTTCCCAGGAAAAATTCATACTTTTTAAAGTTTTCCATAAAAGTTTTCTGGATATCAAAGGAATATCGTTATCTTGGCTTATCTCCATTAGTATTTTGTCAAGGGTGGGTATTTCCTTTTTAAAATAAAACGAATGAACTTTTCTTCGAATGTCACGTTTGGTGTCTTCACCTAAGATTTTTATTGGTCTTCCTGATTTTCTCTTGCATGGACTTAACTGGCCTGATATCTTTCTTTCTCGCAATAATTTAAAAATCGTGGACTGTCCAATTCCAGTCATTCGGGCACATCGCTCAACACTTTCTTGCACAGACAAACTAGGGTGATCGTGTTTTATGCAATCATATACATTTAAAATTATAACTTTTTCACTAACAGATAGCGGAGAATTTTTTACACCTCTTTTCTTTGGAGTAAATGTCGCCATTTTATAACTTTTTCACTATTTCTATATCACAATATTACTGTACGTTTAATTGGTGTAGTAACAATTACTAACTCGAATGTCGAATGTCGAATGATAATAATAAAATAAAAGAGGGATTATAATGAAAGTGTAAGTAAAACCTCATTACGCGTTATTAGTCTTCATGTTGATTTATTTTAGTTCTTAGTAATATTAGGAGGTGCGTCATACCCTTATCAGTTTCTTCTAATGCTTTTATTCGTTCAGTAAGGAAGTGAATTTGTTTTTATAAATAAAAATGTAATTAGCTTTAATGACCATATAATGGAATATGAGTTTGAAGAATAAGTTAATCGAAAAATTAAATAAAATTGGTTATCACAAAATATCCAAAATATGATATTTTGAGGTACATCAATTTTTGACGACGAAGTTGACATCCGTCCATTTGCCTACGCCCATGACGACACCGAAATTCAGACAAATTTTATGACACTTCATGATTTATTACTCTACACTCATTTGAAACCAATTATAGATCATAGGAATGACAGTGAACGCTCGCATTTAAAATAATGCATTATTTTACCTGGCGATCGATAATATGGTATGATACTATGGTCGGAGCGAGGGTCGGCGCCCCGTTGTGAACGCCCACTTAGTCTCATTCGCGGAGCCCTCTAGTTTCCATTTTTACGTGAATGTTTAAGATCCATTTTTTTTTCTTGGGCTTCATGTTTTGTTTCTTTGTGGTGTTGGGACAAAGATAACCTACAAAAAACAGGTTTCGCAAATAATGAAACAATATATTTCCATCTTTATGCGTTGTTAATAGTTCTATATTTTTCTACTTTTGTTATTCGTTTCATATCAGTTATATACCGTTTCTTTTTTGTCAATAACTTTATTTTTTTTAATGTTGACTTCTTTATTTCACTTATATTTGACTTTCATATTCCATGCATATATGCTTTTTTAACCAATAAGAATCGTATACACATATTTCGTACATGTACAGATATGTTTATTGTAATTGTTTAGTTTAATTGTTTGAATATGAGTGAGATACAACCCACGCATGTTGGAGTAGCGAGTCTAACTTTTAAACAGTGTTGCAAAATTTCTGTTACATTATTCCTTCTAAAATATTAGTCGGATACATAAGTGTAATATAATATTTAAATCTACTACGGTTCATTGTAGAATGAAAATTAATATTGCCCCAACAAAACTTACATGAAGTAATTGAGAAATTGATATGTGACAACAGCGTGAGCTAAATAAATAACGCCTTTCAGTAGAGAGATAGTATAAACGGTGTACCCCCTCTACGAGTGCATAATTTCTCCTCAAAAGAATAGGCGGTGCTTATCCGTACAGCAGGTTTATGGTCTATTTGATTTTTAGCTGTGGTGGTTAAAGGTTGAAAACAAATAATTAACATGCCAAGTGTATATTTTCGAGAAGAAAATATTCAAATCTTTAAATGGTATTATGGGATCCATTCTATGGTAGAAATAATACAGTTATTTATTGTTGCTTTTGAAATTCCCTGAAATGAAATGAATCTCCCAATTCCGACAGAGAAAACAGTACGATCAATTATTAAAAACTTTTGAAAATTTCGGTTGCATAAATACCTGTATGAAATGTCGTGCAACAGATCAACCACAATCGAAACAAATCTTTATTTTACACGAAGGTCGTGAAGAAATGAAGAAAATTTAACTGCTGAAGAAATGCCTTGTTCGAGTAGACAAATTGCGGACGAAGTTGACCTAAAGGAGAGAACTGTAAGGAATATTTTAAAACGAAATGGATACAATTGCTATAAAGTGCTTTCTTTCAGACTTTCATTTTAAACGTATGGAATTTTGTGAAACTATGATGGAGAAATCAAATGAGAACAATAACTTTTTAAAAAATGTTTTCTTTTCCGATTAATCTTCATTCAAAATCCATAAACGTCATAATCCATCTGTGGTCCGCTATTGGTCTAAGGAAAATAAACATTGGACTATTGCTGTGAAAACACAATACTTAAAAAGAAATTAAATGTGTGGACTGGACTTTATAGCGATATTATAATTGGTCCATTTTTTTATTACGGGAAATCTGAATAGGTATCTAGATTTATTACGCAATAGGATTATTCCAGCAGTTCGAAACGTTGCGCTCATCTTCAATGATGTCTGGTTTCAACAGTATGGTTGCCCAGCACATAATGCAATCGAAGTTACAAATTATTTGGAACAAACATTCCTTTGACGATTAATTTCTACACGAGGAACAATAAAAATGGCCCCCTAGATCACCAAATTTAGCACCTTTGAATTTTGATTTCTGGGGAATACTAAAATCAAAATTACATCGGCATGAATTCGAACGAGCCACCAATTTAGCACAATTGCAAGAAAAAATTGTTCAACTCTGTAGTCAGGTAGCCAAATCAACTAAATGCGATGATACTTGCTTTAGTTGATAGATTCGGATTTTGTTTAGCGCAAAATGGTGGTTTGTTCGAACATTTAATTGCTTAGAGATTTTTTTAAAAATGCCTTTAATTATAATTTAATTATTTAGAATATTTTTTTTAGTTGGTTTTTTTTCTTATAATAATAATATTTATGTTTTGTTAATGTTAATTATTGTGTTATTTCCAAGTTACCACAGCTAAAAATCTACAATAATTGCATTTAAAACTCGGATATAAGTATTGGAGTTTTTCTTAAGCTGTACCGACGGAAAGTTGGCGACGAAATAATTTTATGCAAAGAACTACTCACTCCTCGTCAGTGTCTGATAATTACTGAAACTGAATGCCGGATAGCCGGATGTATCTTGGCGCTTCGCACTGTGAAGGAAGGCGTTCTACTCGTCAGGGGAATAATGCGTTGTTGCCACACATCAATTCCTTAAATCAATGTTCTTTGTTAACTAATTAAGTAATTGATAGAATCGGTTAGAAAATAACAATTACATGGCTATTTTATTTAATGTTTTTTTTTTGGATAATATTAATTTTCATTCTACAATGGAATGTAGTGGATTTAAATATTATTTTATATTCATGTATCGGACTAAAATTTTAGAAGGAAATATGTAACAGAAATATTTATAGCAACACTGTGTAAAAGTCATACCTACTCCTTCGAGATGCTAACTGCCTCTCACTTCTATTCAAACAATTAAGTGTTATCTTTGTTTCACATACTGAATAACGTATTGTCATAATAACGATGGTTGAAAACTTGCCACATCGGTATGTATTTATTGTATTATATTGTAAACTATTTTTAACATCTGATTGATTAAAATCGAATTGCCTTACTGACCCATCATTGAATCTAATACGCTATTTGTTTTCAGCTATATTTAGTAGCAAAAAGAAGGAAAAATTCCGTCCCCGGTTCATACCGGACTTATGCCAAAGAGGTGCCATTTTATGGCAAGTATTATTAGACGATAGTGGACAAGGACAACAAATAGAATGTTTCCTCGGCGTTTCTTCGGATACGTTTATACTTATCGAAGAAAATTCTAGACAGATAGTTTTCGTAACGCCTTGTAAATCGATACTGGGATGGTCGCCTCAGACGAACAGTTTGAGGTTGTATCATCACCAAGGGGAGTGCATGACGATTCATATGAGGGATTCTCATGGAGACAGGGACGAACTTATGGAAATCATGGAGAGGTTGAAGGCTGTTACTTTTGGACACGTAGCGCAAGAGTTAACTATTAGGTAAGCATCCTTTTATTTTTTCTTTAGCTGTAATTACATATGCTTTTATTTTAATAACACAAGTCCGTGTGTATAAAACAAATGGAACCTAGAAATTTTTTAAAGTATTTGGGTGTGATCTATTATATATTCTTATGTAGTGCTTATTCTTAACGGATGTTGGATATTAATATGGCTATTCTGACTTTATTAACTGTTGCTCTAAAAAGTGGTAGTAATTAGGTTGAACTATATTGCACAGATTGTGCAACCAGGATATTCTTTTTCTTCCTGGACTTATTTTTCGGCATGCCTAGCCTTTTAGTCTGGATTCAAACAGGTTATATCGTTGTCCATTGCGCATTGTGTAGCCAGTATATGCTAGTTTGTGTCATTTTATGGTTATGCTTATTTTGCGTTTTTCCTCATTTATTGCATAATCACCGCGTTCATAAATATGTTTTACTACGTATCTGTGGCACGATATCTTTTCGCCTCGAGTTTTCCATGCATGCCTCAGTTAAAATCCACGATTTCACGAATTCGTAATACTTTGCATAAATACATTTGACCTAAAGACACGACTTAAGACGGATTAGGTAGAGGTTATTTGACTTAACGTCATTTGACCTAACGTCATTTTAATATTTCTTAAAAAAGAAAAATGACGTTAAAACTGGATTATAGCACAAGTCAAAAAGAGTAGAATGGATATAATTAATTTAAAAATGTCAACAGACTTCTCGGTTTCATTAGCCCAGCAGTTAAGTCAGATTGTCCGAGAAGGCCTGAGATGCACTGACATGCATCTCAATATATAATATTGATTAAATCTTTCTGATAGCAGTTTCATTGAAGGTTTATTAGTGAAATGTTATCAAGTCAAATGTCTAGGTGTCTTATGTCAAATGACTTTAGATTAAATGTTTATTAAACTGCATTCATTTTACAAATTCTCAACTGTAAATAAACGCACGTGAAAGCCAAACAGGGTCGTAGTGAGGTGTATCATATGATTTTTAAAAATATTTACTTTTGAAACTATTAGTGTAAGTATCAAAATAAGTCAGAAATTGGATAAACTGACTAATTCTAAGCAACCTTTGTTCCATAGAGTTTTTTCACTGAGTCAATACTTTTCTAGTTATTTGCGAGTGAATATGTTCATTTTTCAACAACAAAAAAACAAGGTTTTTGGACGGTTTTTGCAAATAACTCAAAAAGTAAGTATTTTATCGAAAAAATATTCTTAGAAAAAGTATAGCTTATAAAATAGCAAAAAAATGGTGTACGTATAAGGCCAGAAGCACATTTGTAGCTAATGAAAAGTAGGTTCTTATTCGTCAAATTCCAAATCGAATATTTCAACGTGAAAGAATAAAAAAAACAAGCACTTTTCCCGACAGCGAGTTTTCCCCGAAAAGTGCTTTATTTTTTTAATATTTCTCGTTGAAATATTCGATTTGAAATTTGAATTACTTTTCATTACTCAACTTTCAACTCTGTTTTTACTGAGTCTACAGACTTCATATAGGTATAAGTACGTCATTTTTTTTAACTTTTTTATAAGCTATATTTTTGCTAAGAATATGTTTTCGATAAAATACTTACTTATTGAGCTATTTGCAAAAAACCGTCTAAAAACGTGGTTTTTTTTTATTGAAAAATGATCATATTAATTCGCAAATAACTCGATAATTATTGACTTTGTGCAAAAACTGTATAAAATAAAAGTTGCTTAGAATTAGTTAGTTTATTCAATTCTGGACTTATTTTGAACGAATGTTTTTTCACACCCGAGAAGGGGTGACACTCACCCCCATGACAAAAGCACACATCGGCACAATATCACTTTTTTTCTTTGCCGTTAGCTATGTATATCCCAAATTTCATGTCAATACAAGCGGTTCTTTAATATTTACAGCAAAAACCGTGAATAAATGGACTAAAAAGGATATAAAATTTTTGAAAACATCAATAAGTTACAATATTGGTTTCTCTTACCTTTATTAAAATGATTACCGCAAGCTATTTTTACTTTTGATTAACAAATACTTTGTTTTTGGATATTAAAAGTTCACTACACACTATGAAACTTAATACTAAACACTTAAACTAAACTCTAAAAAATAACACGACCAGTAAATAACTTAACAATAACTATAACATATAACACACAATATATTAACATAAAAACCAACACGCTACAATTTGAATTTAAACAGATTGACAAGTTTGGACCGGTAAAATGAGAATCCGTCTGGCTTAAGGCAATAAATTATATTTAATAGCCTCTTGACGAATGAGAGGGCGAATATCAACACGTGCGTTTGTTTACAGTTGGGAATTTGCTGAACGAATGTACTATAGGTGAAATATTCATTAATTTTAATGGCTTCAGTTCAAATGGCATAAGGTCAAATGCCCATTAAGTTAAGTGTCTTCAGCGAAATGTCGTTAGGTCAAGTGGTCTAGGTAAATTGATGCCATACCCACTCCATACAGAAGAACCGAAAAGACATAGCACCTTGAAGGGCTTATGACGGCTTCTTACATCTATCGATTTCAAACTGTCGTTTACTATTTTATCTTGATCGGAATTCACTTGATACAGTGATTTCTTTGCCATTGCTAGTGGTTCTAAAATTGTATTTGTTGAAAAAATATTATGATTTTAACTATTTTCTTTGGATTGTCTTACATTAAACCAGTTATATAAGTTGGGAATCTGCGATGTAAAAGCACTAGAATAATCATTATTATATATAAAATACAAATACTACATACAGTATGCGCTTAGTAAGTTTCTCCCCTCAAAATATTTTCTGAACCAGATAACTTTTAATAATGATGAATTTCTGGTGAACAGACGCCACTAATTTTTTTAAATAATATTAAATCGAACTATATGGCAAGTTATTTCTCGTTTCAAGTTATTAATTACATATACCCAATTATCAGTTTCATGATAAAAATTTAGCATATTCATTTCAATTATTATCATTTGTTAAACAATTGCATTATATTATTTTCTGTACAAAAAATCTTCAAATACTTTGTTACTTATTAATAACTTCTTGAATAACTTAGCTAAATTACCTTTACACTGTTGTTGATGGGTTTCAATGGCGCAATAATTAAAAATGGCGGACGGACGCCATGTTGTAAGATAATTTTTATTGGATTCATATAGCGAGTAGTACCCCACTTGAAAGCTCATTTCGACATGTTTTCAATGACACCGATAGATCTAAATTCTGACCCTATTCAAATTTAAATTACAAAATTATGCTCGTCCCTCAGCTCAGTTACCCAACAGTTAATTAGTATAAGTTTAACAGTTTATTAACAAAATGTGTTGCGGCAATTATCTAACTACTGATCATATTTGAAATGAAAGTTTTTATAGTTCAGAAAATATATGGGTGGAGGGAATCTTTATGTGGACCCTGTAATTTTGTTTCGTATTGTACATGATAATATGGTATTGTTTGTCCAAATCCACTTTGTATATGACCTTGAGGTACGCAGTGGTTTTTATGGACCAGGATAGGGTGATTCTTTTTTCTCAGCGGCGAAACAGTTTTTTCTGTCTTTGTTAGCATGCTCTCTCTTCTTGATTTATGTATATTACCTACGGTACGGCTAATATGAAACTGAACCTCTGTAAAATATATTAAATAAATATTTTATCGTTAAGAATATTTTATTATGTTTACACAATATAATATAAAATTAGTATAAGATCATATTAATTATAAAAACTCTCCAAAGAAAGTTACATTATCCTGACTTTGTGTTTCTAGAAAGCCGAACAGTGATGGGTGAGTTGATTGAAAATAAATTTAATTGGCTATAAAATTATTATAATAATGGGTTTATTTTGACAAATTAGCTAAATATATTTCTAGCAGCATGGTTTTCTAGCTCAAAAATTTTAAAAATTTAGTTTTCCGAAATTGACCAAAATGAAACTTACTCCATTCCGAATTTTCAATAAACTAAATGACTTTGATATTAATAAGTATTTAAAACAATACATTATATACAAACTATAAAATCCTACTTCATAAATTTGAATATCAAACAAGACACGTTTACTTATGCGTTTTATTAATTATGTTTTTTATCGCATGATATATTATCTTATCCCCACTTTTGTACAAATTATTCAAAAGAATATTTCAGTAAAGTTTCACGGAGAGCAACAATATTATGAACAGATTGAGATATACACTGATGGCATAATATGAACAACATAATAACAAAACAATATGTTATAAGCATATTGAGAAATACCAATGCGGTTGGCATTGGTATTCAAACGAAAACGGTGATCAAACGAAATACAATTAGGTGTTTCGAACAATGCTAAAGATCTCATGGACAAAACGCAGAACTAGTGGAACTGATGAAAACCGATCTACTGATTGTCAAAATAAGTGAAATAGGTCTTTGGCTTATTTGCCAAGAAAATACGGATTAGGGGAAAAATAAAACGCTTATGCTAAAAAACAGGATGGTCTGGGTTATATACACATTAACTGTTAAGGATCGCATAAGATGAATACTAATTTACCTTAATTGTGACCAAACTTCAAACTGGAGAGGACACTTTAAGAACCTTGATTTTATATTGTTCTGAAGCTATTTTCTTGTGGCATTTTAAATTAATTACTATTTAAATTGGAATAAGCCACAATTAAAGGTTAAAATACGTTTATTGACGTTTCAATTTCCACTTCGGAAATTTCCACTCAAAATACAAACATTAGTGAGAACGATTTCCGAAGTGGAAATTGAAACGTCAATAAACGTATTTTAACCTTTAATTGTGGCTTATTCCCATTTAAATAGTAATTAACTTGATTTTATAGGCACAAGAATTTGAGAATTTAATACTTGACACTGAGGAGTAGACAGATTGAGATCCCGAACTCGAGGAATGTAACCGTATGCCGTCATCTCTTTTATTGAGACAATTTGGCCTTTTTTTCAATTTGTATGACTTCTCGGATAATTCTTGGTTTATAGAAGCTGATAGGGGTCATGATTCTTGAGTTTTTAAAATCAATTTTGTGACCTGTATGAAAACTCCAGAACCACAGCCACCATCCGCTTTTATAAACCAAGAATTATCCTAGAAGCCATAGAAATTTAAAAAAAGGAGACCTTTCATAAAGAAAATATCGTCCGCTCCTCCCGACAATCAAAATCCTACTGTCCGAAATGTTCGCACCAACACCTGCGCCAATCCCTACGCTAACCCCCAAGCCTACCTCCACCAAAACTACGTCACTATCTACGGTTCAAAACCGTCCGATGTTCCCAGTAGCAGTAATGCATTGGTTAGTGATAAATGTAGTAGTGTCTGGAGGTTCGAAAACTGAGACCCTCGGAAGTCCCGAAGAAGACATCAAAGAGTCACAAAGAGTAGACATTTCTTGTTAATTCGAGTTTCATCATTCTGCTATACGTCTTCGAGGTTTTGCCTCTCGTCAGGGAGATTTTGTAAGAACTTAAGTTGAACTGAAGTGCTGTCTTCTACATGACCGTTATAGTAACATAATATGCCTGTGTACGCTAGTACTAGTATCGACCTTTATATGAAGAAACAGTAGACTTCTCATCGATGGCGATTTAGGTGAACTCCGAATCCAAGTTTACTGGAAGCTATTGGACAATGTTAGAAATACCTTTTGTTCCCACAATATATCTACAGTTTACCCTTGCAAAAAATCATCGTTTACACTCTTTACATAGACGTTAAAATGAAAGTAGAAAATTACAGAGTCTCCCTGATTAGAGGAAAAACCTCGAAATACATGTAGGAGATTGGTGGAACTCGGATTGAAAAGAAATGAAGTCGTCTGCTTTCGTTTCAACGTCTTCACATATCGCCAAGAGTGCAAACGATGGTGTTTTACAAGGGTAAACGGTTGATGTATTGTCGGAATAAAAGGATATTCTAACATTGCCCAATAGCTTCCAGTAAGCTTGGATTCTAAGTTCAATTAAATCGCTGCTTTAGCAGTTGTTGAATCAGATCAAACTTACACCGAATAAGGATACTACACAAAATATTTTCTAATTATTTAAGTTTTTTTTGTCGGTTGTTGTATACAAAATGGTAGTTTAGTATTTGCCACTGTAAAATGATTCACACTAAATCAATGTTCTAGCCTCTCATAAAAAAACATTCAAGTCAATACTTTCACGTTATTTAAAGCTAGAATATTTTTTGTTTGTACAAAATCCGGTAGATATTTATCGAACAATATCTTTTATAATTTTGCATGGTTTGAAAGACATTGCTTTCAGAGTTAGTTGATATAAATCCGCGCGTAACGTCTATCATTTAAACTGTATTTGAAGTGTTATTTTTTATTTCGTTTTCGTTTACTTTTTATAATTACAAATAAGAATATGTACATATTCTAAATTTACATTTAATTCATTATCAAAAACGTATTGAAATAAAAGAGGTATGCCCAATTTTTGCTTTTCACTAATATATTTCTATTTTCATGTTAAACAAAAATTTGAATATTTTCAACTCTTTTTAAATTACTATACTGAATCATACATACAGTAGATCCGCTGCTTCTTTGCACATTGTCATTTTGCACTTTGTATATTTGCCATGTAGTGAGAGTGGTGCACTCGGCTACTACTTGTACAATAATTTGCCACTTGCGAAGTCCCGCCGATTGTCGGTAAAAATGCCGCGAGTCAAAGGAGTCATGATGGAAGCAAAATAAACACTGAAGGATGAGAGGCAAAAAAGCTGCTGTACTTGCCAAGTACCCCAGTATTGGCGTACTTATCAAATACACGAGTAGTGGGAGCGCCGTACTTGAAATTGAGTTCAAACCTTGGCGTTTTTGTCAAGCACACAAATATTGGCTTACTTGAAATTGAGTTCGAAATTTGGTGTATTTGGCAAGTACGCAAATATTGGTGTACTTGCCAAATATACGAGTAGTGGGAATCAGAATAGTGAGAATAGTGAGCCAAATTTCGTCGGGTATAAGAATTAGAAAATGACTAATATTTATAGTTTTCTTTTATTTCATTTATTGCATTTTGAAAACTGCTTCCGTAACAAATCCTTTCGAAGAACCAGCGTGAACAATTATAAAACCATTATACTCTTCTGGTTTAGTACACTTTTACACTTGTCTGGCCATGAAATTGTTTTATTTCTCTTTTAATGAATCCACGTTTCGTCCAAAAAAAACGAGGTATCTGGAATGCACACTATTAAAATTTTCGATATATTTACGAAGGAACTTGGCTCTTAAAGCAACAATACTGGTGCTCTTAATTAATGCTCTTCGATTATTGTCCTTTTCGTATTTAAATTTCAATGTAAAGAAAATAAATATTTTGTTTTTATAAAACTATAAATGATTTCAAATTAAAAAACTTACAAATTGACAAATTAATATCAATCAATCTATTCAGCACAAATTTCCTTTAACTACTTTTATCAATCTTTTTTCCCAACATACATTTATATATTGTAAGTATTGATTAAAAAGTACCTTCTGGTTTATATCAAATTCAGATTAAAGAAATTGGTACTTACTTTGTTGGTACATGTTGTATACTGTATTCTGCACTGCCATTTTTGATACCCCAGATAGATCGGTTGTCTTAGTTTTCGGGCGAGGTCTACTTTTGCTTTAAAAAGAAAATGATTATTTTCTTTCCTTTTTATAATTGTACATACTGTCCGTCGTGATATTTTTAACGCAGCAGCTACTCTCTTAAATAAAGAAGTTCAATGATATGTATTTTGATAAATGAATATACATTTTAATATGGTACCTGATGGTAATGGCCCCAAAGGCCATTCATTCATTTTTTTAATTAGAAATACTCTATACAAACACATTTAACATAAGATGTGCTTAAGAATTTAATGCTTTATTATCAGGTAAAGTACAAAAAAGGATTTAATATTTAAATGACCGGAAAATAATTTCAAACGCTGTCAAAACAAAACTTACAATTCAGTAGGTAAATCAATCATAGACCGTCGCGTCGTCCTAGAGCTGTCTTTATTCGATGTATGCTGTTGTATATGGACAGGCGTCTTAAGTTAATCGATTTAGTTTCTGTGAGTAGGAAAGAAACGTAATATAAAAAATAATTCGTGAATAATGTCATGTTTGTGCAAATATTCAGCGGATGGACTGTATATAATTTAGTACTGTAGTAAATATAAGACTTCTGAACTTTTATGACACTGTATAATTTAAAGAAATTGCATTTGAAGAGGAAATTAAGGAGTATTGTAGATTTAAATGTTTGGAGATCACAATTTATACTGTGAATAAAATAATCATCAACTTTTAAAAACTAACTTATTTAACAAACATAACAAAAACTAAGCTGACCTTTTTTACGAAGTTAAATAAATAAGAATATACGAAAACGGGTTAAATCAACTATTTAATTTACTTTATTCATATTGTACATATTTTTATTGCTATAACTAATATCTAATTGCATGCTCAGTCAATGCTTAATAATTTCCTTTTTCACTAAAGCAAAAATTTTAGTCGGAACATCATGGGTCAACTGGGATTCCACGTCCAACCTGACGGAATTGTGACTCTTGTAGAAAGCGCAGGCCAAGCCTGGCAGGCGGGTCTTCGACAAAATTCCCGTCTTGTAGAAATCTGTAAAGTAGCTGTGGCCACCCTCACCTACGACCAAATGGTGGACTTGCTGAAAACGTCCATAACCGTTACTCTAACTGTGATACCACCACTTCCTGACGGAAACTCACGTAAGGGATGTACCCTTCAAAACTGCAAGTACAATGAAGCTCATTACGAAGGTGATTACGACAATACCACGAACGAAGAAAACAAAAGTAAGAAAGCGCCCCAGATTCAGCAAGCGGTTTCTGGAAACCATAGACGAATCTACGAGAGAAGTTTTTCGCCTCCTAGAAGTAGTAATAGTTCTGGATATGGGACTGGTAGCAGCAGTAAGTCTTTTCATGGCCCGGAAGCAAGGTTTCAAAATAACATAGAGGTAAGTTAATTATAATTTAACTATAATATTAGTGTCAGTTTTTAGCTAAGCTTTATTAAGTTAATTCTATTAACTACTATATGAAGTGACATTAAATTACAATTTTAATTAAAAATATATTTATTTAAAAATAAAAATATTTGACGTTTCGATTTCCACCTGACATTAGAAGAATCTTTTGTATTTCCAAAAATAATTTGTATTCTGGGAACATTTTAATTACTTCGAATTAAAATTTTGATTAATTCCCATTATATTATGCAGTAGTTAAAACATAAAATATTACGAGGAAATAATTTCAGAACCATATGAAGTTAATTCTAATATTAAATGAAAAATATATTATTACAGTCTTTTGTTATAATCTTTTAGAGTCATTTATTTCAATTTAAGATTGCTTCTTGTTAATTAACCATTAACCATTAGGTTAAATATTACAATTAAAATAGTCCATTCATAAAATAAAAAGATGGGCTCAACCAGGATTTGCACTATAGCCTCTGGCAACCAAAGCGATGTTAGATTAGATTATGTGAGGTCGTTAAGACCATGCAGCTTAACCGCACTTACTTCGACCTATAGAGATCTTTTGTTCATATCTTAATCTAGTTGAACTCTAGAATGCCAATACTTCTGATGAAGTTAATTAGCTTCGTAAGTGACTTGTTCCCTACGTCAGAGGGCGCTAGACTAACGTCTCCTAGGAATTTTAGTCGTTTGCAGAACAGTGCTACGCAGTTGCATAGTATATGTTCTGCTTTTTCTTTTTCGTTGTCACAGAAACTAGAGTTCTCGAGTGAACCTTCTTCCAGTTTCGGTTAAACTTTTCGCCCATTTGGTGGTTTTTTATGACCACTTCAAAGGATGTTTTGAAGTCGAATTTGACTAGCATGGCATCTGTCGGCCTCCCTTAGGTGGCCTAAGCCTCCTTAGGTGCATCTTCTTTCTTTCATTAAATTTCTTGTAGATTGTGATAATTTGCTATTTTTGGTTTGTTTGAGTTACATATTTTCTTTATACTAGTTTTAATGTTCGAATTTTGTT
This sequence comes from Diabrotica undecimpunctata, assembly GCF_040954645.1. NCBI lineage: Eukaryota > Metazoa > Arthropoda > Insecta > Coleoptera > Chrysomelidae > Diabrotica > Diabrotica undecimpunctata. Next base: position 39,024,731 of record NC_092806.1, on the reverse strand, counting down.
TTCAAGTTGATTTAGTTCCATTTCTTCTAGATTACATCTTCATATATCGGAGTGAGTCTTTTCTTAAAGGCTTCCTTAAATGTGTCCTAATTTTGTTTTAATTCTACGAGTGTAGGAAAGCGTTGTGGGTATCTTAATTTTTTTTGCCTCTCATGTCCGGTACTAATACTTTACCTTGGCCATGACAAGTCGATGGTCACTACCTAAGTCGAATGGATACGTTTTTTTAATGGATATGATATATTCGATCTCATTCTTTTATTTTCTTATCACGGTTTCTCCATGTCCATCTTCTAGTTTGACTTTTTAAAGAAACTGTTCATACAATACAGGTTTTCGTTTTTCAGATAGTTTATTAGAGTCTTTCCTTTCACATTAAGGTTGTCCGGTCCAAAGTTTCTATTTTTAATATTATCCGTATTACTTTAGCCTATTTTGGCGTTAAAATCGCACATAATGCTGCGGTAGTAAGAGTTTTCTACTTTTCGTGTCGCTTTTAATTCTTAATATAATTCTTCCATTTCTTCTTCTTCCGCATCGCTTGTTGGGGCATAGACTTGTATTACCTATAGTTTGTATATTTGAGATAACTCAGTTTTTGATTCGTCTGTTCACTAATATTGCTGCTCCGCCTATGTGCTAGTCTTTGTCTCTGTTGTTTTGATATAAGACATGACGTGACTTTGTGGTGGTGAGTGTTTGTGGTCCTGGTCGTCTGTTTTCACTCAGATCCACAATATCCCATTTTTATGTGACAATTCTTCTTCTAGTTCATCTAGGCGTTTGTTAGATTGTATATTTATGTTAAATGTAGCTATATACAAATGTGTTATTTTATAAGTTGAAATAGTGGATCGTTGCGAATTTTTGCCTCCCCTAGAATCCTTGAGGCACACCTTAAACGTGTGAGATTTAAAATCGTGGTGACTTTTACCCACCTGGAGTACCATTCATTCTGTTTTGAAATTCGCCATTTGGGGCTTGACAGGCTTAATCCTCCACGCTGGCTACACGGGTTAGGGGATGTGTAGGAAAATGGGTCACGGTAATTATGTTTTGAGGTAGGAAAAAAAGTCGGTGCAAGATTACCCCCAGGTGATGAGAGTTTGGAAAGAACCAAGTGGACAAGGTTGCTTCCTTGAGGTATTATTTACATGAGAAAATCTTTATCTCAGTTATTCCATCAAATGGAAGAAAAATAAATGACTGCCGTCGTACTGACACGCCTTACACGCTAAGAGTCGTCAATAACAAAAATTTTGGGAGGTTCTACAAATCGAACTTATTTAATTTTATGAGTAATATATATATATATATATATATATATATATATATATATATATATATATATATATTAAATAACTAGTATTTATATATTGATTTAGATTAGAATCTTAATAAAGCTTAGTAATGAATTTAGTTCGGTATTGTTAACAATTTTATTACCTTGTGTAGCTTATAGCTAACGGGACTAGTTGTAAGTAAGCCTAGGAAGATAGTAAATGGATGTCGATAGTCGTGCTTCATTATATACGTAGGCTCTAGACAGCATTTAGCATAGTATAGTTCATTTCACTGTGCTTGAATCACCATGTCATTAAAATAGAAGGTAGATATCACCACTTATAAAAAAGAAATAAATAAAATCACCACGTACGTACATTATATATATATATATATATATATATATATATATATATATATATATATATATATATATGTATGTATATGTATATATATACAGTGTGTTCATAAAGTGTGGAAATGGTCTATTATCTCATGACTTAATTATTTTCAGAGTTAAAGCTCTGACAGGTCGATTTTTATTTTTGTTTTTTAACCCTTTTGGAAAAAAAAATAATTTTTACCTCCACTATCTTAGCAGATGTGACGTCATCGATATTTTTTTTTAAATAGAAAAGGCATATTTTTGTCTACAAAATTAAAAGCCCATATTTTCTGAGTACAACCGTACCAAACTCATCACATCAAACTTCGGTATACAGAGTGTAAAGGAAACCAGTGCTCGTATTTCTTAAAATTTAATTCAAAATTTATTTTACAAAGAAAATTATTAAAGAAATCATTGCATATTTTAAAGACAAACAAATAACATAATTACAACAAATGCTCGAATGGAGTGGTCTTTTGTACGATACAAAAGGTAGATTGTTTATCTATTAAAGATAACCAATTCCATTCAAATGATAATGGGCTGTAGATCAACAATGTAGATCAACAATACAAATAAAGTGGTAACGACTGTACTCAGTATATTGCCAAAAATCAAGTAGGCTGTGAAGACATGTCAAATTCCTTAGCAACCAGACAGTAAGTTCGAAGTTACCATTGGATATGTCAATATTTAATTGATTTGTTGTTTCACATCGATTTAAAAGTCTGCACTAGTATCTTTTTGAGAATTATTACCCTAATAAAAAGTATTTGAAATTATGATGGTGCTGTCAGAAAATGGCGAATAGAAGTTTTGATGATCTTAGATTACGGCAATCGCAAAAGAAGTATGGCGGAAGTATGCGATATCTTTAATGAAAAATATCCTGATCGAGTACCAATAAGTAAAGCTACGGTAAGCAAAATATTGCATAAATTTAATGATATTGGCAATGTTAGAGCTCAAGATTGACCGACCCACTGTTTCCGACGACAATCAATTAAATGTATTACTTGAATTTGAAGAAAATCCTCATTCTTCAATTACAACTTTATCAACTAACAATGAGATCTGTCGTGGTGCTGTTCATAAAATTGTAAAAAAGTCCAAATTAGATCCACATAAAAGTAAACTTACACATGAACTCAATGAAGACGACTTTGATAGACAGAGATAGATAGATATGCAAGAATTGTGTAATCGAAATAATGAATTTGAAATTGTGGTTACTGGGCAACAGGAAATCCCAATTAGAAAACGGAACTTTATACCCAATATCCCCAAAAAGTATTTATGGGCTGGAATTATTAGAAATACCATTGTAGGACCGTATTTTTTGACGGTACTGTGACGGTTGAAATGTATTTAGAGGTGTTTCAAACCTACGTTGTTCCGCCATTTGGTCAAATAGTTCCGCCATTTGGTTTCATCAGGATGGAGCAAGTCCACATTATACTGTAGTGGTTAGAAATTTTCTAAATGCAACTTTTCCCAATCGCTGGATTGGACGACGCGACCATGTTGAATGGCCTGCTAGGTCGCCAGATTTGAATCCCATGGACTTTTCTATTTGGGGTTATCTGAAAAGTAATGTATATGTAAACCGACCTACCAATTTGGTAGACCTCAAACAGAGAATTCGTTGAGTGTGAATTAACAACCAACAAATTACACCAGTGATGCTGTCAAACATAACCCAAGAATTCATTGGACGTCTTGGATTAGAGCATTTGTATTAATTACGTTATTTGTTTGTCTTTAATATGAAATGACTTATTTAATAACTTTCTTTGTCAAATGAATTTTGAATTAAATTTAAGAAATACGAGCACTGGTGTCCTTTTCACTCTATATACTGAAGTTTGAATGTGATGAGTTTGGTACGGTTGTACTTGTAAAAATTATCGATGAAGTAACATCTGCTAAAGTAGTGGTGGCAAAAGTTATTTTTTTCCAAAAAGGTTAAAAAACAAAAATAAAAATCGACCTATCAGAGTATATATCTAACTCTAAAACCCTAATCTATTCCATTCTAACTCTGGCAACACCTATCCAGTCTCTAACTACAAGTTTGTTTATGATTCTTTCTTAATACTTCATTTTAAGAAACTCAATATCCGATACTTTTGATATCATAATCTTTACATAAGGCTTGTTTTAAAAATCAAACAATATTTTTTTTATTATAATAGTGTACTTAACAACTTTCAGTAATTGCTTACACTTATTGACAGATAAATGCGGAGTTGAATTACCAAAAAATTATAAGCCACTGTATGCTTCACACTATAAGATTTATCGGCAAATGAATTTTAAAATTTTTGCCGAAAATACAGCCGTGTTAATTTCACACAAAGACCCAGACATAACATCTGAAAAGCTGCAAAGTTAATTGCATGTATTAGGGAACTGATTGAAAAAAAAATGGAAAATTATAGTCAAAAACTAGAAATCTCTGCTAAGGACTAGCGAAATATCTTGGATTGCTTTTGGAGCAAAAGTTCAGGTGGAAGCAACACGTTAAAGCCAAAAGAAACTCAGTTCAATATAAAATCAAAATAAATGAATTGGTACTAAACTCTCTTAATTAACTAATAAGTCTTAACTTTCATTGAATAACAAAACACTGCTTTACAAAGTCATACACAAACCAGTATGGACTTACGGCATACAAGTATATGTAACTCTGGTCTTGTAGTAAGCCTTCAAAGACAAAAATTTCGGCGTTTACTTGGCACGGCATTTTTATTGCTACTGAAACATATGGCGACTGGAAATCTCAAATATCTGTAGGTTGCGCGAGCATTTTTCTTAATAGTTCAATGACATATATCGGTCTGTGACAGATATGTAGGACATTCGTCAGTGTGGCAAATTTAGAAGTCATGATATATCCGCATAGCAGTCTACCTGCTAGTTTCATTTTAAAATTTTGGCTGATTACTCATAAACTGGTCTGCGGAGACTGGTAAACATGGTGGCAGATATATCGGTCAGTCGTCCGTGTAGCAATTTTTCCTCCGTCAGATGTATTGGTTAGCCTTTCTGAAAGAGTTCTAACAAAACAACTTTGGTGTCTTACAATCCAAATAAAATCAAATTAACTTAACAGTGAAGTGAAAAACTTCACTGGTGTACAATGGTATATATTTAAAGTTTAATAAATAATGAAATTATCCAAATGGAGTACAATTTTATCAAAACGATTTCGGTCGGAAAACATAGTTATCAATTGAAAGTAGCCGAAAGTACCCGACATAGTTCTATTTTATTTTATAACTCCATTAAAGGAGTGGTCAATCCAGTCGACCAAATGTACGAGAATTACACCTTTATTTATTAGTTTTGTACCGGTTGGTTGCTGGTGGAAATGTGGAAATAAAGCCTACAATCCATTTAAGACGACAAAAGGACTTCTACAAGGCTGTGCTACGTCCCCTACTCTGTTTAAAATACTCTAAAATACTTGATCGCCGACGATCAAGTAGTCATCGCACAAGATGAAGAAGATCTCAGCTTTATGCTCAGAAAACTAGAAGAAGAATATAAAAACAACGGAATGGAAATAAACTTAGAGAAAACCGAATACCTAACAACAGAAATCAAGAATATGAGAAACCTAGAGATAGACGAGGGAAGACAAATAAATGGAACAGATAAATTCAAGTATTTAGGAACCATAATATCGAACCAGGGAACAACAGAAGATATAAACAACAGACTGAGACAAACAAGAAACTGTATAAGACAACTAAACTCAGTGTTGTGGGATAAGAACATTACGATAAAGACAAAAAAGAGAATATATAATACCCTGACAAGAAGTATCCTGACATATGGGTCCGAAAACTGGACAATAAACAAGAGAAATAGAGGTAGAATAAGAGCAGTAGAAATGGAGTTCCTGAGGAGAAGCTGTAGACTTACAAAAAGAGACAGAATTGAAAACGCAGAGATTAAGCGGAGAATGGGAGTGCAATCAGACATAACCGACTATATAGAGGAGAAGAGACTATCCTGGTACGGCCACGTCAGAAGAGCGGACAGAGGACGCTGGATAAACAAAATCACAGAATGGAGCCCGATTGGAAGAAGAGAGGAAGACCCCGAAGGTCATTCAGAGATGAAATCGACGAGGCTATGGAGAAAAGAACCCTGCGAGATGGAGACTGGAATGACAGGGAAAATTGGAGAAAACGGTTGAGTGAAGGAAGACAGTGAAAACTGTGGAAATCCTTACTAGTAGTAGTGGTTGCTGGTATAAATTTAAATATCAAATTAAATGCAACTGGCTCTATTGATGACTGTCAGAACCATAGTGTATTCCTGAAGAATTTGGCGATGAAACCGCATATGAAAACTAGGGCCGATATAAGAAGCTTATCCTTAGATGTCAAGCAATTTCTTCGCAGATTCAAGACAGAAATAGAACAACCATAAGAGCATAATATAGACGAAAGTAAAGTCAGATGTGTCCAGTGCGGACGAAAAAATTGCTAGCAAATGATTTTAAAAAGACGCTGTGGTGGCTGTTTTATTTTGACAATGACAGAAAAGACTTATTATCCAATAAAAGGTAAAATCACAAGGAGGAAAAAGAAATTACAGGAATATGCAAAAAACCTATGCATGAGTTAAAAGAAATGACCCAAGACATTAAAAATTACAATATTTTCATAATTTTCTGTGTCGAATAGTGTGAATCTCTATAAACCTGATTTTCTCTACGTTTATTATTTCTAATGCGAACTGTTCCATAAATATAATACCCACGAATTAAAATACATGAGGTATTTTTTGACATTTAAGAGGCAATTTTGTATTGATATGTACTTCTAAAATTCAAACTGGATGGTTTCTCGGTTAGTTTTAGTGCGAACTTCGTAATTATTGAGTTTTATTTGTTTCATTAAATAATATGATGCTATTTTTATTAGGTTATTATCAAACAGCGACCATTATGAAGTCTATGCAAAACTGTATTCCAACTGCTATTTTAAATGAAAAAAAAAATCTCTATAATATCAGATGCTTTAAAGTTTTTCTTCGTAGCATAGTAAATGTAGTTATTAAATACTTCTAGGTCTAGGCTATGAAAATATATGTAGTGATTGTATCACAAAGCTAACAATATTTAAAATTTGTTTGATTTTTAGGGTACTTTAACAAGTTCTTCCAGTGGCCATTCTGACGACAAATGGTACGACTTTCTGCACGAATTCGAGGCGCCCCCTGTACCCCTGAAAGTGAGCCAGCATGTGTCTCGCATTCACCATGCCAACAACACTTTTCCTAGTACGCCAAAACGAAACAACTCTCATCAAAACTCATATTTACAAGTACCCCAAAATAATCAATTTTCTATTCAGCACAATAAGGTCCATATAAGCAATTCCGTTCCTTTGCAACACATCAATATGTCACAACCATTGACAGCTTCAATACATAGTAGTACGAATGAGATGGATGTCTATAAGAGCGAGAAAAATAATCTTATTAAACAGCATAATGAACGCTTGCGACAAGAATGTGATTACATGAGTACTAGAGGTTCTAGTAGGTCTGACTATGCTATAGTGCAAAGTCTGAACAATGACTTTAATAGGGTAGCTCTAAATGAGAGTCATTCTACAGACAGTTCTATTAGCGAGAGAATTAATTTAATAGGTAGCGAAGAGGAGTTGTCCGTTGGTACGGGAAATGCGTCTCCTAGAACTAGGAGAGCTATGAAACATTCGAATATAACACAGAATTACAGTAATCGAAACCAAAGTCCTAGATCTATGAATGGAGAGGCGAAACTAAGACCGGGTGTTACTTCTCGTAGTTCAAATCGCAATAGTGCCAATTTATCCACAAACTTCCAAGAAGAGCTTCTACGTCTAATCAACCCTGATAATATAGAAGCTACTTCTGACCAAAAAGTAGCGAAAGAGTCTAAAAATCACTCCAGGGAAAATCTTAATACTACACTAAGTGTACATAAGACCCAACCAGAAGTGATATTGACAATGGCTCGGCCTGCTACTGTTATTTCTAATGCTAGTACTACCTCCAGTCCTCTACCCATAGAGTTCAAACGAACTCAGGACGAATATAAGAGGACTCAAGATGATCTTGGTGCTTCTCACGTGCCTTTGAGTAAACTGAAGACGACTGTGAGTTTCCCAGATGATTTTCCATTGCCGGAAGATGGAGACTGGCCAAGTTTGGTTGACACAGCCACAAGCTTTATAAATCAAGTTGGATCCAACCACGAAGGCGGTAAAGATATGGAAGGAACACGATGCTGGAGTGATGATGGCGTCATCGATGCTTCTATTGCTTCTACGTAAGTATGATCTTATTAAAGAAATCAATTACAAAGGGGATGACACTCAACGTGATACATTTTAATATATAAGTTTTAATACGTTTTTATTTTTTCATACGTTTTCTTAAACTACGAATTAGTCTGCTCATTTTATGCATTTTGTTTTCCGCATTTTACTTTTATATAACGCCAATATACGAGTAAGGTTTTATGATATATAACTTTAGAAGTAGACAATTATATTGTTTATATTGTCACATATAATAAACCTGGTTGGGTAAAAAGGAGGTCAAGAAGTTGGATACTATTTTGGGTAATGTAAAAATTAACTCAAGGGATTGTTCTGTCTTTGAATTTAAATTAAACGAAGCCTCGGATACTGTTCTACAGTTAACAGCAGCTTTTCACTCGTTGCAGTTCACGTGTTTTTGTTAGTAGTGCTAAGTAGTGACTGTTTTCTTGTGTTATGAAATTATTATGTTGTATAGACATTGGACAGTGGCTACCAGGGGATGTATAAACTGGCCAGATTACTTCTGTTACATTTGCGGTAACTATACCGTTAAAAAGCAACAAAGAAACGTTTCCGATTTCGTTGAAAAAGTAATTTCTCTTATTCTGGTATAAAGATAGGTGATCAAGATAAGCCTTGGCCCCACACAAAGTTTGTTTAGTATGTGTTGAAGAACTGAGGCAAGTTTTAAGGTAAAAAGCAGTCCTTACGTTTTGGAATACCAATGGTTTGGAGGGAGCCCAAAAATCATAGTGATGACTGCTAGTTAGGTACTTGCAACGTACGAGGTTTCAATTTGAGAAACAATAAGGATATTTTTTACCTTAACATTCAATCATCCATTCGCCCTGTCCCTCATGGACCTGAATCCTCTGATTCTCACAATTTGAACTGAACGATTTAGTAAGAGACCTAGGCCTTTCTTAAGAATCAGCAGAAGTTTTAGGATCTAGATTGAAAAATAAACATGTGTTGATGTAATGTGATGTTCCTGGACTTGACACATTTCAAACTAGAATATCCTCCTAATGAGTGGAGACTTTTTATTGATTCTTCAAAAAGAAGACTTAAAACAGTACTACACAATGGCAATAAGTATGCTTCTATACCAGTTGGACTCTCGGTGTACTTGAAAGAATTTGAAAACCTTAAACTGGTTTTAAGCAAACTCTGCTATTCAGACCACAAATGGACACTATGTGGTGATTTAAAAATGATTTCAATGCTGCTTGGCCAACAAAGTGGCTATACAATGTTCCCTTGCTTTCTGTGCGAATGGCACAGTACATGTAGAAAGCAATATTACATAAAAAAAGCTTACAGAGAGAGAGAAAGCTTACAAGTAGGGGTTAAAAATGTTAAGAGGAAAAGCCTTGTGGATCCCAAAAAGGTGTTACTTCCACCATTTCACTACAGTTGCGACTGATGAAACACTTGGTCAAGGCATTGACTAAAGAAGGGAAGTGGTTCAGATATCTTTCTCTTTATGGACAGTTTCCTGGTTTATCCACGGCAAAGCTAAATGAAGGCATTTTTGTCGGACCGGACAAGAGATACAAACTACGAGACAATCGTCGCAGACATGATCTACAACTTTAGGAAGCTGGGATCTAACATGAGCTTTAAACTTCACTTTCTCCACTCACGTCTTGACTACTTCCCGTAAACCTTGACGATGTCAGTGAAGAGCAGGACCAAAGATTTCTGCCGGACGATGCAGACTACTGCTGGACGATGAAAAGAGATGATCCTCAACGAGGCCACAGCCTCGTTGCCACAGCCCAAAAGTAGTAAAAGAAGCTTCGACAGAAAGCGAAAGCTTTATTATAAGGACTTATAAGAGCAATGTAAGTGTACTGGAAATGTAGTTTAGAACATAATTAATAAATAAACTCAATTTTATAACGTTGAAAAAAGGTGAAAAATTGCTTACATTTTGTTATACCCAAACATACTCCCTATTTTAAAAAGAAGAAACACGCAGGCCCGAAGTGGATACAAACTGCCTACAATAGAGAGACGTGGAAGAAGGAAGAGGAGGTCTATGTCCAAAATTTTACAGCGAGGGCTGTATAGATAGACTCCCTATTTTGTGAGAAAACCTGAGGTGGTAGACAAAAATGGTTTGCATTTTTGAAATCAGCGCTGAAAAGTACATAGTCAGTTCAAATTTGAAACAACTTTCAAAAAATGCTTTTTTGCAGGCCTTTGTTATTAGAGAAATAAAAAAATACAAAGAGATTACCTACTTTTTTTTAAGCCCTCTTCTCTATTCGGATTGCCGAATATAGGCCTCTCCTAATTCTCGCCATTCATCTCTATTGTTTGTAAGACGTTTCCACATTGGTACTGCAGTTGTTTTAATATCGTCGCTCCATCGCTTCCTCGTGGTCTTTTGTCCAGCTCCAGGTCTTTTGTCTTTTCGTTATGTCCAGCCTATTTCCATTTCAGTTTAGCTGCCAGTTCGACAGCATCTTTTACTTTTGTTCTATTACGAATGTTTTCATTGGTTTTATGGTCTTTGAGTGAGATACCCAGCATCTGTCATTCCATAGCTCTCTGAGTTTTTCTGATCTCCATGTTTATTTTAGTGAATGTCCAGGGTTGAGCTCCATATGTAAGTACAGGTAGGATACAGGAATTAAATACGTTGGTTCGCAGTCTTTGAGGTATATTTTTATTTTTAAGTACGTATGAGAGTCTTCCGAATGCTGCAGCCGCAGACGTGTAAAAATGGGATGGGCAGCATTCGGTTACCTACTAGCTATGTTTATTGCTGGTTAAATCAAAAACTCAGTATCGTAACAAATTAGACAAATAATAAATTTCATAGTAAAACATGTATTTATTGTAAAAATTGTAAAAAATTATTGCTCGAAAATGTTCTCGGCTAAGATCCATTTTTCGCCCGACTTAACCAACCGAAACTCTCGATTTATGTCAACAAAAGATCGAGGTTACATTTGAGTCGGAAGGAATTATTAGTGGCGCCCTCTAAGCGGCTATATGGAAACCTAAATGATAAACCTACGATTTCTATCGCTCGAGAATAACATTCATTAAGTGAAAAAATAAATAAATAATAAAATTACTTTATTCGATTTTAAATATATCATTTTATTTAAATTTTAAAAATACAGAAATGCGCTAGTGTACAGTACCGCCTAGTGATTTACTTACGCCTATTTTTTTTTAGCCGAATCTGTGTTATCCTCAATATATTTTGAACAACAAACGGCTCAATTGTTATAAATATAAAAATTAAAATTTCCGAAATATTTCACTCATATATACCGTATTTTAGGGTCAGTTCGAGTACGAGTGTTCCTGAATTGCAAAGTCACGTTGCCGAACTGGAGTCCAAAGTTAATATTGAAACCAGACGTCGATTGTCTTTAGAAAACGAAGTACGCAGGCTCAAGGAAGAAAATCGGAAATTGCAAGATCAAGCTCATGCAGCTGTTCAGCAACTCAGAAAATTCACCGAATGGTTCTTCAAAAACGTGAAGAGGCAGTAATGTCATTTCTATCGTTTTTATGTTATGCTATTTTGAAAGTTACTTTTCACCTATAACTTTCCTTATATTGTTGATAAAAAAATACAGCCAACCATTTTAAATTGTTTTTATAGTGATTTAAAAATTCAGGTCCAAGTCTAGAACTTATATATAACTTATTTAAAGATTTTTTGATGAAAAGAATTCCTTGATCATTTAACTGTTATTACAAACTGATTTTTTTTCTTTCTTTGAACTAAGGTGAAATGTTTTGGTGTTCAAATCTGAATTTTCAGATACATATTACTTTGTTTTGCCTTAGTCAAGAATCTGATATCTTGGTTTAAAAATTTAAATGTATAATAAATCCTTACTTTCTAAAAAACCACTATTAGATAGTCTACCGGATTGTTTCCAAGGTGCTGATAGACTGTCATATCTGGAAAATATTCTCAAAATATATTCACAGGCATCATTTTATTATAATATTGAAATATTCTTTGAAACTGATGGAATATTATAATTTTGGCAACATCCTGGATTCTTCTGCTAGTCTATTGCGCATTCACTTCAAATTGTTTTCCAGAAGTCGATGCAATTTTGAAACTGTCAAAATGCGAGGGTGAACTAACTGATTTTATGGCACAATCAAGTGACTTTGTTTTTTGTCTGTATCTAAAACATAATATCGACAACATAAAACACTGCTACTTCTCGAACCAATATGCTAAATATGACATCTAGTTTGTATAGGTATAATAATGTGTGAAATTCTCATAAAATGGCAAGAAGTAAACAGATCAGCGATATTTCTTTAAAATGTAGGTACAGAATCTGGGCTATAACCAATACAGTTCAAAGAAAAGCTCTGGGTAAACATTAACGAAAGTACAACTTGAATGTAGTCGCAAATGTCAACCATGGAACAAAATATTTCGGTTTGGCAGTGTTGGCATGTTTTTATAATTTATATGTTGTATGCTTCAAATATAAAGGGGGAAAGCTTTTAAAAAGTGCATTTTAATTATATTATTTTATGAATTATGCAATTTTTAATTTATATAAAACAATAACGAGTAAATATTTCTCTCTTTCGAGATTAATTTGCAATCTGGCAACTGGTGGTTTAAAGATTGCCAAATATATCCGCTAATCTAGCAAAGGGCATTTGCCAAAAAAAATTTCTAATTATTAACATCAATTGAGACCTCTATTTGCAAAACAACCAATCTCCACCCTGGCAAAATTGCCGTAAATCGTAATTTTTTACCGTGAATATATTTGTAAAACCTGGAGCCACAAAATTCGTTATCCATAAACTTTAATCGCTCAAAATTAATTTTTCGTTGCTAGTTTCTTGGTTGTTATTAAAATACTCTTATAGTTAAAGAAAAATATTTATAGATTGGCTACTTTGCAACTAACAAGTGGGTATTGGCTATTTTGAAATGAACAGACCAGGAGATTGGTTATTTTGTAGTAAAAACACAAATGTTTAATAACAGTACTTATTATTCTTTATACTCTTAAGACTTTGTCTATTTTTCCTAAGTCTTCTGTTTCCTAAGTCATTGTGATTATCGAGTGGTTCGCAGTAAAAGTCGTCTTCTTCAGGGACGCTTGGAACATTTTCGTAATGTAGGACGTTTTTGAAATAAGCCAGTTTCGGATCATTTTGCCATTCTTCGCCGTAGTGACTTTCCAGTAGCTTCCTTACGTCCTTCAATGTCTCTTTGCTAATGCTGGCCAAGTTCCCGACTCCTATTTCATTTGGATTGACGTTAATGGTCGATCTTCCTTTTTTTAAAATACTTCTAAACAAACCGATGCTTGAGTTGTAGCTTTCGTCCACTTTAACTAATACGACGTTATTTTGTTTTCTTGATCTTACCAAACAAATCCTTTTTATTTTCGATATCTGAAAGTGCCAACTCTGCAGTACTTTGAGTGTAGACATTGCTTCGGTTTTCCAATCGTAGAACTTGAAATCCATATTGGGGCGCTGCAAAGTTGTACTTTCAGATATTATTTTAAAATAGTCCAGGTGTCGGAATAACTTGCATTTTTTTAAGTTTTTTCTCGATCGTCCCAAACACCGTGTTCGACGGCAAGAATGAATGCCCTCGAACGGGATACACTATTTCAATATATTTTATGTTTTTTGGAGCTTGTATCAGCCAGCGACTTACCATGGATAAAATTATTTGGTTCTTATTCTGGCCTCCACATCCGTCACACATTATAATCTTACAATACTGATATGTTTTAAATCAGTATTAGACAGCCTGTGATACATTGCCGAAGCCACTTGATTAGAGCCCTTGCCATACTCATCCCCTGACCATACATAGCTAAAACAATTTTCCTTCGTTAATGGGGCTTTAGAATGTCCCACTACGATTGTCAAGTTATGTAAATATAGCTGTCTGCTGTAGTACGCTGCTTGATCCGGGGCTTTAGACAGCGGAAGGTTTTTTTGCAAGTCGAAGGATAAAGTCAATAATTCAGGCTTAGATTCCTTCAATAATGCAAAAAAGGCTTTCGATCTAAGCTTGTGAATTCTTTTAGAGGCCATGAGGGATTGCTTCACCGATGGTGTCGTTTCCTTTGAGATTTTTTCAGTGAGTGAAATATATATTGAACACATGTCCTTCTGTGGCGCCTTAAATGAAATGTTGAATTTTCTATTAAAAATAATTCGAAAATTTCCTTTTTTTACCCGAGTCTCTGGTTTGGCTTGAGCATTGTAAATTTTCCAAAGTTTATTAATACTCCGATCACCTGATGCATACTTGCGCTCACTCCGACCCCTAAAGTAATGAGACTCCACGCATTTTATACTTTTAATAAATTCGACAACGCTCCTCAGTTTCTCTTTATATAAATGCGTTCGTTTGTCTCCTCTTTTCTCACATGGAAGATTACTTTTCTCTCTAAAATTGTTTATTTTAGTTCGGAGTCGGCCCCTTGTGATCCTCAAGGCATTAGTGAAAGTCTTTTGGCAAATGGGTAACTTGCTACCTGGGCCTTTTATGAAACACTTGACATGTAGACACTAGACATGTAGTCGTCTTATTACGATTTACTCCAGTTTTTGGGCGACATCTGCGAGCAGGGTTTAACTCTAGGAATTGCAGTATAAAGGTGTCTTGTTTAACTTTCTCTTCATTTTTATGAAAAGCTTTATAAAATGCCATCACATCCGCAATATTGAGTTTTTGCGCACTGGTAGGCTCTGCCGTTCGTTTCTCCATACCTACAAATAAATTAAATTCACATTCTATTTTAGATATCTAGTAATTATATGTAAATCATTTTTTGAATATAAAAAAACAATTAAAATTATACATGCTCCCTGCATTTTAACAAAACTGCTAAGCATGTTGCACTCACGACAGATGATATTTTTTCTTCTATATAGATCTAAAACTATACTAACCTCAGCCGTTTTCTCACATTTCTCGCCTATTTCTCTGGTTGTGCTACTCTTTTTCTACACTTTGTAAGTGTTAATACTTCTGGTGTTGTCTCCATTTATTATTGCAAAAACTATCAACCAATTTTCTCCATTTAATTTCAATGGGAGTTTGGTAATTATGTTACGAAATTTACGCCTAGCTAGATGCGTCTTTTTACAAGGAATCTAGTGGCGTACTTAGGTCAGATTATCCAAAAAGTGGAGATTGTTTGTTTTGCAAGTAGAGGTCTCAATTAATCTCGAAAAAAACAAATATTTACTCGTTTTTGTTTTATATAAATTAAAAATTGCAGAATTTATAAAATATAGTAATCAAAATGTACTTTTTAAAAGCTTTCTCTCTTTATATTTGAAGCATACAACATATACGTTATAAAAACATGCCAACACTGCCAAACCGAAATATTTTGTTCCATGGTTGACATTTGCTGCTATATTCAGCTTGTACTTTCGTTAATGTTAACCAAGCTCTTACAGAAGAGAACTCATCTTAAGTATTATTTTATGAAAAACTTGTTTTTGGAAAGTTTTAGGTGAAGAGTGGTTTTTTAACGTATTTATTAAATAAAACAATCACAAACTGTTTGATGTATATATGTATAATTTTTATTAACCGTTTATATACGAATTTTTAAATCTCTTCATGTATAATAGTGTATGTTATAGTACAAAATTGTTTTATTTATTCTAAATGATTGATAATCTGTTAAGTTATAATGACGTAATGTTTATAAAAATACGTTGCTTACATTGTTCAGTATAGGACTCTCCTTAAATAACGTAATTTTCACTAGTTACCACAGTGTTCAGATGTTAGTATATCTGAATAATATAAGTAGTTAATTGATTTGAAGTATACAGTAGTTAAGCTATTCAAATTATCAGTAGTGGCACTTTTCCGAAGAGAATTAGTATTTTTTTTAATTTTATGAAGAATAGGGTATAGTCACTGGAATAATGGGTTAGATAAGAAGGTCCAGTTTTTCTTTTCACCTCGTCTAGAGTCAGCATATTTTGACTAAATCATTTTATAGATTGGATGGTTTTGTCTAGATTGCCGGCCTCATTTCAACGATTCATTAAATTTTTAGCTGATAATTTCTTGTCATTGTTTTTATTATATTCTTGTGTACAGGCCGCCAATAATTGAAACAGTGAATATAATTCCAAACCATTATTCGGAGTCCCGTCTTGTATTCTCCTATAAAGGTAGATTAGAAAGGTTAACGCATCAAAAGCTTTGATCCTTTTTCCTATAGAAAAGTCCAGCTCTCACAGACGTAGAGAATAATTGATAACAGCGCAAAATTCTGATTTGAAGTCTGATGTCTAGATCCCGCCTGATGAAGAAGTTTTTCACTCCAATAAACGTCTTCTTAGCCTAATTCAGTTCTTGGTAGGACCTCTTTCGTAGAATCGCAACTACTCTTCATGAGTGCAACCAGATATTAGATGGATGACAACGTGATATCTGATGGACGTACAACGATTCTGTTATGCAGTCTGAGAACAGCTTGTATTTGTCATGTGAAGAAAAACATTAGTTTCGTTTTGGTGTTATTCATATATAGGCCATAATTCTACTACATTCTGCAAGTTCCTGTAGTTCCGGCAGGTTGCTGACAAGAGTGACTACATCATCGGCATAAAATATATAATTAATTGTTTCGTCGTTGATTATGATTTCAGCGCTATTACCTTTAAGAGTATCTGCGAAGATATTTTCCGAGTACAGATTAAAAAAAAGTGGGGACAATATACATCCTTGTCGTACACCTTTTCTTATAGCTATCTTGTTGCTCTCCACCCTTACTTAAGCTATCTGATACCAAAACAGTTTTGTAATGATTTGTAAGTCACCCTCATCGATACCCGTTGAATATTTTTACTAGTTTCTAGCGTTGAATGCAATCAAAAACTTTGCGATAGTCTATAGAGCAGGAGTATATTTCCACATCAGTATCATGGGTACTCTGTGAAAGTATATTAAGTGAAAATAAGAGCCTCACGAGTCCCCACTTCGTTTTGCAACCGTTGGGGGTCACCAATGTCCTATATGGTGAGTGTTTTTGCTAAGTAAAAAGGAGCTAAAATGTTTTTTTTTAATAGTCATTTTTGATGTTACTTTATTTCTTACTTCTTGCGTATTATAAGTGGTTTTGAAGTAATTAAAAACAATGGGAGATCTTCGACTGTTGACATTTTTAGTGTTCGTTGACAAGTGCTTTTAATATACCCAGTTTTTATGTTTATTAAAACCATGTTTAAAAAACAATATATTTTACATCCACTAGAGTATAAGATTATATCTTATTTTTTTAAAAAAACATCGGAAAAGTGACCACTATGACGTCAGGATACTTTGTTTTTTATATGTTCCCTTTTTTTTTAATATTAAAAGCAAATTAAAGAGTTTATTTTTATTTTTCTTTAGTTTTGAATATTTCTTTATTTTTTCCTTTTGGTCCTTTATACATTCATAAATTTTGGGTATGCATTTTCCCTGAAAAACAAAGTATCGTGATCATGGCTCGTAAAATACCGACAAGAGATCTAACAGATCATGCTATAGATTATTCATAAATGTAGCAACTACATTTTTTTATAACTTGTTTTATCGTGTTCACGATCTTCCCGAAATTGATATACGAAAAGACTTTTAACAGCCGTTGTCCATTTGTTAATCTTATGAGGGCTTCTACAATTAGAACTTAGAAATTAAGATCAAGTGTCTTATGATTCGAAACACCAATTAACAAACACCGAATTTTATAAATAAAAAAAAATGGGGAAAATTGTAACCAGTGAGTTAAATTAATGAGTGCAATGATCGTTTTTTGCTAATTATTTATGTAAATTTTTTCCACTACTTTTTTGTTCCTTAGTTTTTAAACAATCTTCCTGAACTGTATTTTCTGTAAATATGTCTTAATAACGAGGAATTGTTGTAAATTGTTAACTAATTGCAGTTCATTTTTTCTATGTGTTCCTTATCATAGTTGTACAGGGACATAATTACATGAGATACTATTTTCAACAATTTGTTATATCAGAGTACGCGCGATTACAAAAATATTGTTATAATAAACTACAATGCCAGTTTGTTTTAACCATTGCTTTTATTTCCAACCAATATAACTAAATGTATTATATCAATTTATGGATATATTTTTATCCTCACTTGCAGGACTATATGTTTGTTACTGTCATACATCTTCTCGACGCTTGTTCTCTAGATTCATATGAAAAGAATACATTAATTAATATTTTTCTGGGAATCACGCTGAACGTCGGAAATTTTTAATGACATTGTTTAAAGTCTGAATTATCAATTATGGAGAGAGTTTTTGTTTGCTCGATCTGTATATATAGCTTATTCAGGAGACAAGTGATTATTGGTCACCGTAACTTGAATAACTCAACGTATCAAATGACAAAAAGCAACAGAGGGAGAGAATTCACGCACAGTAATTTAAGTACTTAACATAAAAGGCAAGATCTACGCGTTGAAATCGTTACATTCTGTAACACTTCTTTTATAGCTGATCGTTCGCATCATGGACCATATCGCCTTCGTTCGGAGAGTGAAGGTTGCTTACCCACGCGTCTCGATGTTGGCTAAGCAATGGAAAGTTTTATTCGTGATGGAAAAGTAGCCTTCCTCTCTGATTATATACTCGTGATGATTTCGGTTTTCTACAGTATTTTTTATGGGTTTTGTTTTGGCGCTGTAGATTGCAGGAAAAGACAAGATCTAGAGAATAAAAGGTTCATTAGTTGCTGAGTGCGTTGAAGTTTATCATAAACTTGTGCTTTAAGTTTTTTCGATTCGGCATTGTATTCTAATAGCCTTTCAGATTTAGAATCATCCGCTTTTATATTCTAATTAATTTGACTTACATATGTTGGAAAACACGTTTTATGCAAGGCAGATCAACAACAGATGCAATGTTCATTATAAGACAGTTGATGAAAAAATACAGGGATAAAGAAACAAAACGCTTATATGGTAGTCATTGATCTTGAGAAGGCATATGATAGAGTTCCTCAAGAGATTCTGTGGTGGCACTTAATAAGAAAGGAGTCACCAGTGGATATGTTAAGATTTTGAGAGACATCTGTGAGGGAGTAACAACTAGTGTTAGGACAGGTGTAGGTGAGTGTTTATAAATTTTGTGTGAAAATAGGATTGCAGGTGCTTAGTCCTTATATATTCTCATTAGTGTTTGATTTGATGACAGCGAAACTACAGGATAACATTCCCTGGTGCTTAATGTATGCTGTAGTGTTAATAGGTAATAGTGAAAGCGATTTAGAACAAAAACTGGAACAGCTGAGACAAACTCTTGAGGAAAAAGGTTTACAATTTAGTAGGACAAAAACAGAGTATTTGGAATGTTGATTTAAAGATGGCGTTACCACAAATAAAATGATATCTTTGGATAGTGAAATGATTGTAAAGTAATAGTTTTAAGCACCTATGATGGGTATTAAAGAGTGCATGCGTGCAGTAAAGTTAGTGTTGGGTGGATGAAGTGGAAGGAAGCGATTGGTGTGTTATGTGACAAAAAATCCAATGAAGCTGAAGGGCAAATTCTATAAAAAAAAGCCATTAGACCAGCTATGATGTATAAATGCATGTGGCAAAATTGAGAATGTTTAGATGGATGGGTGGAGTGACAAAAAAGGATACAATTAAGAGTGAGTATATTAACGGAAGTCTAGGGGTGGCACCAATTGAGGTTAAAATGAAAGAGCGTAGGTTAAGATGGTTTGGTAATGTTCAACGTCGCGTAGTTAATAGGACAGGAAGACCTGAGGAGGGACGCTTAGGCAGGACATGTCGGTAAAGGGGGTTGTTATTGGTATGACCCAAGATCGAAAATTATGAAGAAATGTAATTAGGTAAGCTCATCCCGCATAGGTATAAAGGCAAAATTAATCAGGATATATATCAGCTAGTAATATCGTAACTTTAACTAACATCTGACTGATGACTTTATGTTGATAATTAAATCAGCATAAATTATATTGATCGTAAAAAATTTCAATGGAAATCTCGAAGAGTTATGTTAGATTGAATTATCTCGACTTAAACCCTGATAAGAAGCAACAAATTGTCACAAACTCCGTTAAGTTCTGTATCTGACTGCAGATAAATTGGTATGGTTATATAGTTCGGAGCTTCAAATGTATGATAAGGTCAAGATAGTAACGCCCAACAAAATCCAAAAAAGATCCGTTAAAACATTTATGAGAGACATGGCTGCGCAGATAATTTAAATACACAAAGAAATGTAATGTATAAATCCTATGGCCAATAGTCTACGTGTTTCGCTGAAACATCAGCTTCTTGAAAAGAATGAAAATTTAGCTCTAACGATTTTTACATTAAGTGACTCAAGATATGTAAATGAAGATTTTGATTACTTGCTGTTACTTTCTAGAAAATGCAAAGGTGAGCTTCGAATATTTTTTAAGACTAAGGTAGGTCAGCATTTTTAAGCCAGTTTATTTCTAAAATTCCAAAGGTCTTTTTTTTACATTGTTATCCTTTGTGTAACTTTTAAAAGTTTTGGTTGAAATCATTATGTCTATGTATAATTGGCGTTTCCATTCACGAAACCAGCTCTATGTTTATTTACCGTTTTTTTTTTCATTTATATCTGTCTTACATAATATGTATATGTCTTGGCATGTACAACAGGTGATCTTATATTCGTTTAAACTTCTGCGACTTTAATTTTGATAATTTATTATGGTGTATCCATAAATGTTAACGAACCGTGATATACTTGAAGAGTTTATCAGTATCAACTTAAACAGCTCCATAAGGGCTCCTATAAATCCTGTATGTTGAGGAACTTCTTCTTACAACGTTTATACAGTTACATAATACATAATATTTTTGTATATTTTGCTTACTATGGTACATTTTTACAAAATTTTTAAACTTTTTTTCCAAACTAGTTTTACTTTATGATTACAAGACATTAAAAGGCAAGGTAAATTGAATTTTTACCAGAACTGTAAAATTATAATGTGTGTTTACAAAAGAAACTGATAATCTTAAAAAATGTTTTGTCGGAATAGACAAGAGGTATTGTTCCTTGACTGGGTAGCTATCAAAATAATGATGTTATCATTGTTTATGTACTTTCTTTGTAATCGCACATATAATTAGAAAATATATGACAAATATGTTGACGTACGTAGTCTCTAAAATTACTAAAGGATTATGTGCTTGTTTCTAGTCATATAAAAGGATAAAAAGTGTATCTACATGCAGGTATTTCACCATTGTCTTAACAATGTTACGATTAAAGGGAGATGAAGACTCTTTCAAGTTTTATAAGTCATTTTATTCGGTTTTATGATCTGCTTTTTACATCCCGAACATAAGTGGAGTAATAGTATTACATACGAGGTGGTTTGACATTAATCTACATGTATATGTTTTTCAAGATATCCTTCGATTCTTTTAATACACTTATAACTTCCTTTCCAACATTATTATCTCTTCCGAAACTTAATTTTTCCCGAGCTCCTTAAAATTGTCTAAAGTTAAGGGGTTCCTTATCGTTCGTTACAAAATAGCTTCATCTGGGAGTTAATTTTAAGAACAGGAAAATCTAAGCTGTGTCAAATCTGGCGAATATGGTGGGTGGTGAAACAATTGTATCTGGTTTAATTTTGTCTGTTTAACCTTGTGCCGCCTGTGAGTGAGCACATCGTCGTGATATATGAGGAGTTCTGTGCAAGACAAGCCTTGCATATTTTTTGCAAATCTTCTTCGAAACTGTTTAATAGAGCTGCATAGCAGATGCCAGTTATTGTTATACCCTTTTTCAATCAACGAAATAGGATGAATCAATGTAAATAATATCTCTCGCATTCAACAGTGCGGTATTATCCGACACTGAGTCGTCGCTGCTTTTTCTTCACTGTTTGATAGTTTATGCGGCTCCAGTCCTTATAAAAATGATCCAATGTCACATATCTGCGAAAAAATCTTTCTGATACGTTTTATCATTGCCAAAATATGCTGCGATTTCAACACACATGGCTAGTTTATACAGAACTTGAAAATATACATTATTTCAACATATTTTCATAAATAAACGCGAAATATTTATCAAATTTCCCAAAAAATTATTTAAAAAATTTCAAGTTTCGTGATTTTTAGTCCGCCATGACAGACTAAATGCGGTATTGCCAAAATGCGGATTTAGTTGCGGATTTTCATGAAAGTTTTTTGTCAACTCAAGTTTAATGATCTCTGAGTTCGATAACCTTTTTTCGGTAGAAATGTTTCGTTCCGGAGATATAACTAAGGTTATCAAAGCAAATCACCTAATTTAGATTGTTTGAGTTTGATTTTAAGATCTCCTATGATCATATCATAGACTCCCATGATGATTTACGGCATGATGAAGATTTTTGAGGCCATACTCTTAGTATCTAAGGTTAGATTTGTGTCAAATCAACCTCGTATTGTTGCTCTGTTGTATGTACTTTCTTATACTAACAGATCCGTTTTTTTACAGTATATAAAACGTCTTATATGAAATGTCTTTTTGATATATTGGATCTTGTGTACTATTTCTTTATCTATTTTAAGATCTCTTCATTATTTTTATTGCTAACACTGTGAAATTTAAGATGTTTTCGAGCTATTGTTGTTCTGTTTCCAAAAGTTTGACTTTTGTGTTTCTTTTTTTTTGTGTTGCTGAGGAAGCCATAGAAAAACAAAAAAAAATGTTTTTCTATGGCTTCCTCCTTATTAAACACACATATCTATATTCCTGATTCTCCGTGGGTAGAAAATTTTGGGTATAAAAAGGAGATATCTTGCAAATTAAATTTGCAACTATTTTGATATTTGACACTTTTGTCAATTTTGTTATAGATTTGAATTTACTAGTTGCTTCTTTGTATGCTTTGTCTGTTATCCCTTAATGAGTGTCACTAACCAGCGAACATACTCATAGGAAAAAAATTGCAGAATCTTTGCTATACAATGGATTGAAAATTTTACATATTCCTAATTTTCGCGTATTTTGAATATTAGCTAAAAGCAAGAATATGATCTTAAGTTAATTTTGAGACAACTTTGTTAAACCAAACTACTTCGTTTATTGTTTCGCTACTTTTTTTTCGTCATTTTATGTATTTAAGAAGTATTATTATTATTAATTGTAAGTTTAATATTCTTAGGAAGCAACACCAAATCAACATTATAAATATAGGTATAGTTGAAGTAATATATGAGACATTTTAATGATTTGCATTCCCATGTGTTTTAATATCTTTGTTGTGTTATTATTAATTCATCTGAATTTTATGTTAAATATCTGTGACCTGGTAGATGCCTTAGAAATTGATATATTAGTATTTCATTATACAGACTTTTATAAAATTAAAAAGAACATATAATATTTGTTTTTTTTTTTATTTAATTTTCCATCGCCCTATTTGTGTATGCACAAAAAAAAACACTTGGAAACCATTTATTTCTATAAAGGCATAACACAACCTGATACTATGGTACATTTCACGAATTTGCGACTATTTTGGGTTAGGCATCAGAAAAAACACGGAGAACTAAAGGAAGATATATATAGAAAGAAGAACTAAAGGAAGCAACAGGATAGATAAAGACTGGGAAAGCCCCTGGGAGCAATAAAGTTAGTCCAGAAATGTCGAAATATATAGGAGAAAAAGCCAAGAAAATATTATTATACTCCTAAATCTACGATGGAGGAAAAAAATACTGCCGAGTGAATAGTCAAATGCAATAATTGTACCAGCGCACAAAAAGTGAAACACAAGAGACTGCCAGAATTATAGAAGCGTATCCCGACTATGTGTAGCAGCAGAACTATACGAAATTGTAATAGAAAGATCAGAATAGAAATAGACCATAAACTAGAGGACGTACAAAGCGGATTCAGAAAAAGACACCACACAAGACTATGCTTCAGATAATAGAGAAAGTCTTAAAGAAAAATAAAGTATACGTAAGTTTTATGGACATGGAAAAAGCATTTGATTCAATCGAAAGGAAAACTTAATGTTAGAGCCTGAAACAGAAACAAATAAGCGAAGATCTGATAGAAATAACAAAAAGTATACACAGGAAAACAATAAATACAATAAGAACACAAAATGTGCAATCGCAACCAATTGAAACAACGCAAGGAGTTAGAGAAGGAGGTTGTTTAAGCCCAGTACTTTTTATAAATATAATAGATGAGATAGTGAAAGAATGTAAGAAAACCTTTAAAAAATACTATGTAGGATGGAATAGAATGCAAATGATAAATAAAGATATATGCTTATTTGCAGATGGCATAGTATTATTCGCCGAAACAGCAGGAAAACTGAAAAGAATTTAGAAAAATGGAACTCGAAAGCAAAAAAAATACAACCTAAATGTAAATAAAGAGAAGACGCAGGTAATGAAAATAACAAGTAAAAAGACACGGATGACCAAATCGAAGTGGTGATAGATCAACAAAAAATAAGGAAAACAAACGTTACAAATACCTGAGAACAGTAATAAATATGTGCAAAACTAGGTTACAAGGACCGCACAAAGGTCAAACTATACAGGGTGAGTCATAACTATTGGGACATAGACTAAGGACAGGTTATTTGGACCAAAATATGGCTATTGAGCCAAATATGCCTTAATAAAATGTTGCTGAGAAAAAAGATACAGGGTGTTAAAGTTAATTTTTGTTTTTCGTTTTTTGCTAATAGTTTCCCTGTATATTTATAAATTGCTATCAAAATTGGCACAGAGGCATAATCTTAGACAAGAAATAGTATTTTATTTACAATTCCACTATCAAATACCAAACTAATAAACAAAGTTGCAACTAACGTAAGGTTTCCGTTTTGACGATAAATCAAGACTAAACACACTTTAACTTAAAAGAACTCACAAAAACTCAAACTAAATGTTCTACATGGTCTCCTCCGATTTCTATGCCTTTTCTAATTCTTTTTATAAAGGATTTTCGGACGTTAAAAAAAATATTATTCTGTCCCCTTATAAGATTAGCTGCATTTTGAATGTATCTCCAAAGTTCGTCTCGTGTATTAATTTCATTGGCATAAACTAAGGACTTCATATGTCCCCAAAAATAAAAATCTAGCGGGTTGTACTCAGGACTTCTTGGTGGCCATTGAAAATCACTGCCTCTGCCAATCCATCGTTGAGGAAATACGTCATTAAGATGATTTCTAACAGCTAATGAAAAATGAGGTGGCGCTCCATCCTGCATAAACCACATTTTTCTTCTTACATCCAGCGACAGATCATCTAAAATATCACTAAGAGTTTTTCCAAAAAGAATAAATAAGAATCTACATTTAAATTCGGAGGAAGAACATAAGGCCCTAGTAGTTGGTCGCCTATAATGCCACACCAAATATTCAATTTAAACTCGTGCTGAAAATGTCTAGCTTTAATAGCATGCGGGTTTTCTTCTTCCCAATAATGACTATTTCGCCAATTAAAAACCCCTCATCTGGTAAAAGTTGCTTCGTCGGTGAACATAATATTCTTAATAAAGTGTCTGTCATTGCGATGTTTATTCAGAATACGTTGGCAAAACTGTAACCGTCGTGGAAGATCTGTTGGAAGTAAATTTTGAACAGGAGTGAAGTGATAAGGATGGAAGTTCTCTTTTTTTAGAATTCTAACAATAAACGACTGACTTACTCCTGTTGCTGCTGATAGATGTCGTGAACTTATTTCAGGATTTTCATCTACTCGAACCAAAAGTTCATCTTCTTGATTAGGTGTGATTTGTTTCGGTCGACCACCCCGATTTTTAGTAAAAATGATGTTTACGTCATATTTTCTAATAAAAATTACTAAAAAGTTTTATCAGAAAAAGTTTAGACTCAATTTGATCATTAGGAATGATCCACGTGGCGCCCTCTATGACAAAACGTAAAATTGTAAATAAAATACTATTTCTTGTCTAAGATTATGCCTCTGTGCCAATTTTGATAGCAATTTATAAATATACAGGGAAACTATTAGCAAAAAACGAAAAACAAAACTTAACTTTAACACTCTGTATCTTTTTTCTCAGCAACATTTTATTAAGGCATATTTGGCTCAATAGCCATATTTGGTCCAAATAACCTGTCTTTAGTCTATGTCCCAATATTTATGACTCACCCTGTATAATACCACCACTAATCAGAAAAAATTAAAACAATGACAAAAATGGTCAATGGTCCTGGTAAGAGATGATATAGCTGGATGACGGGCCCGTTTTCGTGCGACCCAAAAAATAAACCTGTCGGAATGACAAATGAAGTTTTTCAAAATCTACTTGAGATCAGCGAAGACAGCAGTTTAAAACTCAAATACCGTGAAGGAAGCCAAGAAGAGTTCTGGATGCAGGTATATTCAGAAAATAATGTTGTTGGCAAGGTTGCAGTGAAAAAACTTGTGTGTTTCACATCGACTTATCTCTGTGAGTGTTCTTTCTCCGCATATGCTTACATTAAAAACAAATACAGAAGCAAACTTCAAGCATCAAGGGATTTGAGCGTCAAACTTACAAAGATTCGCATAATTATAAAGGATATAATGAAAACATCATCGAAACAGTTTCATTCATCACATTAAGTAAGGATATTTGAATATCAAATGTACTGTATTTTATTGATCTGAAATAAAGTTTATATTGAAATCAAATGAGTCTCAGAATTGTATTTTTTTTATTTTTTGTCGTTTCCCAAATCGCTTCAAGGGTTGGTGTGTCTCGAAATATTTTTAGCCCTACAAGGGTGCCGCGACTAAAAAAGTTTGAGAACCACTGGTTTATATTACCAAAGAATATACTTAGACGCATATGCGTCTATATTCTTTGATATTATGTTGAGCGATATGTTTTAAAGAACTCTGATGTTAAATGATGTTATTGCTTTAATTTCTATGCTTGCGTAAATTTTTCTCACCAACGGCTTATATAATTTTCTGTTAAATAAATTGTTTGAAGCTTTGATTCATATCTATTGCATTTGAACCATTATTAGAATAAAAACCAGAAACGTTTCTTCATTGCTCATCGAGCCTTAGTCCATCTCCATTGTGTTTGCTGTCAAATCTAAAAGAGCAAAACCAAAAATTGTTGTCTTCTGTGAGAATGATATAAAATATTCTTTCAGCTTAGTGATTTTTATTTAAGTTATTTATATAATGTAAAGTTAGTTGATGCGAAGTCATTACCAAACGTGAATAAGTATGATAAAATAATCAATAGAATCAGCATACATAACAAAATTATATTTTTAGAAAATCTAAGAGAAAAATTAAATTATTCAGCAGTTTAAAAGTTAATAAAATTATAAGAATATTATAAAATGTTATATATTTATAAATGATAATTTTATTTATGGCTAATTAGCACATTAGTAGAATAATTAGTTTATTTATAACATTTGTATATAATAGAACGTATGACAAACATTTCGTTTGAAGTTGTCGGCTATTTTTAAATATCATTTCCTACCAAGGCATTCATATTGAAAATATTGTTCTATCTAATAACAGTTTTCTTGATCAAGTCCTTTTACCCTATGACGGCCGATATGCAATTAAGATATGATCAGTGAATCAGTGGGCCTCAAACAGTGGGGCGTTAATATTTATTTCCGATCGCTTGAAAAGTAATAATATTTAATTTCCTGTATTTTATATTCAGTAATAATATTGGATTTTACTGTATCAAAGGCAAATAAAATGATACAGGGCGTGTTAAAAGAAGTGGGACGGAATATTTCGAATACTCGAAATTATTTGTCGACATCAAATGTACATCAAGGTCTCTATAAGTCTCTATTTTGCGTAGAGTGAAAATTATACGAATGGTTTTGCATGCAGTAAAATTGGAAAATACTTGCCAAGTTGCTGGTATGTCCAAATTTGAATAAAATACATCCAAGACTTTACTTTCTACAGACACTGTATTAAATATAACCTTGAAACAAATTGGCACTAAATCACTTCTGAGTTTTCAGCAAAGCAAAAGGTTTAAACACGTGTAGTCCAGTAATTAATACAAAAGCTATTGAGAGTATGCAGCCCAGTAATTAGACCGAAGGTACTTTATCGTTTAACTAAAACAGACCACAAAGTCCGAATTGAATTCCTGAAACACTTTTTTGTTACTTCTTTTTAGCAAACGATTTATCCTATTCACTATCTGATATTTCACTATCAGAGTCGTCACTATCTGAATTGTCTATCCGAATAATTAGAGGCCGGACCTCATCTATAACTCGCTCGGTTTGAAAATACTGAACGATTATGTCTTCCGTATGTCGAATACAATTTTGCCATTGTTCTGCCTTTATTTGTTCTAGCAATTCTTTCCATAAACTAACAACGCTAGCGCCATCTGTTGTTTTGGATGCATGTTTACCGTAAAAATGTTTGGCTATACCCCAAACTAACTCAATTGTATTATAGGGGCAATGGTAGGGCGGAAGTCGAAGAACTTCATGGTCATATATAAGAGCCATTTGGTCAGTAACAAATTTCTTTAAAATTTTGTGCTCTCCACACCTTTGAAGTAAATCGACTTTTAAAAATATGTCACTGTGATAAATTTTCTTTCCTGTCAACCACAACTTTATTTCTTCTTTTGTCCAGCTGCTTGAAGGAAATCTCTCTTCTACTCTTGAGTGGTAGGATGCATTATCCAACACTATTATGGATGGTCGCTCCATTTTTTTTAACAAATTTTCTTCAAACCATTCTTCAAAAATATTTGCATCCATACTTCCATGGTAATCACCTGTATTCTTTGTGGACGAAAAAATTAAACTAGCGTCAGGAATAAAACCCTCATCGTTTCCAGCATGAAGTATAATGTAGCGTTTACCATTACCGGAACGACTAGAAGAATAACATTTTGTGGTGCCATCTTGCCAGGATGATTTTGACATATTTCCCTTAGCGAAAGTCCAAGTTTCATATAAAAATACAACTCTCCTCGGACTATCAGACGTTTTATTGTTCATGTATTTTCTTAAAAAATGCCACCGTTTTGAAACAACATTAGAGAGTTCACACAATACTTGTCTATTATTTGGCTTTTTATATCGAAAACGTAAATGTTTCAGCACTCTCCACAAAATTGTTAAACTAATATCACACAGTTCCTTGTCTTTTATTTTTTGTTACACAGCACTAATTGTTACATATTCTTTGGCTTTATACATATTATATAAAATATTTTAAATTGCAAGTTTCATTTTATTGACTGGTGCAAATCTAAAGTTTTTGTATGTCGACGATTTCTCTTGCTTACTTTATTTATTTCATCCTTACTCATGTTATTAATACTTCAGAATGTCCTCTCTGAGATACCGCAAGCATCGCATGTGCGTTTCTGAACTGCCATAACAGATCTCAATGGACCCATATTATTTTTTTCGAAATTGAAATAACTTTCGACTTTCAGAACTAAACGTCGTTCTTCTGGAGATAATACTCTACGTTTCGTGTATTTTATTTTCTTCCAAATTACCCATTTTACTTTAAAGTACCGCTTCACTACACTACTATAAAAAATAGGTACTTATATACAACTACTATGCCCTAAAAAGGACGAGGGTTGTACAACAGATGAAAAAATCGAATACAAATTATTTAACAGCCAATGCTAAACAAGCATAAATACTGCATTAATTGTGATTGCAAAAACCGTTCGTATGTTTTAAATAAGATTTTTGCTGATTATGTATTTTGCTAAATTATTAAATAATACCAATACAACCCACGACCATCAATTAATTTTTAACGATAAACAGAAGTGTAATATGATGACAAGTTTGAATTTGATCTACTTTGTCGATAACAGAAAGATATTTTTAAATAGCATGAATCATTATTCAATGATTGTGTGGATTTAAGAAATACATTACTAAACAAATTTTTAAAGTGTGTATAAAGGAGATTACAATTATTATGACACATGGTACTCCTTATTTTTCAAATAATATGTTCTTGTAAAGGCATAACTTTGATTATTGGGTAAACCTTCATTATACGATACGTCAGAAGAAATTAAAAAAAAATTAACATGTAATAAATTCACTGTTGAAATAAATATTCCGTACTCGTACTATTGCAATAAAATATTAAAACAAATAAACGATAACTTGTTGAACAGTGCCGATTGAAACAACAGAGCAGTAAAATGTTATTCATAAAGGCCACCGTAAAATATATCGCCGCTTATCTGGTCCGCTAGTAATAAAGTCACCAGCATTTAATTGCAAATCGGTCTTCTTAGGTGAAAAATACTTTACACAGTGTACGTAATACGCGATATAATATAAAACTTTGATAGATTTTGTTTCTTCGCTCATAATATTTATTTCAGATTATATTGAGCAAGGAATCATATTGATGATTGGTTAACTCAGTTTGTAGACAAATTAAAAAATGCTTATGCCAGAAATAAAAATATATTTTTTGTCTCATTATGTACTACTCTCCCCTACACATTGACATTATTTTTAAAAACCAAAAAAAATGTTCAACACTCTGTATTTTTTTCCACAGCAAAATTTTGTTAAGGCATGTTTGGTCTAATAGGAATATTTTCGTCTGAATATCCTGATTCTA
Organism: Diabrotica undecimpunctata; assembly: GCF_040954645.1. NCBI lineage: Eukaryota > Metazoa > Arthropoda > Insecta > Coleoptera > Chrysomelidae > Diabrotica > Diabrotica undecimpunctata. The sequence goes on along the minus strand of NC_092806.1, from coordinate 38,994,088 downwards.
GCCTGTGTCCCAATATTGATAACTTTCCATGTATATTTTATTTTTTTTTCACGGTAAAATGGTTTTTGACAAAATTACGTTGTTATTTGTTTACTTCAAATGTATTACAATATTATAGAGACTATTTCACTACACTGTTTTTAACTGATAAAACGTCAAAGTAACGCCACGTTTGTGGTTTCCTACTGGTAAAACTCCTTCCTGCCCGTGATTTCTCAGCGACAAAATTTTGACAAAGCCGTCACGAAGATGTCTGGTAATTGTATTGTTGTCAGTTTGACAAATGTCATTGAGACATAATCAATTTTGGACAGATATAATAAATCCAGACGAAACATCAAGATTTGTATGCCAGTCAGGTGAAGAAATAAAAAAATTGGTTTCGGAAAATGTCCCACTGAACACGTAGAGGTCCAGAAGCTCCATTTGGACAAAATTTTCGGAGTTCCTACGGGTGAGAAATTTTACGCTTGAAAGATGTACTACCATAACGGAACTAGCGAAAATTCTCGAGGATTATGGCTTTAACATGAAAAAGGGCAATGGCGAAGACTAGAAAGAGTCGTCTGTAAAGTCAATGAGGAATACTACAGCAAAAATGGTACCAGAAAAATATTTTACGGCATAAAGTACGGCATAAAAATCGACGCTTCCACAGGCATATCTTTCAAATTTGCAAGATTGGCAGGAGATACCAAGCGGAGGCAGCTTCAAAGTGTTCAAGAAAAAAGAAAACTCAGATCAAAAGCATTATCCACCGAAGAACTTTTAAAAATCATCCAAAGCTACGACGAGGAAACCCTCGATGGAGCACAGAAAAAGTTTTTTCAGAAAAATTTTATGTTATGGGAGAATTTACGGGCCGAATTGAATAAAACAGCATTTTTTCCAAAACAAATCAAGGCGGTTCAAAAATTTGGTAAGCAACAGATGGTTGCTAAGAAATTCATCTTCAATTCAAACGAAAACTTATGCTCAGATTATTTTTGAACATAATGGAAAAAAGGGGACCGAAGATTCTATCAGACAGACTCTTTCTTACCGTTCACCCCAATTGGAAGAATGGATCTTGATTCAAAAACTGTCCACTTGGAATCAACACCGTTGGAGAAAATACCGGCGTTTAAGGTGGAATTATTACGTGCTTTCAATCTTCTACTAACTTATACCGCCGGTATTCTCTGGGTTTTTAAGTGGACTGTATTATTTTAATTGTCTATGGTACGTAAAGAATACTAGTAAATTACAACTAACTTTTATTTCTCTACGTATTATAGGTAACACAACCAGGTGGGTACTATATGTGACAATATACGTGGTTACACAAAATTATTAGTTTCACAATCGCGGAGACAAATTTTCTTATTGCTAAACACTTGAGAGAGAGACACGCTCTGAGAATCAAATCACAAATTTTGTTATTAAAGCACCATGTTTTTTCCGCGAGAGTTTCTAACAGACAGACGAGGGTTTTTCTTGGGACCGTCGGTCGCCGATGTCGGGAACAGGTAATTTTTAACGGGGTTTAGTAAGTACCGTTAGAGTTTATTGATGGAATGAATAGGGCGTCTTGGCATACAGGGTGGAGTACAGTTATGAACAAAGGGAAATATACTATTTTGAAAATTACAGGGTTATAAACAAAATCAGTTTACAACCAACCGTATCTAAGTGGACAAAAATGTCAGCTGAAAAAATTGGAATAGACACAAAAAACATAAAATAACAAACCATTCTCATCGATCTTCAGCTGTGTCAGCCTTGTTCAAGCAAGGTGTTTCTGAACAGGAGTTAATTAAATTAACGGGTCACTCAAATGCAAGCTCTCTAAAACCATATCTGCAGCTGGATTCCACCAGTCACCATCAGAAGTTGATCGAAAATCTCAGAACAACAAATGAAGCTGGACCTTCGAGTTCCCAAATGCTGCAGGTCAATAATACACAAAATCATGCTTTGGTAGAAAAGAACGGGCAGACTACTATAGCTTATATTAATTGTATATTTAATATTGTTAACAAATATATAAAGATTATGTTTCGTTGATATGGTGCATTAATTGTCTCGTGAAATAGTCTTGTCGAATATCATTCGAGAGAAAATTATTTACCGGCAAAATTTTCTTCTGGTTTTATTCAAGTTTGTTGCCTTTTGGCAATTTTCGCTTATGAAATTTTGACAAAATCACTCGACTGACGGAAGATTTTCTCTCTTATGATATTATATACGATGTGACTTTTATCATTTTGTCATTTCCTTCTGTCACATTTGCTGCCAAGAATGCGATAGCTACATTTTTGAACTTTTGGAAAAGCCGTGAAATAACCGCACACAAAAATAATTCCGGCTAGATGTATAATCATTCCAATTCTTCATTGTACGAGTATATCATAATAACCTGCAACAATGACGAAAGACTAAGGAAATGGAAATATATAAATGACGTTAACGATTGAGGAGTATAATAGAACCTATTATCCAATAAAATTGATGTAGGTACTTATTCATATATTCAAACTTTAAAACTAAACAGGAAAAGATCTATTTCAGTTCAATAACACTGTTTACCTTGATTTTTTATTGACCTTGTTTATCTTTAAAAAGATAAGTAAATCCGGATCTGTAAAATTTTAACATTACTGACACAAATAATTTCACTCTCTTTATACCAATTACACAGTATAAATATTTGTAGAGTTATGAAATAAATTAGAATAAAGTTAGTTGGTAATCAGAAAAAAATATGTTTTAGTTGGAATTGACAAGTATATTGAAATTAACCTTCATGTAATGTTTGTGCAAAGTGCATCACTTTCTCATACATAATTCAAACAATAGTGTCCCGCCCAATACAAATAAACAATGATTTAGTCATACGAATTACTAACAATTATTAGGTTCCAGGCGAAATCGAGGTTAATAGGTTTTACAGCAGCTATTTTTATCATTGTGTGAACCAACAATCGTGGAAATATATCGTCGAGTGCAGAAAAGAAAGTAAAATGCCCGAAATAAATGTGCAACAAACAGAAAGTGTTAAGAAAAAGCGTGGTTGTGGGTGTAGCTCTTGTTGTCTATTCCTACCTTATGCTAATACAACTGAATCGGAGGTTGAACAGGTTGTATGTGAAAATATCAGTCAAGTAAGTGAGATCAATACTTTCCCATTATTTCTGTCTACTAAAAGACCTTGAGATTAAAATAGAAAAGTATGATATTATTAGTTTAAGATTTGAAACAGAACTAGGTAAATAAACACCATTTCTTTTAATTTCTTAAAAAAAAACGAAGAATATTTTAAACCTAGACAGCACAGTTCGTTCATTAACGTAGACTGTACAGTGGGGTCTCGAAAACCCTAATTGTTTTTTTTTGTAATAAATTTTATGTATTTATTTTTTCTGCGGTATGTAGTACAAAACAACAAACAACAATATCTTATTTTCAAAATATGTTTATTTACAAAAACATTTCTCATTAGATCTGATAAACGTGAAAAAACATAAACTAGTGCTTTTATGACACTTTTTTAAAAATATGGAGATATGACCAAAAAAATTAAACAAAATTCCAATGAAATAAAACTTGTCTCTTAAAAACCCTTTAAACTAAAATAAAACATAAATGTTGTTACAGGATAATTATTTCTTACTCTTAGCCAGGCACTTCAACTTTGGTTCTGACACACATAACATAATTGAGCTCGATTTTCTAAAAAGTACGGTTTGTGGCACAACCAACAAGCAGAACTCGTTTTTCGATCCTTACGTCTAGACCAGAACTACGACTCTGTAGGTTCTATCCTCCTTTGGTTGATGTTTGATGAATAATGTTCTCTCTCATATATTTTGATAATTTTCTGTATATTTCTGGGTCGCTACAATTTATTTTAACTGTATTATTTGCATCTTTTCGTAGATTTTAAATCGGCCTATGATAGTGTCCTAAGAAATAAATTGTATGAAGCCGTGGATGAATTCCACATCCCCGATAAACTGATAAGATTGGTTAAGGCTACAATGCGTAAAGTTGTTTGCAAAGTCGAAATACAGGGCGAACAATCACAGGCATTTGAAACGCATGTTGGGCTGCGACAGGGAGATGCGCTGGCGTGTCTCCTTTTCAACATAGCTCTGGAAAAGGCGGTCAGGGATGCCCAAATAGACAACAGAGGAAACATTTTTAATAAATAATCCCAAATTTTGGCATATGCAGATGATGTTGACCTAGTTGCCCGCACAACACGCAAGCTAGAAGAAATGTATACCACCTTGTCAAACGCCTCCAAAATTATGGGCCTGCGGAGGAGAAATAAGTAAATGAGGAGAAAACTAAGATAATGGCATCAACACCCAACAATAAAGCCAGAAACATCGGCCACCAATTCACGGTTGATAACTCTACTTTTGAAGTGGTGGACAAATTCACATACTTAGGCTCCCTGATCACCAAGGAGAACGTCATGACGGAAGAAATCAAGCGAAGAATAATCCTAGCAAACAAATGCTATTTTGGACTGAGTAGACATATGAGAAGCAGAAACTTAAGCCAAAAAACAATACAATATATACCATATACAAAACCCTTATACAACCAATGTTGACATATGGGTCGGAGACATGGACCATTTTCAAGGCAGATGAAAATCTTCTGCTTATATTTGAACGAAAGATCCTGTGAAAATGGTGTTTAGAGAAGGAGGTACAACTACGAGATGTATCACAGATATAAACATATATTTGGTGGTAAAGACGTAGTACCCTTTATAAAAATAGGAAGACTAAGATGGGCAGGACATCTGGCAAGATCACAGCAGAACAACCCGCCTAGGAGAATCCTTATGTCACAACCTGTGGGAAGTAGAAGTGGTGGTAGGCCAAAACTCAGATGGAGGGATGGTGTAGATGAGGATGGTAGACAAATAGGCGCAGCAAACTGGCATCAGTTGCCAATAGATAGAACTGACTGGCGTAATAGACTTGGGAAGGTCGAGGCTCTTTTATAGGGCTGTAGCACCAATGATGATGATGATGATATTATTTGCCATGATTCTGGTTTCGTATTGTTTAGCTTCAGCCATTTCTATATATTTTTTTCTTAGGAAACTGCTTACACAGTAAACCAATATTGGTGGTGGTTTAGGTTTTCGTGGCACTGTTTCATTTTGATTGGTTTCATCTTCTTGGGTATCCGTCGAAACTACATAACTTCAAACTACAAATTTCACTAAATTTCTGCGCCTTTTGTGCACTTCTGCCGACTGGACCAGTCAATGTTGATGTAGTTCATCGATGCGCCGGTATCGATGAGGACCTGAACTCTATTTGAATTGATGTTCGCATCGATTCGTGGCAGATTAAAAACTATCGTGGCATTAATTGGGTTTAGTTGGGGCACCGCACCTGGAGAGAGGCTTAGTGGGTACCCCTCTAGTCGTTTCACTGGTTTTTGGGTTCTGGCTGTGGGTTCGAAGTTGGTTTCTGAGCTTGATTTCTATTTCTCCAGTCGTCTCTAGTATCAGATGTTCTTGGTTGTTTCGGTGCGAACTATCCTCTAGCTTGGTTCTGATTGGGATTCTTTACAGCTTTGGATGGTTTGGGTTGTAGAGCTGTACGCCGTGGAATGTTTTCGTCGGCTTGTAGAGCCAATGTCCGTAGAGTTTGGACATTGTAGTGATGATCGTTTGGTTGTGTTATCAAAATGATGAATCAGCCTGTTGAAAAATGTCTCGTAATTCAGACCAGTCGTGAATTGGCTCTGTGCTCATTAAGCCACCTGTCCTATTAGAGATTTTTCTAGGACGTAGGTTGCTCATGTGGTCTATTATTTCATTAACGAACTCTTATGGATTCTCAGTGTCGTCGCTAAAGTATGTAGGTGGCGAAGAGGTCCATTTTGGTTGTGGAAGTTCCATTTTTGGTTTTTCTTGGGATCATACTTCTATTGGTATATGTTACACTATGGTTAGTGCCGTCAAAGCTTGTATTAGCGTCGATAGGAGTGATGCCAAGTCTGGGTTGTGGGATTCTTCTATGTGTTGGAGCATTTTCTTTATTGCCTGGAGTTCCAGGATGATTTCCAGTCGCCGCTCGTGAGAATAAACGAAAGTTCTTTTGTTCCATCCTCTGCTTAATTGAGTAATATGTTTTCGATTTACATCGACGAGAGGTTCTGTTGGGCTCTGTTGTTAACAAGGTGCTACTGACAATGTAGAGTACTTTATCAGTTCGAAATGTCTTACATTTAATTATATATATCTTACATGAAAGGTTTATTAGTACTCTATGTACAGAAGGCATTTCGATTGTTAACAGAGATTCGGCTCTTCAGGCCTCAGTCGAACAGTCAAATGCCGAATTTCTAAACTTCTGATTGTGGTGATAATCTCAAAGTCGTATCACCTTGTATTTATCCCAGCAATTAAAAGATATATGGAACTGTTCTTCGTGACGAAGTCTCGTAGTTCAACGAAGTTTGGTATAGGTGAGAAATAAAACGTCTCTAAAAATCTTCCGTCGGAGAGCCAATACAGTCGTAAATAATAAACTTCATTGTAATTGACCGACCAGAGTGATAATCTTCATGTAATTGGTCCACTCTGGCGAAAGTAATATAAACGTTTACATTCAGCGTTTGTTAGGCATATTTCAAATATCTCATATTTTTGCCAAAAAGTCAAAGTCAAAATTTCATGTTAAAGGTTTTTGAAGATTAGCATCTAACAATGAAAATTCCACAACGACCGGTCAATGGAAGTGATAAATTTTATTGATTGAATCGTTAAATATGGCAGAAATCGCGGAATGTTATTTATTTAACAACTTTATAGACACTAATTTTATTGACGTCAAAATGCAAAAACTGCATACGAAAACTGCATTTTTCACCTTTAAAATGCATTTTGGTTTTGTCTATAGGATACTCCATTAAAGAATATGAAATTTTTATTGCCGAGTTAATACAACTTTTATTTAAAATTGATTTAGCTCGCGTAACTTACATTGAAAATCGCCGATCGCTTCAAGCATTATTTCTGAGAAATCAGTTCAACTTGTTTGAAATATTTTTTTTCAAGGCATATAGATTTTTGGTAAATCGATTTCCTCCCTACGGGGAGGGAGGTTTGGAGGAAGCCGGTGGTAGTAAAGGAAAACTTTTTTTCATCTGTTTTGGAGTCCCAAAGTTGACATTCTTAGCAAAATTCAGCTTGTTCGTCCGATTTTTAGAGTTCAAATCTCTAATGACTCTAGTTCAATAACCTTTGTGGGTCTAAACTTGTTCCAGGATTTTTCTCTATTCTGATCTGTTCTTTGCTTTGTTTTTCCAGATGGTAATTTTTAGGGTATAACAAGACTAAGGGCGGTAGAGGCTTGAAGCCTAAATCTTAAAATGAAGAAGAAGAAGAAGCTTTCTATTTGTGACATATAATGAGAGGTGATAAATATGAGATATTTAGATTGATGTTAATGGGTAGTATAGAAGGAAGAGAGGCACAGAAAGAAAGTAACATTCATTGCTGCTACGTATAAGAATTTGTTCATATATCAAGATATATACGCATGTTTTATTGACTATAATAAAGCATTCGATAAAGTACGACATAAACAATTAATGAATGTCCTGAAATCAAAGAAGATTGACTACAACGACCTCAGGATCATATCAAATTTATACTATAAACAGCGAGCAAAAGTACGTGTTAACGAACAGCTTTCAGAAGAAATTGAAATTAGATGTGGAGTAAGACAGGGATGCGTATTGTCGCCAATTCTTTTTAATGCCTACTCCGAAGAGGTCCTGAAAAAAGCTCTTGAAGGTGAAACAGCTGGAATAAAGGTAAATGGAGTTCCCATTAACAACATTAGATATGCGGACGACACTGTGATCTTAGCCGAAAACATTGAAGATCTTCAGAGACTGGTGACCAGAATAGCAGAGTATGGAAAAGAGTATGGTCTAACAATGAATGTCAAGAAGACGAAATTTATGAGAATATCGAAAACTCAAAGAAATAACGAGAATCTTCTAATAAACGGAACCAACGTCGAACAAGTGGACAAATATATACCTGGGAACAATGATTAACTCCACAAATGATTACAATCAGGAGATCAAAATAAGAATAGAAAAGGCTAGAGCAAATTTCAACAAAATGAGAAGAGTTCTATGTACCAGGGATTTAAAACTGGAACTAAGAGTTAGGTTGGCGAGGTGCTATGTTTTTTCGACTTTATTTTATGGAATGGAATCTTGGACCTTGAATGCGACATCAATGAAAAAACTGGAATCATTTGAGCTGTGGGTGTACAGAAGAATTCTGAAAATATCATGGACAGAACACGCCCAAACAAAGAGGTTCTGTGAAGGATGAACAAAGAAATGGAAGTTTTAAATACAGTAAAAACAAGAAAATTAGAATATCTCGGACATATTACACGTGGAGAGAAATACACCTTGCTCCAACTGATTATGCAGGGAAAGATCCAAGGAAAGAGAAGCATAGGGAGGCGTAGAATGTCATGGCTGCGCAACCTGAGAGAGTGGTACGGATGTACATCAAATGAACTTTTCAGAGCAGCCGTCTCAAAAGTCCGAATAGCTATGATGATTGCCGACCTCCGCCGCGGAGATGGCACTTGAAGAAGAGAAGATAAGAATTTGGTGTCGAATTTAAAAGTCTAAAACTTGCTAGGAGGGGCACAATTATGAATAAATGGCAGATGAACGCCTATACACTGAAACTATGGTACTTGAAGAAGAAGAAGGTTTAATATCACGATCTACTTCAAACTAATTACTTAGATATTCTCTATCAGCTATTCGAATGAATAGTACTTTTTTCCAATGAGCCATTTTCTCATTAAACGGAAAAAACCGACACATTTTAAAGATCTAGTTAGCAAACTATTTATATAATGTCAAATCATAAAATTATATGTGTTTAATATAATTAAACAAAACATTTTTGACAATATGATTCTGATATCGATATCGTTTAATCAATCTGAGATAATGATTTCCGCGTGGAAAAGTAAAACCAGTTGGATGGCTGTAGTTCAAAATCAGTTAATATTTACGTACCATTAAACGTTATACTTAGACATATCAGCGCTTAAACAATGTTTCACGCTTATGCTTCAAGAATATCATCATTTAGTTCCTTGGTAAAATTAAAACATGTAAAAGAAAAACAGGTACGTGAAAAATTACAAAAATTACATAAATATTCATTTAATTTAGAGTGGTAAATGCTTCTCTAGTTGCCGCCTAGATTCATATCAAGGGATCTCTGCGAAAGAACACTCACTGCAAACAGTGAATCTTAAGTCCCCAAACCTTTCCTAAATCTAATTTATGTATTACTTATGTCTTCGTCTATTCTCTTATGTATTCTATTGTGAATTACTTTTTAAAACAAGACATGACTCATTAAGGCTATGGTGCGAAAATTCATTGCATTCCTTTGCAATGGCTTTTTTGGGAAGCAGTATACGTGTCGATTGGAGATATTCTTTAAGTAATATTCCTGTTCTATATATGGTGTTGAATGAAACTAAGAGTAAGTTAATAGACTCAATATCCACAATTTTAAGTAAATCGATGGAAATTTCATTAGGACCGGGAGATTTTCCACTTTTAGCGTGTTTCAATGCATATTCTATTTCTTCTATTGTAATGGCAGACCCAGTATCATCTTTAAATTCTTTTGGTGCTTCAGTTCTCTTCTACTTCTTCATGTGGCATCTCCTCTAAGAAGGTTGGCAACCATCATGACAATTCGCACTTTCGATACCGCTGCTCTAAAGAGGTCAGCAGAAGTGCAGTTAAACCAAGCTCTCAAATTGTTTAACCAGGAGATGCGTCTTCTTCCGCGACTCCTTCTACCCTGTATTCTTCCTTGTATTATTAATTGCAGCAAGTTATAACGATCACTCTTCATGACATGTCCCAGATATTGCGGTTTTCTGACTTTAATTGTATTTAAAACCTCTTTATCTTTTCCCATTCTTCTCAACACCTCGACATTCGTGACTCTATCCACCCAACTTATTCTTATTCAGTTCTATCTTTGTCTTCAAAATGCTGTGCTACTCATATACATATATTATATCTTCTATCGCAGCTAAGACATTCATTTTTTAGTTGCTTAGTTTGCACTGTTTTCCTCATTCCTGTTAAATCCTTAATCTTTTTACGCATGACAAAAAGGTAACATTTTTCCTCCAATTCTTTCAGTTCTTGGTACTGCTCACATAACAATCTCTCTTTAGCTTCTTTTATATTTAATTGGATTTTTTGGTTTGAATGCTTTTCTTTCACTCGTTAAAAGTAATATTTATCAGATCAGTCATCCAATCTTTACGATTTCTTTCCTTTGATTTTGTCCACTCGCTGCTTTAATTAATGCTTGTTTTATTTTCTCTTATTCCTGATTAAATTGCAGCTACTTTTAGTGAATTCTTGGAATTATGTAGATTTTCAGTAAGGTTCTTGTGGTTCCCTTAACCTCTTAATATCAATTCGATTTTGTGTGGGATTTTTTATTAATTTTTTCAACGATTTCGTTTTTAACGTGACGATTGTGGAGTTATGGTCTGAATGCATGTTTGCTTCAGGGTAAGTTTTAGCAGAAACTATGGAATTACAAAGTCTTCTTACCATCATTCTGGCTTTACAACCCTATGTGAGTCCTAGCCTCCTCAAGAATTTCTCTCCAGTCATCGCTATCCATGGCCTTCCTCCGCCAAGCACGTATTCCCATATTTCTCATGTCTTTATCGATGTTATCAAGGAACCTTGTTCTGGGTCTTCCTCTTCTTCTCTAACGAATTTTATCTTTAATTGGATTTCTTGGTTTGAATGCTTTTCTTTCCAATGGGTCCATCAAGGAGCATTTTTCTAGCTGGTTCATTTTGTTCCATCCGCATTACATGCCTTATCCACCTCAGACGTCCTATCTTAATATGTTTTACGATATCTGTAATAGTATATATCTGTAATATAATATAAGTTGTATCGTCTTCTCACTCTTCTCCACACTCCATTGTCATTCACTGCTTCATCGATTCACCTTAGTACTGTTCTTTCGAAACATCCTAACATATTTTCATTATTTTTTGTTAGAGTCCAGGTCTCTGAACCATATGTTGGAACTTATATTTGAATCCTACTTTCCTGAACTAATTAATATACGTCGTTAGATATAAAATTGTTTAATTGTTTTTATTCTATATTTTCGATCAAAATTTTTGCGCCCCTCAAAAGCTAGTGTTGGTTTCACGGCACCCGCTATTGCCACGCCTACGGAGCTTCCTTACGTATTTATGATTTTTTAATACTTCTTCGAATATATGTTGTTCTTTATTCTATTGTTATTGTCAAGTATTTGCCTTTAAATAGTTATACTGAATAATAAAATACAATTACTATAATACAATTACAATTATAATAATACAATTTCCAATAAAACGGGAATGCATAGAGACAACGGTCGTTAGTTTAGGAAACAAGTGCAAATTATTCTTCATTCATAAGCAAACACAAACACGATAAAAGAATATAATTCAGCACAAAAGCTGCTTGGAAATGATGCAATTTATTGCGAACCGGTACGATACGAAAACAAATTAATTCTTCCGGAAAACTCGATTTAACTTTCAAATTTGATTGTGCAGTTTTAACTGTGACTTGTTTATGTAATTTCATTGTTAATTATAACAAGTAATTAACCATGTTTATAAACTGATATATTCGTTTTGGTTGCGTTAAAATAAATTGTATTTAAAAAGACGATATAATTATACAGGTTGCAAGTTAGTATAGAAGTTCTATCACATGTGCGAATACGATAAAAGTTGGAGTTTTTTAAATTTGACACCATCTATTTGAAACTATTTTCCATTATACATTTTATTTCTATTATACATTATACAGGATTTCCAATAATAGCATATATAAAATAACATTTTTAAATAAAAAATTCTACATTCACTTTAAAATGAAGTTGTAAGGTTAAAACCATGCAATGTATAAGAAATGGATGGATTTCATATATATATATATATATATATATATATATATATATATATATATATATATATATATATATATATATATATATATATATATATATATATAATAATTTATAAATACGTTCAAATTATCGGGTAAAGTGGTCTGTAATAAAAATCTTTCTTTTTTCTAAATTACTCAATATTTCGCCATTTATTTAAAAGCTTCCTCAGGAGTAAACTAAAAACAATTTGAACATTACAAAAAATGGCTTAAAAATAATAAAAACTGACATTGAAGTATTTGAAATATTGAATGTCAAGATTAAATTGTCTTAAGCACGTTCGTTACAGCTATACGATAAAAAATTAAAATTATTTCAAATGTAAAAATAAAAATAACAATAAAAGAAAAGTTAGAAGAATAATATTTATTTGATGAATTATTAAGGTTAGTTGTTATTAAGATGAATGTTGGCTATTTTTAATATTTATAAATTTTGTTCAATATGTTACAATATATGTTACTTAACTGTCCAATGTCCGTTTTATAATTTAAAGTGTTTTCTTGAAATGTATTACATTAACAAAAATAAGCTGGTAGTTACCAGCTGAATTCCGTTTGAAGAGGTTTACTCTCCGGACACTGGGAACTCACTTAAGCATGGGTGTATGTTACCTGAAGTAAAATTTAATTAAAATATTAAACATCATATAATATTATCAACATCATGTACAATCTTTGGTAACACAATACATTTTAAAGGGTTTTTACCCAAATATTTTGGTGGCTCAGGCATGGTAACCTGTATTTTAACCTGATGATGGAACAGTTGTTCCGAAAACGTTCGTGTTTTAATGTTGCCCTTTTAAGAGTTTTTATAAAATATACCCACATACAAAGATTAACCTCTTTTTGTGATACGTGGTATACAGCCAGCTGCAGGAATTATTTTCCTTGTGGATTTTCTTTATAAAAAGGTATATAAAAAACCCAGTTAAGCTATGTTAAATTGACAAAACGTTTTCGGAATAAGTATTCCATCATCAGTGTCAAGTTAATACATGAATGTAGCCACTAAATATGGGGGTAAAAACCCTTTAAAAATTACTAAATGAAATTTAGTTTACATTATGTCTAATTTACAATTAAGATAGTAAAGTTACCGTTAGATTGGTAACATGGCGACATATGACTCTACATTAAGTTGCAAGTCCTGAGATGGTATGTCTACGAGGACTTTATTAAAGCAACTGAGAGTTGCTGTTGCTGCACATGTGCTTCCACGATAAAATTGGGTAGGATTTCAGTGTTCATAATTTGTAACAGCGCACCTAGTTTCTTACAAGATTTTATTTTTGGTAGCGGTGGTCTGCTAAGTGGGTTTGTACCATTAAACTCTTGTACGGCACGTGCCATTTCTCTTACCAGGCTATCATGCAACTCGTTGTTGTCTTGCTGCGTATTAACAGGTTGAGTTTCTTGAATGAGGGGCTCAGGAATCTGCTCATTAGGGATTTCATTATGGACTTGATCCACAACTCCTTCTTCTTTAAGTGCCGTCTCCCGATCGGAGATTGGATATCATCATCACTATCTTTACTCTATCTACTGCTGCTCTGAAAAGTTCCATAGAACTGCATTTAAACTAGTCTCTTAAATTCTTCAACCATTCTCCTTCTTCCTATACTCCTTCCTCCTCTTATCTTTCCCTGTATTATCAGCCTTAGTAGTTCATATTGCTGTCCCCTCATTACGTGTCCTAGATATTGTAACTAGCTTCACAACTAGCTCTTGGTTATGAATCTCCCGTACGACTTCGCTTCTAATGGTATCGCCTCTAGCCTCTGGGATAAGATTATTTCTTATAATTACCCGGTATTGATCTGCTATTCGCTGTTTAGATACTTGAATCTCTGGGTACTTCCTGCAAAATTCGGCATACAATTGTTGTCGATAGCCGATCGTTTCTCGGCCGAGGTTCGTCACCTTGTAATAGAAACGCTAAATGTTTTCATTTATAGACACAGTCCATTTCATGCGCTGCGTCGGCCGTCCCGCTTGAGTGAGCGCAGGCTGATGTTCCAGCGCAGCACCTTCAGCGAGTGGAGCTCTTGTTGTGGTTTGAACTTGTGGTTGTTGTTGTTGTTGTTGGGCTGTAGCTGATTGTATGACAGGGGCCCGCCTTCTCAGCACCCTGCCACCGACGTCCCGCATGCTGTCACGTCCAGCGCCGGCTCCAGAAGTGCCGTGGAAATTATTAATCTCCATTTTTATGGGTGTGCATTTTATACCTACTGCCAGGTTGGTGTCAGTTTTTGTTCCACGGCAGGTAACCCTGCTACTGATAGAAGAACTGATAAAAACTCCCACAGGATTATTATTATATTAATATTACTATAATTTCTTAACCTTCCAGTACTCGCGCACGGTACAGGAGACTGGCTGGAAACGGATTAGCGCATTTCTTTAGTGGAAGGGGGCTACGAGTCTATTCGTCCGTGTATACCTTTCTATTTAGTGATTAGTGGGCAATTAGTACCTGAAACAGTAGGTGGCGTATATGTGGTGTCTGCAGAAAATTGTTAGGTAGATCGGGTGCGAGTACTCGTGTTATATTGCGTAAGTTTCTTTTAGCTCTTGCTAGTTTTCTTTAATATTTATGTCGTAAACTTGTAGATATGGATTACGAAAAAGAGCAGGCTACATTTTTAAAATCGATTGGGGAAGTCTAAGTGACGACGAAAATTACGGTAATCATAACGACAAGGTCGAACGAACAAGGTGAAGTTGACAACATTGAGGAATGATCACAGGATAGTGACAGCGACCAGACTTTTGATAAAAACCTCGAGAATTATTACCGTAACACATACCAGAGTGATCCACATTTCGTAGGGAAAGACAATATAACAAAATGGAAAAAACATTGTCCACCGAAAAACGTCAGAACTCGTAGTGCTAATATTATTCTACAATTACCGAGAGTAAAAAAATATGTGAAATCTAAAAAAAACTCTGCACGACATCTGGGAATGTTTATTTGATCAAATGCTGTCGGCTATAACTAACTATGCAAATATAAAAATTAAAAATAAGTCATCCAATTTTAAAAATATTCATCCAATAAAAATAAAAGTAGAAGAAGAACTAACTGACCCTATTGACCCTGGCAATGGGATAAGACGGGGAGATTATCTGAGTCCTCTATTGTTCAACCTAATTATGGACGAATTAGTAAAAAAAGTAAGAACTCAAAAAGAATACCAAATGGGAGAAAAACAGCTTAAATAATCTGTTATGCAGACGACGCAACACTACTCTCTCATAGTGATGATTATTAATAACGTATGCTGCACCAATTTAATATAACTGCCAGAAAATTTAACATGTTAATTTCCTCAAAAAAGATAAAATGCATGGTTATAACAGCAAATTTATTAATATGTAAATTGGAGCTGGAAGGTAAGATAATAGAATAAGTGATGGAGAAGTGAAAGCTCGAAACAGAAGTAAATAGTGCAAACAGAGCCACAGGTTGCCTGAATGAAACAATATGGAGAAATAAAAATATCGTTAATTAATAAACATATATCCTTTGGAGATGACCTTCTAAAATTGAAGCTTTTGCAAATCGCTAGGCAAGACATATTTTCACACGCATCAAGAATGCATGTCGTAGAGGAAATGGCTAAAAAACTTAACATTACAGTACTTAGACTGCCGCCTTATCACTGTGAATTAAATCCTATGGAGTTGATTTGGGCCCAAGTAAAAGGGGACGTGGCAAGAAATGACACCACTTACAACAGAAGTTGAGCATTTTTTTAAACACGCTTTACACAATGTCGCTGCCTTAAACTGGAACAAATGCATTCAACATGTGATAAAAGAAGAAGAAAAAATGTGGGACTTGGACAACCCATTAGACATCTTGGTGGAGCCATTAATTATTAACGTGACTGCTGAAGACACCTTTACGCATGAAGAAGTCAACCCAGATTATGCATAACGTGATACTTCTTATAGCATTTTTCATATAAAAATGCTTGCACGTCACAATTTATATAAAGTGACGTCACTTATATTTAAAATTTCTAGAACGTCAACCTTAGAGTTCAAATTTTCCTAACACAGCTAATAATACGAAACCCATACGGAACTGCTCGATCCTTCATAGGCGTCAACATGGTATAATAATCAGAAAAATAAAATCATCATTATATTGGAAATTTTAGAATTATATTGATTAAATAACCAAAAATATGTGTTATTATTAATAATATAAATTTTATGAAATAAGTCTTAAAGTCTAATATTCCACAAAATAATAATTTTAATTAAATGGATTAGACAATTGTACGCAACTGATACAGGAATACTTCAAATTTTATTGACAGTTTAGCGTGTGGCAAAAGTGTATAAAGTGTTGCCGCTTTTTTAGAGTAAGAATTTTGTTTATGTTTTGATTTCTTGCACAATTTGATCATAATAAAATATATATTATTAAATACATATTAAATTTAGATTAATAGCTTTAAAAAGTTATTATTGTTGTGTATTGTGATTGTGCTATGCCAAAATAAATAAATAGTCTGTAGAAATCAAATCTGATAAGCTTTCATATAAGATGGATTATCTTGACCAAGAAATAATGACGAGACGTTTTTACTATTAAAGTCCTAAAAGAGGTAAGTTTAAAATTTAGAATATATAATTTTGTATTAAAATGTTTTCTAATGGATTTTAGTGTGTTGCAGTAATCTTAAAACTAAGTGTATTTACTGTTAATATAATAGTTTCACAAATAGTTGACATTTAAAAATTCCTCACTTACTACTTATTCTGATGTTTTGGCAACGCTGTGGGGTTCTGACGTCGTAAATCTTGAATGACGTGCAAGCATTTTTATATGAAAAATGCTATATGTAATTAAGTACCTAATCTTTTAGCGATTTAGTATTATTTGAACTTTTTATTATAGCAATATGTATTATTTCCATTACTTTTAATAAAAATTTTCAAAATTATGTACAAAATAAAATTATTACACATTGACAAAGTTTTTAATGTTGAAAAAGTAAACTGATTGTTGTGAAACTGTCGATAAAATAATTATTTTTTTTTGCTTAAAAACTGACATTTGTATTACTCAAATAGCAAATTACATTCTTCAATTAATTATATACACAATATATAAACTTTGCTAAAAATAAAAAAAGTGATACTTCTTCATATTATGTAACTTTTACAAATGCTGTGAAACCCATTTGCACGCCCATGTACGTTTTACATTTGTAAATAAAACCATTATAAGCCCATTAACTATTGTCTAGCAGAATCTTTAAAACCCTTATTACTATAAAGCTTATTAAATACTTGTTTTCAAACGGAAATTGCACATTCCTTTACTGCACGGACATCTGAAATGAAGTATAGTCTATGCCATTAAAAAAACTGGGTAAAGGAAAAAGGTCAAATTTTAATTTTTAATGTCATTTCTAGATGTATAATACATATTGGTTGCCGTATGCCCAATTAATACCGAATCGCCCTGTACATACACCTTTAGCAAATGACAACACATGAGAAATGTAGGATTATTATTTAAAGATAAAATACCTCATAAGTCGATTTTAAAAAGAACTTTATTTTTACCGCAATGTAATCTCATAATCAATTTAACGCAACGTTAAAAGTCAGTCGTCTCTGCAGCCAGTTCAATGCAATGCGTGTTTTATACCAGCCAAACTACATTATAAATTAAGCCAACCATCCATATCAGAGATTACAGTTTCTGTTACACATACCAGTCAGTTGATTTGTTTTATGGTGGTCGTTGTCATCCAAACGAAAATAATGCGCCCAACTAATATTCACAACACAAAACATGAGTCATAATCCTACTTGGTATTCAAAATTCATATGTTTTAATATGTCGGATTCTGCGGTTTAATTATTGTTAAATAATGATGGACGAAGTCGCTGTAGATGCTTTAGATTTTCTTATTGTTGAACAGGACACCTTTCCACACTTTGTGGATGATCTTCCCGACCCACTGGAACCTGGAACAATAATAAAAGTCACTGGATTTGTTCGTCCCGATTGTTCAAGGTATGTAACATTTTTGAACTAATTCAATATTGCAGTTATTTATTGTGGCATTGTATAATCTTATTTTTTTTGTAAATTAACAACGAAAGGCGTTATACGTATATATAATATTTACAGTTGTAATATTTGATATAACCTTTAAAAAAAATTGATTTTCTGAAATCACAAAAATAAGATACATAATATTGCCATCAGTCCTGAGAATACATCCTAAAGTTAACTTTGTTTTTGAAAAACGCTGTAATTAAGTAAACTACGAATATATCTTTAAGATTTGTTAGTATCCTAATGTTTTAAGTGAATGTACATCCCGAAAACACATGATTTTTTTGTTTTATTGCTTTCTTTTTGCGCAATATTTACACAATATCTTAATTTTTATAGACAATTTAAAAACATGTAAACAGCGCGATTGAACCCTATTTAGGAGGTAACTGAAATATATTGCAGGTTAGTATAGGTCAGTATGTGTAGATGGCGACAGTTAGCGGACGAACATTTTTATTCGCTACTTTCGTCAACCACGTACAGATGGCTAGGAGTCGTTCTAACATACTTCCATTACAAATATAAAAAAATAAATAAATAAATTTTTAAATGTACGTACTGTAGGTCATTATGTTTTACTGCTATACTCGTTTACTCCAATAAACGAAAGCTGAACATATTTTTTTTTCCTTTATCATATGCAACCGAAAGCACTTTTTTGGTGGCAATATATATTTCAAGTTATTATAATGATTTTGCTTTTTTCTTTTTACGCTTTGTACTTTGAAATTATTTGTTTTTGTTTTATGGACCTAATGTAAGAGTGCCTGAGATACGTTTTTTTTTACATATGTGCCCATCTTTTTTTCACTTTGAGGGCACATTAGACTTGTCGTAATTACCTAACTTAATATGTTTCTATCAGGTTAGAGAAACAAGATTAAGATATTAGCTTGAACAACAGACCTGTTTATATAGACTGACTTAACTTATACAAATATATACAAATTCGTATTATTAGGAAATAGCTTCCTAAGAGTAAGCGTCATTAACTCTTAAACCGAAACATGTGTCTATAGTACATAATGGAAAACATCCGGTTTCGGCGCAGAAATATCTACATAGAAACATTTATTTTGACTTTAAATGCATAATTTTATATTTTTGCTACTATTCTGAAAATTTATTTTTTAACACAGGGATACCTAGGTACTTTTAAAAATATTAAAAACATTTAAAGTAAACACACCGATTTTCAATAAATACTATTCATTATAAAGTTAGACCCTCATTACAGCCCAATTATTGCATACTTTTTTGCTACACTGCAAGCAAATAGGATCGACACATTTTATGCACTTGTATGATGTTTTTCTCTCTTTCTGAGGTGGGAAGATTTGGCCATAGCCAAACTTTGAATAAAGTGGATTCTTTTAATTATTATATATCTATCTATATATGTATATATATATATATATATATATATATATATATATATATATATATATATATATATATATATATTTATTACAGGATCCAACTTGTAAATACACTACATTTTAAAGGCGGCTATCGCCGTTTTCCCCGTTCTCCTTCGCAAATCCTCCCGGTCCAAGGCATGCTTCTCCTCCAAATCTCTCGATTCCATCGCTCTTCTAATTCCTTTATTCCATGAGCGTCGAGGTCTACCTCTTTTTCTTCTTCCAGGGGGCTTCCATCTGTGAAGTTTTTGGGTCCAACGTTTGTCAGGCATTCTCAATAGGTGTCCAAACCATTTTAAACCTCTTCTTTCTATTCTGTCAATGACCGTTTCTGAAGCATTCATGTTATTTCTTACAGATTCGTTGGTCTTCCTTTCCAGCCTTGATATTCTAGCACTTCTTCTCAAATAATCCATTTCAACTGGCAACAATCTTTTCTTCAGGTCTGCATTAATTGTCCATACTTCAGAGCCAAACAAACAACTGATTCAACCATGGTTTGCCCTATTCCCTTTGGAAATGTTGCGATCTAACCACAAGGAGTTCAGACGTCCTACAATTTTACGTCCCTGATTAATTCGGTGTTTAATTTCAGTTTCCTCCAAGCCGTTCTTATCAATTAATACAACTAAATATTTAAATTTTTCCACTTGTTTGATTTCCACGTCCTCGTCTATCAACACTTCAAACCTTGCATCTGAATTGATAACTAAATAATTTGTTTTCTTCATGCTGACTTGTAACCTCCATTTTACATATTCTCTGTAAAGGCGCTCTATCATAAATTCTAGATCATAAGAATCTTGAGCTAGGACGACTTGGTCATCCTCAAAGTTCAGGGAGAATAGTACGTCATTTCCTTTAGGGACTCACATTCCTTGGCAGTGGTTTTTCCAATTTTGGAGAGCTGCCTCAATATATAAATTAAACAGTAAGGGTGACATACTGCATCCTTGTCTTCTCCTTTAGTTATTTTTATTACCTCTGATTGTATATTTCCGATTTTTAGGTAGGTAGTGTTATCCCTGTATACTTCTGTGATTATTCCTAAAAGGTATGCACTAATGCCGAGTTGTTGTAAAGCTTGCCACAATTTAAGTCTTGAAACTGTATCATACGCCTTTTCTAGGTCGATGAAGGCTAGATGTACTTCGGTACCAACCGTTATTCTTTTTTCTATTAATTGTTGGAGTATAAACAAGTTATCAGTGCAAGATCTACCAGGCGTAAATCCACTTTGGTCTTCGCTAATTAGATGTCCTACATCATCATGTATTTTTTCATTTATTATCTTTCCAAACAATCTTCAGAAAGTAGGTAGGACACTTAATCGTCTGTAGGAGTTAGGATCTTTTCGATTACCCTTTTTAAAGATGGACACTTGGTGAGCGGTTTTCCATTCAGATGGTAATTTAATTTGTTGGAAGCATTGATTAATTAGAAAAGTTATTCGTTTTATTAGGAGTGGACCTTGTGCTTTAAGTAACTCTACAGCTTTATTGCCAGGTCCTGGAGATCGCCCGTTTTTCATTTTAATTAACGCAGTACGGACCTCGTTGTTAGTAGTATTATTGTTACTATTTGTTTGTCTGTCCATACTGCATTCCTCTCCCATATATTCCAATCTGGACTCTTTGGAGTAAATTTTTATAGTGATTTTCCAACTTTCCTATAGGAATTAAGTTACTTAAGAAGTTATGGGTGTTTTTCTTTAGATTAGTGATGGTTCTCCATGTTTCCGTAGTCTGAGAACCACCAATTAAATTCTCAACTTGGACACATTTTTGTTCCCAGAAATTGTTTTTTGCTTCGTTTATTTGATTGCGTACTTCTCCGTTTTCCTTTGATATGTTACTCTATTGCTAGATGTTTTATTTGTTTTTTAGCCATTTTTTATATATTTTGTGTTTTTCTTGTATCATTTCTTTTACGTTTTCTGTCATCCATGGTGGTTCGTGCTGTTTTTTGTCGTTGTTCTCTGTTCCTAACACTTCATAAGCAATTTTTTTATTATCGTTTTGAGGTTGTTGTACCTATTCTTATTCTACATCCATATTTCTTTCCATCTCATTTAGTTCCTTTTCTAATCTAGATTGAAAAAGATGTTTAATACTGGGTTTAATACCGTTTTGTACTATGTAGTATTGTTTCTCTCACTCTCGGTGTTATGTTTGTAGTATTGTTTAAAGGGGCACAAAAGATTAGCTAAAAGAAAGTAGTGATCTGTCCCACAGTTAGATCTTCTTTTTACTCTGCAGTCTTGGTACTTAAATTTCAATTTCTGTCTCATTATTATTAAGTCTATGATCGACTTCACTGTTGGAGTGAAGATCGTTCCCAAGTGTATTTATGAATATCTTTATGTCGGAATTGGGTATTCATTATTTTTAAACCAAAAAGTTGACAGACCTCAATTAAGCTATCCCCTAAACCATTTTTAACTATTTCTCCGTGCCGTCCCACCACGTCATCGTCTATTTAAAAACTTACTCTGGCATTTAGGTCTCCTAACAGTATTATTTCTTGATGACTTTTTATTTTATCACAAATGTTTGATAACTCTTCATAAAAGGAATCTTTAACTTTGGTTACGATGGTGGACGATTTGAATCGTCTGTTGGCGCATATACTCCAACAACTATTGTTTCGATGCCGTACAATGTGACAGTTATTGTCAGAATTCTTTCAGAGATGTACGCATAGTCTTTTATATATTTTTTTAACGATTTTTTTATAAGAATTGAGACCCCTGATTTAGCATGTACGTGTTTCTCTACTCCTGACCATATATGAATGTAGTCTTTAATCTTTTCATTTTCTTGGCCTTTCTTTTTGGTTTCAGAGAGCTTTATGATGTCCATTTTTTGCTTCGTCATTTCAGTTAAAATTTCCATTGTCTTGTGAGTCATGCCTTGAGTGTTCCAAGTACCAATTTTCAAAGTCCTTTTCTTTGCCAGGTGTCGTCGTCGTAAGTTTCCATCCATATTCCGAGGCGCGGCGTTAGAATTTTTAGTCAAAAGAGTTTTTTCAGATTATGAGGGACTGGCCCATCGCTCCAACCCCCAAGCTTGGAGGACCAGGATTTTCTGTTGGGGTTTCTTCCCTTAGTCGACATGTTCCAGTTTTAAGGCGCCAGAAACTCGCCTTTCACCCTTTCTCCGCTGCTATATATCGCACATCCATTGTACGCCATATACCCGGTGGTTATGCGACATATATGTCTTTGAGGACGTGCGAGTAGGATTTACTGGCAGAGTCGAGTTCTGTTTCCAGAACCCGCAACCCTTTCGTTGGGAAACGGGTGGACATTTCTCAGAGTTTTATTGCAATATAAGAGTCGACATCTCATATTACATCCGAGGTTCATAACCAGCCTTTAACCACAAAAACGGTAAAACATATATAGTTAATATGAAAATATTGACACAACTTATATTGATTAAAGTGTAAAATATTACTAACGACCGTCTCCTGGTTCTTCTATTAGAGTTCTTCTATTAGATGAATATAAAGCAGTTTTCATATCCAGAATGTCTACACCACTTTTTGTTTTTTTATAATAACTGACAATTTCCGGTTTATTTTTATCAGGGTCCATATTAATCCTATCATGCATGAGCGATATAAGTACAACTGATTCTTTGATTTTCGGAACAATTGACAAGAAAGTTATAGGTATATTAGTAGCAAACCCATAAAGTGTTGATCCCACCGGTCTAGATTTATTTGCTTTGAACTAGTAGGTATAATAGTTTTACTCATCTTCATAGTGCCGACATATGTTATAGATCTTTTTGTAAGTTCTTCTACCAGCTCCAATGAAGTAAACCAATTGCTGGACGTAATATTCCGGTTCGATCCTCCATGCGTTTTACATATACGTAAAACTGATTTAGTGGGTTTCAAAAGCCTACGTTCTTCTTCGGAAAGTCCTGTTCCGTCACTGTCCTTTCCTGTGTAAATGTAAGCATTATAGAGATATGAGTCAGCCAAGCATTAAATATTTATGCCATGTTTAGCTGGTTTCTTTGTCATGTACATCCGAAATCCACATTTATCTCTAGGCAAATCTATAAATAAATTTATCACTAGGACAGTATATTTCTTTAGAGTTGAATTAAAGAATAAAAGCATATTTCGGAGATCATGGCAGCATGGTCCATTTTCTTTCTCTCCTCTCTAGCTGTGGCATATATGTGGCAAATCTGAATCTTATGTTGGCGACTCTGTAGCTTCTGCAGTTAATTACGTCTATCCCGTGGCTTGATCTATTAAGATGTTATCAGTCTAGCTCGTTGTTCTTCCGTCAGGGGAGATCTGTGTTACCTTGCATTATTTTGTGTTCTAGTCAGTGTCATGTTTAGTGTGGCTGCACAGTTTTCAGGCGTACTCCATTGTCTCTAATGTCATTTTGTAAGCTGTGTCTAACTGTGTTGAGAACAAAAATCCATCCTTGTTCGGTTTCTGCATGTGTCACCTGGCACTATTTTAATGTTAGCTCTAGAAAATCTTCTGTAGATTTTCTCTCTTCGAAGAACTGTACTTTTCCATTGAGACATTCGCGTTAATCAAACTATAATTATTTCCTTTTTAAAGCGTATACGCACATTATTTGGCTGTTGTTGATGATGATGATGATGCTAGTGTTTTTGGCGTGGAAACTAGTCCATTTGCCATAGATTTTTAAATGATTTATGTATGTTTATGAATTGAAACTTAATTGTAACAATTTTATATTATATATCCGGATACCTATAAGTGATTACATACGAGTTCCTATATTGATTTCTAATTCAGTGACAGTAGGTGGGTTATGTTTACTGGAAGTTGCACATTACTTTTAACCAGGTTTGGATGTAGACCTTAAAATCAATGGCAATGTGTACTCCCTGATTTGTAATGAATCTCACCCTATCTATGTACTTAATGGTACAGGTTCTTTTTTTCAAGGGTATCAGTTGACCTCCATGGCATTTTCTGCAGTGCGAAGACATATATTTGTAAAGAACAGCTAATAAAATTGCGAACGTTTCATCTCGGTACACGATTCCAGTATTCCAGGTTCCCCATCTCATTTATATTTTTCTGAGTGACATAAGAGCTTGCAAATAAAATTTCTTCCCATAAAAGTCTACTTAAATAATAATTTTGCAACATGGTGCCAGTCCGCCATTTTGAATGATTGCGTAATTAAAACACCATAAAAACAATGTACATAAAAATGTATAAGTTAAAAGCCGGGAAGCGAAAACAACAGCCAAAACAACACCAGAAATCGAAAGCTTCTAACGCCCCGGCTATTGAAAATAGACGTCATCAAAGGGCTCAACGATACCGTTTGACCCAAACTCGATACCATACCGATAGATCCGCTCTGGCTCGGGCAATCATAGATGACAAGCCTCTCTTTAGCAACGATGTATATCCTGACATCAAAGCTGTAGAAAGGGAATATCGAACGATCTTTTCATCAAGATCGCCGACAGACGATGAACCAATTTCCGATCAGAAGAAAAGCTTTCGACACGGTGTCGCAACGATCCATAGAACGGGCTATGAATCGCTTGGTGGACTCTTACATGAATTGTCGTACGAGGGTCGCAGCCGGAAGCAAGTCCACGTCATACATCAAGATGTGTAGAGGCGTCAAACAGGGAGATCCCTTGTCGCCCTACCTCTTTAATATGGTGGTCGATGAGCTGATATGCAAGCTCGAGGCAGGCGGGCCTGACCTTGCAATTGCATATCAGGAAGATCTCGGTGTTGGGCTACGCCGATGATTTAATCCTGCTGTCCGAATCGGCCAAAGATGGTACCAGACAGCTCCGGACAGCCGTCGAATTCTTCGAGAAGAGAGGGATGTCGATAAACGCCGATAAGAGTGCAGCTATCACGGTTAACGTTAACCGTGGTAATAAGCACTCTTACTGCGTAACGCGCTCTCTCTTTTCTGTCGGTAACGACAGGATACGGCAGCTGCAACCAAGTGAGCTGGTTGGATACCTAGGCCGAAGGTATATTGCTTTAGGACAGACCAGGGTGGCCTTCAACAAGCTGCAGACACAGCTCGATCGTATTCATCGAGCGTGGCTAAAGCCAGCGCAAAAACTGCTGGTTTTAAAAACATACTTGCTTCCGAAGTATATCGACAAGTTGCAGAGTCCTACCATCACCATGAAGACCTTGAAGGGCTTTGACAGGTCCGTGCGTATAGCCGTTCGGAAGTTTCTGTCCCTCAATCGTACTTGCGTAGATGCTTACATCCACGCTTCCACAAGTGCATGGCCATGCACGTCCCGGCGATCATGAGAAGGAGACTGACTAAATTAATCAGCTCAGCTACTGATTCGACGTATTTAGCCCTCAATCTACCATATGTGTCACGTCTCTGGGAGAAGATCCTTAAATGGACAAGAACATCGTCTGGCAATTCAGCATCTATCGCACGTAAGTTGAGCCAGAAACTTGAGGACGGCTATAGTGGAAACGGACTTCGCCAAGGTTCTTCACATTCCGAAAGCTCAGCCTGAATAAGCAATCCACCGCCTTACTGGTCGGGGAGAGATTTTGTCAGGGCAAGTCAGCTGCGAAAATATCTACTGCCAACTAGAGGCATCCCTTCAAATCCACCACATAAACGGAGGTGCCGAAAGGGATGCGAACGTAACGAGAGCCTTAGTCACGTTTTGCAAAAGTGCCCCGCATCACATTGGCACCGAATAAAAAGACACGACCAGCTCGTTACGTACCTACGCAAAGCAGCGAATAAGATGCGCCGATGGGACTCTGAAGATACCTGACTTTGTCGTACAGCAGGGTGAGCGGGTAATTGTCGTGGACGTTGCCGTCTGCTGGGAGGGTCCTGAACCCCTAAGTACAGCTGCTGCTAATAAAACAGCGCTGTACACTGAGCCTCGATTTCTTCAGACCATGTAGACCCGATATCCAGGGAAACAGATTTGCATGGCACCTTTAATCGTGGGAGCTCGCGGAACATGGTGTCAGTCGAATTCTCGTATCATGAGAATTTTAAACCTTTCAAGGTTTGACGTCCGCAATTTTATCACAAAGGCAATTCAAGGTAGTATCCATATTCATAGTCATTTTATGAGGTCCTAACGTAAATGACTTATGAGAATTTTATTTTCGAGTATTTCATATCGGCTTCTTCCTATCGTGGGATCTACGTTCGTCTAGTTAGGTATTTTATCTTTATTACCACGTAGATGTTTGTGTTGTTTTTTTCATGTATGTGAACGTCCTACTTTACTATTTTATATTTATTTCTAAAACTTTTACGATAACACTTTTAGTTATCAGGCTAATTTTTCTGGCAGAGCTTTCATTACAGGGGGTATGGTCGGATTCTCGTATGATAAATAACTGGCCAAACATCGGGCCATAAAGGGCCATACGCTGCTGGTCTGTTGCTCTCCGGATCGGAACGGGGAGAAACAGACCAGCAGGATTAGGCCGGTTTTCGGATGACGGGGGTTTGGTTGCATGATGATCGTAGCCACCCAGCCGGCATCGGCCGGGTCCTGCATACCAAAAGAGGTTATGGCTCCACTCTGATAGCCAAACAATTATAACACGTAGTGAAACGGTCGAAAAGCTTTCTGAAGAATTTCCAATTACTAAAGGAAAGACAAGGTTGCCCAATGGCTTCCTGGTATTTGCTCTCTCAAGGCTTCTATAGCAGCTTTATTTATACATTCTATTATTTTTCGACAAGTATTTAGTGCATACGACTACGATGCATTATTAAGCTTTAAGTTTAATCTCATTTTGTAAAGATTCATTCAGAAAATAGTTGGGTTGAGGGCCCAGATTCCTCTCAACAGATTCGACAGAGTATTCGAGATACTGTTCGTGAATCCCCAGCTATAGAGTTTTGCCTATGGAGACGTTGTTTAGTGAGTTCCGTGACAAACATCCTCCCCCTGATAATAAAGAAGCTATCTAAAAAGGTAGCGAATCGTTGAGATGCGCATACAAAATTTAACGTACAGTTAAAAAAAAGAGACGATCCAAACCCAAAAGAAAAAGTTAAATTTGGTTTTTGTAATTTAGAGTTAAGCCCTTTCTAAAATAATAATTTTACACGTTGATTGAACTTTGCACAACTCTGCACAATTGCGTTAAAATTTGTACAACTAACTTGTGAAGGTAATGTTCAGAAGTGAAGTACAATATTAATTAGGCATTAAACAATAATTATTAGTCTTACCTGGCATTAGATGACAACGTTTTCCGTGTGCTGGATGTAACACAATCAACACTCAACATTTCGGCGTTACATTATAATAAATTCTCATTTACATAAAGGCTAGGTGTATTTTTTGTACCCAGGCTTTCAACTTTGCCACAAAATTTTAGCAGTGCATACATTTTCCATTACTTTATTGTGTTTTACCGCAAATATTTAAAATCCTCATAATTTCTAAACGCCTCTGTCCCCAATTTGCGTTATTCTTGTTTATACCATCAAAACTTGTTAATGCTTTTAAATGGATAATCTGTTTAACTTTAATTAAAAGTTTCATGTTTTGCGTATCACGTCTTTGTTTGTAGACCAAAGTAATATGCCGGGGTAATTTCTACTTTACGTTCAACAAAAACTTTTTATTAAACTTTTGCCCTTGGGATACACTGTTAACTTTATGTTTTGACGTTGTAGTTAATTTTTAAAGAATGTAGTCACCAGTAAGGGTTAAAACAAAGTGGGTAAAATTCAGTTTTTTTAATAATAAAAAAGACTATTTCAGTTTGTTGGTAGTTATTCTATGTTGGTTATTATTTTTTTTTATTAAAACTTTGCAACAAATCGGCAGAATACTTCTTTAAATTAACAGCACAATAGCTAAAGCTCATTTCAGCTATTTTAAATGTTATATACTGCGCAAAGCAGTCAGAGTTGCCAGGAGAGAAATAAACTTTACCGCTAGTTAAGCTAGCTGTAGCTCCATGTGCCACACCCGGGATAACTGCATTGGTCTGCAGGCTAAACTAGGTGAGGGTAGCCAGATCTGGTAAAATCACCGAACAACCATCGGGATAAATAGTTCCCTTTAAATCTACCAACAGCTTCCTTGAGAAGGTGGAAGAGTGGTCTGAAATTGGGGTAATCTGTTGCCCTTGAGTGGAGACATCAGTTCTAAAGGCGAAAGGCAATAAGATCAACGGCATCAGGGTGCAGGAAGCAAGAAGAAACTACAACATTAAAGATCCTTTATGGATACCTTAAGAAATGAACCGGCGCTTTTTAAACGGAGCAGAGGTGCGAAGAATCTCGGGACTTGCTTTGATGAAAAATCAATAAATGAAAAAAATGGTACATGAAATATTCGAAGCCTACTAAAAGCAGGAAAGGTCTATAATGTAATTCCAGAAATGAGTAGGAATACTATTGAAATATTAGGATTGAGCGAAGTAAGTTGGCCCGGCACAGGACAAACAGAAATTGATGACCATGTTATCTACTTCACCCTTAAGATCGTGACATATTATCATGCACGTTGCGTTTCCAGCACATAGCGTTTAGTTTCCGAAAAATATAATTTAAATGGTTTTAAATATGAACAACTCACACTGTCCGGAACGTATGGTATCAGACACCTAACGTTTCCGTTCAGTATATTATTCGAAAACAATATTTTACTGATGCCGACGGCTACGTAACGAGTCGTAACCGGTTGGTACGGATCATGTGAATTAGATGTCCGTCGTTTTCCTCTCGTTGTTTATTTACTTATTTGTTTGATTTTGATACAGAGTATTTAAAAAAATAACTTTCGAGGCTATTTTGTCATTTATGCATGTGTTTTTATTACTTTGTGACAATTTTTCACGGAAGTGATAAACAATTAGGACTTTTGTACGGAAGTGATACCTCTTCTTTTTAAAAATACTTTTTGGTTTGATCTGTATTGTCTCTCCAAAACGAAATTTTTAAATAATACGACGTGTTCTGTGGTACTAGAAACCTCAAATTATTTTAGTGATGACAACTTTAGCATGGTTCTGATTAATATTCGTTCTATAAGATATAAAACAGATAAATTATTTTTGTTTCTAGAGGTATTAGGATTTTCCCCGATAGTTGCAATTACCGAGCAGTGGCTTGAAGTCAACGAACCTTTTTTGTAGAAAAATATACCAAAATTGCTAGGTATGATCGCCTAAATTCAGCAATGATTTCTTTCCTGTAACAAAATATGACTTTCTGTTAAATGAAGCCTTTTTTGAGTTTTCATTGATTTATAACAAGAATCTTAATCTATACATTATTTGCATTTATAGATCACTTGATGCTTCCACAGAACTGCTAAAGTTTCAGAAATTCCACAGAACTGCTAAAATTTTTTCAGAACCTGCTAAATTTAGCACGTGTTAGACGACTGACGACTTGCCCAATAAAAGCAGAAAAATTCTATGTGCTAACTTAAATATTAATTACGCTGTTGCTTGTGCTACCCAATTATTCTTAATCAATATATTCGAATCGTATGGTTTCACAATGTATGTTAATTCTCCTACAAGAATTACTAAAAGACCATCTACCATATTTTATTATATTGTTTCAGATTTCTCACCCCTTAATGTACGCTCTACAATTATTAATGCAGGATTATCTGATCATGAAGCAGTATATACCAGTATATACACTTAACAAACCATCGTCGAAAACCCAACGTTTAGGTAGGATTTCTTCCGATCAAAACTTTCGTAAATTACAAAATTTGTTACGAGTTACAACCAGAATGGGAAGTAGAAGATACTTGGCAAAAAAATCAGGAAATGCATCAACCAAGCAGCAGAAGAAGCAATTGGAAAGCGGAAAATTAACACGAGAGCGATAAACCACACCAAACCGTGGTTTTGTCAAGAGGTAAAAGAACTCTCTGAATTAAAACGCAAATGCTACCTGAGATATAAAAGCACACAATCGGAAGAAGCTCTCGCAGAATATGTCGAAGTACGAAACGAAGTAAACCCAAGAATAAAATCAATCAAAAGAGAACATTGGGTCAAATTCACCAGCGACATGGACTACGACCTACATGGTGCCCAAAAGAAAGTATGGAAAATGCTTCGGAACAGGAAAAAACCAGTTAACGAGTTCGTGCAGACCAAGGGAGTACCTATAGAGACATGGCAACAGCATTTTAAGGAGCTATATGATGCTGAAGAAACACTGAATATAAACGAATAGAAAGCAGATAGAAGTGCTACAATCAATGACGAAGAGGTAGAAGCAAAGATCAAGAAGCTAAAAAGCAGAAAATCACCTGGAACATATGGTATACCCAATGAACTCTTAAAATATGGAGGCCCTGAACTTGCAAGTAAACTGTCACAACTATTTAACAAAATCCTTAACGACACAGAAACACCAGAGGAATGGCATAAGAGCATCACAATCCCCATATTTAAAAAAGGACAAAAAACTTGCCCACAAAACTACAGAGGAATAACCCTTTTAAATACAACGATGAAACTTTTCACGAGTATTCTTAAGAAAAAATTGGAAAGGCAAATCACTAATGCTGAAGAACAACAAGGTTTTACAAGAGGGCGGTCTATAACAAATGCAGTATTCATAATAAAACAAATAAAAAAAAGCTATAGAGTTCGGCATGTCAGCATATATTTGCTCCATTGATCTGACGAAGGCGTTTGACAGGGTTCGCCTGGGAGACATTCTAAATATATTAATAGAAAATAAAACGCCGACCAACATAACAAAGATAGTCCATAACCTAAATAACAACAGTGTAACCAAAGTTAGAGCAGGAGAACAATTCACTGAAAATATTCCAACACTGGGAGGAATTAGACAAGGCGACAGTTTAAGTCCCTTCTTGTTTAACCTACTCATGGGCAAAATTATAAACAAAATAACACCTCTCAATCTCGGATACAGAATGGGCAACAAAAGAATTGGTATGGTGTGTTACGCAGATGTTCAAGACCTCCCGGAAGATTATCTAAAAGATGGAGGGATAGTTGGCAATCTACCTCCCAGGAAATTAACCACAGGCAGCCTCACGATACTCGACTTTTTCCATTTCTCCGAAAACACAAAATTTGCTTGCTTTTGACGGCTGTAAAAACCAAACTAATTGTTTTTAAAACTTAAATATTTGACAGACGTCATGTCATGAATGGCAAATGTCAACACCGAAACCTATTCGGTATCAAGTAGTGCCATATATCAAAGGCTAGTTTAATATCAATCTATCCTCGTATAAAAGCCCGATTTATGTCCTTTCTCGTTGAAAACAACATTTTATCACAAGGTCAGTTTGGCTTTTTATCTAATAAATGTACCAGTGATGCTATGTTTTCTGCACTACATGAGGTCTATCAAGTACTAAATAATAATATTTATACTGCCACTGTTTTTTGTGACTATGCCAAAGCTTTGGATTGTGTAAATCACATTTTGATAAAAAACTAAATTTCTACGGAATTCGAGGTATTTCTTTGAATTGATTCCAATCTTACGTGAGAAATAGGAAACAACTAGTTAGAGCAAATGATATTGACTGTAGTCACAAAAGCATTGTATGTGGACTACCACAAGGTTCAGTATTGGGTCCTCTACTCTTCCTGTCTTTATAAATGACATCACTAACTTAAAAATCGATGGAAATTTTTTTCTTTTTGCTAATGATACCACTTTTACCTGGAGGAACTCTAATATTGCCACTCTTCATGCAACTGTAACTTCTGATCTACTTAAAATAAAAACCTGGTTCGACTCTTATTTACTCTCTTTTAACGTGGATAAAACAGTAGCATTATCCTATAAAGGAGCTCTTCAATCCTTGCTTCTTAATAACAGACAGATCAGTATCGTTGATTCTGTAAATTTTTTTGGCTTTTTATAGACATCAACCTTAAATGGTCTCTTCATATCGATTTATTAAGTAAGAAACTAGCCTCAGCCTGCTATGCAATAAGATCTGTTTCGAAGAAAGTCAATTTAGCATCTTCCAAAATAACATATTTTTCTTTGTTCGAGTCTAATCTTCGATATGGTCTTCCTTTTTGGGGTTCCAGTACAGCTGCCCAATCTGATGTTATTCCTAAATTACAAAAAAGAGCAATACGGTATCTTTTTGGCTTTAGTAGAATAACACATTGCAGAAGCTACTTCAAAAATCACGGGATTTTAACTCTTCCCTTTTTATATATTTTAGAAACTATGTGCTTAATTCGTAAACACCTACATGTTTTTCCAGCAAGACCTAGTCATGACTACTCCACCAGGAATTCAACCTTTGATGTGTATTTACCGATCCCGTCCACTGAGTTAGTAAAGAAATCTATATTATATTCGACAAAAAAATTATACAACCATCTCCCTTTGCAACTTAAATCTACAACTTCTTTCCTTAAGTTCCGTAAATTGACAAAAGCCTATCTATCTGAAAGACCATATTTTATTCAGTGGAAGAGTTTCTTAACGAATAACTGAGAAATTACAGTACGTTTATGTACAAGTAACTAAAGTATTTATATATATATATAATATATATATATATATATATATATATATATATATATATATATATATATATATATATATATATATATATATATATATATATTATTGTGATATTTAAAGTCTTGGTGCGCCAAGCAATAATTAGCTAATTAATTTTTTTGATTAATTAAAATTATTTAAATGATATGATTATGACTCTATCACAATTTTTAATTCTTTTATCTCAGGGTTAAATTCGTGCTTCAATATCTATGCTATTACATGTGAAAGGTAAGGTCCAGAGAATACCGGGATAATAAAAAACACATATGATCTAACACTATATATTGAAATAAAAATAATGAAATAATTCACACTCAAAAGTTTTCAATAAACAAATCTCATATAAGGATTCTCAAAATTTTGTTCTCCGTACGTGAACAATCAAAATTTATGGTACAAACAATATTAATTGAAATCTCAAAATTCCGAACTATTCTAACTCTCCTAATCAAAATATTTATATCCTTTCTAAATTAAGTGTAAAAATTGTGTTATCAATAAAAGAAAAAACTGCAGAAAACAAAATATCTCTCTCTGATGATGAGTGGTCCAAATCCTTGTTCCTTGTATACTATATTATCTCCTCTCAACCGCTCCCTATGTAATCAGCAATCTTACACAGATTGTTGCAAGTATATCGTCCTTAATGATCTCCTTCAAAAGCACAAATCATTCAAATTATGATAGCCTTTCTCCTCTCGATAAACTGAATCTCTCGTTGGCCCGAGTGAAAAATGACTCTTGGAATATCTTCTCTTTACGATAAACTGAATCTCTCGTTGGCCTGAACAGTGA
Organism: Diabrotica undecimpunctata; assembly: GCF_040954645.1. Taxonomy (NCBI): domain Eukaryota; kingdom Metazoa; phylum Arthropoda; class Insecta; order Coleoptera; family Chrysomelidae; genus Diabrotica; species Diabrotica undecimpunctata. The sequence continues at coordinate 38,960,139 of NC_092806.1, read as the reverse complement.
CTCTTGGAATATAAGTAGAGAAATATGACTTACAATATTTTGCTGCTTCAGCTTCTGTCAGATACACTAACTCCACAAAAACTCACTAACATTCAACACTACTGCTTGCTACATTTCAGGAACCGCCAGAGAACAATCACTGTTCCTCTTACAGATTTGGAAAACCAACTGCCCATATCTTTTCTCTCCCCTCAATCTCGCTAAACTTTTTCCTACATACTTATCCCACCTTTTTCAATCTCCGCCAATCAAAACTCGTCACAATTCCCCCATTTTTTCATTTCGATAACAAACAAATTTTTACCTATAATTATAAAATTTCCTAAACTTATTTACAAATAATATTTTCTATAATTCTTAAAAACTAACAAAAACCTCTTTCTAAAATCTCTTCTATTTGTCTCTAATCACTGCATTAATGTATTTTGGAAAACCCCGTTCAATTGTCTTTTTGTTTTCACTTAAAATTATGCGGGTCACTCAAGTATAACAAAGAAATAATTTATGCAAAGCTTACATTTTGTTTAGTACAGGTAATTCAAGAAATTAATAACTCTCCTTCTTCGAAATGTTTGTTGGATATTATCCTACTTATCTGAATTATTTTAATGTTATTGAATTTTAAATTATTTTTAAACAAACCAATATTTTTCTCGATTTTACATATCATAACAATATATATATATTATTATGATTGTTTATTTTGACTGTAATCTTAGTTTATTGAGCCAATAAAAAAGAATTATAACTTATTTGTTATCAAAAGTAAAATAATCCTTATATTACCTGTGTTCGATGGATTCAAAAGATTTTCTAGTTGTCTTTTATCGGGAGAGAAGAAAGGATAAGAATACAAATATATTATATTACAAAGATTTACGTTTCTTTATTTTATATGAACGAATAAAACAATTAATAAATTCTGTCGTTATCTTATCAATCAGCATTCAAGAAAATAAATCAAATTTTTATAATAATAAGATTATAAAGCTACATACATTTTTATTACGTGAAAACCAATTTTACTTAAAATTTTCTTTACTTGAAACAAGAAACAACAAAACTTTAAACTTTTGATTAGCCTAACAAAACCTCAGTTCTTTAAATTTGAATGCTAATGACCATGATGTCAAACCGATCCTTCACAGATATAAAATTCAATTGTACAAATACTTACAGCTTATTTTCTTCTTGAGTTGTATGTTGGAACATACCCAGAAAAGTCCAGTCTCCTCAACGATGTGATCTCTCCTCTTTGGCACCTCGGCTCCTTCTTAACGTCTCTGCAAACCTCCTGCAGACTACACAAAAAACACCTGATTCACTTCTCCAAACTCAGCTACTTATTTATGACACCAGGACCTCCTTTTGTCAATTTGATGCCGTAAGAATACTTTCACATATACTTTATAAAATACCCACGGTAGATACAAGGACCTCTTTTAATCTACTTGTTATCTCCTTCTGCAAACTATTCACTTCTTTTCGTTACGCCGGTATCCAAAGTCACGAACCACACCCTATCTTGAGACAAACGACTGTTTCCTTTCGATGACCAAAATATAACTAACTCCTCCGGTCTCCTGATCGGCTCACAAATTCCCATTTAAAAACGACCGTCCAATCAAAAGCTCAAATTGTGTTTACCATGATTTTGGAAAAGCCTAATTTCGGTTTCAGAGAAAAACTAAATAGCTTACTTTAAAATTGGTTTTGTCAATACACAATTTATACATATTTCAAAAGATTAGAATATGGTCATTTAATACTCGACTATACAAACAATGAAAAGATTAACTTACAGGTAAAATGTCTTCTAATTCTAAACAAAGGTTTTTTTGATAATTTTGTTTGAAACGGAAAAAGGTCGTTTGCCAAACAAATTTCTATTCTTATCTACACTAAATCTTATCTTAAATTACTATATACATTTTTGTTTATAATGATATCTTAAAATTTTATTCCGATGAATATCTTTATTTATTTTTCTTTGGTTGGGAAAGAAAAAGTATGACAATATATATATATATATATATATATATATATATATATATATACAATATATATATATATATATATATATATATATATATACAATATATATATATATATATATATATATATATATATATATATATATATATATATATATATATATATATATAAAATAAAGTTTTATTTTGAGGTTGCAGTCATTAATAATAATTAATACCTAACTACTTTATATATATATATATATATATATATATATATATATATATATATATATATATATATATATATATATATATATATATGTTCGGATAGGTTTCCGCGGTCAGATAAATGAAAATTACTGAGTTCTCGGGAAGAACCGCGTTGAGAATTTAAAACTCGACGTTTCGGCACCCATTTTGGAGCTATTATCAAGAGGGATACGGTTCGGTTCGAGTTCGGGGTCTCAATCTGCCTACTCCCCTCACTCGAGACGTACCAGTATCGTGTTCTATATTGCAAGAACTGTCTCTCGGCACTGAGGTCTCAATCTGCCTACTCCCCAGTGTCGAGTGACAACCGGTCTTACCCTGTGTGGCTGCTGAACTGACGTGGCCGGAGCGGTGTGGGCGGGAGGTCGCTGAAGAAGGGGTCGCCATGTTGCCGGCAATCGTTTCGCGTCATCGCGCGTGTTCAAGCTGTGAGGCCGTTTTTCGATTTCGATAGCTTCACGAATGATTCTCGCTTTTAATGAGCGGATGGGAGCGATGGTTTTTGCTTTTTCGAAATCTATTTTGTGGCCTGTCTGAATATGATGTTGGGCTAGGGCTGAAGTGGTATCGGAATGTTTGACTGATAGAGAATGTTCGTAAATACGGTTATGGATTCGTCGGTTTGTCTGTCCTACGTATGTACGTGGGCAACTGGAACAAGGTATCTCGTAGACACCATGGTCTTCATTGGGGATTTGGTCTTTTACGGATCTAACGAGATTGGACAATTTGGAGTGAGTGGTGAAGATGGTTTTGATATTAAGAGGGATAAGCCATCAAATCATTAGACATCAGACCACGTCAGCGCATACCGTTCCCGCGCATACAGCGAGTATAAAAGCAGCCACACAGGGTAAGACCGGTTGTCACTCGACACTGGGGAGTAGGCAGATTGAGACCTCAGTGCCGAGAGACAGTTCTTGCAATATAGAACACGATACTGGTACGTCTCGAGTGAGGGGAGTAGGCAGATTGAGACCCCGAACTCGAACCGAACCGTATCCCTCTTGATAATGGCTCCAAAATGGGTGCCGAAACGTCGAGTTTTAAATTCTCAACGCGGTTCTTCCCGAGAACTCAGTAATTTTCATATATATATATATATATATATATATATATATATATATATATATATATTTCGGTATCACATACAGCAACTTAAATAGTTCTAGTAAAGATTTTATCATGCAATTTGCAATTTATTTAAATTTTGCAATGGATCGCGTATTTTACTATCGTTTATTTTGTGATATTGACGATTTATGTAATTTCAGTAAATTTTAAATTGTTATTGTTATTTTTCTTTTTATAGGATTTGTCCATAAAATTGTACAATATTCAGTGACAATAAAGCATATTTCTATTCTATTCTACGATATTTTAATTTATATTCGAATTATATTGTATTGGAATTTATACAAATAGGGGTAACATTTGATAAAAATAAATGAAAATCAGAATTGAACTTGATGAAAAAGACAATAGGTTGATATACCTAGTTAATTACCATAATATTCAACAACCAGCTTTTAAAACATACACAATAAATTGAAAATAAGAAAATAGAACAACAAAAACATTTTATTTTTTATCCAATTTCTCCCATACTATTTGTCTTTATTCATTATAAATGGCAGGAGGTTAAACGCGAAACAAGATCTATTACTGATATATCTTATTGACAATATCTAACCGGTAATCTGATACATAATTGCAACTGTAAACACTGATAATCTCACAGGTGGCAGCAACGATTTCACCATAAATCAGTGACATGAGGTAAAACCACCGCACGGAAAACCTTCAGGGGTTTCTACATAAAGTATACATGCTTTGTATAAATATACAATAAATAAGGAAAAATTATGTTTATCATAGGTAATTCTTGCTTGGAAATATATTTTTAAATACTAACTTTATTTGCTGATATTTGAAACGTTCTGTTGAAATTTTACGATGTCTGGAGCAATATTTCTATTATATACATTTTTCAAATTAAATATATTGTAACAGATGTATCGATATATACTAATAATGATAATTATTGTTAATTGTTATTTAACCGAAAGAAATAGCATTTATAAAATCAGAGTAGGCATATTTACAAACAGGGTGAGTTTTTAGTGCGACATCGGTTGATAATTCCATTATGGTATAGAACAGTGGTGCTCAGACTTATACTGCATGGGATCTACCACATAAACTGCAAGCGTCCGGAGATCGACTGCTATACCCTGTTTTTAAACAAGGAGGAGTAATTCAAATTTACCGCGCCGCAATGTTTGTTTGTAATTGGTCCAACCTCAGGCAAGTTTATTCCATTGTTATGAAATTTTGACGCTAATGGCATTTAATAGGTTAATTAAGTTATATCGGCGATTTTTTGTGTTTTCTGCGTTATTCTTTTAATTTTTAGATTTTTAGTTATTTTTAGAACTCTTTAGCGACGTATTAGTATAATATAATATTTTTGGATTACCGTTGAAGGCCGATATGATCATCCAAAAAAGAAGATGTATTTGGTAACTTTTCTAGTGACTTTCTTGGGTGTGAATCTGTCTCTTTAGTTTACTTCTCCTGGTTTAAAAACAAAGCATAGTAAAAAAAACAATTTTGAAAATAAAAAACTTTATTGCACATTTCTAGTTGATAAAAAGTTATAACTACAGAGTTGTAATTAAAGTCATGTTTTTCATATTCATTTTATTTGGATGTTGATGCATGGCACTGCATATCATCCACAAGTATTTCATATGATGCTACGTAATTACCGAGGGCCAAACAACAAGCATGCAGAGAGATGTTCATCATTCGTTAGTCGATTACGATATTTTGATTTCACTACCTTTATTTGATAAAATGCAGATTCACACAAGTATATTGATCCAAAGAATGCTGTGAGCTGCAGAGCTACTTGTTTCAAAGACGGATGGAAAGTCATCGTTAGCTCGACATAATGCAACAAATCCATTGCTAACGCCAGTCATGGATGGTGCACCATCTGTTGTAATACACATGAGTTTGTAAATCGGTAGCTCGTATTGTTTCACAAAATTTATAAAAACGTTGTATATATCTTCTCCGCGAGTTTTTTCTTTCAGAGGCAGCATTGTTAACAATTCTTCTTTAGCCAACATGTCAGAAAATACCATCCGAATGAAAATACACAACTGGGCGGTATCAGTCATATCGGTTGACTCGTCAAATTGCAAAGAAAAATACATACACTTCATAATATCACTTTTAACTTGGCTTTCCAAATCTTTGCCCATGATTTCGATACGTCTAGTATCCGTTGGACGTGATAACTGGACTTCTTTGATGACATACATAATATCTGTTTTATTTTTGAAGTCCTCAAATAATACATTCGCAGCCTCAATGAATGCTTCCTTCACTACCTCTCCACCTTCAAATGGTTTTTATGTTGTGCCAATATATAAGAAATTTTGAACGACGCAATTGTTGCAGCTATTGATTGTTTAACAGGCCTAGTGAACATTGATAATTCCGTCTTCAAGTCTTGCACTTTCCGTTTTCCGACAAGTACCGACAAATAAGACAAACACACTTATCTTTCTCCATAGTAAACAGGAATTCTTCTTCCCACACGTTATTAAAATGATATGTTTTACTCTTTTTCGTGGCACTCATATCGAGTTTCAAATATTAATGTAAATAATACTAAAATATTTTACTAGTAATAACTTAGTAATTAATGATTAATGCTTGACTAACAGCAATACAATGCCAATACAGCACACTCCCATTTCATAATTTATCTGTAAATGCTGATATGCCGAATCGGCATTATCGCAACTTTCGGGTGAAGAGATAGCATCATAATTATTTCGATCATGCACGTGTGATGAGTCAAGATAGTCCCCGTATTTTCTCCGTGAATCGCGATCGACTTTAAAAACTTTGGCGATCGACCGGTCGATCGCGATCGACTCTTTGAGCACCGCTGGTATAGAATATGCAAAAAACTTTTAGAAAAAATGTAGGCAATGATATTCTCCAAACTTGGAAAATATGTGGAATTCTACATGGTGATTAATGGGATACCCTATATATTTTTTCAAAATTGTGTTCTCCCCATAATTCTTGTTCTTATATTATTGGGTTTTGCGTTACAATACAGATATAGATACAATACAGTACTATACAGAATATTTAACAAGTTATATGACCATTTTTATTTCGAAATCCCTATGAAATCAACACCATGTATATAAAGAAGTTTTGCATAAGCAACAATTTATTTTATATAATAAAGTAAACAATATATTGTAGTCTATGAATTAAGTGTAATTGAAATCATTGACAAAAAATTGTATATAGGGTGAACTACAAAACAAGATTACGATTTTCTTAATTTTTTTTAAAGGGTCATCTATATTTTATTTTTTAGAAATAGTATTTGTGATACTCTTTCATTTTTATATAGCATTCCCTATACCCAAATTCATTACTTTCCGAGATATTTGTAGTTTTCTTCAAATTTCGGAAATACATTCAATTTTTGTAAGTAGAAATAAGTATTGAGTATTAAGTGATATTAATATAACAAAATTATTTGTATTCAATAAGTAACTAACAAAAAATTTAAACCATAAAAATATGCAATATGAATGTATCAATACATGTGATATTCTGGTAATATCATATTTCCTTAATGAAATACAAGATCCCTAAAATTTCTACGAGCAAAACAATATACAATTGATGTAACAATTTTTAGATTGTTATATCAACAGTATTCTAAGCCAGGAATTTTTAATAAAAAATCCTAACTGCCGACTGTGAGGCGCAGTTTTTAATAAGTTAAAGGCCATTTGTGCCAGTTACAAAGGGCAAATAGTAAGCTTTGAAAAAATGACAGTTTTTATATTATCAAACTCTAAACGGTTGACTTTGGAAATAACAGTTTTCATATTATTAGACTTTTAATCGGTCTGTGTAGTTTATCTTTATTGTTAAAAATGAATTTTTCTGTATAAGAGTTAACAGATATGATCTGGGTATTATAAGAAAGTTCGAGATAGTGCTTACTTGTATCCAGAATATATCACGAGCAATATCCTGAACGGAGGAAGCCAAACGCAAGAGCTTTTGAAAAATTAATGAATCGTTTTGCTCGCACTGGGTCAGTTGTATATGAAAAAAAAAAAAAAATTGAAAACCAAAACTGTTTCAAGTAAACAAAAGGAATATATGTACCGATAGCTACTACTGAAGATCCCCACACCAACACTCGTGAAATTTTACGTCAACATGACATTAGTCAAACTTCGGCGGCAAAAATCCTTCGTAAACATAAAATGCATCCTTACCGCATACAGTTACATCAAGAATTAACAGTCGATTATTATCAACGCAGATTAGCTTTTTGTCAATGGTCTCAGCAGCAAATGCAAATTGACAGATTTCTTTTCGATTATGTGCGTTTTGGAGATGAGTCTACATTTCACAAAAATGGAACGGTGAATCGGCATAATTTTTATTGCCATGCATCAAGCAATCCGTATTTTGTTAACGCTCATAGTCAAACTAGGTAGACTATAAATGTTTGGGGTGGTATTGTTGGCGATTATGTGATTGGCCCACATTTTCTAGATAATCATTTGCCAATACTACTGGAAAATGTACCGCTTAATATTCGACAACGAGTGTGGTTTTTACATGACGGTGCTCTAGTTCACCACACTGCTCCTATTTACAATCATTTAAATAATAACTTTCCTGAGAGGTGAATAGACAGAGGAGGACCAACTGTTTGGCCACCGCGATCACCGGAATTCTTCAAAATTGATTTTTTCATGTGGGGCTATATAAAAGACCTTGAATACCAGAAACCTCCAATACCGCCAGATGAGATAAAAAATAGAATAAGAGAAGCTTTAATAAAATTGACTTACAAATGTTAAGAAATGTGGCTCGGTCATTTGAATATCGGTTACAAACTTGTATAGACGTTGAAGGTGGACATTTTGAACATTTACTTTAGACTTTTCTCCCTCTCTCTCCAATGGCGCTTACAGCCCAAATCGAGCCTTGGCCTCCTCCAAACTATGCCTCCTTCGGAAATCTTTCTGTCTCCATTCTTACTACATGACCATCCCATCGAAGTCTCTGAAGTTTAACGAATTCTGAGATCGGTGTCTCTTTGAACAGTTGGTAGAGTTCATGGTTGTACCTGGATCTCCATATTCCGTTTTCGTTAATAGGTCCAAATATCTTTCTTAGGACTTTTCTTTCGAAGACTACCAGTTTTCTTTTTGTCTATTCTGTCATCACCCATGTCTTGCATGCATAACATACTATTGGTCTGATAATAGTTTTGTAGACCTTGATTTTCGATCTCCAGTGTGTGTTTTTGGAGCGGAACACATAATCGAGTGAAAAGTAAGCTTTGTTTCCCTTTACTATTCTTCTTTGGATTTCTGATTCTTCTGTTCCATCTGTGTTTAATGTAACTTCTAAATATGTGAAACTTTCTACCGTTTCAATATCGTCCTCTAATTCAACTGTGCGTGTTTCCCCTAGCTCTTGCCTGTGTTAACTTTTTTGTCTTTTGAATATTTATTTCTAGTCCGGTCTCTTTTGACTTTGTTTTTAATTGTGAATATATTTCTGCCACCTCTTCTGTTCTGCAAGACATGATGCTGATATCATCGGCATAGGCGGAAATCTGTATTGATTTATTTGTTAGGAGATTACCTCTTCCTATATTCAGCTGTCTTATCACATATTCCAAGGTCAGGTTGAATAGTGTCGGTGCCAACCCTTCTCCTTGCTTTAATCCTTGCACTATTGTAAAGTTTTCAGTGAGCTTATTTTGGACTCTGACAGTTGCTGTTGACGGATCCATTGTTGTTTTTAATAGTCGGATGTATTTTTGGGGGATATTAAAGCTCTGCAATATTTGATATAACTTGTTCCTATTAATTGAGTCGTAGGCTTGTTTGAAATATATGAATATGTTGTGGACGTTACTTTAGACTTTATCCTTTGATGTTTGCACCTACTCAGGTGTTCAAGTGACGTCACGCTCACTGAGAAGTCGAGTCATTTCTACTTTTCGTCTCTTTTCGTCAGTTGATCTGTTTTTTCGTCTTATTTCACCTTCTTCTATTCAGTAATTGAACGTCCACTGATTCACATGGGAACCCATTATTTTATACACTGCTACATATAAGCTTGCGTTCTTTCGTCTAGTGCTCGACACAGATCTTTCGCTCAGTACTCTACATAGGTCTACGATTCTTTCCTTCGGTGCTGGACATAGGTCTACCATTATTTCCTTCAATGCTCTATATATGTCTACGATTCTTTCGTCCACGGCTAGACATAGGTCTTGTCGCTAATCATCGTACGAACCCACTGCCTAAATTATATAACCAATATTTTCTTCTTTTCGTCTGTCGTCTCCTTTTTATGAAAATAGGAAATATATGAAAAAATATGTAGGGTGTCCCATTTAAAAAAAAGTATATTTACTGTACCACGTAGTTATTAATTACTCTGTAGAATTACACATAGTATCCAAGTATGGAATTGCCTATATTTTTTCTAAATAAGTTTTTTGGATATCTTGTACCACAATGGAATTATTGACCGATGTCGCACTAAAAACTCACCCTGTATATCAGAAGGCAGGCATATATCTTACAATTATGTATAAAACAGGAAGATTATTACCAAATACTCCACATATATAGAAAATATTGTTCTAATTAAAGAAATAACAAAAAAAATATAGCTGGTCAGAATCACCTTGCAGCCATGGCTATTCAGGATATCTCCTATGTGACTACGATGATATCTAAGACCGCCAGGGTTAATGCCAGTAACCTACCTGCTAAAAAATACTTCACAACCATGAATTACCCAACCAGGGTGGCCTGGCAGCCACTGTCTCTCTCCGACTCTTCCTCTCTTTTCTATTAATGTTCAATTTTCGCCTCCTCTCATCTTCTCACCATCTCACTCTCACCTGGGCACTTTGTTTTTGGTCGGCTCGTCTTTCTTTCTATTATTTTCTCCCTAGCGTCCTGTACACATATTTCTGGATTGCTGTCTTCCGATCCGGCAATTTTAGCAGCATCTCCTCCACCAATTCTTCGAATGTTATTCTGCCCCTTTTTTCAAGGTCCCTCGATAATTATGGTAACTCTCAGGCAGCTCCATTTTTAACTATTCCTCGACTTGGTCGGATGTACGCTGCGCACCGAAGATAAGGTCATCCCTATTCTAGGATCCCTAGCCTAGCGAAGTCATGCGAAAATGCAAAAGGTTTACACCCTCTCCGTATTGTTGGCTCATAATCTCATAACCCCGTTATATGCCAGTTTTCCCAGAATGGGTCGTAGGATTCACTCCTGACGTTACGTCGACCACTTCTTCTTTTTCTATCACTATTTACCTCTCTGACAGATAATTCGAGACCACATTCATCAAGTAACCAGGACACATTCTCTCTCGTAAAGTCGTCATTACTATTTTAAGGTATTGGAAGCATTCCGGAGGTTAAAGCAGTAGGATCGCCCGTTTCTGGTCTACTCTCTCCTTGCGTAACTGCGGAAAACTTCCATCACCGCATTATTCGTGCTCGTGTTCTTTCCAAAAATCTTACTCTCTGAATGACAGACCTTCTGATTCTTAAATTACTGTGTCAGTTAGTCTTCTTAGAATCCTCTCGTATAGTTTACCTATGCAAGATAAAAGACAAACACGTCGATACTTTTCTTACCCTTTTGGGAGAAGCGCAGCATGCTGAATGCTTGCTGTCCTTTTTGTATTCTTAAACTAATATCGTCTTCCGTACCTCCGCTTTCTGTTTTGATTTCCACTTTGAAAATTGTTCTAAAATAAACTTATTTTAAACTTAATTCTCAACTTAATTGTGGCTTATTCCCAACAAAAAAAGGAATTGCATTATGATGACACAAGAAAATAGCTCCAGAACAGTATGAATTGTTTGTCCCTTGACCTTCCGCTACAGTTACCGTTTGTTTAACCTATGACGTTGTATACTTTTTTTAACCTACTAAACCACTACCACCCTACCATCTTCGCCAACTAAACGTCTACTTATACAAAAAACCGTCTAATACTAATCAATAACTTAACTGGTGAATTATCTTTAAATGTATTTTAAACAAATTTTTTATCGTTTTTATGCATAAGTTGGTTAAGTTAGTTAAGTTAAAGTGTCATTTAAATTATATATTTTTTGTCAACATATTCGTGTAAATAACGATATTTTTTATATTATTCTATTTAAATTCGAAACGGATGCCAGAAAAAATTAAAATTTGGTGTTGTGTAACATACATTGTATCAAACTATATTTTATATACGTTATATTAATATACTACAGCCTCAATGCATCAAACTTAGTCGTTTTTATTATATAAAGTAAAATATTCTTTACAGATTTGCTGTTAATCTATGCTGCAACAGGTCACCATCTAGTGATATCGCCCTGCATTTAAATCCTAGAATCTCACAAAGGTAAGATATATTCTAATTAACTTGATCTAATTGATTACTTTAGTCTGATTTATGTATTATCTCAGCACTATGGAAAACGTTTTTTTTTTCTGGACTATCTGTCCATCTGTTTTATATCTGTCTTATTGCAGCCAATTGGCATTCTTTTTTGCCAACACCTGATTAACCTTATGTATTATTATTATGATTAGATTGGCGCAAGATAGAGAAAGATGGAAGCAATTGGGAGAGACCTACATTCAGGAGTGGATGAAAAATGGTTGACAAAGAAGAAGAAGAAGATTAACCTTATTTGGTTCGATATACCCAGCAAGTTTTACACGAACTGCCTTACTCTATTGAAGATTTGCTTGTAGGCCTGTAGGATTCGGATTTGGGTTATTGAGAACCGTTTGGGACAGACACAGAGTCCACGGGCAGGGCTACCTTTCGGCTTGTTTACTTTATATCTTTAAATGTAGACCTAGAAGATTTTTTTGTCTCTGCATCCATTTTATTTCCACGAGTTGAGACGTGATTGACTGACTTCTGCAACACAAATAAATTACGTGTTAATAATACTTTTTTCCCTCACAAAGAACAGCACAGGTATAACTATGAAAATCTCAGAAGACAGAAATCTACGATCGAGTATATTCTTTCAAATAAAGATTTATTCCCGTCAAAATTTTGGATATAAGGGCACTAGTATCGACAGAGATAGAAAGAGATCATAAGTTAGTATGTATTGTGCCGAAAATCTGAATGAAAACTTTCAGAAACACATATATTTTCCAAAGCGATGGAGTAGAGGAAAGCTGGGCAAAAATTAAAGCAAACATCTTAGACTCAGCAAATGAAGCTCTGGGCAAAAGAAAGATAAGTAAAAGAAAGTCTCTCCCAAAGCGAAAAACTCTGTGGTTCTGAACATAGGTAAAGGAAAATGCAACTAAAAGAAAAACGCTTACCTGAAGTGCATGTCAAATAATGCGTACGAAGATACGTACGAACAAAAATAAGCGTACGAAGATTAAAAGATAATTAGAAATGAAACACATGCACTTGTAAGAAGAATTAAAAACGATCATTGGAAATGTTGCTCTAAAGAACTGGAGCATGATTTTTATGATTTACAAAAAGAAATATGGTGCTTTATAAGAGGTCAAAGACTGAGGTAAACGAATTAATAGACACGATATACATCGAAAAGAATGCATGAATTGATTATCTAAAGATGTTGAAATATAAAGGAATAACAAATGACGTTGGAACCACAAACACCAGAAATTATCATAAATCAAGAAGTTCACATAAGCAATCATGAAGTACAAAAAAACTAAAGAACAAAATATCTGCAGGTAAACGTGGATACCAAATAAATTGTTGAATATGGTGGAGCCGCAGGGACTGATCAACTGACAACATTAATTAACATTAATTAACTATAAGACACAATAAAATATCATAAAAATGGAGAACAAGCTAGCTAATCCTATTATTCAAAAAGTGCGATAAGAAGCAACCAGAGAACTGCAGAGGTATCACTTAGAGAAAGCATTAGAATACATATTATGTTTAACCGCATTGAAGAAGGAATTTGACAGAGTAATACTTAAAGATATAACACTTTCTTGTATAATAAAAAGATCTCGCTGGCTATTATAAAAACAATGGAAAACCTCTATCAAAACGAGATGGAAATCATAATAGATGGACAACTTACAGAACCAATAGATACAAGCAATGGAATAGAACAGGGGATTCACTAAGCCCTATGCTATTCAATCTAATCATGGATGAAGTCATAAAGAGCGTTAATAAAGGAAGGGGATACAGAATAAGGAACACTGAAATTAAAATTCTGTTACGCAGACGATACAATATTGATAGCTCAAAATAAAGGTAGCCTTTAAAGAGTAGTTCACAGATTTAATACAAGAGCAAAATAATTTAACATAACCATTTTATCTCAAAAAACTAGAACAATAGTAACCAGTAAAGAATCAGTAAGATGTAAACTGGAAGTTGATGCAGTTAGCATTAAACAAGTAATAGAAATAAACTACCTAGGTATTACACCGTCCAGCTATGGATACGTTAAAAAATAAGTAAAATATCGAGTAAAAAAGCAAGTAGATGAACATTATTATAACAAAAGAAGTGGAATTAAATTGGAATGGGCCGTTAGTGTACCAGTATAGCATTCTATGAAACGTACTTTGATGTACCAAGGTAACAAAGTATGATATTGGCTAGCAGACTATGCCGAAGAATGACCAATTTACACTCAAGGAAGGATTCAGCCAATTTGCATGATCTTCAAAGATAGTGAAAAGAGAAAATACATTTGGAAAGAATACAGAAAACGGATAAATTGATGTGACGGAGTGTAATGAAATAAGGAAATTGCTCTAAATGATGTTTAGGCGCCAGGAAAGTTTTAACATATACTTCCCGAGGTATTCTATACTTCTGTCAGAGTTGTCTTGAGTAATTTCTGATAATTGAAAGATAAAAATAGGTACCAATAAAACATATATTATGTACAACCCACTTTAATCCCTAACCATTTAACTCTAACAATTTGTACATGTTTACATATACAGTGTAAACTAGTTTAATAATAAAAAAATAAGTAATCAGAATTCAGTAAGTAATAGAAATTGCCTACCTAGTAAAAGAATTGGTATTTATATAAATATACCTCATAATCCATTGGATGCTAGAAACAGCAGAAATGAGAATACTTAGACGAATTACATGCTGAGTAATGTAAGGGGTAAACCAGTAAACACTAAACATAAAAAAAATAACGGAACAGTTACATCAATATAATGGCGGACTCTCTCTCTTCAGTCCTGATCCCTTGAAGGAGGTAGTGGTCATCGTAATGTCGTGTATTCTCCATCTACAAAGATCTGTCTCTGGTCATTTCTTTTAACGCATACATAGGTCTTTCGCATATTCCGGTAATTTGGTCGATCCATCTCATTAGGGTTCTTCCTCGTGATCTTCTACCTTTCCTTAGATAATAAGTCTACATGTTTTCTGAGTCTACTCAGCCGTTTGCTGACCTTTAGCTCATTTAAAATTGAATTATTTGTCATGTGGTCGGTCCACAGAATTCTTAACATTCTTCTACAGCAGAACATTTTAGTGGCGTCTATCTTTCTTCTTTCCGCTTGTCGTCGAGTCCAAGATTTACATCCGTATGTCAATATTGGGAATATTAAACAGTTGATTAATCTTATTTTTAGAGTTCGTGAAATATGAAGGTCCTTCCATATTTTGGTCATCTTTCCTACAGCGGCTTTTTCTAGATCATACCTACGTTCTATTTTTTCTTTAGTGACCCAGTTTTTGTGATCAAAGTGTTGTGGTACGCCTACTTCTTTTACTATTTGTCATAAGTGTTGCCGTTTGACTAAGTGGCGGATACAATAGGTAATAGCAACGGAAAAATCACCAAGTGGTAGAAGAAGTATCCGTCTGCTGCGCAAGAGATGGAGCGACTATCTTCCATATAGACAACAATCCATGAACAAGCAAAATTCATTATGTAAACGAAGAAGAAGAAGAAGAATTATCAAAAGCTTTCTGGTAGTGTATAAAACCACAATTGTTATGTACAAAATTTTTTAAAATAAATTAAGCCTGTTTTGTATTTAACTAAATATTAGGTTCCTGTCAATAAAGCACGTTCTAAAGTTAAAATCAATCAACTTTGACTTAGACAATACCTCAATTCCCACCAAGAATTCGACCCCGTTATTCACCGTAAACACTCGTAAAAGTCGGAATTAGTTTCGGGAGGAAAACTCAATTCAAGTGGAAAACTTTTAATCGAATTTTTCTCTTGTTTTCATAGATCCATATTCCGGCACTCAGGACAATAACATTTTTTCAAAAGATACCTACATAGTGTGCAATTTTCGAGTAAAAGCGCCATTCTGACTCTCAAGGGAACTGAAGATGTAACTTCAATGCCGAAGTTAGAAGTTTTTATTTCGTAAGAGTGAAAAAATCATATTTGTAAAAAGTTGTTATTGCCGTTGTCGTAGAAATTCTTTATTGTTATAACACAGCTCACTTGTATCTGGAACAAACTAGGATAGGTTTTTGTTTTAATACTTACAAAAAGTTCTAATAGTGCTTAAAATGTTATGCTTATAAAGAAACTTGCCAAGTTAGATTGTTGTTTTATTAAGGAAATGTTAACAAGGTAAACTACACAAAACTCAAACAAAAAAGAGGAAGTAACAACAAAATTGTATTCAGTTTGTGCTCAATATGAGATCTCTTTGGGAAATATATTTGCATATTGTGGAAATAAAGATTTTGTCTTTATCTTATCTTATCAGAACAGAGTCTTATCAGAACAGCCAACGAGTAAAGACGTTAAATTCTAATTATTCGTTTACCTGTTTTTGCAAAGTTAAAAAACGCGTTTTGTGAAAGTGTTTTATTTTAATGGTAAACATTGGTAAGGTACCTTTATTTCAAATAATATCGACAACTATATAAATAGGCCAGTATTTTATGGCTCAAAATAATTAATATTTTGGCATACAAAATATTAATTTTTACATTATGGCATCATCATCTACGTCAACTCAACCTAGTTCTGTACCAGACCAACAACCTTCTTTCTTCTTCTTCTTCTTCGTCTAGCCCTTCACGTCCACATCTGAACATAAGCCTCTTCAAGTCTTCCTTTCCATTGTTTTTTATTGTACGCTACTTGTAGCCAATTTTTCCCGGCAGTCCTTTTCAGATCATCTGTCCATCTCATAGGAGGTCTGCCTCTGGGTCTTTTGTGTTGGTATGGTCTCCAGGTTAAAATTGATCTGTGCCATTTGTTTAGATCGCTCCTAGCTACATGTCCAGCGTATTCCCATTTCAACTTTAATGATTTTTGCACCACATCGGTGACTTTGGTTTTCTGTCTTATCCATGTGTTTGGTTTCTTGTCCTTAAGTGATATACCTAGCATTGCTCTTTCCATCGCGTGTTGAGTGACTCTAAGTATATTCATATTCTTTTTTGTGATTGTCCATGTTTGTGCCGCATAAGTTAATATCGGAATAATGCATGCATCAAAGACTTTAGATCTAAGATGTAATTGAATTTGTTGATTTCTGAGTATATAGTTCAGTTTACCGAATGCTGCCCAAGCTAACTTTCTTCTTCTTTTTATTTCTTCAGTTTGAATTTCCCTATTTAGTATTATTTTTTTGTCCTAAGTATATATATTCTTCAACTTTTTCTATAACTTTATCGTTTATTATTGTCACGGTGTCTTCGGAGTGCATGACTTTTGTTTTGTTTAAATTCATTTTCAGTCCTATTTTAGAAGATTCGGTATGTAGTTCTAAAAGCATGGTTTGCATTTCTTGTAGGTCAGTAGCTATCAGGATTATGTCATCTGCAAATCGTAGATTACTGAGGTAGCGGCCATTGATGTTTATTCCCTTATATTTCCAATTTAGGTTTTTAAAAACGTCCTCCAAAACTAAGGTGAACAGTTTGGGTGATAAAGTATCTCCCTGTAACAACCTGCGCAACCTAAAAGTTACTCTTCTGTTACCAGACAACCAACTACTAGTATTTTTCCGTCAAGAAATCAAGCAATCGTGTTTGATGCAATAGACAACACTAAAATTGAAGATTACCTTCACAGTTTAAGCCTAATAATTCGACCAATCAACATTATTTTCTGTTCAAGGCTATCCAACAACAGAATATGCATTTACTTAGCAAATGAAAAGTTGGTCGATAATTTTATTACCAACCACGAAAAAATCAGCACTAATCAACAATTCTTGCAAGCACGTCGACTAATCACCCCCAGCCAACCACTAGTACTTTCTAACGTATGTCCGTCCATTCCACACTTAATCTTGGAATCTGAATTGAAAGCACTTGGTGTCAAACTTTTATCACCCCTACCATTTCTACGGATAGGGACTTCAAGTCCTAAATTCCAGCATATATTAAGCTTCAGGCGGCAAACCTACATATCCCCTTTAACCATCCATACCTTACCCGATTCTTTTGTTATTACTCATGAGGAAACATCATATAGAATATACTTATCTTTAGATAACCAGACTTGCCAAATATGCAAAAACACCAAGCACTTAGCAAAAGACTGTCCAGCAAAGGTATCTGTATCAGGGGACACAACTTCTATACCTCACAATATAGAAGTCGGTCAGAACGCTATTGATAATAGTAACAATTAGGTGACTAAAGAAGTAACTAGTACCATCCAACAAAATCAAACCCAACTGAAGGAACAAACTGTGCAACATAAAACACCAAGTACAAAACTCCTAACTAATCAAATAGAAACAGATCCAGTACCACAAAAACGCACAGTTTCTGAGCGTTCTACACCGTCCCCAACTCCTTCATGAGAACAACTCTTTGAATTACCAAAAAACAAAGAGAAAAAGACTAAATTAAACCAATAAAAGAAACCAACAAAGACGCTAGAGGAAATGCTGAAACCAACAGAAGAATTATTTAACGACCAAAATTCCAATTATCCTTTAAACTATGAACAACCAATAGATTTCTTCGAAAACTGTACAGGATCTTCGGACCACTAAGTATCGCAAAAATATATACCAATGAAATTTCTGAAGTCACAGATTTACTGACAAAAATTTACTCTAAACTAAATGACAGAAAAATTAAAAGTAGATGCACCCGAATTAGAAATAAAATTCTTCGACAAATTGATCCAAACTTCCATATCGAGGCAGACAGCGATACC
The DNA here is from genome assembly GCF_040954645.1 of Diabrotica undecimpunctata. Classification (NCBI taxonomy): domain Eukaryota; kingdom Metazoa; phylum Arthropoda; class Insecta; order Coleoptera; family Chrysomelidae; genus Diabrotica; species Diabrotica undecimpunctata. The sequence continues at coordinate 38,941,614 of NC_092806.1, read as the reverse complement.
TCTGTAGACACATACTAACATAATAATAGTATTCAGCAGTTTAATTCAATGGAATCTAAATGGGTATTACACCCATTTAGAAATGTTGCAAATATTAATCTCAAAATACAGATCAATGATTCTATGTTTACAAGAAACTAATTTTAAAAGCAACACTGTATATAAACTAAAAAACTTTAATTGTTTCTTTAAAAATCGACAACATGCTAAAATAGCCAGCGGAGGAGTAGCGATATACATAAAGAACGACATTGATAGTATAGAAATACCATTAAAAACAAACCTCGAGGCAATTGCAGTCAGAATCAAAGACGTAACTACCTTTTCCGTATGCAACATATACATTCCCCCTAACCAAGAACTTAACCATAACGAAATATCGGACCTATTAGATCAAATACCTATTCTACGACTAATTGTCGGAGACTTCAACGCACCTAACCCTTTATGGGGTTCAAAAAAATTAACGAGTCTCGGTAGAAAAATAGAATCCTAAAAGTCACCAAATACAACCTAAGAACTTATATTTAAATGGAGAACGGCTTAAATATGTAGACGAAGTTAGATTTCTTGGTATGATCTTTGACCAAAAACTAACTGGGAAGCAACATTTAGAATATTTAAAAAAGACATGTCAGCCTGAAATAAATTTGTTACGATCACTCGCAAACAAAAAATGGGGCGCCGACTCTTCTACATTACTACATATCTACAAGGTTTTAGTATGCTCCAAACTGGACTACGGCTCAATTGTTTACAACTCCTCCAAAAAATCGTATTTAAAAACAATAGATGTTATTCAAAATACAGGCCTCCGAATTTCCTTAGGAGCACACTACACAAGTCCAATACAAACTCTATACTGGGAAACTGGAGAGATTCCACTCGCATTTAGAAGACAATATCTAAGTCTTTCTTATGCCGCAGCAGTATCGTCTAATCAAGATAATCCTGTTATACACAACGTATTCGCTGACCGCTTCAAAAGTTGTTTCCAAACTTCAAATCGAACTGATCACCCTTTCTATTACCGCCTACATACCTACTTAACAATGGGTATCCATTTTCCAGACACCTACGATATCTCCTCAATTCAAACCCCTCCTCCTTGGACAATTCGACTTCCCTCTACTGACACCAGCTTATTGCGCCTAAACAAATCAGAAACGCCAGCAAGTCAAATTAATCCAGAATTTCTAAAAATATTAAGCAAATATGGTAGCTGTTTCAAAGTTTACACCGATGCCTCCAAAAACGAAGACCAAACTGGGGCAGCAATCTACTCATCAGATTATACAGAAGCTTACAAATTACCTTCATATACAACAACGTTCTCAGCTGAACTGTATGCGATACTAAAAGCACTAGTTCTGATAGTTAACAAAAGTAAAAAAAAATATCATTATTACAGATTTTCTCAGCTCAATAATGGCATTAAACAAAGTCTACTGTAATCATCCACTACTCCTTCTCATTAAAAAGGAACTAAAACATGCAGAAAATATGAACATTAAAGTTAATTTTATATGGGTACCGTCACATACTGGAATCGAAGGAAACGAGCTTCTAGATAAAATAGCAAAAAATGCACCTACTAACCCAAACGCAGAAGACAATACGGAAGTTTTTCACACCGATCTGAAAGCATTCTTTAGGGAAAGGATTAATTCAATATGGCAGGATACATGGAAGAACTCCCCAACCAAGCTGTACGAAGTTGATAAGAATCATAAAAAATTCCCAAAATTTAACAATAGAAGACAAGTATTGGCGGATTGGCCATACTCGGTTAACACACGACTACCTACTAAAACGTACTGATAAACCTGTGTGTGACATGTGTAAAAGTGCCTTAACGGTAAAACATTGTTTATTGCAGTGCCCCAAGTACGGTGTGCAACGAAAAATATATAACATACCATCAACATTAAACAGTGCTCTTGGAAAAGACAGTAATACTAAAAATATATTCGCCTTTCTCAAAGACTGCAAGCTGATATCAAAAATCTAATATTTTACTGTGTATAGATCTAGGTTTATTTCTATTAATGTATTGCTATAGTTAATATTCTATTGTTAAGTTCTAACTCTGTATCACAATCCATACACGCTAATAACCCTGCGTGGTTGATGCGTCATATAAGGGAAAAAAAAAAGATTTTGTCAAGATAGCTAAATACATATTTGTAAAATTGAATATTTTTAATACGAACCCTAAAAACTATATATTGGAACAAATTAAAATATCTAATAAATTCAGGTGTTTGACTGCTAATGTATTATTATTATTATGTATATTATTATGTATTATGTATATTATTCTAAGTTTAAAAACGTAATTAATCTGTTTTTATACATCTTATATGACCTATTAAGGTCGTAAGGATCACTAAAATATGAAAAAATTAGTGACAACTAAATAGTGGGACACAAAAGTGCACAAAATTACTCCCAAATAGATTAGTTCACGGCAAGAAAAGACGATAAGTACTTGATTGTAAGGACTGCAAGATAATAGTTATAGACCAGGGAAAAAAGCAAAAAAAAATAGCCTGTTTGTGACACTAAACCGGCAAGGCAAGCGACAGTTGTTTTGAGTAGTATGGACTTTTGTAACAATTGCCTATGTGTTTCCTGTAGTCGATTTTTTGGACTTAATTAGTTATTAACAAGTGAAGATTAAAAAAACGTTTTTTTGATTGAAAAAGCAATTTTGTTGATTAATATAAAGCTTTGCGGCAGTCTAGAGTACCGCCTACTAAACCCTCTTTTTTTAAACGTTAGAATATATCTAATTTATGTTCCGAAAATAACAGTAAAACTATTATTCTGACATTAAAATGTTTGTATTCATTTTAATTTGCAGGTATGTTGTAAGGAATTCGCGTATAAAAGATCATTGGGGCTCGGAAGAGGTAACGTCAATAACGAAGTTCGAACTTTCTCGAAATAAAAAAATTCACATCGACATAGTTGTAGCTGATACTGAATTCCTGATCGCGATAAATGGTCGACACGTATGTGCCTTTGTGTACAGAATTCCTATAGCGACTGTTAAGGCGATAGTGATTGAAGGCCCAGTAGATGTTAGTGGGGTGGAATATGGAAAAACAAATGTCTATCCAGTAGTAAATGGTCCAATTGAAAACATCGAGGAAATTGTGAAAGAGGACGGGGAGTATAATGGTTCTAGTCATAATTATGTAAGTCTTTTTTTTTATATTCAAATTTATTTTATGTAATATCCTAACTGGTTTTTTTATCATTTACATAAACAAATCGTGTTCACTAAACGTACCCTACCATTTTTAAATGAACCATTAAAAAATACTACTCAACTTTTAGCTACAAGTATGCTTGGGATGGCTTAAATCCTTCCTCCACCAACTATTTTTTAAAACGTGAAACTTCAGTTATTAAATTTTTCTATAATTGATCTACGGCACCAGTTTACTGCTTCTATGAGATTGACAAGTATGATAGTCATTAAAAATGGTAGATGGACAGAAATTCATAGCGGACTGGCACTATTTTCTAAAATCAGTATGCTCGTAGATTATTATGAGATTCCTTTCAATATTCAATGGCACGCAGATTTGGCACATTTAATTTTTACGAAAAAAGTTTGAATAGAATAATGTATTTTTCTATGATTATCTTAGTAAATATTTACATGCAGAGGTAGATTTTAAAATTATATTCGTGGTTTGAAGACAATTTGGAATAAGTGACAATCATATTTTATGTTAGAAGAGGTGAAATGGTAAAATTTAATAAAAAAATATTAGGAATTGATTATCGAACAATTTTTCATATTACAACAAAGCTAGCGTGTCATGAATTTGTTTAACAGTTGATTTGTAAAGATATATGTATACCTTCAAGAGTGAAAGCTATAAGCAACATTAAAGATTCAAAACCAAGTTAAAAAAAAATTTGTTGTTAAGTATAAAGTAATTTTTAAAATGCCAGTTTAATAATTTTTATTTGTTTGATAACTGTAAATTGTATGAACATTATTATTGTATTTTTTATACTCCTCTATAAACATATCGATGGCCTGGTTCCAAAAGTGGTTAACTACAAAATCTTTGTTTTCGATTAAACGAAATTTTAAGTTTAATCCTGTCGATCAAATTAAAAAGAAAATAGATGTGTGATTGACTTTACAGTGGCATATGAGTTTACTGTCATTAATACGTTCTTTAGGAAGACTAAAGACCAGTATGTTACCTATAGTAGCGGGGAAGGGAAAGTCAGGTAGATTTTGTGTTGTGTAGAAGAACTTAGCTAAAAGAGGTTACCAACCGGAAAGTGATAAAGACAACAATAAAGTTGTGGTGCGAGTGGGAGAGGAAGTGCTAGAAAACACATCTGGTAAAGGGACATATAGACAAAGAAACTTGGTGGTGGAACGATGAAGTGCAACAGAAGGTTAGAGGAAAGAAAGAGGCTAGAAAGAGGTATGACAGGTCTAAAAGAGAGGAAGATAAGAATATGTACAAGGTAGCAAAGACGGTAGCAAAGTGCGCTGAAAGAAGTACGTAAGTTTTCCACTGATGGTTGGTTTGCATTAAGGCTCTTCACTAAATCCCTACCTGTTTAATCTTGTTGTGGATGTACTGACAGAAAAAGTAAGAAAGGGGTCTCCTAGGTCAATGCTATTTGCGGATGATATCGTATTGGTAGGGGAGAGCAAAGAAATGTTGGAGGAGAAGTTGGGGTGTTGGAGAAATGCTATTTAAGAGGGTGGACTTAAGGTTAGTAGGTTGAAAATGGAGTTTATGTGGTTGGGAGTAAGAGGAATGGTTGGGTGTATAGAATCGCTTGGATAAAGGGAGTTGAACGACTAGAAGAATTTAAATACCTTGGCTCCTACATAATGGAAAATGTGGCACTAAATCGAGAAGTTGTCCACAGGAAGGCTGGTTGGTTTAACTGGACGCGAATGAGCGGGGTACTTTGGGATTGAAAGAGGGTTGAAAGAAAAGATATAGAAGAGTGTGGTGAGACCTGCGTTGGTATGCGGCGATGAAGTGTGGCTTGTAAGTAAGATTCAGGCAAAGAAGATGGAGGTAGCTGAAATAAAAATGTCACGGCGGCTGTTGGGTAAGACTAGAAGGGACAGGATCAGAAACGACTTGATTAAGGAAAGAGCCGAGGTGACTAAAGTCTCAAAAAAGATTCTAGAAAAAATACTGCAACTATGAATGAATACGTGTTTTTACCTTGTTTAGGCTGTGTTGCCTCTTCAAGGGTGGGTTTTTTTATTGGGTAAATGTCAATCTACATATTGCCGCTCTCTGGAACTAAGTAGTGGCTGTAAAGCAGTAGTGTCAGAAAGATTTCCTGCCTTTGGGTACCGGTTGGACCAAGCCCGCAAATAAGTACAAGTTCTGTTCGAAAAATGGTCCTTTTCAGATTGTTGGCCTTTTTGTTTTGTTCGGTTTAAATGCGTGGAGGATAGCTGTGGCTGTGTCCTATACCTAGGAGCAGGTGTAGTTGTGCAATGAGATTGGGAAACCAAAGAAAACCAATCTCCCCCTGTCGTTGTAATTTTGAATGCGGGGTGTTCACTCTTTAGTGTTTGGTGTGTGTAGATTTTGCGGGTTTGTGTAGTTATTGGTTGTGTGTTGTTGGCTTGTTTATTTTTTGGTTTTTGTATGTTTATGATTTGTGAGCTTGGGTGGAGGTAAAGTGTATGTGTGGGTAAATGATAAGTGTATATATGAATAATGAATGTGTGTGTTTTGTATTGTGTGACTATCTGCGGAGTTAAGTGAAGGTTTGGTGTATGGAATTGTAGCAGGAGGTTGATATTGCATACTCATACAGTACATTGGACATTTGATTTAAATAGCGGATTGTGTCACTCCTCTTTTCAGGGAAGACATTGAAGAGGATCGCGGATGTAAAGTGGATTAGGGATTTCATGTCCGAGGATAGGTCGTATGAGGGGATTTGCTTGGAAATATGTACGGGTTGTGTTTTTTTTTTGTGTCTTTTGGTTTGATTCTTTGGTGTGGGCATTTTTCTAAAAATGCCGGGTGACCTCCATTACAGTTCGGACATTTGGGAACATCTATCGTGGGGCATGCAGTAGACCTGTGTTGTTGTCCACAGCATGGACAGATAATTGATTTTTCGAGGCATTCGTTGCTGAATGGTCTGCTTTTGCAGGATTTCGAACAGTATTTTAGTCGAACCGGAACGGAATTGCTTGATTTTGGAATCTCGCATTTCAATCGTTCTCCTTCTATCTTAATACCATTCGAGAGTACATCAGCGAATTTAGTTTCAGAGTTTGTGAAAACTCAATGAAAGAAATGGGTTGATTTGTAGAGCGGGCAATTATACGATCTATTTTGGTGAATGGGAATTTGTTTTCGGATAGATTATCCTCGATGATTTTTTGATGACTAAATGAAATTTTTGTTGATAATTTAGAACGAGTTGCGAATTAGCTGGGCTTTTAAATTTGAAGTAATCAATAAAATACAAGTGGTACAAAGCGCGATGGAGAGGTCAATGCTGAATATATCACTCAGAGACAGTATCAAATACAATAATTAGGAGAAAAACTGGAGTTACTGACGCAGTTCAAAGGATTACAATATTGAAATGGAACTTGGCGGGGTATGTTGCCAGATTAAAAGATGGAAGGTCGACAAAGAAAATTCTGGAATAGAAACCTAGACACGATGCTTATCGTAATCGAGGACGTCTTCGAACAAGGTGGTCAGATGGCATCAAGCGCATTCAACACAACTGGATTCAGGGTGCTCAAGATAGAATCTTCTTCTTCCTATGCCGTCCCCATTAACGGAGGTTGGCGACCACATTTTTAAAGGCTTCTCTATCTTTTGCAACGTGGAATAATTCGTCTACAGTCATGTTTGTCCAGTATCGAATATTTCGCAGCCATGACTTCCTCTTTCTACCTATTCCCTTTTTGCCATCGACTCTACCCTGCATGATGACCTGCAGAGACCAAGATAGAATGCATTGGAATTATTTACGGGAGGCCTATGTCCAGCAGTGGACTTAAAACGGCTGATGATGATTAGATTTGGAATCTGAATTTATAGAAATATCGCTCTCTCGGGTAATATGTGGAAGTTTTGCCGTGAGATCTTTGAGGTCTAGAAGATTGGTGGTTCGTACGGAAGCTGTCTTTTGGGTTGGGAAGACTTTTATTGAGTCGAAATCTAGGATTAGATTGTTGTCTTTGATAAGTCGATAGAATGGCCTTTGCTAACAGATGTCTGGGGGGATGTCCCCGATTCTCTAATTTTTTATTTGAAATATTTTCAACGTCGTAAATAAATTCAATGATTTATTGATTAATTTTGAAATAACCTGATAAAAACAACAACAAAATACCTTGAAATAAAGAAAAAATAATTAAAGTTTTAATCAAACATAATATAACCTTAAAATATGAACTTTGACAGCAAATATCTTAATACTTTGATATTCTTACCTCACAAATTCACGAACAACAAATAAAACCAATCGCACAGAATAAATGTTCAGAACCAAAAATCCTTACTTATTCTTTAAAATATTTAAAAAACCAACATTTCCAACTTCTTATGGAAGAAATCCATGTAAAACAGATTTGTTTTGAAAGATTTTTAACCTCCCCACCCATTGTGACGTTAAGCTATGGTTTGTTAGAACAGTGAGCGACGCATAACTCACAGTCAGTCGAACGCCGCGTACGTTCGTCAAAATCAAAGAAATTGTTCTCTATGATAACGGTTTGTTAGGTTCTGCTGAGCTGCGCGCCCAGCAGAGCGATAGACGTGTACGTCGACGGTGTGCGCTGAAATCAACTGCCATTTGATTTGGACGCAAACGTTCAGCTGAGCTCACATCGTACACATCTATACCGAAATTATAATTGTATTTTTATATAGTTATTATTATTGTAATAATTAATGCCTACTAAATTTTCTCTTGACAAGATAAAAGACTAGTGGATCTAGTACAAATTGTAAGACAGTTCCAAATAAATCCCTGGAAAGTCTTAAATATTCTCGAAATTTTTCCTCCGTTTAAACAATGTTTCTTCGATTATTAATTTAAAAGCACCTTCTGTATTAAGACATAAAAAAATTTCGTTTACATTTTTATTTCTTTTATTTAGATTTAACGTTATCAACTCTTCTTCTTTCTCCTCTTCTTGGAGTAATAAAATTATTTAAATAAGTTTGCGAGAATTCATTTTTTTAAACGTACAACTTTTGAGAGAATAAACGTGAAAAAAATTTCCATAGGTAAGAAGGTTAGGTTAGGTACTAATTTCTAAACTTATTTTCAGAGCGACAGAATATTTATGCGAATTAATCTAACAAACCGACTCAACCAAAACTGCCGTAAGTCGAGTACAACAGATTCTGCAGTACGTGTATGCTGTGCGCTGCGCACTGTTCTAACAAACCGTAGCTTTAGAGCTTAGGTCATAGAAAAACCGAACACAGTTCGGTTTGTCTCTCGGTTCGTGTGTTCGGTTGTTCTCTGCTTAGGTAGTCCATTGTATCTACCGGTGAGCGTGTTCGAAGTATCGTAAATGCGTGCCCTTGGTTGTTCGTATTTGGCGACTACTCTACCGTACCAGAGAGCGGTGACTAAACTACCAAGTCGTATCAAGTTTTGTTTTTTTGCTCTGTGTTGAACAGCATTTATTTAATTGAACCTTAAAAAATCTTGAAAAATATTAAGTTTATAACCAAAAACAAGGTATAAAATTATAGTACGTAATAAAAACAAAATATATTAACGATCGTAATCCATATGTCACGTTATTCAGAGCGTTAGAAGCGCTATGCTAAACTACCAAAAAGCTGTATTAATATGTGACTTCATGGCCATATTAATTACGATTTTCTTCGATATCTCTCTACTACTAATCAATAATTATTTTTTAATATTGTTAATATTGTATTGTTGATATTTGTTAGTAAATAACAAGTAGATGCTTGAAAATTTTTCTAATTATTCCAAACATAAAAATCAACTTTTGTAGTTGGTTTGCACTTGTTTATTTTCTATATTGGTTTAAATTTGGTGATATAAGTACCTTTTACTTCTTCTTTATTTTAGTCAAACAGCTTATTGTCTTGGCACCTACTCGCTGCGTGTTAAAAAAAATAACTTTACACACAAAGTGACAAGCAAAATACATTAGTTTTTGAAATACTCGCATAAAATGTTTGACGGTATACCAACCTTATGAATACAAGTAGCGATAAAGTTAATTAGTCAATCCTTTGCCAATTTGAAATTTATGATAACTTTACAAGAGCGAATTATCATTACAAATTCCAAAGTTTTTACGCCGCTCGTGAAAGATGAGTGCATCATAATGTTGTATAACATAAACCAGAGAAATATCTGAAAGGTCGTTAATTCTTCCGCTGCCATGACTTGGACCATATTTTATGGGGTAGTAAAAAAAGCATAAAAAACAATAGATATACTTTTAATTAGTGGTGAACACCACTCCCTATACCAATTAAAAGTTTTATATCAGCATAAATTTAACAAGTAACGGAAAAGGTTCAACTTTTAATGATACATTTCGCATCACTTATTCAACAGCATACCTTATTGCCAAGTAGAGGTGAGCCAGTCCTAAATATATCCTTCGGTATTAACGATAAAGCACTTAGAATCGATTCTTAGTTTTACCATCTGCATTCGATTTGAAACATTTTGTTCTGGTTTCTACTAGAGCAGAACAATAGCTAAATAAACGCAGTAACAGTGGATTGTGCACAATATATATGTATATATATGTATATATATATATATATATATATATATATATATATATATATATATATATATATATATATATATATATATATATATATATACATATATATTAATGTGATATCAAGAATTTTAATTTTAAAACTTTACAAAAAATTTATATAAAACATTACTAAAATTTTTGATTTATGATTTATATCACACCTTTCAATTTTGTTATCTCAGGTTTTACTCGTGCTTCAATATCTATACTTTACAGCTGATGGGTTAGGTCCAAAGAATAACGAAATAAAACAACATAATATGATATGAAGATAATGTAATAAAATAAACTGATTAAAATACCTTCAAAAATTATTAGCATACAATGTTTATCAAACAAAATTCGTTCTACGTACGTGAACCTTCAATAATGCATGGATAATATAATACAATTACAATCTAAAATCCAGCTTATTATTCTACATAAACAAGTCAAATAATATTCAGTGTCCTTCCTAATGCAATTTTGATATATCGATTGTACCAAGAAAAATTTGTATGAATTATCCAATTTTCTCCACAGCTCCGTGTCCCCTCTCAGAACAAATTTGATCTCCTTCGACTATCGACAACTTATTCACACGTTACTAATATGATATAATATTATTTTACCCAAAATTCTCAAATTGAATATATTATGAATGTTTCTCCCGTTGAAACGCTTCCTCTGCTTTGAGTTGTCCAATTCCTCGTTCTATGCAAAATGAACTATCAGTTCTCAGCAGCCTCCTATGTAATTGGCAATATTAAACAAGATATTGCAATTTAGTGTCTTCAATCGTCTCCTTCGAATGCACGTACCTTTCCAATGATGCCAGCCTCTTTTCGTCTCGCCAAACTTATACGTAGAATACAAGTAGGAAAAGTTTACTTACAAATTTGTACCAGATCAGCTACCGTCGGACACACTTACTTCACCAACTCACAACTTATTCTTTATCACTTACTACCCCTGGATACCACCTCGAAAACCAACCATTCACTTTAAGAAACTGGAACTAACTGACTCTCTCATCTCATCTATTCATTCATCCAACCTCCCATTATACACACCCGTCTCAACACTTTCCAAATTCTCGGCCAATCAGAAATTTGCATACCACTCCCACATAAAATCAGAAATACCTACAAACTTTCCTAATTCATATTATTTCTACAAGGACACTTAATTTCTACTGCGTATTTACATATTCCGAACAATCATTTATTTATTAACTATTTTTATTGTCTTGTTCATGGCGCACACACGGATTATGGAACACTTTATGGCTTATGGGGAAGGTGAAGGATTTCCCACTGAACTAGCTTATCTTTCAAAGGGAAAAATGATTTTTTCCAAAAGTAAAATTATTTCTCTTAATCCTTTCTTAAACGACTTAGAGTTGGTGGAAGAATATGTAATTCTAACTTTAAATTTGATAAAAAACATCCTATATTGTTACCAGCTAAACATCACCTGACAATATTAGTATTTCGTTTGAAGCATCAACTAAAATTTCACTTAGGTGCTCAACATCTTTTAGCAGTTGTTAGAGAAAATTTCTGGCCTATTAATGGCAGAAACACTGCAAAAAAAATGCCGACATGGTAAGTATTTGGTCGTGCATTTAGTTTACTTTCAATAAACACCAAATTCTGATTTTATATGTTTGTTATTTAAAAAACATAAATGATGTATCTTCTATATGTTACTGGCTTACTAATAGTGGTATTTTCCTTTTAATAACTTCCTCTTTTAATATGGGTAAAGGGATCCTACTACATTCTGCCGAGGAATTTGCGACACAATTGGTCTCATTTAGCATAATTATCCATTTGAAATTGAAACGTCAATAAACGTACTTTAACCTTTAATTGTGGCTTATTCCCATTTAAATAGTAATTACTTTAAAATGTTTTTTGCGGGTTTCAAGAAGACTACGACTTTGGATTTCCTCCAGATTTTTGGCCCTTTATTAAATTTAAAGCAATTGTTCATTAGTTCTGCCAGCTATTTGCTTGTTATTGTGCCGAATTTTTTTATTTGTTTTGTTCTTATATCATCACGGCCAGCTGCTTTGTCTATTTTATAGGGATTTATTGATGATTGGATTCGTATTTCAGTTCATATTTGTCTCTGAATGTTTTTGTACATTCTTTTGTTATTCTTCGATTTTCTTGCTTCTTCCACGAGTTGCAGTATATTGTCATTCATTCAACTGTTCTTCTTCTCTTTATTTTCTATTAGATATTCTTCTCTGATCTTGTTAAAGGTTTCACGTATATTCTGGAGTGATTCTTCTGTATCATACGGATAATATCAAAGTGGAAAATACGGAAAACTTAAAAGCAACACCAAAAATAATAAATATCATAATTTAATACAAAAAAATCCTATAAAAAAGACGCTAATAACACGGGACTGATTGAATCATCAAAAGGAACGATTTGGCTCACTTCTACTATAAACTCAGCAGTCAGTGAGCGTTGCTTTTTGCGTAAATCTGAATCAAAACTAGTGTGAATATATGATACACGTTTTGATTCAAACTACTTTAAACCTGTAGAAGCTTTGGAGAGTTTAAATCTAGTTAAATTGGAGTTTCGCGGAAGCGGCTGAGAGTAAACCGATTCCCAATGCTCGTATACTAAATATGATTAGTTGTAGGAGTTTAAATAAATTTGGTACAAATTATACTCTCTGGAATATGTAGTCAAAAACTCATGTTTATATATATAGCAAAAATTACTTAGGAAACAAACTATAACGTAGTCAATATTTTGTTACAGTTTTAATAAATATAGTATTGCTCGAAAATTATTAAATAATTAACATTACAACAAAAAAGAGCAGTTAAATTATTTAAGTAAGTTGAAATGCAAATAGAAGTTAGAAGTACCAACTAAAACTATTTTAAAGCATTTAAAGTAAGATTTAACCAATTTAAAATAATTTTACATATAAATATTAATATAAAGTTAATAAATCAGTATTAGCCCAGTCTGGTTAAAAAAAGGTAGAAAAATGTTTCGCAGATATCTGAAGCTTTTAAGACATAGGTGAGGGATACTAGATGATGAATAGATGAAAAGATACTCCTAGTTTTACCTTGCGTTTTTTTAAGCAATAATTTATGGTCACAATTTGATTTTTTGTCTATAAATTTTTTCCCTTATATTTTAAATAAACAGTATTTATGTCATTTTTTTATGTCAATAATATCTTTATTTTCCCGTTTTTTTAATTAAAATTGATAAATAATTTACAGAGATATTTGCAAAAAAGCAGTTTTTTTGCACTAATTTATAAATTTTATTAATTTTTTTATTAACAAAATAAACATCAAGAAATTACCATCTTTTAGATTTGTGCGAAATTTCCCCCCGATCAGTCAAATATTTTATAAGTTATTTAATTTGTTTATCCCTGAGGCTAATTATTTAAACTATTGAGCTTGCCCTATGCATGATGCTAGACACATTCAGAAAATTTCATAGGTTTCTTTAAGACTTCGACTATCTCAGAAGTTAAATGCATATTGAGTTTTCATCGAAATTATTTACAAAATAAACGTTTGAAAAAGGTGTATGTTTTTTACTTATAAACAATTGTAATAACTTCTATATTTTTCAAGCTACAGACTTGTACGTACAACCATTGGATAGCTGGTAAAAAAGCTCACATTAAAAAATAAAAAACCTTCTATGACCAATAGGAACGAAGTTAGTGACTATTTTTAAAAAAATCATATCTCCATTGTTTATAAACATTAAGAAGTAAAATTTGCACAAATTTTGAATGAAAATCTAAACTTTATATTAAAACTTATAGCTATAAAATTTATCTAATTTTTCGAAAGGACGGTACTTTCGAAAGATCGACATAGGAAAGTGGAGAGGATATCTGTTTCAGCTCCGTTTTTTTTCGGCATCGGAACTTCAAATTGCAACACGTAGGAAAAATTTACATTATCTGGGCTTCCTTTGCAGCTGCAAGCTTCTTTTTTTTATTCTGGGGTAGCTCGTCGAAATATGAATAACTACATAGTTTTCACTGGCCGGAAAATATGGGAAAACTCGGAAAAATTGAGTCCATTTGAAATTCACCCTAAATACTCACTTTTTTTTTAATTTGCTAGAAGTCTGTCTCAGTATTAATAATGATGACATAATTTTCACCCCCCATAAATCTCGGAGAATCCCGGAAAATCAACATATGTTTTTTCATTTTATATCAATGATGTAATAATACTTATATATTTTATAAATTAAATTTCAGGTTAATTTTTAACACATTATATTATTATATTCCTTATATTAATTATAATTGTTTGTATTTTTATAATTAAAAATATTGATTTTTATTCTATTTTTCTTACAAATATGATATACAATATTAATCTAATCTGCCTTACTGCTTTGATAAAATAAGTCGATTTTTTCAACACTTGCCTTATTAAATTTTGCAATGTTTATTGAACTTTACTTTTTTTATTTTCTTTACATACATTGGTTTAAAAGTTAAAATTTGGTTCATTTATTCGACTTCACTGTCAGGTCTGAACCATTTTGTTGCAGGTTGTTTGTCTTCACTTATTAAGTCTTTCCATACATTAACATATTAATGGGCGATCTTAATGCCAAGGTGGGTCAAGGTAAGGTAGGAGAACAAGTAGGAAAATATGGGCTTGGAAACAGAAATGACAGAGGAGATCGATTGATTCAATTTTGCCAAAGTGAAGACTTCGTAATAACAAATACTTTTTTCAAATTACCTCCTCGACGGTTATATACATGGACATCTCCACAACATACCAAAGAAAAAATAGTGAGAAATCAAATAGACTACATTATGATAGCAAGGAGGTATCATAATGCTGTTAAATGTACTAAGACGTACCCAGGAGCTGATATAGGCTCAGATCATAACCCGGTAGTTACTGTGATAGAGGCGAGACCAAAAAAGATTAGAAGACCACACAGAAAGTCACTAGATTTAAATAAACTTAGAAACAAAAATATACGACAAGAAACAGGAGAAGAAATAAATGAAAACCTCCGATCAGTGCAGCAACAAATTAACGATACAAACAACGTTAACCAAAAATTAAAGTACCTACATAAATACAGCTATACAAACAGCAGGAAAGAAACATCTTACAAAAACAACAACAAAGAATAAGGGGTGGATGACACAAGATATACTAGACTTGATGGAACAAAGAAGAAAGATGAAGAATTACCCAGACAAATACAAAGAAACAAATAAACACATAAAAAAGAGAATAAAAGAAGCCAAAGAGGAGTGGATTAAAGAACAATGTGAAGAAATGGAAACCTATAAGAAAAAGTACGATGCGTTCAATATGCACAAAAAAGTAAAAGAGATAACAGGAAGCATAAAGAAATGCCAAATAGGTAAACTTAAAGACAAAGATGGAAATCTTATTGTAGATCTAGAGAATAAAATAAAAAGATGGACAGAATACCGGAATGAATTATTTGAAGACGATAGAAACAACTTAACTCAGATAATCAATGCAACTGGGCCAGACATATTGAAAGAAGATGGAAAATTTCGAACTTGGATTTGAGGTTCGAATCGGTTTGTAAATGCCCCTTTGTCCGCTTCTTGTCGGTCGACGATGATAGGTATAATAAAGTTGAAGTTGTGGAGTAAAAGTGTTGATTTATTGACAGCTACTGGTAATTATACAATATGATGTTCGTTAGGTAACTACTTATGATTGACTGTTGAAGACTGCGCTCACATGAGCTCAAATCCCCAATTTATAATCTCACAAATAATTCATACCTCAGCATAGAGGTTATTGATTCCGATCATACCATTCCAACAAACTTTGCTTACCCTACAATTTAATCTACGCCTTAATTGCGACACTTAGGAAGTTCAATTAGAAAATATATTATTCGGCAATTTATTTAGTTGTAGGTAAATACACGGTGAAACTATAATAGATTAAGAAGTTAAGAAAAAATGTGAGATTACAAATTGAAGGGTTAATTTGTGATTGAACAAATAAGTAGAATACGCAATAAGAAACGCTAAAAATGGAAAAGCAAATCGACCTGATGAAATTCCTACAGAACTGTTGAAGCTTTTGAATGATAAATCCGTAACCATAATATTAAATTTTGCAGCAAGGAGCTAAAACAGTTTCCCCTCCACTTTCCTATGTCGATCTTTCGAAAGTAACTTCGTTTCGAAAGGTTTTAAGTTTCGAAAAATTGGATGAATTTTATAGCTATAAAATTCAATATAAAGTTTAGATTTTCATTCAAAATTTGTGCAAATTTTACTTCTTAATGTTTATAAACAATGGAGATATAATTAACAAAAAAATTGTCGCTAACTTCGTTCCTATTCTTCATAGAAGGTTTATTTTTTTTGTTAAATGTGAGTTTTTTTACCAGCTATCTAATGGTTGTACGTACAAGTCTGTAGCTTGAAAAATATAGAAGTTATTACAATTGTTTATAAGTAAAAAACATACCCCTTTTTCAAACGTTTATTTTGTAAATAATTTCGATGAAAACTCAATATTCATTTAACTTCTGAGATAGTATAAGTCTTAAAGAATCCTATGAAATTTGTTAAATGTGTCTAGCATCATTCATAGGGCAAGATCAATGGTTTAAATAATTAGTCCCAGGGATAAACAAATTGAATAACTTTTAAACTATTTGACCGATCGGGGGGAAATTTCGCACAAATTTAAAGGACGGTAATTCCTCAATGTTAAAATGTATTAATATCATTTTATTTTGTTAATAAAAAATTAATTAAATTTATAAATTAGTGCAAAAAAACTGCTTTTTTGCAAATATCTCCGTAAATTATTTATCAATTTTAATTGAAAAAACGGGAAAAAAAAAGATATTCTTGATATAAAAAAATGGTATAAATATTGTTTATTTAAATTATAAGGGAAAAAACTTATAGATAAAAAATCAAATTCTGACCATAAATTATTGTTTAAAAAAAAACGCAAGGTAAAAATAGGAGTATCTTTTTATCTATTCGTCATCTAGTAACCCCCACCTATGTCTTAAAAGCTTCAGATATCTGCGAAACATTTTGCCGTGAAATCGATGATTTTTGTATAACCAGACTGGGCTAGATATTAGATAAAAAAGCAAGGTCCGATAAGTCGATCAGCAAGTGTTTTACGGGGTACATACTGATAATACGTACTTAACTAGCTCCTTAATTAGTGGGGTAAGTTCTTTTCCAATAAACAGAAATATTTTACAGGCTTGGGGTTATACAGTTGGAAATAAGTAGATAAATTCCAATAAATAAATAAATCAAACTGAAATCAATTTTTCAACGAAGATCATGAGTACAATAAAATGAGTAGTAAGAAAAATATTATAAAATAAATAAAATAGTAATACCTCGGGAATGTCACCATTATTCTTGTTTGTTGCATTTTCATTATGAATTGAGTTATTTACAATAGCTATTGTGCTAGATAGAATGTTAAATAATAGGTCGTTTACCATTACAGGAAGGTAAAAATTGTCCAAAAAGAGGGTATATAGTTGTTTTAGATTAGTTTGGTATATTATTGGTCTTACCATAAACACTCAGTAAAGGTTAACTTGGTAAAGCAAATGCGAACTTGGATCGAACGGATTGCTAACGAATATTTCCACAAAACTAATCTAAAAAAATTATAAAACCTGCTTTTAGAGAATTCTTACCCTCCTCTAATGTTAAACCACCTATTATTTAACACTTCATCTAGCACAACAGCTATTGTAAATAACTCAATTCATAATGAAAATGCAGCAAACAAGGATACTGGTGACATTTCAGAGGTAATTACATTCATCTATTTACCATGCATTAGGGAGATTACGCCAAAGCTTATACGGATTGTAAAAAACCAATTATACCTGAAAATAGCTAGTAAAACAGTGTTAACTATTAAAAAGTACATTGTACAATACTCTTTGTAAATGCTACTTATAGTATGTGTATGTAACATCTTTGACGACAAACTCAACCTAGTAAGTTTGTTTTTTTTTTAAATACTTAATTTCACCATTCTAACTTTAAACATTATTATAGCATCCCTGATGATTTTAGTGACTACTAACGAAATATAGGATTCTGTAGAAAAGAGTACACCTAGCCTTTTATTTGAAATGTCAACCCAAAAATGTTGGTGATTTGGTATTTTGGTATATACAATCTTCTTGAACATTGTGGAAATTCTATGTTTTAAATCTTCTAAATTTTATGATTGCTCTGAAGCTAATTTGTTATGGTATCTTAATCATCATTATCATCCAGCCCCATTTTCACATCCATTGTTGGATATAGGCCTCCTCCAAACGTCTCCAGTTCTCTCTATCTCTAGCTGCTGCAATCCAGTTTGTTTCTATTCTCCTTAGGTCGTCGGTCCATCGGGTGGGTGGTCTGCCTCGACTTCGCTTGTCGGCTCTTGGTCTCCACTCCAATACTGTCTTCGTCCATCTTCCGTCTTCCATTCTAGCAACATGTCCAGTCCACCTCCACTTTTGTTTATTGATTCGCAGTATAATATCGTCTACGCCAGTTCGTCGGCGTATCTCCTCATTTCTCACGCGATTTTTCAAGGCCAGCCCCAGCATTGATCTCTCCATTCGCCTTTGTGTTACCCTCAGTTTTTCGGCAGTAGCTTTCGTTAAAGTTAGGGTCTCTGCTCCGTAGGTCAAGACTGGTAAGATGCATTGGTTAAATGCCTTCCTTTTCAGGTGAATTGGGGTATTTGTTTTAAAAATGTCTCTCATCCTTCCATATGCCGCCCATCCCAACGTGATTCGTCTATTTAGCTCGCAGGTTTGGTTGTCTCTGGTTATTCTAATTTCATGACCCAAGTATGTGTATTTATCGATTAATTCTACCTTGTTGTTATTGATCTGCATCTCTTCTCTGGGAACCATATTGGTCATCATTTTGGTTTTCTCGAAATTTATCTCCAGCCCAGTTTCTTGTAGTATGTCATTTAGTTCTTGGAGCATGTCTTTGATCTCTCCCAGATTATCTGACAGAAGCACGATATCGTCTGCAAAACGTAGATGGTTTAATCTTTCTCCATCGATGGATATTCCTTTCTGTTGCCATGTTAGTCTTTTAAATGCATATTCAAGAACGGTAATGAACAGCTTTGGTGACATGGTATCACCTTGCCTGACTCCCCTTTTTATCTTTATTTTATTAGTTGCTGAATGTAGACTTATGGTTGTTGTGGCATTTTCATATATATTTTTAACTATATCTGAATACCTACAATATATTATTTTTATTGAGAATAAACCACAATTTTATTTTAAAATAAGTTTTTTTCTGACATTTTGATTTTCACTTCGGAAATAGTTCATAGATCAGAAAGAAATTCTCGTAGATCGGATGTCTTCGGAAAGAAATCATAATTTAAAAATATAAATCGACCCGAATCGGGATTTGTCTCCAAAGTCACCTATTTTCGAAAAAATAAATTTATTCCATAATGGCAATGGCAGAATTAAGTATGGTATGTTTAATTTAGTATTTAAATAACTCTGCGGATCTGTGAACATTGTGGAATTTCTATATCGAAATAGTTCTCAAAATATAAAACATTAAATCCAAGGTGGAGTTCCACCTTGTAGTATCCAAGAGAAAGATACAATTGCAGTTATGATTAGAATGATGAGAAGAATTGATGGGAAAAAATGAAGAAATGGCGAACGTAATAAACCAAGTAAGGAAGGAACGAACTAAAAACAATAAGCAAATAATGAAAATGGGACAAGAGAATCAGAACTTGAAAAGAGAAGTAAAGCAACTACAAAAAAGAATTGAATACATGGAAAAATGCAGGAAAAAAAAAACCTCATAATTCCAGGATTAAAAAATGGACACAAACTACGATAGAACCATAAGAGAAAGAAGGGTATATTTCATAGCTAAAGAACTACAAGTAAAAGTGAAATTAAGAAATTTAACAAAGATTGGGCAGAATCTCTGCGTTATAGAAATAGAAACAATAATACAAAAAAAAACGGAAATATTGAAAAACAAGAATAAGTTAAAAAATTTCAAAGACCGCATTTACATAAACAATGACCTAACAATGAAATACAAAAACAAATAAGCAAAGTGGCGAAAGAATAAAGAGGAAAAGCAAAAATGGAAAGAATAGGATATAAAAAGTTAATCGTAGTCGGTAGGGAATGGAGATAGGATAAAGAGAAGCAACAGCTTTACGAAATAAAAAAAGAGCAAACTGCACAAGGGTCAAAAAACTAATAAATAGTAAGCAAAGACGATGATTTTTAAGAAAGGAAAAGAATATCAAGAAAGGAAACAAACAATTGGAAAATAGATTAAAAGTGGGAAGATGGGACGTAAGAGAAACTTAGAAGGAAGAATCATTAAAAAACTTTGAAAAGATGAAATACGAGAGAAATATAGAATCGAAATAATGGCTTTACAAGAAACCAAGCAGCTGGGAACTAAGATGGAAAAGTTGGAAAATTTTCTACTATTACTACTGTTTCTAATAGGTTCGTATAATGTGCATCTCTGTATGTTTATATGCTGACATCTTGTGTTGGCTATAACCAAATGGTAGTTTCGACATATTTCAATTAGCTGACTTCCATTGTCATTTCTAATTTCGTCTTCTCCGAATCGTCTCACTATATCTTCATCTTTCTTTTCTATGTGGCTATTAAAATCTCCAATTAGTAGAATATTTTCTTTTCTTTTATCTTGTCTAAGACATATTTTAGTGCGTTAAAAAATCTTCCTTGTCCCTTATGTTCGCATTGTCATTCATTGCATAAACACCAATTCATTTATCTGCTGGTAATCTTATATGTGTTTTATCCATTTATTTTTTATTGATATTGATACTCCTTTTGCTGCTCTTTCATGTTTTTGAACTCCACTCTATATTTGTGTATATTACCAACTGAGAATTTCTAATGCATCAGGTTTACCCATTTTTTCAGAAGTAATAAAGCTTTTTTTAACATCTAGTTATCACTATTTCATCTAAGATCTTTATGTCAGTAAAGGTCATCTGACCTTTACTGACATAAAGGTCAGTATAGGTCAGATGACCATCTTTTGCTAGTTTAGGTATACTCTATGAAATACTCATTTATAAATCAATTAAAATGAAAGTTTGATACAAAAAAAGTGTTAAAGATACATTTAGAAAAAGTTATAAAATCGTAAGGAATAATATTCAACGAGTAAAAAACTACTCATTGACTTGTTTTGTGGTCAAATGACCATCTCCGGTCGTTCTATAGTTGTGAGGTTAAAAAAGCAGTAGTAATTATGTATTATATTTCAAAGTAATAACCAACAAAGTGCTTCCCTCGCAATTAAAAGTTTTTTGCACGAGCTTCCCTCCGTGTTTACTTCTAGATGCAGAACACGCAAATTATTATTGCGCGGTCGATACTATAAATAAGGGCATATCCCTTTGAAGTAATTAATGTATATACATACTTTCAAGCGGTAAATTAATTAAGATTCTCAAGACTTAATCTAAACTCATATTAATAACCAATCAGCTTTAATCAGCAGCTTGTTTTAACAGCTTAAAACTAATTTTAAATCCATCAATGAGATCCTACAAACACGACTAGAAGAAAATTGCGTGCGAATGGGGGTGACAGCTTGCGAGGTTTTCTAACCACTGCACGACAAGCTATTAGAATTGGTGGGTGTTGATGAAAGTGTCTAATTAATCTAAACTGGATAGATACGGAATATAACTTGAAAAGTAATAATTCCGTTATTGATTTTAATGTTCAAATTAGACGAACTTATTTGCTGTTTGTGACACTCTCTCATTTCTATGAACATTTTTGCGCCTTTAGAAATCGCACTGATACGGATCAATCTGAACTTGTGGGAATTTTCATTTCGAAAATTTGGAAACATAGTTTCAACACAAAACAAACAGAACGAACAATTATCAACAGATTTTGCAAAAAAAAATAATCTTCTAATTACATTTTCAATGCAAAGATATCCACAAAGCAACCTAGTAATCTCCAGCTGGGACCAAATTTAACCAAATTTACCACGTCCTAATAAAACGTGACGAAAGTAAATGTATTACTTGTACTTATACAGTGAACGGCTAAATTATGGAATATTATCATTATTTCGAGAACCGACGAGTTTTGAGGGAAATCCCGAAACAGGTCGATTTTTGTTATAAAATACCCATGTTATAACGTACATGGAGTAGTGATGATGTCACCGTTGTAGGTGTAGTGACGTAATCGTTAATTTTTTTAAATAGAAATCGGTATAACGACATTACATTTTTAACTAAAATATTTTTTAAGGGTACAAAAAAAATTTTTTTTAATTTAAATTCAACTAAATTACAACTAATGATTTAATTCATAATGTACTTCAAAGTAACCAAATTATGCATAATAATTATTTTAAATTAAATGTTCGAAATGCCATACATCGGTTTCTTGACAATATGTGAATCTACGGACACATTCATCAAGTAAATTGCGGATGACTTTTGGAGTAATTAGACTCATTTCATGCCTAATTCTATCTTTCAAGTCCTGTAAGTTTTGGGGTCTTTTGGCACAAACTTTTGATTTTATGTAACCCCACAGGAAAAAGTCTAGAGGTGTTAGATCTGGCGACCTTGCTGGCCACTCTATAAAACCTCGTCTTCCGATCCACCTTCTGGGAAAGCAATGATTTAAAAATTGACGTACTTCACGTGCGTAATGCGAACGGGCTCCATCTTGTTGAAACCAGATATTTTCACTAGGTAAATTTGGATTATTGGCATTTGGATACATATTAGCAAGGACATGTATAAGTTGATTTCTCAAAAAAGTTAAATAACGTTCACCCGTTAGATTTTCTTCAAAGAAAAAAAAAGGCCAATGATTCTGTCATTAATGATCCCTGCCCCTACATTTACTTTCTGAGGATATTGCGTGTGTGACTCAGTCATCCAATGTGGGTTTTCTTGATTCCAATATCTGCAATTTTGACGATTCACGGTACCATGTATAAAAAATATGGCTACATCGGAAAAAAAAAGGATTTGATTGATGAAATGTGGATTGCGGATACACAAATCCTGCATAATTTCAGAAAATTGAAGCCGGCGATCAGGATCGTCGTCGTTTAATTCCTGATGTAGTTGAATTTTGTAGGGATGGTATTTTTCTTTTTTTAAAATACGTAATACCGATCGTTGGGAAACTCCAGCATATTCACCCATTTGTGTTGAACTACTATGAGGATTGTCATGTACATTTAATAAAATATCAAGTTTCACATTGTTTTCAATTTTAGGACGCCCAGCGTTTGGAATATGTTTAACGTGCCCAATTTCTCCAAATTTTCGGACTATTTTACTTACTGTTGATTGGCTGATGGGTCTGTCTGGATATTTTGCGTTAAATAAATTGCATACCTCGTTCTGTGTTCTTTTTTATCTCCGCATCCGCTAAGAATTAATATTTCTATGCGTTGTGTTTCATTTAGGTGAGCCATAATTTAGTATTCAAAAGCAAAAAAATACAATTGACAACTGATGACAATTCACAAAATCAAAACATTTACGTCAATAAATATTACAGTCACTATGCCACTATCACTTGCTTGAATTAACATTTGACAAAAAGTTTCAGTGTTTATGAGATAACTTTTTGTGTCCATTATTATTTTTTCTTATTTTTGCTTTTTTAAGTATTTACTTCAGAAAGTCATGGCAGGAACCGATGGATGGCATTTCGAACATTTCTTCTTCTTCCTATGCCGTCCCCATTAACGGAGGTTGGCGACCACATTTTTAAAGGCTTCTCTATCTTTTGCAACGTGGAATAATTCGTCTACAGTCATGTTTGTCCAGTCTCGAATATTTCGCAGCCATGACTTCCTCTTTCTACCTATTCCCTTTTTGCCATCGACTCTACCCTGCATGATGACCTGCAGAAGACTATATTTATTATTTCTTAGTATGTGTCCAAGATATGCAGTCTTGCGTACTTTTATCGTTCTCAACAATTTTTTGTCTCGACCCATTCTTCTCAGCACTTCCTCATTGGTGACCCTGGCAGTCCATGGGATTCTCAACATTCTCCGGTATATCCAAAGTTCAAAGGCTTCAATCTTTTTAACTATTTGCGCTTTTAGTGTCCATGTTTCTACCCCGTACAATAGTTGCGACCAGACGTAACATTCAACAAACCTCAGTCTCAGCGCAATATTCAGATTTTTGTCACAGAACAATTGTTTGAATTTTAAGAACGCTGCCCTTGCAATTTCTATTCGTACCCGGATCTCTTGGTCTGGATCTAATTCTGTGTTGATGTAAGCTCCCAGATATTTATATTTTGTCACTCTCTCAATTTGCTGTCCACCAAGAGTTAGTTGTTCATTATTTATTGGACTCCTTGATACTATCATAAATTTGGTCTTATCTGTGTTGATGTCAAGTCCCATTTGAATGCATTCACTATTTATTGCATCTAGTAAAGTTTGTAGATCTTCTATACTCTCAGCCATAATTACCGTGTCATCTGCAAATCTCATGGTGTTTATGATTTCTCCACCAATTCTTATTCCCTCTTTTCTTTCCCATAAGGCTTTTCTGAATATGACCTGTGAGTACACGTTGAAAAGCGTCGGAGACAAGACGCATCCTTGCCTAACCCCTCTCGCAATCGGTATATTATTTGTTTCTATATCGTTCACCTTTACTACTGCTTTCTGGTTCCAGTATATAGCCTTAATAAACTCAATGTCTTTTTTGTCTAAATTGATGTTTTTTAATTCATTTATTAACTTCATATGCTGCACTCGGTCAAAGGCCTTCCTAAAGTCTATGAAGCATACATATGCACTCTTGTTATATTCCCGACATTTCTGCAAGAGTACCGTCAACGCAAATAATGCCTCTCTTGTACCCATGCCTCCTCTGAAGCCAAACTGAGTTTCATCTATCTGCTCCTCACATTTCTTATAAATTCGGTTTTGAACAATTTTCAAGAGAATCTTTAAAGGGTGGCACGTTAGGCTTATCAATCTATAGTCATTACATGATTTGGGATTGTTGTTTGTTTTTGTTGTTGTTGTTGTTGTTGTTTTTGTTTTTGTTGGGATTGTTCGAACATTTAATTTAAAATAATTGTTATGCATAATTTGGTTACTTTAAAGTACATTATGAATTAAATCATTAGTTGTAATTTAGTTGAATTTAAATTAAAAAAAAATTGTTTTTGTACCCTTAAAAAATATTTTAGTTAAAAATGTAATATCGTTAAATAGAGATTTAAATTCTCCTTCAAATGAGGTGACGCATTATACCAATTTCTATTTAAAAAAATTAACGATTACGTCACTACACCTACACCGATGACATCATCCCTACTGCATGTACGTTATAAGATGGGTATTTTATAACAAAAATCGACCTGTTTCGGGATTTCCCTCAAAACTCGACGGTTCTCGAAATAATGATAATATTCCATAATTTAGCCGTTCACTGTATTAGAATTTCCCTACCCCCTAATACGGATTCTGACTATCCTCAAAGGAGAAAAATAAGACGGAAAAATAATCAATAGAGAGATAATTAAAACAATAGAAGAGATAGTTATCAAACTAAACAAGTATTAATAGTACCGATGCAAATAAAAAATTTAAATCTTGGCTTGATGACGAAATAACGAACACAGTATTAAAAAAGAAAAAGCTAAACTAAAATTAAATGGTTTTCGACATATAGTAGAGCGTTAAAGAAACAAACATGTTAGGAATGTATACCGAGGAATAAAAAACCAAAATATGGGATATTATGCCAAACTTGTATTCATAAAAAAATGAAACCGAAAAATTGCTCTGAAGTATAAAAAAATCTTAGAGAAATTGGAAATATATTTCTAGCAGCTGTCATATTTTCAGCAAACAGAAGAGGTGACATAATAAGAATGCAGTAGGTAATGTATGGGCATTCTTAGAGTGCCGTCTCCCTACGGAGGTTGGCAATCATAATGGCTATTTTGATTTTTGAACTTGCTGCTCTAAACAATTCAATCGATCTACATTGATGCCAATCACGTAGATTTTTCAACCATTAGTTCTGCCTTCGGCCAATAGATCTTCTTCCTTGAATCTTTCCCTGTATTATGAGTCTCAAAATTTCATATTTTGATCCCCTCATCACGTGGCCTAGGTATTCCACTTTTCTGGTTTGTATAGTGGTGATTAGTTCTGCTTCTTCACCAACCCTCTCCCGTACTTCCTTATTTGTAAATCAGTCCATGATATTTTTAATACTCTGCGGTATAACCAGAGTTCGAAAGCCTCGATTCTTTTTAAATTGTATGTTTTTAATGTCCAAGTCTCAGCTTCATATAATAAATAATATTGAAAATATATAACAGCGAATGGTACGTAGTCTGATCTCTAAATTTAGATTTTTGCACTTTAGGAGTGACTATAAATGCCGATCTGGCAATCTTTACTCGCCTGTTTATTTCTGCAGTATGATCATTGGTTTCATTGATCAAAGTTTCGAAGTACTGATATTTTTCTACTTGTTCTATCACGTTACCATTGATTGTCAATAGGTGATGTATATTTTGTGGTGTAATTAGCATGTACTTCGTTTTTTTAGCGTTTATAGTAATTCCCATCTCAGTACTATTCATACTTAAGCTTTCGATAAGATGTTGTAGATCTTCGTTGCTATGATCACAGTGTCGTCTGCATATCGTAAGTTGTTAATTAATTTTCCGTTAACGGTAACTCCCGCTTTGATATTATTGAGTGTGTTTTGGAAAATTTCTTCAGAATATAAGTTCAACAAAAGTGGCGATAAAACACATCCCTGTCTAACTATTCCACAGATCTTCATTTCTTCTGAGCGTTGCCCATCAATTTGAACTATGGCACTTTGATTCCAATATAATGTTTGCACTATATTTACGATTTTACTGTCAATGCGCTTGTTCATAAGTATTGATATTAGTTTTTCATGTCTTACTTTATCGAAAGTTTTTTCGTAGTCAACAAAGCACAAGTGTAGATCGACGTTTACATCCCGACATCGCTGAATCAATATGTTCATGACAAATAGTCCTTCTCGAGTACCCATTCCATTTCGGAACCCGAACTGCATCTCGCTAATATCCTCCCCTAGCCTTTCGTATATTCTCTTATGTATTACAGCAGTACTTTTAAAGTATGACTCATGAGGCTCAATGTTCGATAATCAGAGCACTCTTTTGTTGCTGGTTTTTTAGGGATTTTTATAAATGCTGACTTCAGCCACTCTTGTGGTATTACTCTTGCATTCATACTCTATGTCCACTTCATTTACCTCCAAACTAACACCCTAATTATTACAGGAAGGTTTGAGTGTGAGATCTGGATTATGCAATCTACATAAAGTAACCTATATAATTTCATATTTCATCAGTTGATTTCCTATAGTAGTGTCAGTTTGACCTTTCAATGCTCAGTTTCATAGACTTTTGAAATGTGCAGATCACATCACCACGATTGTGACTGCCCATCCAAGTTGTCATATGTCAAGAGCCATTCTCTCTCCTGATGCCAACCAATATGTAGCTTCGTTGTTTGTCTTTGTGTCGTGTTATGTTAATGTATCATTTAATGTTTATGATATTCTCCATAATTGTTGGATAGTCCAAATTTGACGAAGTAAGTCTAAAAGGTTATATTACAAAATTTTTTTTGATTAACCATCAACTTCGAGTTTTTTTCGAAGTTAATTAATTTTTCTTCAGTTGAAAAAACGTTTTTTGGCTTATTTTAGATGCTCCTGAAGATGTTATAGGAGCGAAAGTACTTGGGCAATATTTAATAAATAAACTGTGCTCGATATTTGATTAAAATTCATTTATTCGAGCATTCAACTTTATATCATATTTTAAATATGGCTATATCGGAGAATATTTAATCGAACTGATTGAGTCACAAATGAGGAGATCTTCAGAAGAATGAAGAACAACTAAGAAGTACTGACCACCATCAAATCTTGAAAGTTACAATACTTCGGACACATTATACGAAATGAATCCAGATATGCCCTCCTACAAGCCATCCTGCAAGGAAAAATATTTGGAAAACGAGGTCCAGAAATAAAAAGAACATCTTGGTTAAAGAACCTCAGAACCTAGTTCAACACAACATCTGTGCAGTTTTTCCGCGCTAATTCAGATAAGATAAAGATTGCTATGAAGATCGCCAACATTCGTCACGGACAGGCATATTAAGAAGAAGAATTCTCATATTGTTCCTTTTTTTTATTCTTTTTATTCCTATTATTTTTGTTTTTCTTTATGATTTCTTATTTTTGCTTGCATCGCTAGCTTAGTATTGGTCCTATTTCGAGGTGGTTCTGGAGCCGACCCTACCATGAGGCCTTCCTCCTTCATCATGTCTTATGACAGGCAATGTTGCCGAAAGTGACTTCTGAGCTTCTTGATCTACCCATACGATACCCCTTTTAACATTTGTCAGAGTTTTCTAGTTCCATAAGGTCGTTTTATCCACTTAAGGTCAATTAATTCATAATTTGTGTCGTTCAGTTTTAATCACAATATCGATCGTTGCCCTCACTAATCTACTAATCTACACACATGTCCAAAAGACATGTCGTCACGGACAGGCATATTAAGAAGAAGAATTCTCATATTGTTCCTTTTTTTTATTCTTTTTATTCCTATTATTTTTGTTTTTCTTTATGATTTCTTATTTTTGCTTGCATCGCTAGCTTAGTATTGGTCCTATTTCGAGGTGGTTCTGGAGCCGACCCTACCATGAGGCCTTCCTCCTTCATCATGTCTTATGACAGGCAATGTTGCCGAAAGTGACTTCTGAGCTTCTTGATCTACCCATACGATACCCCTTTTAACATTTGTCAGAGTTTTCTAGTTCCATAAGGTCGTTCTATCCACTTAAGGTCAATTATTCATAATTTGTGTCGTTCAGTTTTAATCACAATATCGATCGTTGCTCTCACTAATCTACACACATGTCCAAAAGTTTGGAATAAGTACAAATATTATATCTACGCCTATGGTGGTTTTAAAACTGTTGTTGATATTCAGTTGATATTCATAGATATATCCAGACACATTTCTAGGCTTCAAGGACTGAATATTTCACGGCAAATAATAACACGCAGACTAAATGCGGTAAATTTGTATCGTAGAAGACCGCTACGGGTTCCTAAACTAATCTACCAACACAAAATAGTAAGGTTGCAATGGGTTAGAGAAATGATGCGTCATGGTCTTAACTGGAATAACGTGATGTTCTATGATGAGTCAAAAATTGGCTTGGTATCTGATTCGCGAAGAACACTGGTTTGGAGGGCCCCAGGACGACAAGCCCGATTATAAACAGCCCCACTGCGTATCCCATTTGAAGGTGGCAGTATTATGGTGTGGGGTGGTATTATGAGTGGTACACGGACGTCACTGCTGGTTCTGGAGAGAAGAGTCACTGGTGCTGTATACATCGAGGAAGTTTTAAATCCTGTCGTACGTCTATTTAGAGAGACAGTAGGTCATGAATTTGTGTTTATGCATGACAACGCACCTCCTCATCGAACAACAGCAGTACAAAATTTTCTGAAAGGAAAATTAATATCTACATTACCGTGGCCCTCGAAGTCCCCCGACATGAACATTATTGAACATGCTTGGGACATTCTCAAAACACGCATCAAGAAGCGAAACAATCCCCCTATTACACTTCGAGAACTAAAAGATGCTGCTCGTGAAGAATGGGAGAGAATTTCGCAAGCCCAGCTCGACTAGTTAATCGGCAGCATGCCAAATCGACTACAGGCATGCATACAGGCCAATGGAGGAAATACTAATTATTAGTTTTATTAAAAATTATTTTTTTCTATACTAATTTATTTTTAAATGTAAGTTGTAAATTGTACGTTTTTCACTCCAAGAGAATAAATAATTTTTTTGCAGCATATCGTTTATCTGGTTTTGAGATTTATTTAGTATTGTTGAGAATTAGAACAAAATAATGTTTGACTATTCAGAAACGTTTATATATAAAAATCAATAAAAAGATGAAATATTCCAATATTCCAAACTTTTGGACATATTATGTGTATGTCACTTTCTATATAGAATATAATTTAAGATACTTTTGCAAGATAGTATTATAATTTACTTGATTTAATTTATACTGTTGTGAATTTATTAAAAGGTTCAATATTTATAACACTTACGGATTTAATTTATTTCTTTATTTATATTAACTTATCTGACAATAATTTATTATATCCGTACGTACAAATTCGCGAGCGCGGGTCTTGAGTATTAACTGCCCTCCATATAAAAATGTTGTATTTATATACGAAATCCTGATATACTAGAACAGCATCGAAAGATCGAGAAGCTTAGCCGGCTCATTCACCATAATTTTGGTTCTAGACTTCCACCGAAATTTCTACAATAAAACAGAATAATTAGTCATAAAAGTTAGGCCAGTATATTTATCGTAACATTGCCCCCCTCTTAAAAGATGGTTCCTCCTGGAACCTTGTCGGGACTGGAACCGGAACTGTATGCTGGTATCGGCAACTGGACCCTCTTTTACAACTTCCAGTTGTATAAAAATGACAAGGGACGGTTTTCTCTCCGCACCAGTAACTATGCGGATTGCAACAGACTAACACCTGGACTTCGGTGTCTTTAAAGATCTCCTCCACCATATTTCGGATAACCCTCCAATCTAATTGGCGGCACTCCAACTTTGGCATGGCTAACTTTTGCACGTCGGACTCTAGTACGTGCCCTCTCAATTGAAGTAAGGCTTCCCATACATCTCGGTAGGTAGGTTGGTCACGGGCAGTGTCTTTTGTTACCAGGTAGAAAAGGTAACGTGATGCATCTTGGAGTTTCAAGGTTTTACCGGGAGCTGGCACTTGGCATTGAAGTTCTGCAACTCGACCAAACTTCCTTCGAAAGACGGATGCCAACCCTGGTGCGTCTTTGATACTGGCCGGGATGGTAAGGGCCAGCGAGTAGTCATCGGGGAGCGCGAGTAGATCTTGCTTTTCTTCAGTGGTAACACCATGTCTCGCTTTACCGGTACCTCCATAGGCACCCATGAATTCCTCAAACGTGAGGTCAGACACATCTTGGACTTGGTTTACTTCCACTTCTTCATCTACGTCGTGGTCACCTTCGAAAGATGCCAACCGGTTATGGTGTACTATCATCGGCTTTCCCCTCGGAATCTTGCTTATTCGGTAGATGACATCGTTGATCTTCTCCATGATGAGGTATGGACCTTCCCAAAACTGCTGCAATTTGGGAGAACAACCTTTTCGCTTCTTGGGATTATACAGCCATACTTTGTCGTTCTTCTTAAAGCAACCCTTTTCGGCTTGTGTATCGTACCGTTTCTTCATTCGGTCGCTAGCAATCTGAAGGTGGGAACGGACCAACTCATGTACATCGTCCATTCTTCTTCGTAATTCGATCACATAATCTTCACCTGCTACATCTTCTCCAGGTCGACACCCAAATTCTAGATCACAAGGTAGTCGCATTTCGCGTCCGAATAGGACTCTGGCTGGTGTCTGGCCCGTTGATTCGTTAACAGCAGATCTGTAGGCCATTGTGAAGAACGGAAGGTATTGGTCCCAGTCTCGCTGATGATCGGACACCATCTTTGTCAAATACTTGCCAACTGTCCTATTCATTCGTTCTACCATACCATCCGATTGCGGATGATACGCGGTAGTTCTTGTTTTCTTCATGCCTAGTCTATCACATATTCCTTGGAATAGATCACTTTCGAAGTTCCTGCCTTGGTCACTATGGATCTCCAAAGGCACTCCAAATCGGCTGATATATTCTTGGATCAACTTATCTGCAACGGTGGCGGCCTTCTGGTCTGGAAGTGCGTAAATCTCGACCCACTTAGTGAAGTAATCCATTACTACCAACATGTACTTGCCCCCATTTTCACTTTCTGGAAATGGCCCTGCAATGTCCAAAGCTATTCTTTCAAACGGGCTTCCAACATTATATTGTCTCATAGGAGCTCTCCTTTTCCGGTGAGGCCCGTTACTCGTAGCACAAATAGTACATTTCTTACACCAGTCTTTTACGTCGTCGGAACTGTTCATCCAATAAAACCGTTCCCGAATTCGCTGAAGGGTTTTCCTTATACCAAAATGCCCTCCCGATGGACTGTCGTGTAACTGACGAAGTACTTCGGCTATTCTGCTCTTTGGAATCACCAACTGTCTTCTTTTCTCTGAACCGTCATCATTTTCCAGGACTCGTTTGAGCAAGCCATCTTCGATGATAAATGAGTCCCACTGGGCCCAATACGTCTTAACTACTGAGCATAGGTTTGATATTTCCTGCCAAGGTGGTCGACGGTTTTCCTCTTTCCATTTTCGGATTTTCTGTATAACTGGATCTCTCTCTTGTTCTTCCCTTATCTTAGTGGGCGTCCAGTCGTCGTTGACAATCGTCGTTCTTAGCACTGCTGCTTCCTTGGATTCCGTTTTGTTGCAGTGGGAACACTCTGCTGGGCATGGCCGTCTGGAAAGAGAATCAGCGTTTCTGTGGCTAACTCCGGCTCGGTGCTCAATCTTAAAATCGTATTCTTGGAGTCGTTCGATCCACCTGGCTATCTGACCCTCTGGATTCTTAAACTGCATCAACCACTTAAGGGCGGCATGGTCGGTTCGGATTAAAAACTTCCTTCCATAGAGGTATTGATAGAAGTGCTCTACTGATTTCACTACTGCCAGAAGTTCTCTTCTCGTGACGCAATAATTCCGCTCAGGTTTTGAAAGAACTTTACTAAAATATCCGAGGACTCGTTCCTGTCCTCCTTGAATCTGAGACAGCACTCCTCCAATTCCCACATTACTTGCATCTGTATCTAAGATGAACTCTCCTTCTGGCAGTGGATACCCTAAAATTGGTGCTGTTATTAAATGCTTTTTCAAGGTCTCAAAGGCATTTTGGCAGTCTGTATCCCAGCGGTAATCTCTTGCTTCCTCCGTAAGTCGCGTTAATGGCTTAGCGATATCTGCAAACTTCTTAATAAACCTCCGGTAGTAAGTACATAGTCCAAGAAAACTTCTCACTTGATGTTTGTCAGTTGGTTTTGGCCATTCCTTAATGGAATCGATTTTTCCCTTATCCACGGCCACTCCTTCTTTACTGACTATATGACCCAGATAATTGACTTTACCTTGAAATAGCTGGCACTTCTTGGGGTTTAGCATCAATTGGGCAGCTTTAAGTCGATTAAAAACGTTTTCTAAATTCCTCAAATGATCTTCGAATGTCTCCCCCAAGACGATTATGTCATCTAAATAAACCAGGCATGTTTTCCAAGATAACCCTCTCAACACATTTTCCATAAGCCTCTCAAATGTCGCAGGAGCATTACAAAGTCCAAATGGCATAACGTTGAATTGCCACAATCCAGATCCTGTGGTGAAGGCTGTCTTTTCTTTATCTACTGGGTCCATTTCTACCTGCCAGTATCCAGACTTCAAATCCAAAGTGGAAAACAATTTACTTCCAGCCAATGTGTCCAATGTGTCATCGATCCGAGGCAGAGGATAACTATCTTTCTTGGTAACGTTGTTCAGCAAACGGTAATCCACACAGAACCTCGTCGTTCCGTCTTTCTTCTTAACCAGGACCACCGGAGAGACCCATGGGCTCGTAGAAGGTTCTATCACCCCGTCTTTCTTCATTTCCTGAACAATCGTTTCAGCTTCCTCTCTTTTCGCCTGTGGTAATCGTCGAGCTGTTTGACGAATTGGCTTAGCATTACCAGTATCAATTTTATGCTTAACAACGGTAGTTCTTCCCGTCTTTCCTCCTTTCGGTACGAAAATATCACGATACTGCCGAAGAAATTCCCTTAATTTCCTTTTTTCCATCTGATTTAGAGACTGTCCTGCAACTGCAACCATTTGGTCGAATTTGTCGTTGGAATTATCAGATGTTGTCGCCTGACGGATTATGGATGTCACAGGTACACAAGTTCCTACTTTTGTCTCTTTCTTTATGGTCACTGGGTAGTCGTTGACATTGATAAGTCTCACAGGAATTTCCTTAGCCGAAGTCACCAATTCCTTTCCAATTATGATTCCACGGCCAACCTCATCGTCGTGGTTCCAAGGCTCCATCATAACAGGTCTCCCTTCGTCCACAAATCCCTGTAGCCGCGCTACTATGATCGTTTCGCTTCTCGCAGGCACGACTGTATCTTCTGTAATGGCTGCTTGCACAGTGTTGTCATTATGTGGATGGAGAAATACCTCCTCGTTGCCAACTTTGATTACCTTATTCTTAAAATCCAATTGGAATCCATGCATATTCATTACGTCCATTCCTAATATAACATCCTCTTCGATGTCAGCAACTATAACAGTATGGACGAACTTTTCTGCTCCAATTCCCAATTGTACCTGGATTTCTCCATGAATGTTAGCATTTTCACCTGTAGCGGTCCGTAGTCGCAACCTCGTTGGTAACAGTTTCTTTCGGCTGTTTATAACTGTCGGGCGTATAATGGTTCTGGTCGCTCCGGTATCCACCAACAACGTATGTCTTTTACCATTTATGTCTCCATCTACATATACACTATCTTCACGACATTTCAAAGAAGCTATTAGTATGAGAGGGTCTTTGGAAAAGTTTTGGGTCGAAGCTGCCCCCCTAAGGCTGACCCGTTCTAGTTTTCCTGATGGTGAGTTTCTTGATTGGCGTCGTACCTAGGGTGCTTACAGGAGCTTCGCACGTGTCCTATTTCGCCACAATTCCAGCATCTGATGGTCTTCGTTTTCTTGTATGTCATACTCTTAATCATATTAACGAGCTGGTCAAGTTTATCTTCATCTTCTTCCTCTTTTACAGTCCTAACTTTACTGTACCCTCCAGAGGCCTGCGTAGCTGACTCGTATTCGAGGGCGGCGGATAAGACATCAACCAGCGTCTTGTGACGAGCTAATCGTAGTGTTCTCTGCATTTCATGATCACGAAGACCATCAATAAACGTTTGAACGGCCAACTTTTCCATCATGTCTTCGGGAGCTGTTGGATAAGCATATCGTACTAATCTGGCAATATCTACCTCATATTCTTGAAGAGCCTCATCTTTCTTCTGTCTACGATTTTTAAGCTGCGACTGATATACATGCTCCAAATGTTCGTGGCCATATCGCATATTTAACCTCTTCTTCAGTTGTTCGAAATCATCGGTCTCCTCTACGGCTATGGTCTGAAGCACATCTAAGGCATCTCCTCGAAGAGCGATAGTCAGGTTTACAGCCTTTTCTTTTTCAGACCATCCATTTGCTCTTGCGGCTGATTCGAACTGTTTCATGTAGTTGTTCCATGATGATTTTCCGTCGAAAGTTGGGACTTTAACATGAATAGAACCTCCACTTCCTTCAAATTTCGGCCGTGTCTCCAACTTAAATTTCGTCTCGTCTTCTTTTATCTCCACTGTAATCGGATTGTTACCTCTCTCTGCTGTCCCTGTTTCTTCCATCTTCCTTTCCATCTCTTTAATCTTTTCTTCGAAGGCCAACTTATCGGCAGCAACTTGGTTTTTTAACGAAGATATTCTATCGTCCAGGGCAGACATCTCAGAAGTGACTTTAGAGATTTCTGAAGAGATGTTAGCAGAAACTTTGCTTTCCAGGGAAGAAATCTCGTTAGAAACTTTGCTTTCTAAAGAAGCGATGTCGCCGGAAACTTTCGAAATATCGCCAGAAACTTTGTTCTCTAATGATGCGATATCACCGGAAACTTTGGCTACATCAGAAGAAACTTTCGAAATATCGTCAGAAACTTTGTTCTCCAATTTCGAAATCGACGAGATGACAGCATCTTCAAATATATAAGTCTCTGGATCTAGACCTTCTTCTAGCAAAGCGTTCTTTAGTCGTTGGACTAACTCAGCCTTTTTTCCGGTAGAAGCTAATTCTCTGTCTTCGAGATGTCTTCTTAAATTCGTCACTGTGAGCTCATAAATCGTAGCCATTTTCACAATTTATTTTACGTATTCACTTGTATTATTATTATAAGTCTAATTTATGTTCGATCTCACTTCTGGCACCATTTGTTGTGAATTTATTAAAAGGTTCAATATTTATAACACTTACGGATTTAATTTATTTCTTTATTTATATTAACTTATCTGACAATAATTTATTATATCCGTACGTACAAATTCGCGAGCGCGGGTCTTGAGTATTAACTGCCCTCCATATAAAAATGTTGTATTTATATACGAAATCCTGATATACTAGAACAGCATCGAAAGATCGAGAAGCTTAGCCGGCTCATTCACCATAATTTTGGTTCTAGACTTCCACCGAAATTTCTACAATAAAACAGAATAATTAGTCATAAAAGTTAGGCCAGTATATTTATCGTAACAATACCATTAGTTAAATTACATACACATAAAAACTACTTCGCTTAAAAGGTCGATAAAAGACATTTGCCTTTTTTAAAACTAAGATAACTTTAAAACGTCTTAGGAATTTTGTGTTCGGCGTGGCTCTACTTTATATACATTGTAAAGGTATACTTGGCTTTCATGCGAGTTTAGAAACTCTGGGAATACTAACTATTTAATTCTTCTCAAAGTCATTTTACTCCCGGAAGTTTCCTCAAAGCAAACTTAAGTTTTTTTTAACAAAAAGCTTTCGTAAGTAATTTACCCAAAAAATTCCTTTAGAAACTTTAGAAATGCCGGAATTATCGGAAAACAAACAATTTAACTATGAAAATTACTAATTAAAACGAAAAAGAAATTCCTTACGTTTATTCTGTTTAAAAATTCTTCTGAATTCCTTTTCGTATTTTTCGTGCGCCTATTTTATTTTTAAATAGCGTAAATGCAGTAAAGTCTTTTTAGTACACCAGTTGCTGGGGTTCAAGCAACTCGGAAATATTCCTTGAAACACAAAGAGTGTATAGCCAGTCAGCTTATATTATTTATTAAAAGAAAGAGAAATAGGCGATGGAGCGGATATGCATATTAGAAGTATAAAAATTACTTAAAAAACCCACTTCAAGTCTTTTTTTTATGAAGAAAAAAGTGTATACTGTGTTGCAAATGATAAATGTGGCTACCGAACTTTATTAAACTTTAAAGGTAGGCAGAATCGGCACAGGTAGGTAGGTATCTTAATCATGCAGGTAAAGGTATCTTAATTAAATTTTGTTATACTCAATTTGAAAATACATGATAGCAGTTTTTATGGAAAAAGAGTACAACGCTCTTTATATACGACTGCACAAAGTCGAAACATTTTAAATATCAATGTCTCAGTTTCGTATACGAATTTATAAAAATAATATCACCACTTCGACAAACTTAAAATACAATACTGTTGGAAAATTGGAAAACCAACTATAAACTTTGTATTATTTTCAATTATATTATTGCCACCCCTGAAACTTGCCCGATGTCCGAATACCTTATGTTGTCAAAGGCCACTCTTCCTTGACATTCAGATAGCTTCCGCTTCCTCATAAAAATCACATGCGCCTCCTCGCCCTTACTTCTTCTTAAAGTTCCATCTCCTATCGGAGGTTGGATATCATAACGGCTATGGTCACTTTGTTAGCTGCTGCTCTGAAAAGTTGTAGTGAACTACAGTTAAACCATTCTCTAAGGTTTTTCAGCCAGGAGATGCGTCTTCTTCCTACGCTTCTTCTTCCTTGGATCCTTCCTTGCATAATAATTCTCAGCAGCTCATATTTTTCTCCTCTGGTTATGTGACCCAAATATTCTAGTTTTCTTCTTTTTATGCTGTTCATAATTTCTAACTCCTTATTTAGACGTCGTAGTACCTCAGCATTGGTAATCCTTTGAACCCACTGAATTTTTAATATTCTTCTGTAACACCACATTTCGAACGCTTCTATTTTCCTTATGTGTTGTTTCTTCAATGTCCAAGCTTCCATTCCGTATAGTAAGATAGAAAATATGTAACATCTTAGAGCCCTCAATCTGAGATGCAACTGAAGGTCTCTGTTGGTAAGCATTGTCTTCATTTTCACAAATGCTTGCCTTGCAGTTTCAATGCGGACTTTGATTTCTCTGCTTTGGTCATTTTTGTCATCAACCCAGGTTCCCAGATATTTATATGTCTCTACTTTTTCTATTTGGGTTTGCTCTATCATTAATCTTTCATTTCCATGTTGCGTTTTTGAGACAATCATGAATTTAGTTTTTCTCTTATTTATTTTTAGTCCGTATCTAATGCAATAATCGTTAATTCTATTTACCAATTCTTGTAGCGATTCCAGGGTGTCTGCCATTATAACGGTGTCATCAGCGAATCTTATGTTATTTACTATTCTTCCGTTTACAGAGATTCCATCACCCAGATCCGCTATCGCTTCCTGGAATATGGCTTCACTGTACACGTTAAACAGTAATGGTGACAGAACACAGCCCTGTCTTACTCCTCTCTTTATATCTACATTTTCGGACTTTTGTTCTTCTATCTTTATATTGGCCTTTTGATTCCAATACAGATTAATAATGATTCGTAAGTCTCGTCTGTCTATATCTTTGTTTCTCAGTATTTCTATTAGTTTTTCATGTCGGACCCTGTCGAATGCCTTCTCGAAGTCGATGAAACAGGAATAAATATCTAGGTTCATATCTAAGCATCTTTGAGAGAGGACATTAAAAGCAAACAATGCCTCTCTCGTTCCCAGTCCCTTGCGGAACCCAAACTGAGTATCATCCATATCATCTTCTAGTTTTCTATATAATCTTCCATGAATCACCTTTAGAAATATTTTGAGGGTATGGCTTATTAGTGATATTGTCCTATAGTCTGAACAATCTTTGGCATATACTGTTTTTGGTATTGCTACAAAGGTGGACACCAACCATTCCTGTGGGATTTTTCCAGTTTTATATACTTCATTAAATAGGTCCAGAAGTACAGGTAGAGTTTCATCGTCTAGACATTTCAGTAGTTCCGCAGGTATTTCGTCTGGACCTACAGTTTTTCCGTTTTTTGCGTTTCGTATTGCTTGTTCGATTTCCTCTATTATGATCTCTGGCCCCGTTTCGCTGTCGATTTCTTCCGGTTCTTGCCGATTATCCTCAAACAGATCTGTTATGTATGTCTTCCATTTTTTTAATTTCTCTTTAATTTCTATAATGATTTTTCCATTTGCGTCTTTCAGAAGGGCATCTTTCTTTTTTCTCAGTGTATTTGTCATTTCCTTTATTTTCTTATGCATGTTAAAGCTATCGTACTGTTTAGCATATGCCTCTATTTCACTGCATTGATTAGCAAGCCAGGTGGATTTGGCCTCTTTAATTTTCTTTCCTATCAATCTCTGTAGTTCCTTGTGTTTTGCTTTACTCCTGCCTTTATGTTTCCTTCTTTCCTCCATTAGATCTAAGATTTCTGAAGTCATCCATCTCTGTTTTTTTCTTATTTTTGTCTGCAGTAGCTTTTCTCCTGCCTTTATTAAAGTTTCCTGTACCATGTTCCATTTGTCATTAACATCTGTTGTTTTTATCACGTCTTGTTTGATTTTCTTTAAGTTATCATTTATTTCTTGTTTTTACGCCCTTACAGTCTTATTATATTACTCAAAGTAGAAAGTTGTTCTCAGTAATTTTTCTTTTACACAAAGTTCATGTTAGTTCTCCTTCTCTCCCTATCGCTGTGACGTTCCATATAATGTCACCTCGGGGGAACAATTAAGGGTCTAACCACCTTCTGATATCCCCGGGTGCTCTGTAGAGGGCTTCGAATATACTGTCGAGAGCTCCTCTACTTAAGTCCATTTTCGGGTTATGGACTAGGAAAATATTTATCTTCAGTGTCTTGTCTTGAAAAAGGCAAGATATTTCTTACATGACAATTTCTTCGTCGAAATAAAAACACCAAGTTAAGTTGAAACAATTCTCAGCCACGGAGGATGGAAAATAAATGCAGGAAGCAGAGCCCCGAGAGCACTAAGCTCTCGGAGAGCCCGTGAGGGACTGACTTGGCTGACCTGAAAATCGCCAATATTTATATGCACTGTTCGAGCGATAAATAGGGATTTCCAGGTCAAGAGCCAATGAGAAAATTCGAGGCGGGGCGATGCGCATCGAAATGCGTACTAGTCCACAGACTATGGCATTCGATGACAATAAGAGCAAAGTACTTAATTTACCAAGTGTTTATGTGCATAATATCACACCACAAGAGACAAAATAAAGAATCAGCAACCAACCATTAAAATCCTGTGAGCCAATTTGACAGGTGTGACAAGGGTTTGACGCCCAACAGAAAATTTGTGGACGATCACCTGCTTTTAAAGGAAAAGTAAGTGTTCAACCACGAATTTCCTGTTGGGCATCAAACCTTTGTGACGACCTGTCAAAATGGATTTACTCACATGATTTTGGCTGTTAGTCCAGTCGTCAGAGAATTAATCTCTAAAAATCATACGAACCCGCTGAAGGGTGAAGAATACATTTGCTCAGAATGTCAATTTTGGGACCCTAAAAAGGATGCAAAGAAGTTTACCACTTTTAGCTCCACGTAGGTGAGGAAAAACTGAAACAATCAATTTACCAAGAATCTGTATGCCGTAGAAAAAAATGTTTTAAGTAAAAAATGTAGCTGAGATAATTTTAAATAAATATGTTTATTAGCACTTTTTGTAGATTGAATCGTTCTCTCAAAAACAACGCTTGAAGCGATCGGTGATACATACATGAAATATAACTATGAAACGAATTGGTTTGGTGGCGCCGTATGTACCTATCGCTGTATAGTTTTAAATAAGTTTCACTTTTTACCGTTCAAATTACATACTCACCTTAAATTTTGTCCTATAATGTACCTACACATATAATATATTAATAATAAGTAGTAATAACTAATAATTTACTTTAAATTTTTAACTTTAACTCTGTTATATGTCAGTTCAATATTTATTTCCTTTCGTAATATCAAAGTACGAAATAAGCATGGAGCTATAAAATAACTTTATCGTTTACATTGTTCTTTTCAATTACTACAGATTTTATAAAGAATTACTTTCATATGAAACAAAGATATGTCATAAGTCATAATACATACACCAAAGAAGTTTCCTAAACGACTGTGAAACTTTACATGTGAAACAGATTGACCAATCCAGAGAAACGAGAAACGTTAATGTCTCTTTGAAATGAAAAGATAAATGAAATGTTCGAATAAATAAACGATTTGATATTAGGCCAGTTCTAGATATAAAAGTATTAGTTATTATAGGAGTAGATCTTACAAATATATGAACATTAAAAATTAAATATATTAAATAAAGAGCACTTGAACGTGAAAAGAGCTAAGTTTATATAAAAACATCTGGAAAAAGGGGAAATCTTTCGTTCTAGGCCACACAGGATTTAAAAATTATTAACCAAAATCTCGACATATTTGGCTATAAGAAAAAAAGATATTCTCTTTATTTGATCAGCATCAATTTGTAAACCTTTTTTGTTTATTTATCTACTGCGTCTCGCAGCAGTGATCTATATTAAACATTTTTTATTTGTGTTAACATGACCGAAATATTGATTTTCTATTTTCAAACGTGTTAATAATTTCAGTTCGTTCGTTTTTTTTGACAGATTACACGGAGTTTTGAATTTTGTTAGCTGTTCAACGGTTTCTCCATTTGGTTGAGGATAACGAAATGAAACAGGGGAACGCTTGGGGCAGTTCTGCCAAGATAAAAAGTTCGTAATTATGAATACTTGGTTTTCGTTACCAAAACTCGATCACTTGGAAGTCTCCAAGTGATTGAGAAGACAATCTTGTAAGAAATCAAATTGATTATAAAGCGATTTAAAACTGCACAAAATCGGTAAAGACTTGCCCAGTTGCTGACATTCGATCAGATCATACTCTACTGTGCGCTACAATTACAGTTAGGCTAAAAATAGTCTGAAAAAATAAGCAAACAACCACAATATCACTGGATGCATTTTAAGACCCATGCCCTCTAAAAAAGGTCTCTTGACAAATAAAAAATTGCTGGAAACAAATGAAAACGACAATAAAAAAGACTGGATGACACAAGATATCTTAGATCTAATGGGCATTTTAAGGCAGTACAAATTCAGATACAAAGAAAAATCCGAAAAATAATTAAACTAGCTAAAGGCCAATGGCTACAAGAGTTCTGTCTATAAATTGTAAAGCTGAAGCAACGAAACGACAGCTTTTATTTGCATAAAATACTAAAAAAAATTAACGGCAATTGATTAAAAAATTAATTAAAAGCAGAATTTAAAGTAATAGACCTACTCTAATGGTAGAATTTAAAGTGATATTGAGTAGCAATGTACCGAATGAGAAAATTACATAACAGCAATATTTGAAGACGATCAAAGAATCTACCAAGATATCTAAGAGAAACACAGGCCCACCGATTCTAGTCTCACAAGTACAAAAGACCGTCAACCAAGCGAAACGAAGAAGTGCTGATGGTCCTGACGATACTTACATAAATATTACAACTATTAGATAATGGGATCGTTGCCATTATCACCTCCCTCTTTAACGAGATATACAGCAGTAGCAAATTACCAGATAACTAATTGGAATCATAATTTGTAATTATTCCCAAAAAATTAACGCTTATGAATGTAAAGAATATCGATTTATCAGTTTAATGAGTCACACACTCAAAATTTTTATGAAAATGTTACATTGTCGAATTTATTAACTTTGTGAAGAGATTACTGGTGATAAACAGTTTGATTTCCAAAGCCTTATGGGTACTAGGGTACCAGGGTACTACTTCAAAACATAAGTTTCGAAAAAACATAGTGTTTTATATATTTCAAGAAAACCTTTGATAGAGTATCATATACATAAATATTTTAATACTTAGACTTAGTTGGTCTGGATACGAACTCTTGTGCTCAAAAATCTTTGCTACAATCACACGGCTTGCATTAAGGTGGATCAGGAGGTTTCACCGAAAGTTCCTGTTAAGCGTAGCGTCAGACAGGGATGTGTTATGTCACCGATGCTGTTTAATGCTTTCTCTGAATCAATGTTTGAAATAGCGAAGGAGACAATCGTAGCAAAGGTATTAAAATCGCTGGTAAAATTATTCATAATATCAGATACGCTGATGATACCGCCATAATGGCAGAGAGTCTAGAAGACTTTTAAGCTCTGTCGAAATTAGTAAACAACGAATGTAATGAAAAGAGCTAAACCATCAACGCAAAGACAACGAAACGGATGGTGGTCGGAAAATTTAATATTAAAGGCTCGGTACTAAAACTAGGACTTACGGAGCGGAAACGTTGACTATGAAAGGAAAACAGTGAAAAAGATCCGTGTGACAAGATTCCAAACCGCCAGCTACGACGAATATCAGGAGTGGCTGATGCCATAGAGAGAATAGCAACACTGAAGTGGAACTGGGTAGGTCACGTGAACCGAATGACAGATAACAGATTGACAAAGTGGAGACCAAGAGACAATGTCTACCGAAGCAGAAGTTGTCTACCAACACGTTGGACTGACGATTTAAAACGTTGACATAGGAAGTGGATGCAAGTTGCACAATTCCTATTCCAATTCCAAAAAGCTTTATTGTGTGTAGGTGTCCCCTAAATGGCACATATTTTTACTTAAGTCTTCAAGTACTTTAAAGTCACTTATGACTACTTACTTAAGTACTTATAAGTCACTTATGACTTAAGTCTGTTAGGATTCTGAGCTGATTTTTGACTCATCCGGCAGCGAAGAGTGTTTTTTGACACACCTAAGGCCGGTTTTGGAATGACTTTTAATTATAGCTACCTCCATCTCCTTTTTCTGAACCATCTTTATAGGCTACAATTCAGCACAGTACATCAACGCAGGCCTCATTACACTCTTGTATATATTTCCTTGTAGCCCTTCACCGATTTTTCGATCACATTCGAGTCCCCCGCTCATTTCCTCCTCCCTATTGTTCAGAGTAATTTTTTTCCTCTCCTTCACCAATATCCGCAAAATAGCATTGATTAAGGAGC
Source organism: Diabrotica undecimpunctata (assembly GCF_040954645.1). Classification (NCBI taxonomy): domain Eukaryota; kingdom Metazoa; phylum Arthropoda; class Insecta; order Coleoptera; family Chrysomelidae; genus Diabrotica; species Diabrotica undecimpunctata. The sequence continues at coordinate 38,897,687 of NC_092806.1, read as the reverse complement.
CTCCTCCTTTACTTCTGTCCATACATTTATAACACGATTAAACAGGTAGGGACTCAGTGAAAAAGAATACCAAATCTTTCTTTTTTTTCTTTTCTTCTCCCTATCAACTGTCTCAAAACAAACAAGGTATCCGTTGTTTCCTGGTCCTTACAATTCTGAAAGTTCCCTTTATCTATATACAGTGATATCGTCACGCTCTTCCTCCATGCATTGAACATTCTTTCTTTGTCATATATTCTACTTTTTTCATTTACTACAACACATCAACCCTTTTCTCTCCTAAGAACCTTCCAAATGCTTGTAGATATTTCATCAGGTTCTACTAGCATACCACTTTCTTCATCTTACCTATGAAACAGGTTTATACAGGCGAGTAATATCTACAAAAACCTTAGCTGTCAGTAATGAGATGAGTGCACCTAGGTATAAAAAAGTAAAAGCCGGTGTTATGTTGTGCCAATAAGTCTGGCAGACATAGACTGAAACAGACTGTGATCGGACAGTCAAAAAATCTTTGCGTTTTTAAGATTATGAAACCACAAAATCTCCCAGTTCACTATTATAACCATCAAGCTGCCTGCATAACGTGTGATATCTTCCAAAATTGGTTCCATAATTCCAAGTCTTATTTGAAGAAGAAAAAGTTATCACAAAAGACGCTTTTTCTGGATAATGCTGGTGCTTATTCCAATGAGATAGCCCTAAGATCTGACGAGTAAAATTTCTTTGTTCTTCCTTTTCTAGCCTATGTTACATAAATTGCTTAACCAATGGATGAAGGTGTTATTGAAACAATAAAATGACTCTACCGAAGATAATTTATGATAAAATTGATTTGATAAAGTTTTGGAAATCGTTCACCTTTTGCAATTTTTACTTACAAAATAGCTTTTTACAAAATGATTACGCTGGCGAAAGTTAAAAGCATCATGGAATATTATGATAAAAAGAACTGATAAAATAAGGTTGAGACGTGGACACAGTGTGACAAAGATTAGCCAGATTATTAGCTCCTTAGGAACGACGATGTTGTCGAACTAGTTTTGAAACAGCCCGGCACGTCACAACCTGATTCATTCGAAAACGAGAGTCAAGACAAAGAAAATGATGAGACAGTATCAATCTAAAGAGTAACTCTTCAGAAGGATGAAAAGACTGCATATGTTCTTCTTCTTGATGTGCCTATCCGTTACGAATGTTGGCGATCATCATGGCAATCTTTATCTTATCTGCAGCAACGCGGAAATGCTGCACAGATGTTGTATTGAACCAGATTCTGAGGTTCTTTAACCAAGATGTTCTTCTTCTTCCTGGACCTCGTTTTCCAAATATTTTTCCTTGCAGGATGGCTTGAAGGAGAGCATATGTGGATTCATTTCGTATAATATGTCCGAAGAATTTTAACTTTTGAGATTTGATGGTGGTCAGTACCTCTCTGACCACTTGATTTATTCTTCTGAGGACCTCCTCATTTGTGACTGGGTCAGTCCACTGGATCTTAAGTATTATCAATGTAGCCACATCTCAAATGCTTCCAGTTTTCTGCAAATATCCTCGTTGAAGGTCCACGATTCAACACCATAAAAAGGGACAAAGAAGACGTAGCTTCGCAACATTCTTACTTTTGTATCAAGGGAGAAGTAGTGACTCTTGAAGAAGGCCCCCATCCGATTGAAGGTTGATCTAGCTTTTTCGATGCGTGTTCTAATCTCCTGGTTGTTGGTCTATTCTTCATTTATTAGGGTGCCGAGGTAGTTGTAGTGCGTCACTCTTTCTACAGGGAATTGGTTGACGTAGAGCTGACCATCTGTTATCCTTGCTGCATATGTTATGCTAGACTATTTTGAGCAATGAGAATATTTGGACCTTATCGACATTTTAAACTTACGCAAACTACAGCAGACGATTAGAAATCGAAGACTTTGACACAGCTCGAAATGACCGAATTTGGTTTAAAAACTTAGCTACTTAAACAATGGGTCAGAGATATTTAAAGACGGACAATACAAGATATTACAATGACCACTACACTTCCTCTAGAAAGTCAGGACTTAAGAGGGAAAGCTACTTAAAATACATAACCGCTCTAGATAAATGTCGGTCAGATGGGCAAATGCTCTAGTGGGGGTGCGGTCGAAGCCTGGTCCGACGTACAGAAAAATAAAAAAGGCTAACGTAGTAGTTTAAAATTCTAAATGAATCTGCAACTTAAACTAGAATACGATGGTGTCTGATTTGGTTATGGTGAAGCAGTACGACAAGCGAAAGGACTTGCAGTTTGGTGATACTCATAGATCTCTACCGGAAGGGCGCGAAGCCTAATATACCGGTTTATATATGTAAATGAAAGTTAGTCTTCACTGTAGGTAGATATGTATGTGTTGTACTCAATATCCGAATTTGACCATTGACCGAAATTTATACCCACAACGCGTTGTGAATTTCATTTATTTCTCACATCGCATTTTGGGTATTTTTGACGTGCACATAACGCGGTGTTGGTAAATTACAATGACCGACAATACAACACGAAACTACGAAGACGGTCGGAAACACACGACGAATTTCGCTTTATGGCCAACATAAATACGTACAAAGGGAAATACAGAAGTCGCATATGGAATCTTACCGGTAACACGAGTTTTATTCAGTGTAGTTTCTGATAATTTCTAATACAATGGGTGAATCAATCGAAAACCTTAAAAAGGAATTCGAGGATGGTTTGAATAAACTTTACGTGGAGTCAAGTATTAGATCTACGCTACTTTTAAAAGGCGACTATAAAAAAACTAATTTATAAGGTTAAAGAAGCACAATAATTGCGAAGATTCAACAAAGGACTATTATCTAAACATTATCGAAGACTCAATGGATATGAATAGACTTCGGCAAATATGCATATTGCATATTTTGCATATTGTGCATATTTTATGCAAATATTTCATATTTTGGCATATTTGTATAAAAGTTTGCATAAAGTGCATAAAAGTTCAGATTTTTATACTGTATTTGAAAATTTTTAAACATACCAATTTATTTCAATTCTTGTATACAATTTTGTAGTCATTTTAATCAAGAAATGATCTAAGTACGTAATCTCTACAGGTACAAAACATTTACAATTTCAAAGAAGATCAATTTAAGTAGCCCTCAACATTCTTAGAAAGTCTCGGTCACTGAGGCATTCAGTTGTTGGATAATCGCTTAGGGTTCGCTCATTTGCATTTTATGATCTAATCTAATCTAATCCCCAAATCTATCTACAATTTATTGTATCTTAACAGCAGGTAAACGGCTAATAGTTTTGTTCCTAATTTAGGGATTTTCCAAAATCTCCCAGTTTATTGAATTAGGTACCTAAACATTTCTAATTTGATGCTCAGATTTGTAAATCATTTTTGTTTTGATATTCAAAGCGTAAACACTCGTTGTGCGTAACAAAAAGAAAGATTGTGATTTTATAATGCCTAAAACAACCAGTGCTTCAACTTGGATTAAACCTTATAAAGAGCTGTCTATGGATATGGGAAAAATCTACTGTTCAGTCTGTGGCAAAATTGTAAGTATCTAATATTTTCTATTAAATATCTAATATTTCATACATACAGGGTGTTTCCAAATGACACTTACAACGTTTGACTGTAGATACTTCTCGAAAAATTGAACAAAACGATATAGTTAATGAGGGGTCAAACTTATTTACTTTTCGAGATACAGGGTGTTAAAATTAAAAAAAATTAAATTCTTTTAGTTAATAACAACAATAACTTTAAAACCAATAAACGTATTTACTTGAAATTTAGTACTCGTAGGTTGTTTTTAAATGAAAAATAGCTTCCTTTAGTGAGAAAAAATTGTCCATGGTACAATACAATGGTGTGTATTTAGAAAAATTTTTCACCTTTACTTTTTTTTATGAAGTCAGCTATTCTAAAACACAATTATTTTTATTGTAATTGAATTAACAAAAAAAAACTTTTGTTGAATTTTAAAATAAGTTATATGATGTACTAATGGTTAGTAACAAAAACTAATTTGTGGATTAGTACTGCATTTAAAACACTTAGCGAGTGTTTTTTTTTCCAAACCAGTTATTTGATTAACCAAAAACACCTTGTATATTTTTATATTTTAAAGGTTGGGTTAAAATAAAGGTTTTTATTTTTATTTATAGATAGCATGTGAGAAGAAATTTCAGATAGACCAACATGTGAGAACTGCTTCACACATTGCAAAAAAAGGAAAAATAGGAGGAAAACATCAAACTTCAATGGCTAAATGTTTCCAATCTACTTCAAAAAAATTAGATGAGCAAGAAACTTTTAATGAAGACTTGTGTCGCGCATTAGTGTCTACAAACATACCGCTTTCAAAATTAGCAAATGTAAATTTTAGTTCGTTTCTAAAAAAATATTGCAAACTTAATGTTCCAAGTGATCGGTCTCTAAGAAGAAATAATGTGAACGGGCTATACTCGTCGGTGTTAATTAATATTAAGGAAGAAATTGCAGATAATTATTTTGACATATCTGTAGACGAAACCACTGATTCCTCAGGAAAGTATATTGCTCATTTATTGATTGGTGTTCTTAAAGAAGATACCTTACCAAAATCTCATCTTATTTCATGCCAGCAACTTGAGAAAACAAATGCTTTAACAATTTTGCGTTTTATACAAGAAACATTAGCAACTTTTTTTCTTCCGACAACTATTCCTTCTAATAAATTACTGCTTATTTTATCGGATGCTGCTCCTTATATGGTGAAAGCAGGACAAAATTTAAAAATATTTTTCCCAGATTTAATACATGTTACTTGTGTAGCGCATGGATTAAACAGAGTTGCAGAGGAAATACGAAAAAAGTTTCCTCTTGTAAATACCATGATATCCAGTGTCAAAAAAGTATTTCTTAAATCTCCTATAAGAATTCAACTTTATAAAGAAATGCTATCTAACATTCCTCTTCCACCACAACCTATTTTAACGCGATGGGGAACATGGTTAGAAGCAGCTAATTTTTATGCAGATCATTTTGTTAAAATAAAGAACATAATTGATACGTTAACAGATGAAAGTTCCCAATCTCTTTTGGATTCTAAACAAACTTTTCAGAGTAACTTGCTTCAACAAGAACTTTCATTTATAAAATCAAATTTTAGTTTTGTTCAAAAAACAATTACTCAGTTAGAATCACCAAAACTGTCATTGTTCGAAAGTACAGCATTAATAAAATAATTTGCGTCATGTTGTCGGAACGTTAAAGGTAATATTGGAAAAGATATTTTAAAAAAATTTGAAGCTACTATGGAAAAAAATAAAGGTTACCATATTCTTTCTGAAGTAGTCAGTGTTCTAGCTGGAAATATTTCGGAAACAATTAATTTAGAACCAAATGTTTTGGTTAGTTTGAAAAATGCTCCCGTTAAATCAGTTGATGTTGAACGAAGTTTTTCCATATATAAATATATGTACTCAGACAGAAGCCACAAGTTTTTGTTAGAAAATTTTGAACACCAGTTGGTCATTTATTGTTACCATAATTCTAAATAAGTTTATTCATACTTAAAAATGATGTAGTTACTTAAAATAAATGTAAATCTTAATGAATAGTAGGAAATATTTAGTTATGTACACTTTTTTTTTTAAATAAAATTGTTACTATTTTACGATTTTTTTATTTATTTGTATGCATATTTTGTAAAATATTTGCATATTTTCGGGTAAACACGTGCATATTTATGAGCATATTTTCTACATTTTTATTTGCATATTTGCCGAAGTCTAGATATGAATTATTAAGTATTGGAAAAAATAAACATCTGACAGCCAAAAGACACACTAACGAAGAGGAAATCAAATTTTTTGTTCATAGTGAGCAATTATTTGATATTGTGCATACAGCCCACATAAATATAGGACATAAAGGAGAAAAAAGTAGGTACATATTTCCGTTTTTTTAACTATGCGTTAGGCACCGTCTTTAGGTAACTCTCTCTCTCTCTCTCTCTCTCTCTCTGGCAAGTTCTTGTCAAAAAGTCTTTAAACATTTTTTTATTGTTTATAGGAATGGAACATGAGTTAAAGAAAAAATACGCAAATATAACCCGAGAAATTATAAACTTGTACCGTAATAAATTCAAATTATGCCATTTAAAGAAAAAAAAGACAGGATTGGTTCTCAAACCTATAATTTCTAAATTATATGAATTGTAGATGTCAGGTGATTATAAGGAGCTAATGATTTTTAGATATGAAAAAATAATATTAATCATATTGTAGGTTGACCTGATAGATATGCAACAGCCCGATGGTCCATATAACTTTATTTTAAACTAACAGGATCATTTAACTAAATTTTTGTTTTCGAGACCATTGGAAACCAAAACAGACAGCACTTGAAGTGGCTGACCACTTGGTTGATATTTTTTGTTTAGTAGGTGCTTCATTTATCTTGCAAAGTGATAACGGCCCTGAGTTTGCCAACTCGGTTATTGTAGAACTAACTACTATGTGGTCTTGTCTGAAAATAGTTCACGGTCGACAAAGACACTCACAAAGTCAAGGCTCTGTAGATAGGGCTAATCAAGATGTCCGAGATATGTTGATTACCTGAGTAAACGATATTAATAATACAAAATGGTCCGAAGGGTTGAGCCCTTATGAGGCCATGTTTGGCAGTAGACAAACCAATTGTTTAGAAGATGCAGACCTTCCGAAAGATATCCTTGATAAACTACAAAATGAAAAAGACTTGGAAGAATTAATAAATAGCATGGAAAGTGAACATATTGATGATTATTTAAAAAATGGAGAAGAAAGTAATAGTGTAGAACCCTGCCAAGAGAATTTAGAGAATCAAGACAAATATATGAATGAATCTTTAGCAATCCTGGACAATAATAACCTGATTAAAATAATGATGATGCGCCCAATATACAAGAAGGCAAAGTTGACGGCAATTTCAATGATCAGTTAACCCAAAGAAGTAAGAGTATATTGAATGAGAGAGAAAAATCACATAAAATGATGAGGGTTCATCCATCAAAGATGATATGTGAGTCAAATAAACGATTTGCTCCTTTAAAAAAGAAGCAAATTTTTTATTTCACTCAACTCTTTTATTCAATTAAAAAAGGGACCTATGTTTTGATTCGAGTACCGGATGTTGATAGAGCTCGATTAACTCCAAGAAATGTATTAGCCATTTGTTGGAAAATCAACTAATTTGTCACTACTCCAATTTAATCTAACGCCGCCATTGTAATTTGCATATCAAATATTATCTGTTATTGGTTAAAAAAGACCAGACGATCGTCAGCATATTTGACACCTCTCCAGCCCGCATACCCCTTTGTAGGTACCAGTCACGTTGTTCTCGCTCTCTCTCCCTGTCTTCCTCTCTCTCTTACCCGTTCTACACAAGATACAAGAGCAAAGTAGTTTAGCATTGTAAAGTGTATTTGTTGTAAAGTGTATACATAAAAGGTATATTGTGGAAGTAGACTAAACCGCTAATAAAAGTGTTGTGTATAATTTCACCCCCATAAGAGGCAAACAAACGAATCAGCTACCCCACAAATCCTGTAACACAACCTCGATAGGTTACTACGAGGGTTTGTTGCTCTACGGGAAATTGGTGGAAATAATCCATTCATTTCCCTTTACCATTGTTTCTGAAATTAATAATGATGGCTTGTACAAACTCAGTACTGAGAATGGACCAATGAATAGATTATTTTCAAGTAATGAACTTCTTCAAACCGATTCGCAATTCATGTTTGAATCAAATGATATTACTAGTAAAAAAATACCTTTGAGAACTGCAGCAAATATGTCATCCAAAGGTTCTGGACAAGGTTTTCTCAGATGCAACTATAAAAGGTTTTGTGGCGACAATAAAGGAACAAACAATGTAATTCAAAGTGTCGTGGATTGTTGACAGGCAAAAATAAATGAAGAAATTTGGTTCTAAAAATTTTTGTGTTTAAAACTTATTTTTATCTGCATTTCTTTAAATAGAATTAGAAGTTTAGTTATGTGGGTATTTGTATTTTTATTTACATCATTTAGCATCATTTATATCTTTTATAGCCATCATTTTTATTAACGTATTTTTATTTACATTTTTACATAACGCGAAAAATCGTCGTGTGTGTCCGACGGTCTTCGTAGTTTCGCATTGTGGGTCTTCGCATTATATCCACAATGCGTTTGTGCACGTCAAAAATACCCGAAACTCGATGTGAGAAATTAACGAAACTCACAACGCGTTTTGGGTATAAATTTCGGTCAATGACCGAATTCGGTTATTAAGTACAATTTATGTATGTAATAAATGTACATATATAGGAAATAAATGTTCGGCTTATCCGTGTCACATCCGATCCCATCAAACACGCATAATCGGGGTTCTACTGTACTAGTCGCAAAAAAATTAAGAAATGTGTGAAGACCGTGAACACCGTCTGTTTTCTCGCACATGCTCTTCTTATATAGTAGCATTTTAATTTGTTAAATAAACTGAATTCAAAAAATACTTAGTTGAAATACTTTTTTAAATATCCGCCATTTTAAAAACTAAGATTTTCTCTTGTTAAACTCTAAATATGGCCTAACGGTATCAAGAGAACGCAAAAACAACTCTCTTGGTACATGCAGATTCCAATTTCGCTGAAAAATAATGAACATGAATCTTTTATTTCCGCCGTGCTCTCGAATTTATTAGAAAAACTAACGAAATGCGCGTCGCTACTCTCACATCAAAGTAAAAACTTTGTGTACTCCAGTAAATTGATATCAAATAACGTTGGTTCTTTTCTTTGTATTTTGAGTCACATGTTGTTAGTGTGCCTTCGGTTCAATTTGGATTATAATGAGATCCGTTTTTTGGTTTAGGGTTTATGTCGAACTCGGTATGTAGTGGATTGAATTTCTTAACAAAAATATATACCTTTACGTTACATTTAATTTTACGAAGCACGTAAATATATAGTGAAGATATCTTTATATGTGTATTGATTTTAAAATTGTTTTGCTCTTTTACTTATTTTCATTATTATTCTTAATATATTCCTAACAAATATTTTTTTTTCTGGAGCGTACCGGGATTCGACCCATGAACCCACTAGACCAGAGGTTCGGTATTTTTTTTGGCGCAACCCTATTTTGATAAATAAAGAAATTACCTTGTAATTTGAATATTTTTTATGTAAGACTGTAAAAGAAGGAAGAAATTATGAATGAAAAATAATATTGTAACGAATACAAAATATTTATTATACAAAGATAAATACAATTAAGTTATTAACTATAACTATTTCAATGTGAAGAATGAAATGTTTTCACACATAATAGTATTAAAATTATTCTTAATGTCTGACAACTGAATACGAAGCTGCATCCAGCCTATTTCTGAATTTGTTTTTAGCATAACCGGAAGCTGAAAGACGGAAAAAAGGAAGTAGAACCATGATAGCTTTTTCAGCGATTGCGGTGTATTCATCTTTAAGTGCAATCCAAAGGTCATTCAGATTAGAATCTTGTGATTCGAATTTTTGTTTTAGAAGGGATGAACACTTAATGTCGATCAAATTCTCATGCTTTGGCATAGTTAACATCGATGGTTTGGTATGCTTTGTGAATGGATTCTGAACCCAGTTGATGTCCTGTAACTTCTTCGGGAAATAATCTTTCAAGGATTTTTCGAGGTTAATTAAATGTTCAATTATGTTTTTTTCCACATCTGAGGTTACTCCTAACTCATTCCCTTCCAAGAAGGTTTTTAAAAGAGTAAAACATTGGTAATTTTTTTGTTCCACACATTCTATCGAGAAGCAAATTTTGTTTTTAAGGGAAGATATTTTGTCTTTTACTGTAAATGAGGTTACTGTTCTTCTTTGTAGGGACTGGCAGAATAAGTTGCGTTTATCAAATATATCAGCTAAGTAAGCCAATATCATCAACCATTGCTCAACAAGCGTACTAACGCGTATCAACAGATACAGAAATAGGTTGTTCAGCAAAGAATATCGTAAGCTCGTTGCGCAATTCAAATAATCTTGATAAAACTTTTCCTCTTGAAAGCCATCTTATGTACTTCCGTGTGAAGCAAAAGTGATTGATGCTGACTTCTTACTTCTTCACACGCTTTTTTAAAAAGCCTCGACTGGAGTGGACGTGATTTAACGTAGTTAATAATTTGTACGGCTTGATCGAGAACTTTCTTTAAAGCCGATGACATTTTTTTCGCGACAAGAGCATGGCGATGTACAACGCAGTAACTGCTACTACAACTGGGTATACTATTTTTTATTCTTGTTACATTTCCTTTTATTTTAACGATCATAGCTTCAGCTGCGTCGTTGTACACATCAATACATTTGTTTCAGTCAATATGGTGTTTAGTCATATAATTATCAATGATTTTAAAAATTTTTTCTCCTGTTGTGTTGGTCTCAGGGTGTACAGAGAAACAAATCTTCAATTGATTCTTCGAAGGGGTATCTCACGAAAACAAGCAGTATTGATAACCCGACGACATCTGTACTTTTGTGAAGTTGTAACGCAAACATCTCACTGTCTTTCAACCTACAGATTTATTCATCTTCAATGTGGTCTAAAATCTTATGAATTCGCTCAGATATGATGTTATTGGAACACTGAACTGCTGCAACTTTTTTGCTGCATCTTCTCTGAGTACGCAACTGACGATATCTGAAATACATGGCTTGATTAAATTCTCTGCAATCGTGTGTGGTTTACCAGCAAGAGTAATTCTGTAACTTTGCATGAATGATGCTTGTGTTGCGTTCTCATTACCTATCTGTTTTAACATAAATCTCTGTAAAGCAGCAATACCGGTTTTATGTACTTCTTTGTGTCTTTCAAAAAAGCTTACCCTTTTATCGTTCAGTTGCGGATGATTGGTGTCAAGATGCCGTTTAAACTTTGCAGGTACAAGAGAGCTATTGCACATAATTTTACTGCAAATAACGCATTGTCCATCTGGATTCTTAGCAACTCCTACAGGAATAAATCCAAAGGACAAGTAGGATTCATTATATTTTCCCTATTTTGAAATAGTTCTCTCCTTAGATTCAGCCTTTTTGTTGGTCGGTGTACTTTGTCGGTCTTATCCAGCACCAGAGTCTTTTGTATTTACTTCCGTACTCTGTAATAAATTGTTAATGATCAGCAAACGACATTGATAAATAACGAGCAACAACTATAAATACACTTTATAAATATAAACAACAAAAATATTAAATGAAAAGTAAAAGTGATCATTGGTAAGACTATATTAAATAGGTTAGGTAAATAAAACTTCTTTACAGAACAACCAGCAACGGCTTCTTCTGAAATATTCTGTAGACTCTGCTAGTAAATGTGATTCAACACTTTTGCTACTTGCAAGACGTCCCGTTTTGAGCCAATTATTCATTATTATAAACTGAAACAAAAAGGAAAACCTTAATTTAATAAAATAACACGATGCCCACGACAGTTATTTTAATCGGTTCCTAAATCTTGATTAGTTACAAAATGTACACATTCGGTACTTATAAAAATAAGTAAAAACATCAAGTTATATCATTTGCATTTGATTTCGAACAGTGTGCTTAAAAATATTTACGAATAAGCAAAAACTTCGCCCCCCCCCCGCGTACCGTTGCGATGCGCAACTCGCCCATTACAAGAGCACTCACGTGCCGCAGCTCCAGTACTTCTCAAGGGTGGGTAGTCGGTGGCTTACCCTACCCTCACCACTCAACCAAATGGTTTGATGTTTGCAGCGCACCATACCGGGGTTTAACCCATTAACCGCCAAGGTATGAAATATGTAAATTTTTTATAAAAATAATATAAGGGTTAATTATTTATGGTGTTTTAAAGACAAAACTGGATATAATTTTTTTTTAGGTTACAGGGTGTTCTAAAAAAATAATGTTGCGTTTTTGCATCAATGGCGGAATCTGTTAAGAAATTATGGATTACTTTTATGGATTATGAGATTTATTTCAAAATTAAAGATACAAAAGTAGTAAAACTAAATAAAATATTTGTAAAAAAACTGTAAAACCTAATATTACAATTTATGGAAGCTGTCAAAACATGTAGAGTGTAAATGTACATTGCACTTCTGACACATATATATATATATATATATATATAGTTTGGCTTTTACATTGTCTGCATCTTTTTCTTGACTTTTCAGGGTGGCGTATTACGATGTGGTTCACTTTGTCAGTTCTCATTTCTTTCGGTATTTCTGACTTTGTTGGCCTTCCTCGTCCTTTGTATTTAGGAGCTGATGTACCCTCATCGTCGCTGGCTGATAATGAATTACTTTCTTCTGATTTTATTAGCGCCATAACAATATAAGAGCGAAACTCTAATTGCGATATTGTAGAGTCATTTGCCAATTTATAAATTTTCCATGCATTGACGATTGTACTGTCTATAGTATTTATAAAAAGAGGCCACCACCATTTCTTTCCTCTTACTCTTATACGATAATTGGCTATGCCGTTATCGTGTAAATCAACACCCCCCATATTTTTGTTGTATTCTTTTATTAGAAATGGCTGGTCTACACTTACTTCTTTTCGTTGTTTTCTATCATACCGTTTTACTTGCTGAATTGGATTTATTGGTATATTATTTGACGTCATAATAACGATTGAATTATCATTCCATTTAACTACACAAATTTTGGATTTTAAATCATATCTAAAATCGAAAGCACCTCTGCGCCCTTTTTTTAAATCATTTGAGCTATCTAAAGGACACTTTTGGATTCTGTTTTCCCGCACAGTTCCTGTGGCGTATATATTATTTTCAGTAAGATATTGAAATAGTTTAAAAGACGAAAACAAATTGTCAAAAAATATTCTGTGTTGAGAAGGAAATTCAAGAACTTTTAATAGATCTATAACAACATCTGCTCCCAGTCCCATATCACTTTTATGTTCTCGTGCTCCAGCGTATGGACTAAACTGAAACAAATATCCATCTTGAGAACAAACACACCAAATTTTAAAACCGAAGCGAACAGGCTTCCCTTTGATGAACATTTTAGCGGAGTGTCTACCAAAATAAAGAACCATTTCCTCATCGACTGATAAATTTTGTGAAAATACACCAAACTGCAGATTTCTTTTGTTTATTTTGTCAAATAATGGGCGCAATTTAGCAAACTTATCTTGCTTGTCAAGTTGAGCATTATCACATACATGTATATATTTTTTTATATTGCGAAACTTATTTCGACTCATGCAATTTTTAATTAATGGTACTCCCTTGTCCTCATCTCTGCTCCAATACATCTCCATTTGTGGCAACGTGTGATATCCTGACAAGATCAAAATAGCAATAAATTTCTTTAAATCAGATACTGTCATTGAAAAATCATGTCGATTGTTGTCCTTGGCATATTTTAAAGTGTATTTTAAAATCATGTCTAATAATTCCTCGTCAAAAAAATTATAAAATACTTCAACTGGTGATTTACCGTAAAGCATGTCCTTTATACGTTGTTTTTGAATGTGCTCCTGCGATTCCGGAAAATTACTGTATACGGGGTCCCTTTTGCTCCAGTTTGGATTATATTGAACAGATTTTGCCCTCTTTGAAGTAGCCTGGCTTGTAGAAGGTTCATTATAATTATCTTCAAATTCATTTGTGTTGTCCTCAGCCATCAATTCGAATGTCCCAGCAGTGTCTTGAGGCTTATCATGGCCTATAAGTAATAAAAAAATAAAAGTTACATAACAGTATCTTATATAATTATACCGTATAATACCTTCCAATAAATTGTCATCTATTTCCTCTTCATCAGTAAGCTCATCGACATCTGGTGGTATTATAACAGCATCAATTTCGGTCTCATTTTGAATTTCTTCAATAGCAGCTTCCAATTCTTGAATAGTAAGAGGTCTATTCCGATCATAATTATCTTTCCAGTTATTTTTGCCAGAACTCATTATATATGTTTTATCCGCAACAATACAGAGAAACACAATTATTGCTGTATATGCTTATACTAAAACGCTCAAGACAAGACTGAACTAGTCAAATACGGTTACACTCGATTTGTCACGTAGCGTAGGCGGTATTACCTAGAGACAGCACATTCCGCCGTTGATGCGAAAACGCAACAATAAGTTTGAATGCATGTAACTTTTTCTTGATAAAATTATTTAATTTTTTTGTATGGTTATTGCTAAATCTGTAGTTTATGCTTTATAAAAATCATATAAACCATTATATTATAAGCAAAGTGAAAATTCTACAAGAAGATTATATAGTCATGACGAATCATGTAAAAAACTGCTGAAGAAATTAATTTATAATAGATAAACAATTAATTATATTTGTTCTATAAAATATATTTCAATATCATCAAGCCTTTAGGAATTAAAACATATAAAGAATTTTCTAAAAACAAAATATTTAGTTGTATAAAAAAAATTCCTTTTAAAATGTTGCGTTTTCGCATCAACGGCGCTTAATGGGTTAAGCGAAAAGTCGTAATTAGATGTAATTATGAGTCTTTTCTACGAATGTTTTATTTAACTGTCGGACGGACGCGGCACTCCTGCGACCTTTCTACGGAACGCAAGGTTCTGCGGACCACCATTTATGAACCGCTGCACTAGACTACTCACTTTTTAATAGCGTACATATAACATAATGCCCCAACTCGGTGGCGCCACCAGATCATGTTACCCGTCTGGTGGCCGGGTTCGGTCACCAGAACGACAACAATTTCTGGTGGCGCAACCAGTTGCCGTAGTCTAATATGTCGCATTTACTTAAATGCCCCGTGACGTACTGAGTCACTGGTGGAGCAACTTGGTGGTGCCACCAGTTGCCTAGTCTAATAGCGACCTAAGTGAGTGTGCTGCCCCGATTAATAACCAGATCTACGCACACATACTACGTTCATAAACTAGTAATTTTAAATTGCTTTAAGTGAGCATTTAAAAAAATATTTTGTTGTTCTTCCTCTTTTTCTACGAATGAATCCTTATACCTTTCAGTGTCAGATTGTTTATTTTAATTTTGTGGCTTATCCATATTTTCCAGATTTTTTAGTTTGTAGTGATTTCTATCATTTCTTCAATTATCCGCTGCTTTGCCCATTTTCGTTTACTCTATCCATTTTTTCTTTGGTCTTCCCTTTTTTCTTTTCTTTATTCTCTTTTATTTTATTATCTTCTTAGTTAAATTTTTTGGGGTTTTCTGACTAGATGCCGTGGACAAATTCGGTTGTAATTATAATTTTGAATTTTTTTTAATACGACGAGGATAAAATAAAATGTTGAAGTCGTGGTGTAAAATATATTTTATTGACAGGCACTAAATTATTACACTATAGTTGTTGTTAATTTAAAAATTTATAATAGACTGCGTCACAAACTAGTCCCGAAGCTACATTTATTATCTCACTAAAATGCTACGATTCATCAAATAAGTACATTGCCCTCTGCATAGAACAAAAACCTTCGACTTTTGAAAGCTGGCAAATATAATTTGAACCGAAAAAATCATTGCAGGCATTTCCTTAGTATATATTAGGCAGTCTATAGTTTGCAGGAAGTTAACCAAACTGTAATTAAGCAACTAATCGATATTAGTTTCACAGGAAATTAAGATTATTGTGAGATTACAAATTAATGGACTAATTTGTGATTGAACATGCCGGTTCCATCCTAACAGTTTCCTCTCTATTTTTTCTGGTACAGGATCTTCATTTATTTGTTATCTAATTTCTTGATTTCTGTATTTATCCATCTTGGTTTGTCCAGCAATAATTATTGCGTCTACTTGTATCCGTTTCCATGTATTTTTAGGAAACCCTCTATTACAAACCCGTAGTACGGCAGCTCATTGACTTATTGTATATCTTATTTATATTTATTTATGGTACCCATAATAGCTTGTACAGGTCTAATGAATGGGCACCATATATTTTTGGAATCACTTAGTAGTCTTTAAAAGTGTTTTAAAGCACTTGAAAGCCTGCGATCTAGTACCACAAAGTCACGCAATATATGGTTGACACAAACGATTGGAGAGCAACGGGTGTGGACTAATATAAAACTAATATTCATTTTAATGATTTTTTTGCTCCCTTCATACCACAAGCACTGCAAATCTAAAAGCTTTCTTTGGTATTTTAGATCACTTTTTTAAATCCTCAACACAGATATAATACACCTTTTGAGGGACTCAATTTTGTCTTGATTATCGAGTTTGACACCAAAATATGCAAAGCACACTTCCTTTACTAAGTCAGTTATATTTCTTGGATGTTTTTTAATAACAAAATCACCATATAAGTAGTAAAATGTATTAGGACAGTTTTTACAACCAGAACTAGCCGCACTTAAAGCATATGTATCAAACACTGAAAAGTGAGGTTATGTTTATTGCAATAAAACAACATTCAGCTGTTAGTGAAGAAGAAAAACAGACAGAGAAAAATTAGTGGTGCATATTTTATCAGCGTTACTTACCTAGTAACATTTGACTTCTGCGCTTGTTTAACTGAATTAAAATAAAATAAACCGACAAAATTGCAACTTATTTAATTTTAAATATTAAATTGTAAAAATTGGTGGATGATACTGCATAAATTATGATTCTCGGCCTCAGCACACCAAAATACATAAAATAGAAGTAATTTTATCGAAAAAGTTGTTTCATCGTTGGCCTTTACTATTTTTAGGTGACTGTCTTTTATATGTCTTTACTGAGTCACTATCTTATTAATTATTTTTGGGTATATGGTCACACAGTGACCATAAGAGAATCAAATAAAATGACAAAAATGGATTTTCCCCATTTTTTGCAGACCTATTGCATATTCTCGAATCTATATTTATTAGTTTTCTTTCTTTCAGGAGGTTCCTTTAACTTTGTCATTGCCAACAGGTTTTGACAAAGGATGGCAGTTGGATATCCAAGGAAGAGTGAAAATTTTGCCAGCCAATTTCTTTGTCAATTTGCAAGATGGACCTCAATTGTGGCCTCATCCCAACATATATCTTCATTTAAGTCCTCGATTTGGTAAGAATGAAAATTAAAATAATGCTTTAAACAATACAAATTGTAACAGTTTTACCTTTTGTGTTATAATACTATTACATTCAAATATTGTTGAAAATGACTATAATCTCTAATGATAAAAACATTCTTAACATATTTTGATTTTTAATCTTCATACGGTTAAGATATCAAAGGAAACGTTCAATTAATACGTTTCGCACCCGGTATCTGATTGTAATATTATAAGGTCTATTAAAAAAAATGGAAAGAATATAGGTAGTTGCCCCATCCAATATGGAAAACACACAAAGCTTAATTAGAGCGACTAAAGGAAAAGGTATATAATTGCAGATTACTTAGACAGCATCATTAATACAAAGTATATAAAACTATATAAAATGACCATTTAATGGTATGGCCAGAAGATCTAGAAGTCGTAACATAGACGTTGGAACTCGTAAGAAATTTTAACCACATAGACTTACAAAATAAAATAAAACTAAGAACAGGTATTGCCCTAAAAAATATTTACATAGCATTAAAAATATATTATGTTTCATTTTTTCTTTCACCGTACCGCCTATGCCATAGAATACTAGCTTGAACCGAGTCCTCTTTGGGTGTATAGATCTGCTACCGCTGAGCTTCTGGACGTCTGCTTCAGTAAGTACTATTTTTGGCGCTGAACCTAATTCCTACTTTGCTCCTGGCCTCTCTGCTGTGAAACACTGCAGAAACTGAAAATGCATACAATATCACCGCTCTAACGTAGGCCTGCTATAATTGGATCTTCTTGACCTAAAATAAACGACTGGTCCTAAATATGTAAGGTTGGATCATTATCTTCGCCTTTCTCTTAATTTGTTGTATTTATCTTGTGAAACTGAGTCTTGTGTCGAGGTGAACTCCCAGAAGCTTCACGGCTTCTTCTCCTAGAATTCTATTCACTCTTATTATGATTTCTTCTCTGAGTGGAAAATAGTGGCCAAAAATCTACGGAAGGACATCCTGCTGTAATGTCATCACACACTGGCGACATTTAGAGTACGTTTATCTTCTTATGTACTCGGGAAACGATATGAAGAACCACACTTTATTGCAAAACTACTCTGATACACACGGTCTGATCATACTCATCGACAAAACACCAATCATTGATAGCTCTTCACCAACACCTGATAGATCTTTTATTTTGTCCTTGGTATACCCATAACTCTTGTATTAAGGTGACATCAAACCTTCTCATATCATCAGTAAGTTCTGCTGAAGGTTCAGCCGTAGGACTTGGATTAAAATCATTCAGACCCATTTGAGACAGAGACCGACTCCCGCAAGGCGTCTCTGCTCATTCCTTTTATATTGGTATTTGTAGACAAAGAAGTGATTCATTTCTGAGTTCTCTTAGAGCCACCTCTTTTTGCCTCGTGTCCCCATTCCCCAAAGTTTACTAGCTCTCTGGAGTATCACTTAGGCTACAGTTTTCTCTCTACATCATGCATTTCCTGAGTATGATGGAATTGTATCTCGGGGTTGGGGAGCACAGTAGTGTGCTGACTTTAGTTGTGGGATGGCTGTCTAGTGATTTGTCGATTGATTATGGTGTAAATGTGAACGTGTGTATGTTTTTGTTGTGTTTGTCCGCGTTTATATGTATGAATATATGTGCGTGTCATGTTTAATTAACCATAATTTGTGTTTTGTGAAAACAAGGAAGGATCAAAATTTTTCTTCAAATGTTTTAGTCACAGAAAAAAATTTTTTTCCTCACCCTTAAGCAGAATGCAAAGAACACAGTGTATTGATACAGACGAAACAAGCATTTCAGTATTTCTTTACAAACCTTAATTTACCAGATTATACATGTAATGTGGTATAATTGGATCTTATATATAGGATCCATTTTTCATTAAAGGAAGTTTCATTGCACGATCATCATTCTCTTTACCCTTATCTTTATGTAGGCTTGACTTCAATAATAATATTTTTTCTATAAGTTTCTATCTTGGGTCATACTAATATTACTCCCCTTTATCGACCTACCTTTATGTCCTGCCTACACGTCTTCCCCAGAGATCTTATTTGTTTTTCTTCCTCCACCGCTTCCAGGAAATTGCAACTTAGTAATTCTCGTATTACATGATTATGATTAATAAATTAAACATTCTCTATCCATCTTTATATATACTCTCTCATTTAATCTTTAATCATTGCCACACTTACATTTTCCGTAATATAATCACTCCTTTTATAATTTTATTCTTTTTTTTGCCACATCCATTGGTTGTTTTTCTTTATTTTAAACTGCCCAGTAATTAGTTTCGCATATTATAGCTGGTCTTATCACAATTTTATAGAATTTTTGTTTCAGTTTTATTGGAATCTTTCTGTGACACAACCTACCTCTTGCCTCTTTCATTTCATCCATTCTGCTATAACTTCATTGCATGTATCTTCATCTATTTCCCCATTACTTTGTAATAAGAATTTTAGATACACAATACTATTGTTTGTCAATCATTTCACCGTATAAAAATTATTTGTAGTATTAGCTCCATCGGTAAATTAATATTCTAGATACTCTGTCTTTGCCCTAAAAAAAACCTTTTTCTCCAAGATATTGTCTCCACTGTTTTAATTTTTGTTCTAAGTCTCTTTCAGTATTTTCTACCAAAACTACATCATCATATATTAACCCTTTTTCAAGATTAACTGCAATGTAATACATACATTTACTATGGAATAATGTTATTCTAGATCTTCTAAATTTGGGACCAGATTTACTAATATTATCTAGATCTAAGCCATACGGCTCTCACCCCCTCTAAGGGGAAAATTCACTCATCCCAGTTACCTACGGTATCAAAAAGGATTGAGCTCTGGTGGGGATCTTTCCTTGTTATCGAGTTATAGATGACTTAATATTCTGGAGTGTCTCTAAAAAATTTTCGTAAACACCTGAACGTCGAGAGTAGTACAGCTTTATTTCTGCATGGTCTTATAAATATGTTTACTTAGTCCTAGCATTTTTATGTTTTCTAGGAGATCCTTCCGAAAAACTCCAGTAGTAGAGAGAATAATAGGTACTGTCTGGGTACGTTTCATTCTCCTTTGTCTCCGCATTTAAATTTCCTGATCTTTGTACTTGGCAATTTTCTTTTTTTTCTTTTATTAGGTATCGCACGTTAATTAGTATTGTTTGTGTAGTAAGGTTATTAACTAGTATGAGATATGGTCTATTATGCGATACTGTTTGGTCTGTGAGCACAGTGCGATCCCAATATAGCTCGTAGTTATTCTCAAGCATTCTGTTAAGGACGTATTGATAATAAGGGAGATAGTTGGTTTGGAGAAGTTTCACTTTGTTAGCTATCTCTTTGTGAAGGATTTTTTTTACTGAGCTATGCCGTTCCTTATATTCAGTTGCAGCAAATTCTTGACATCTCCTGTAAGATGTTTGATGGTTTCTTGGGCTTGACATGTATGTTGGCATTTCTGGTTTTCGACCCGAGGATTATTGATGGTATATTTCAGGTAATTTCTGGTTGCTATAATTTGATCTTAGAAAACTAGTAGTAATCCTTCTCTGATAGGGAATATCTTTCCTGATGTCAACCAATAGTTTGACGCTGTATTGTCGTAATAGCCTTGGCTAAACTCATTTAGATGTCGCCTATGTTGAGGTTTATTCAACCAGTTTTTTTTCTCCTTTAAAAAGGTGATTCATGCACATTTCTGGTTTACTCGGTTTAAGTGGCGTTCTATACTCCGCGATCTACTCTGCGATGTAAAGCAGATGTCTCAACATGTATCTGAAAATATATTCTTAAATTGGCAGTCTGTTTTTATAATTGCTCTTATATTCATAAGTCCCTTTCCCCTAAATACCGCGGCAACGGATGCTGTTTTTGTGCCTTTGTGAGGTGTGCTTATACTTTTCTCTGAAGGTTTTTTATATTTGGTTTAGTCTACTTGACAATATCAAATGAAGGTTAAGGTAAGCGCAGAATATGCCTACATGTTTAGTGCCTTAAACAAATTTTTACTGTTAAGATGCGCACGAAGCAACTGTTTTACCCTTTATAAGAACCCTGAAGTTAATTTGATTTTCATGGTCAATTTTCCCCGCTTGGTTTACTCCGAGATATTTATAATATAATTTTCACTCATGACCTCGATGTTTTGGGCCATTTTTTATATTGAATCCTTTGGGCTGAATCTCTCTCCTGGCTGTATTAAAACACGTCTAGATCAAAGTGCTTACTAACATCATTAGAAAGGGTTTCTACAGTTTTTAGCAGCTGATCTAGGTAGATTCAACAGATACAAGAGCATTAATATTCGCCACTACTGTATTGTTTTTGTTAATGCTAAAACCTAAGTCAGTGGAGCTCAGCAGCTGGGATAGTGGGTTTATCGCTAGACTCAATGAGTCCCCTTTCAACAGACTCCGTTTGATTGTTATATTTAAGTTTCGATATTGTTTTTACCAGGTATTTGGAAATTAATTTTAGTCTTCCAATCATCTTTCATTATATCTGACTTAAGATATAATGATGGTTCTAAATATACCATATACTGATCACAAAAGGAAAGCAAACATCGATAAATAGACGTTAAATCTTGAAAGAGTTGCACATGTAGACACAGACCGTTTCAGTAAAACTGAATGTTACATACAGAAGAATTAAATGTGCAGAGAATATAAATAAAAAAACTGAAAGACCAGTGTAAACACACAAAGGATGTAGAAACAGCTACTGGACACATAGTAATAACAAGAAATCACAAAAAACAATAATGGTATACTACAGAATGGCATAACATATTAAAAGACAAAAAGGGATAAAAACAAATAGACGGGGATATAAGGAAGAATACAACAGATTAAAGAATGTAAGAAAAAGTAAGTTAAATTAAAGGAACGTGCTTAGATGATAAGATAAATGAAAACAAAAAGAAAATGGTATATAAAGCAGACTTGGCATGTTGAAGATTCACCTATATGAATTTAATCATTGTTTCCTATTGAAGGATCTTTCCCCCCAGATTCTTTGGTAGATCCATCTTTATTAGCTCCACTTTTACCTTTATCTTTAGGAGGTTATTTGGCCTTTAGAGAGGTTTTCAGTGGCCTCTTCTTTTACTGTCTCGATTGTTGACCTTGTGAAGAATAGGATGCTTCCCTTTCTCGTTGGCCGATCTGCTTAAATTTTTCGGAGAGTTTGACTGTTCTCCCCTTCCTTCTTGGTCAGAAGAAAAAGATGTCCCCTTTCTTCTGGCATTCTCTGGTCTGATGATGATCTGATCAAAGCCGAAGAAGGGCCTGATGTTTAATTTCTTCAAGGCCCTTATAACAGATCGTCTATTGTGTTAGATAAAAAGTGCAGGTATTTTAAATTTCTCGCAGTACGTTCCAGTCCTGCGTCCTCAGAAAAATAAGAAAACAAATGTCTCAATTCTTTTAAAAAGGAAAGCTGTCAACTTGTGTGTTCTAACAGTCCTTACATATGAAGCAGAAAATGTACCTGTCACAAAAATGTTGGAGAAAGAATTAGGAAAGGCACTACGTAAAACGGAAAGACCAATGCGTGGAATAAGCATGAAAAATATACTAAGAAACAAGGAAGATCGTAGACAAGCTGGAGTGACAGATATTATCGAACGTATTCCAAAACGAAAATGGATATGGGCAAGACATGCTATAAGAATGAAATACGGCAGGTGGACAAAAAGTTGCTTAAGATTCCGGGAAGACCCCAACAATTATGTTTATATGAAATTATTATAAAACGAGAAGTGTTATAAAAATTTAAACAGATGACTCTGAACAATATTGTTAATAATTGGAAGATATTTTTTATGACTTTTGAATTTTGACAATCGATACGAATCAAATCTTAGAATAAATATATGATGACTGGAAACGAATTAATTGAGACTAGTGAATTGTTGTGACGCTCGCCTCAGAATTTTACTACAGAGAAAAAAGTAATACAACGCCAGTATAGAAGATTCGCTTAAAAAAAAACTAGAGACACAAACAAACAAGTCTTATGCAATAAAGAAATTACATAGGGAAGAACATTTAGTACATATAAAATTTTATTATTAACAAACATTCGTTTATATGTTTTTTTTTTTTAATTATAGATACTACAAAAAACATACAGCCACTCTAAATCCCAAAAATTAACTAAATTTTGAAATTTTAACTCTAAAATTCTAGTTGCTTTTATTTTATAAATGAATTATGTTCAGCTTACGCCACTGAATATTCTGATAATATATTCATTATATATTTATTATAATAACACGTATCCTAGATAATACGGTGTCGGTACAAGGCGCCCGGTATTGTACCTTTTGTATTGCCGATAATATAGATGAGGTTTAGAGATGTTCTGACCTTAGTGATAACATAGGGAGGGCTCTTCTCCATTCTGCCCCTTATATTCTGAAATTGATTATATTAGCTGCTAATATTGGCTTCTAAATAGGTAACGAAGCATGATAACAAGGTATTGAGTATACTTTGATTGAAAATTTAATTCTAGCCTACTGTAGCGTAACTAAAGTAACGTCATGATTAACTAGAAAGGCTTCAGTTGTTCGCAATCAAAAAATACTGCTGTGTTTTATAAAACCGTTATTGGAATAGTTCGTTTTATTAGAAATAAACTTTTAATTGTTTTTCTGTATAAAGCAGTTGGTAGTTGAAAATTAAAAATATATCTAATAAGAGTAATAAATAATATACTTTAAAATGTAAATTATTTTGTATTCAATAGGTATTTATTGTACAAGACGATAAAATTGTACTTTATGTTCGAGAGCGTTTTTTAGCGTCGAGACGTCAGTCGAGACGCTAATTATGCTCGAGAAGATAATGCGATTTTATCGTCGTGTGCAATACAACATTTTTTTCTATGGCATGACTTCAAGTTCAGGTGAAAAATAGAATTTCAAAGAAAATTGTAATTTTTAGCACAAAAATCGCAAAAAATCGCGATTGTGTTGCTCCGTTGCTAGGGATATGAATTACTCTGTCAACAAATGTCAAACAAATGTTACGTTTTGGTTTTTGCGGAGAATATTGTTGCGTTTTGTGTACAAAGTGAATAAATACGAAATGGACGGAAAAGAATTGACACAAGAAAAGGCAAACCTGCCATCAGATGTAGAAAATGCAGCGTTGGAAGCAGAAAGTTTATTGTTGCCACAAAAATCTAGGATGATGTATGAGAAAGAATACCAGTCTTTTAAAAAGTGGAAAAGCATTAAGAATATCAATGCCGTGAGTGAAAAAATACTTCTGAGTACAAGTTCTGATGCTCCAAAAATAGATATTTCTAATAATGTTAATTGTAAAATTTCAGTTGTTTTTAATCCTTAATGTGATTGAATTTGTAAATTTTATTGAAAAAGAAAGTTAAAATATTTTATCTACTCTTGCTGTTAAAGTGTCACTTTATCTAACCTTGCGGTTAAAGTTATACTTTATCTACTCAAAGCAACACTTTAACATTAGCTATGGAAAAAAAAGATTTTATCGGTTAATTCCTTTAAATACATAGTTTAATAATATTTTAAATCCTACTTTAAAACCATACAGCTCATAGAAACAGGATTATGCATCGGAACAGGAATGATTTCATTACGACGACTAACGCGAGAAAGAGGACAACGAATTTATGGAAAACGAGAAATATACTTCGCATCGGTAATTGGAACGTAAAGTCTCTAAACACAAGAGAGCAGGAAATTTCGAAAGAGCTTGAAAAACAAAATATATAGACAGATGTGCACTACAAGAGATGAAGAAAAAAGGAAAGGGTCAAATTATGCTAGATGACTATCTGATGATTTACAGTGGTGTTGCGAAAGAAACCAGAGCCAAAGAAGGAGTCACCCTGTTAGTACACAAAACATTTTTACACCAAGTACAAGAATGTAAATATACCTCTGAACGAATAGTTAGTGTAAAAATTAAACTGGATGTCAAACCTTTAAATGTGACAGCAATCTATGCACCAGAGAACAACAGAGATGCCACCACAAGGGAAAACTTCTACGAACACCTTCAGACTGGAGTAAAGGAGACCCCAAATGATGAATATATAATCATTATGAGTGATTTTAATGTCCGCGTTGGCAAAAATATAGTTCCAGGAATAATACAGCGATATAACGAAAATATCAGAAATGAAAACGGAGAACTTCTAGTTTAAGCAGACAAGGTTACCTTGTCTGCTTAAACATCTTATTAATTTTGAAAAACCACAGACATGTAATATTGGCATAATTACTGTAATTTATATAATTTATATCATCTATCTTAATTTATCTTTATTAGACAACACCCTAATATGGGTTTATTATTTTCAGCATTTATTTAGTTTTGTATCGTGACCTGAAGATGCTTTGCATATTGTAGAAAGCGAAACCGGTCTTCTGATTAGTTAAATTAAATTGATTGTCAGTAAGTCTAATTTATTATTTCTTTTACCTTTTGAAATGGTAACTCACACAAGCAACACATTCATGATTTAAAACTTAGATGGTTTGAGAGGAAAATCCTCAGAAGAATCTTTGGGCCTTATCACGACATTAATAGTAACTAATACCGAATGAGAACAAATGCTGAGGTCAAGGAGACGTATAGAGCGAGCGATATAGTCCAAGAGATTAAATCCCAACGTCTAAGATGGGCCATGTCCATAGACTCCCTAATAACCGCCTTGCCAAGTTAATATGTGAGGAAGCCCCCACAGGAAGAAGGCCCTTAGGACGTCTACGAATGCGATGGAGGGACAATATATGGTCAGATCTAAGAACAATGGGACTACCCACTGACCCAACTATTATGGACGACCGTTCAAGATGAAAGCAAGTTGTGCAGTCAGCCAAAACCCACCCCGGGTTGTAGTGCTACGAGAAGAAGCCATTTATTCCTACAAAGGAAAAACGTTAGCTGCACGTTGGTACATATTTTGGATTGCCGTATATATTCAAAAATATATTTTTTTTATTTCGAAAATATGTGTCTCGACAGCTAATGGTCATTGACACAGGTACAATTTATATTTATGTTTACATGGTCAATACTTTACATTGGGTACAAATTAGTTACAATACATTTTGTTTAAAATTAAATTGTATAACTTTGTGTTTTTTAAAAAGTTTAATACATTTTCATAGTTGCTGCCGTTTGAGATAAGTATGTCTTTTAGGTTATTACCAAGATTGTATTTTTTTCTGACCGTTAGGTAGTGTTGACAGTCAAGAAGTACATGTGTTACGGAAGTCGTGGTGTTGCAGTACTGGCACAAAATCTGATTACTGGAATTCATTAGGTGTCCATGTGTGAGGCGTGTGTGCCCTATTCTCAATCTTCGAATGATAGATTTGTCCTTTCTTTTCATTGTTGGAAGCTGATGGTAGAAAATGTTTGGTTGTAGAACGCTTAACTTGGTATTGCTTCTTTTCCAATGATCATTTCAAAAGTCTATTATTTGATGTTTGAGTGTTCTTTTTAGATCTGATGATGTTTACATGTCTGTTGTTACGTTAAGAGAACATGCTTGTTTTGCTGCTTGATCGGCTTTTTCGTTACCTGGAATACCAACGTGTGATGGGACCCACAATATTGTTACTGTAATTCCATTAGTTTGAAGGCGATTACATATACTCTGGATTTCTTGAACTATTGGGTGGATAGAATGTACGTTTCTTATGGACGGCATGGAGGACAGAGAGTCCGTACAGATTGCTATAGTTTTATCATCGTTGAGTGGAGTTTTCACCGCTTGTAGTATTCCGTATACTTAGTTCAGCAGTATAAATACTGCAATTGTTGGAGAGTCGAAACAAGTTGACGGTGGTTGTAGTCGTTGTAACAGCACAGCCAACGCCTTCTTTAGTCTTAGATGCGACCTAGTCTAAGTAAAGGATCTTATAGAAGTTGAATTGATGTAGTATTTCATAGAATCTTTGTTTGATAACGGAAGGTGATATTTCATTCTTATTATATTTGGATAATTCGATATTGAAATTTGGAAGTTTACATATCCATGGGAGAGTTTCAGGGATCGTGAAAGGGCTGATCGACAACAGATTGATATCTAAATAAGGAATTAATATCTGTATAGTGGACGGTACCATTCTAGGATTATTAGTAAGTGGTAATTGTCTATTACAGATGAGGTTTCTTGTGGGATTGTGTTTCAAAACTATAAAGTTTGTATAAAAAATTGTATTGTTTTATGTTCCAGAGATTAAATAAATACACTACTAATCTAAAATACAGTAAAACCTCGATATAACGGACCTCTATTTGACGGACTTGTAAATGTAAAAAAAAATAAAAACATACTGTTAATATTACACATGCGTCTCATATATGTAATCAATATGGCATAAAAAAGCAAACTTTCGGACATAAAAAAACAAAAACAAAACAAATAAATGTGCATTCATGTGTGATGTAGAAGAGCATAGCAATCTTAGATTTACAATGTTGACGAAACTGGTTTGTTATGGCATACTTTGCTTGAAAGCGCACAAGCCTCCAAATATGAAAAATCGGATTCTGGAATAAAAATCAGCAGGGACAGGATCTTGGCACTGCTTTGTGCTAACGCTGATGGATCGCATAGATTGATGCCTGTAGTGGTTGGCAAATCTCGTAAATCTAGAGTTTTAAAAGACATAATGCATCATATGCCCCTTTCATATTATAGCTCTAAGAAGGCATGGTTCACCTCAGATATTTTCAAAAATTGGTTTTTCAAAGAAATTGTACCTTCAGTGAGAAAATTTTAAGAGGAGAAATTGGGAATACCGTCAGAAGAGGTGAAATGTTTATTGCTTTTAGACAACGCTCCTGCTCACGCCTCTGAAAATATTCTTCGTTCAGAAGATGGAAACTTCAGGTGTATGTTTTTGCCAAAAAATACAACATCGCTTATTTAACCCATGGATTAGGGAATAATTTTGGCAGCCAAACGAATATATCGCAGAAAGTTTTTAGACGAAGTAATGGTTGTATTGTACGATGGAGATAATGCAGAAGATACAAGAGCTCAACACATTCTGCAAAACTTAAGGTCTTACAATTTAAAATCAACAATTTTTAATTTTGCTGCAGCATGGGAGGAGGTGAAAGAGTAAATATTAAAAAATGGTTGGAAGAATTTATTTGATGGCCAAGATGCAGACATAGATTTAGAAGGGTTGAAAGTTACTAATTTCTGTAAAACAATACGTAATAATGCCGGAGAACATGTAGCCGAGGAAGATGTTTTACAATCGCTAGAAGTAGATGAAGGTGACCCTGGGTATAACATCATGAATGAAAGTGAAATAGCAGATGAAGTTATGAACCTTAAAAAGGAGGACGGAAGTAAAGATAGCAAACAAGACGACAAAACAAGACTTAAAAATGAATTTATCAGAGGTAAGATCGCAACTCGATGATCTAACAACATTTATTGATTATTAAATTAAACTGTATTTAGGTAGTTGATCGTAGAAAAACAGCAAACATGGAAAGACCAAACGAAACTTGTTCAAAACGGGATTACCGACAGCAAGCGCGTCGATATCCATAGCAACGTCACTTCACGACGAATGTCCGAAGACAATTACTTAAATAGAATTTGGTTTGTATTTTGTATTTTTTATATATATCTAATTACAGTGTACATATATATTTTCAAAAAAAAAAAAGTATTTTGATTTATTTTAACCATATTTTTATATAACGGACTTTCGCTTTAACGGACACCCCCTCATCCCCAAGTAGTCCGTTATATCGAGGTTTTACTGTAATATAATAAACAACACACACTACTTACTTTTTAATAAGAAAATCACGATGTAAAAATTTGTTTTACAGACACGTGCACTAGACGTTTTGAGAATTGCAACTGATATCTAAAGACACAAATTTATGGGAAATATTTCTGGCACATGTTTTAAACATGTTTATTAGGCGGTTCAGCATAGTGGTACATTTTAGCCGTCGCTGTACCGAACGATAAATTTATTTTGTTAGGTGGTACGTTTTATGGACCGTTGTGCAACATGGGACTAATTTTTAGTGGTACAAAAAATGTACCAGTGTACTTCAAAGAGTTAAATGTTTATTGGAACTTATCTTAAAAACTACATACTAAAAAGAAAGTAGAAAATTACCTTCAATTAATATAGTTTATTTTTAATAAATATCGCGATTATAAACCAAATCACAATTTGTGGTATTTTATATTATATAATATTTAAATTAAATAATGTAATACCTTTATAAAAAACTAACATTTTTATTTTATGAATTCCAGAAAGTATTAACTATTAATCCAAAACAACCTATATGCAATCAAGTCTAGGTACCTCAGTTTTAATTGCACAATGTTCAATCAAAACTCACATAACGTGCAATATTTAACGTTCAGGACAAACTAATTTTTAATATGAAGCTATTTTGACTTTTAAACACGTGTATAGTAAAAGTTCCACAAGCGCGAGGCTGATTCGTATTTACAAACATCGACATCCCGGTATGGATGGATATGAACGGGAACGTACGTCCAACCTTGTCTACTTTATCAATCAACGATTCAGAATAATTTGGACACTTTTCAGCAATAATTATGAATATTTCGTTTTCCTATTAAATCAAAACAAAAATTAAGTGTAAAAATTAAAAACCCAATTTTCGAGCCCCAAAAATTACGGGCCCTAAGTACGTGCCCAGGTTGCCTAGGCCTTAGTCCGCCCCTGCTTGTCGATGTCAATACGTTAACATTTCTTAAATTTTATTCTACGTTTAATATAATCCATGCATTTTTAATACTATTGAGTCTATTGTAAGTCCGAGTTTTTCAAAAATATAAAATTTTAACACTTTTATATCAAAAGCTGGTTATGTATTAGTTTTGCCAACTGTAAAATACGACTCGTCATCGACAATAATCTCCAATTCGCTTTTGATGGAAAATTCACGCTCAGTTTACCTCTACATTTCGATTCCTTGTTTCGATTTTTCTTTTTGTGTATGTTGTCTTTCCAATTTTCGGCTACATTTTTTAAGTTATCGTAAATATACGGTTTGGATGTTTGAGTTTGAATTGTTGACTGATATGCATAACTCCGTAAAAATTTAATAATTGTATAAATTTTATTTAGTTGAGAATTATTTTTTATTGAGACAAGATTTTTTTTATTTTAAAATTTGTACATTGGCAATCTACTCACGTACAGATAATTCACACACACGCTCACGTAGATACAGTTTAAGTAGTGATTGGCACAACTGTACATATCATGTCAATGGAATCTAAGTATAATTCACTTAGGTGCAAAATAAACGCAACAAATTAACATTTGCCAAAATTGGAGCTGTATTTTTTATTTATTTTTTACCCTTTTCCTCGGTCCGCCATCTTGGAAAATGGGATGCAAAAGGGGTGCGCTGTATCCCGTAAACTAGCAACTCTACAGAAATTTTATAAACTATTATTTGTATTGTTCTGAAGCTATTTTTTTGTGGCATGTTAGATTAATTACTATTTAAATGGGAATAAGCCACAATTAAAGGTTAAAGTACGTTTATTGACGTTTCAATTTCCAATTCGGAAATCGTTCTCAAAATACAAACATTAGTAAATTAAAAAAATTTTGTTTTTTGGTTACTTGGTGAAAAATTCTTAAAATAATTTAATTTTATCTGACTCATTTATATTGACAATTCAGACATACATTATACATTTTAAAGTAGACGACTTTAAAATGATATTGCCAATATTGTTGAGATGCATTCCTGGGACGACTTTACTTATAAGATTACATGAAATCAAATTTAACTTAAGAATATCCGTCAGAAAAAATCGTAGCATGTAATTCGTCTTTAAAAAGACAAACACATGCCATGATGACAGTAAAAATCTCCTGTTAGTGATTCCATAGTAAATTATGAGGGAAAAACCAGGAAAAAAACCTCATAATACTATCCCGACATGGTAAGTATTTGGTCGTGCATTTAGTTTACTTTCAATAAACACCAAATTCTGATGTTTGTTATTTAAAAAACATAAATTATGCATCCTCTATGTGTTATCGACTTAATAATACTGGTATTTTCGTTTTAATAACTTCCTCTTTTAATGTGGGTAACCAGATCCTACTACATTCTGCCGAGGAATTTGCGACACAATTGGTCTCATTTAGCATAATTAGAGCCGCTTCTTTGATTTTTCTCTTTTTACCATCCGTTTCTTTTAGGACTATATTTGAATCATTCCATTGAACCCTATGTTCGTTATCCCATGCGTGTTTACATATTTGAGATCTATCAAATTCTCTATTTTTAATATAAGATTGATGTTCACTTATTCTAACATTTAATGGCCTTGATGTTTCACCTAAATAAAACTGATCGCATTCACAAGGTATTTTATAAATGCAATTCTTCGTCCTTTCTTGTTGATTGTTAGGTTTGGTTTTAGACAAAATAGATCTCAATATGTTTGTTGTTTTGAATGTTGTTAAAATGTTGAATTTATTTTCTATCCTTTTAAGTTTTTCTGGCAATCCTTTTATGTATGGTATTGTTATTTTCCTCGTATTATTCCTTGTGTATGCTGTAGGATATCGTTCTAAGTTGTTCTGTTCTATTCGGTCGATTGTTGAAAATTCCTTATTTATAAACGATAAAGGATAATCATTTTTCAATAAAACAGATGTTAAGAAATGTTTTTCCTCCAAGAACGGATTTTCGTTAGAACAAGTAACTTTGGCTCTATCATATAAGGATTTAATGATTCCCTTTTTAATATTAAGATTGTGATTTGATTTGAAATTTAAATATCTGTTGGTGTGTGTTGGTTTTTTATACACCTGAGTCTCATATCTAGTATCGTTCTTAGAGATTAAAACATCCAGGAAAGGTAGTGTGTTATTATATTCCTTTCCCATGGTAAATGTTATTGTCTCTTTTTTATCGTTTATATCATTCAGGAATGCATCCAACAGCTCTGATCCATGAGGCCATATTAAGAATACATCATCTAGATATCTACACCTTACTGTGGGTTTTAAATTTTGTTTAGAAATAATATTTGTTTCAAAATCTTCCATAAATTTATCGTCTAATAATGGAGATAAACTAGAGCCCATTGCTAGACCAAAATTTTGTTTAGAGAATTCATTATTTAGTTGAAAATATGTATTATCAGTACATAATGTTAATAACTTCATTATAGCTGATATGTTTAGTCTTGTTCTAGTTGCCAATGTATCGTCACTCTCTAATTTTGTGTTGACTATATTTAAAGTCTTATCTAATGGCATGTTCGTAAATCTATTTATGTCAAAACTTACCAAAGTATTATTTGAATTAAATTCAATATTGGATAATTTATTTAAAAAATGTTGTGTATTTTTTATAAATGTCTTTTTATTTGCAAATGGTTGTATAATATTTAATAAAAATTTTGATAGTTCACTACAAGGAGAATTCATTCTACTACAAATGGGTCTAAGTGGTATATTCGTTTTATGAACTTTCGGTACTCGATAAAAATGAGGGATCTTACTGTAACGAGGTGTAATTAATCTTCTCTGTTAACTTGTTAAACAATCTTTAAACTTAAATAAAGTTCTATATATTCTGTTTTCCAAAGGCTTTGTTGGATCCTTTGTTAATTTTGTATAAGGTCCGTTTATTATTAGATCTTTAATTTTGTTTCCATATTGAATTTTATCCATTATCACAGTTGCATTCCCCTTGTCTGCTGGTAGGATGATTATGGTAGTTCCTCTTTGCTTATGTTTTGTTCAATTTTAATATATTTTTCCAATTCAAGTTTACATAATACTCTGTATTCTTCCTTTTCGTGGGTTGGTAAACATTGAAATATTTTCTTCACTGAGCTTATTATGTCTAATTTTGGAATGGATGGATGAGTGACAGCAAAGTTTAGACCCTTTGACAGTATTAAACTCTCCGTTGCATTTAAATGTCTATTTGATAGATTGACAACTGTCGCTAATATGTCCTTATTTCTATTTAGGTTATCTAAAGTGTATGTACTGTTTTGTTCTAAAAGAATATTAAATTTATTTAAATGTATATTTCTTTGTTTCTTATATGAATTTTCATATACTATATGTAAACTAAAAATAATTTGATCAAAATCAGAATTTGATATTACATCGAAAAGCAAATCTTCAATACTTACAATATCTTGTTCAACAAAAAATAAATTAGATCTAGGAAATTGAAACGTC
Organism: Diabrotica undecimpunctata; assembly: GCF_040954645.1. Taxonomy (NCBI): domain Eukaryota; kingdom Metazoa; phylum Arthropoda; class Insecta; order Coleoptera; family Chrysomelidae; genus Diabrotica; species Diabrotica undecimpunctata. Next base: position 38,864,347 of record NC_092806.1, on the reverse strand, counting down.
AATAAACGTACTTTAACATTTAATTGTGGCTTATTCCCATTTAAATAGTAATTAACTATTATTTGTTGATAAAATAAAAAAGTTATCAACAAAACCAACTGAAATTTTTGAATAAATTTTCTTTTGTGCTTTATAACTTTATCTGGGATTTACAGGGCTCCAAAGTTGATCGAGTTTTTAAATGCTCGTAAGAATATAATAAAAACGAATTAGGCTTCTTTTTCTATTATAAATTTTTTTGTTCATGGAATTTACCAGTTATTTAACATTTATATCCACAAGGAATCTACGTTCCTGTAGTTGGCTGTATACCATATATTAAAAAAATTATTAAAATCCTTTGTAAAAGGTATATATTTAAAAACTCAAACGCGCTATGTTAGACAAAACGTTTTCGGAATCCATAATTCCATCATCAGTGTCTAGGAGTACATGAATGTAGCCACTAAATATATGGGTAAAAACCCGTTAAAAAATAATTCTTTACATTTGGTTTACAGTATTTCTTATAAAATGTTAAGATGTTAAAGTCACCGTTGGATTAGGTAACATGGCGACATATGACTCCACGTTGAAGTTGCTAGTCCTGAGACGGTGTGTCTACGAGGACTTTATGGAAGCAACTCTTCTATAGAGTTTTTAACATTTCTATGTTATTCGTAAGTTATCACTGATAGAGCACCTAATTCTAGAGAACTTCACTATTTTTCTTACTTGACACAGTTTCCATGTTCCTTGAACGGTGGTAAAGTAAAATACCCTGCATATTTAGAAGTTTAAATCTAAACACAGATGTATGCCATTATTGTTTTTTCAAGTTTTTTAAGAAATACCCTACATTTCTCTTGCTAGGTATTTTTGATAAAAATTTAAAGTGCCAAGATTGGAAAATCATTTAGTATAAATAATTTCTGTGTAGAATTATAATTGTACTCTTATAGTTTTGCAATACCAGCTGAAGATCTAAATATTTGTTTGACTTAACCATAAATGGATCATTTTTTATAATTCAATAACGTAATTTTTCACATGAAACGTAAAAATATGCAAAGAACTATTAAAATTTTAAAACTAAAGAAGACTTTATTTTATGGAATAAAGTCCAGTTGTCTGAAAATGATCAGTATCTGTTTATATTTCTATAGTTATTTTAGTTGCGGAAAATATTCTGCACTGCGACTTGGGACACAATCACGTAAGCGACCTTCGAAAACTAAGCAGTTAAGTCATCAGCAACTCCTGCAAGATGAAAGCTCAAAAGGACTTATCGGAGAGGCCATCAAAAATCATTCATCAGAAGATTGCAAATTCTTCTTTCAAAGAACACCTCACAATAACGGACATCTCTTCGGAAGAATATGAGCAATGATCATTTGCCTTTTATGTCACCTGTACCGAAGACAATGGGAAAGCGCATTAAGAAATCCGACGGATGAATCTAAAGACGGACATTTCACCGCAAATCCATGCGAATCCCTTTATTACCATTTTTCTAACCGTTTTTACCATTCTCATTCCAATATCCTCACTTTTGTATCTACACTTCTACATTACTAAACAATGGTCTACATAAAACTGCAGCAGAGTTTACATGTACCTGTCCGTACACTCATTAGGAAGGTCAAGCAGGCTGCAGACGTCTTACGTGAAAAGTTAAAAGAACTGAGTAGAAACGAAATTTTCGATTACGAACTTGTGAAATTTGTGTCATACAGATCTGATAAACTTGTAAGAGTAAATTATACTGCAAATAAAGTGTTTGTTTTTTAAAATTCTATGCTCATTATTATTATGAAATTCAAAACTCTTTTTTTTCAATATCTAACCTTAAAATCTTTAGTAAAGTTTTTTATTGATTCTTAGCTTCGATATACGAGCGCACTAATTAATATACGATTGTTTTGAGATACGAGCCGCGGAGCGAGCGATATTTTGCTTTGAGATGCGAGCAAGATTTGAGATACGAGGAATCGGTTTTTATTCAAATTCATACCTCTTATTTGACTACTTCTAATTTGCTTTGTAAATAAAAGGTAGTTTTACTGGTAATAGATCTTTGCGGCCTGCCATAAAGATAATTTTACGGGTCTGTACGTGACTATTACTTGAACCGACAAATTAAATGGTCATTGGAAGTTAAATCCGACAATAATTCGGATTCTACAACTAATCCTAACCATATTGCACTCTTGGTGTGGGTGTAATTTACACTGTGTAAATTTTTACTATAGACCCCAGTCTGTCTGCTTTGTTTGTTTTCCTCATTTTCGAAATATTGTTGATAAGTTGAGTTCGCGTTTTATGGTTTTTTACATTACAATATTACATTTATTTTTACAACCATGGTTCCGAAGAAGACTATGATATCTATTGAACTAAAACATAAAATCATTGAAAAACATGAACAAGGTGTATAAATACGAGTAACTGACTTGGCGAGGATGTACGGACGTATCACATCAATAAAATGTACTGTACTTAAACGGAAGGAGGTGATAAATAGTATAATACCAGCTAAGGGCGTTACAATAATTTCTAAGCTCCGGACTTCTCTCCATGAAAAGATGGAGAAACTACTGATGGTGTGGGTGACAGAGAAGCAGCTTCAAGGAGGAACCTTAATACAAAGCATCATATGTGAGAAGGCACGAGCGATTTACGAAGATTTGCTGAAGCAGATCTCACACACTTCCATAAATGATCAATCGGAAGACTCGTTTAAAGCCAGTCGGGGCTGGGTTGACAACTTAAAAAAAGGACCGGCATTCACTCCGTCGTCAGGCATGGTGAGACAACAAGTTTGGATGTGAAAGCAGCTGAGGTTTACATCAAAACGTTTTCCGAACTGATAGAAACCAAAGGATACATCCCTCAGCAAGTCTTCAACTCTGACGAGACAGGGCTTTTCTAGAAAAATATGCCGAATAGGACTTACATAACGGCAGAGGAAAAGATGATCCCAGGTCACAAACACATGAAAGATAGATTATCTCTGCTACTTTGCGCCAATGCGAGTGGCGACTGTAAAATCAAACCTCTTCTAGTGTACCATTCAGAAAATCCCCGAGCCTTCAAGTCATATAAGATTTTAAAAGAAAAACTACCAGTTATGAGAAGGCAAATCCAAAGGCGTGGGTCACCAGAAAATTCTTTGTGGAGTGGATAAACCTGGTGTTTGCCCCCGTTAAAAAATATCTACAGCAAAACAACCTACCCATGCAAATCCTTCTTGTCCTCGATAATGCCCCTTCTCACCCACCACATCTCGAAGATGATTTACTCCAAGAGTTCAAGTTCATAAAAATTCTCTGCCTACCAGACAACACCACTCCTATCTTGCAGCCCATAGATCAGCAAGTGATTTCTAGTTTTAAGAAGTTGTATACCAAGCACACTTTTCGGCGCTACTTTGAGGTGACGGAGAACACAAACCTTACCCTTCTAGAGTTCTGGAAGGACCACTTTAACATAGTAATATGCCTAAGAATTATTGAGCAGGCCTGGCTAGGTGTTACAACAAGGACTTTAAATTCTGCATGGAAGAAGCTGTGGCCTGAGGTTTTAGATGAAAGGGTCTGCGAAGGACTGGAACCCGAAGTGTCAGTAGTAGATGAGATTGTTCCTCTTGGAAAATCCATGGGTCTGGAGGTGGATGAAAGAGATGCAAACGAACTTATCGAGGAACAGTCTCAGGAGATGACAACCCAGGTGTTAGACTAACTAAATTCGCAGCAGCATACGGTGGTTCAACGAAAAATTAGTTTTGAAAAGAAGCCAGAATTGGAAGACGTTGTCTCTACAAGAGCTATAAAGGAGATCCTGGGAATGTGGGAGAAAGTTACAGTTGCAACAAACCTCTTTGGACAGTTTTTTTAAACGATCTGTAGATAAAAATGAGCAAAATGTGAAGAAAAAAGTGAAGACCACTTACGAAAATTAAGCGCTTCCATAAGTACTTCACTTTTTCTTATGAACAGACAGAGTCATGTTTACATACAAAGAAGAAGGGAAGAAGAAGGTTATAAACAACCTTTGGATATTCGTTGGATTTCCACCGGTGTTTTCTTTATTTTGTAGATAATATTGGTATCCTTGGTATTCTGGACATCCATTCTATATTCTTTCAAAGCTGTTAACAGAGCTCACATTTTCACATTTTCGTCAGGTAAAATTCCTTAATAAAATCCATAAAAAATAGCGTCAACTTGCTTGCTTTTTAGACTAATTTAGATCCAGCTTCTAATTTTGATGTTAATACGCTATTACAGATTTTATAAATGTTACGACGACTTAATTAATGTTTAGTTGTCAAGATTAAAAGTTAGAGATAAAGATTAAGTTTAATTTCCATTTTAGTGTGGTAAGATTGTAACTGCTTTATTCGACTTGAATGGGATCTTTTGATTTTGTAGGCTTGAATTCAATAGTTTTTGTATTTAGTTATTACTAATTGTCTACTAATTCTTATGACTTTTGATACTATCCAATCATCTCCCATTGTTTTTCATTTTCATTAGTGTGTATTTTTACTTCTGTTATCTCTGCATTTAATTATTGTAACATATCTACAGAGTTTGCCCATTAAAGTTAACAAAAAATTTCACTTAATAATTAAAAACAATTAAAAGTTTGAGACGAACTCGTTAATGTTGTGTATGGTTTTTGTAGCTTTAATCATGTCATATCAATTAGTAACTCGTTAGAATAGCGACGCTTCTATTCTGACATCAGCAAAGTCTTTATTTTAGACGATCCTTATTAAAATTTAAGTCATGTTTGGGCAACACACCCGATACAATAGAGCTCGGACCTTTGTTCATCGGAACTATATCAGAAGTTCGGTTTCGCGTTGGAAAACAACACAATAAACTGTCGTAACCAAATTATAACTTCATTAATTAATTTATTAAAGTTCGTTATTTTGTTTTAATTAAACTCAGGCAGAGGTTTTAATAATATCTACTTGATATTCCGCTCACTAATACGGTAGGGCAGAGCGGATATGTAGCTATTCAAAAATATATTCTGGATGACATTGGAAATAGCGCGAGTTTAAGTATAATAATATAGATGAGTGGTATGTATGGAGTCATCGAACAAAATCTTAATTAGTGTAGGCCATGGATTTACTTGTTTATACGACTGGTTGGTAGCGCAGTCACGACGCTGAGTGACGTGACCTCTATTATTTGACATTGTGAATATAAATCTTGATGAGAGATATTTTTACCAATTTTTTTTAAAAACCTAACAAAAATTGTCGAATATTATTTTCACACATATTTAAACAGCAAATAACAGAATAATGTTATTTATTTAAAAATATTGTGAAAATTAGAAATAAATAGAAAAATTATGCGCAGATTTGCGGAGATACAGCGAGAAATACCATAGCGATTGGTGGGCAATATTTTTTTGAAGTAACACTTACTGCTGCTCACAATGAGATACTTATTTCACTCAAATTAACTCAATTGCACAATTTCTACTGACGGAAGGTAAAGGAAACAATCATTTGGCCAATGGCATAAGAATCAGACAAGTAATGAGAAACTACCTGATTTTGGACAATTCATATCTAAAAGTTGATCATATTTAATCATGGATGAAATCATCAAAAGCATTAACAAAGAAAGAGAATAGCGGATGGGGAACAAAGAAGTAAAAATACTCTGTTACGCAGACGACGCAATATTGATAGCCCAAGATGATGGACAACGAATCAATAGCAATAATCGCAAAGATATTTAACAACATATGGAGAGTACTCTACCAACAGAATGACTGAAATCTGAGTTTATTGCACTTCCAAAAAAACCAGGAGCCAAAAAATGCAAAGATTACCGTACTATAAGTCTCATGAGTCATCTCATGAAATTGTTCCTAAAGATAATTCATAAGAGAATCTACAAGCTGTGTGAAAGTCAAATTTCCCCCAACCAGTTCGGGTTCACAAATGCTGTTGATACTAGAGAGGCTTTGTTCTCAGTAAAAGTCTTATTCCAGAGATGCAAAGACGTCAACTGCGACGTATACGCATGTCTGGTTGATTTCGAGAAAGCGTTTGGTCGAGTACAGCACGCCAAGATGATGCAAATACTAAATGAAACAGGAATTAACAACCAAGATCTGAAAATAAATAGAAATATTTACTGGAATCAGTCAGCAAATCTCAAAGTTGAAGGTAAACACACTGATTATGTGAAAATCATGCGTAGAGTGGGGCAAGGCTGTATTTTCTCTCCACTAATCTTCAATCTGCACTCTGAAAGAATATTTATCGAAGCTTTGCACGAAACTGAAAAGGTATTCTACTAAATGGTTACCGGCGAAACAACATCAGATATGCAGATGATACCATAGTATTTGCGGACAACTTAGAAGACCTATAAGTTCTTATGAATAAAATCACGTATTACAGTCAACAATATGGACTCAATATAAACGTTAAGAAGACAAGGCTTATGATAATTAGCAAGAAAAGGATAACAGAAGGTCAACTCTACTTCAACCAATCCCCTGTAGAAAGAGTGACGCACTATAACTACCTCGGCACCATAATATATGAAGAATGGACCAACAACCAGGAGATTAGAGCACGCATCGGAAAAGCTAGATCCACCTTCAATTGGATGGGGGCCTTCTTCAAGAGTCACAACCTCTCTCTTGATACAAAAGTAAGAATGCTGTGATGCTACGTCTTCTCTGTCCTTTTTTATGGTGTTGAATCGTGGACCTTGAACGAAGATATGTGCAGAAAACTGGAAGCATTTGAGATGTCGCTATATCGGAGAATGCCTAAGATCCCCTGGACTGGCCGAGTCACAAATGAGGAGGTCCTCAGAAGAATGAATAGGAACCGAGAGGTACTGACCACCATCAAATCTTGAAAGTTCTTTGGACATATTATGCGAAATAAATCCAGATGTGCTCTCCTTCAAACCATCCTGCAAGAAAAAATATTTGGAAAACGAGGTCCAGTAAGATGAAGAACATCTTGGTTAAAGAACCTTAGAATCTGGTTTAATACAACATCTGTGCAGCTTTTTCGCGCTGCTGCAGATAAGATAAAGATTGCTATGATGATCGCCAACATTCGTAACGGATAGACACATCAAGAAGAAGAAGAAAAAGATGAAGATAGTCTGCAAATACTGGTCCACTGATTTAACATAAGAGCAAAAGACATTTAATATCACAATCTCGTCTCAGAAAACTAAAAGCATAGTGATCAGCAAATATCCAACCAGATGTAAAATAGAAATTGATGACATCAGTATTGAACAAGCCAGTGTAAGACCAATAATGACAAGACTCAGAAACAAGACAAAACACAAAGACTACTGGAAACGGCAGAGATAAGAGTACTGAGAAGAATTACAGGAAATACGCTGAGAGATCGAAAGAGAAAAGAAGACATTAGAAGAAAATGTAACGTACAGTGTATAAACGAATGACACTACATAGAAAAAAGAATAGAATTACCACATAAGTAGAATGGGGGAAACCCGTGTCGTCAAAATAGCAAGAAATAAGTCACCAATCGGCAGAAGAAGTATCGGACGATTGCGCAAAAGATGAAGTGACATCCTTTCATACAGGTATTAATCCGCCAATGAACAAGCAGAATTGCTTATAAAGGGGAAAAAGAATATCTAAAAGTGAGACAACATAAAATAATACGCCTTGTGATCTGAGTGGGAACAGGCGCTATATTGCTTTTATGTCAATTTGTGAGAAACATGCGACCGAGTCGACATGCAAGCAACCAGTTAATTCAGACAATATTGTGAAGAGATCACCTCAACCTTTGAACCCAATCATACCTAGGACCATGGAGCCAGCCTAATGTAATTAGTTACATCACTTTCTTCTGTCACCTTTTTATGGATATTTAATAAGAAGGATGTTTTCAATTCAGGTGGCAATTCTTTGACACTCAAAAAGCAATTAAACATAAAAGCGAGTAGTATCAGTAGCAAGTCCGGGCCATACTTTAAAATTTTAACGAGGAGACCTGTAAACCTGAGTTTTCTCCTATAAAATATGTCTCTGAATGAAAATACTGGTAATTATTATCTTCAATAAAAATGGTGGGTTATCTTCAGTCAATAAATTTTGATAATAATCTTTCCAATCTTTTAGCGGTATTAGGTTGATGGTGAGGACTGAACTCTTTTCTTTCTATCCGTTAGTAGGATGTTATTGTTCTCCATGCTTCGTTTGCTGTTCTAACGCCTATGCTCTGATCTATTTGTTTACATTTATTGTCCTTAACCTGGACGTGGCAGAAGAAATCAACTTAGTGAACACTTTATTTATATCATCATTCAAATTAATGAGAATAAGGAACACTGATATCATATCTGCAGAAAGATGTTTAATTTAAGTTGTAAGATTTAAATACGTGCAATGTTTTTGTATGACTTTTATAAAAAATTTCTTATATTGATTACCAATTCAGAAAACTCTAAACAGTAATTTTGTTAGTACTCAGAAAACAGAAGTTGTGTTATTACAAGAATATTTATAGACCTTCTTTTGGTCATATCACCGCTGCCAACAATAAAGAGAGTCTAATTATCCAAAGAAAGTGGAAGGGAACAAAAAGTAGATCACTACCAGATGGCTATTTTTTTAGTTCAACATTTATTGAAGATGATACAGATACAGCTTGATAAATCAATATACAGATCATCAAGGACGTCTTAGGCTATATTTCAAAGTAAAAGTATGGAAAAAATACTAATGATATAAGGAGAGAACACTATTCAAATATACCTCTTCAAGAAGAATAATTTGACTATCAACCTTACATGCCAATACATGCTTTGCATTGTGTAGTTAAAGACCTGGGAAAGGCCATCTCGTCAAAAAATGGCATAATGTGTCCTTATAGATATAGGGCATTTGATAACACCTCGTTGAAGTTTATAAACATTACCGCAAAAGGAAAAGATCCACCAGATACCACCTTCCATCATTAAATGGATTCAATCCATGCTCAGTATTAGGAATATAATTAAATAATTACCTATCTTAGGGATGCCAGTCACTATAAGAGGAGTAATAGGTTGCCCTCAAGGAGGAGTCTTGTTACTTCTACTGTGATCAGTAGTCGTTGATGATCTTTTTAAAAAGTTCAAATGAAAAGGAATTTGTACCACTCTGGGCTATGCAGACGATATAGTTATAATGGTTAAATATATGCATGACAGTATGATTGAAGGACTGCCAATAAATCCTAATAAAATGATACAAATAGGAGAAAATTCACAATTCAACCTCCGATAATGAACACTATCATTCTTAGAAGAGATTAAGTATTTCGTACGATGAACACTATCAATCTTAGAAGAGATTAAGTATCAATATGATGCTTATGTCGAATGCTCACCTGACAAATAGCCACTAAAGCAACAAGGGCTCTTTGAACATGCTGTGGACTTTGTGGTAAAACATGTGGTATAAAATATTCTACTGGTCATATGTCTTCCTTTTGTCAGTATAATGGCACTTCAGTTGGCGACTTAAGCCACATTTTTCGAATGTACCAAATACAGGGATTCATCTAAAGAGTTATTTTCGAAATTGTTCAAACTTTATATTCGGTTTCAGTTAATATATTATGTTTAATTGCCTTATTCGACAAATCATGTATAATCTATTAGTTGAAATTCTTAGGAAAACAAAAATTATCAGTTAGCATAAAAATAAATAACTTATAAGAATAGAGGTAGTTACTAAAATTTAATCAATACCTGCAAGTACCTACTTTTCAAAGTAGGCATGTTACAATACATTTAATTTTAATCAGTAATATGTCATTAATATAATCTGTGGCTAAACGACATAGTCCCAGCCAAATTTCTTAAATATTAATTAATTAAATTAAGTAAATAATTTTTTTTTTCAGGTTATTTAAACACCAGGCATGTATTTGTACGAAATTCTTGGTTAGATGGCGATTGGGGACCAGAGGAAAGAGTTGACAAATGTCCATTTACTCCATCTTCTCAATTTAGCATTGCCATCCGAAGTTACGTCGACCATTTTTCCATTTGGGTGAATGGGCAATTAGCAGGAGAATTCAAATATCGCGGTGATCCAAGAAAAACAAATACGCTATACATTCAAGGAGATGTTATTATAACTGGGGTTGTTATGAGACATAATATAAGCGACAAATATTTTACTAAAAGTAGGCAGAGTATAGATTCTATGTAAATTATTATTTAGAGCATAATATGCTGAGTGATCAACAGCCTGACAACTTACATTACATTATTTTAAGATATTTTGCTTAAAGCATACCGTTAAACTATTTAAACCTTGTTAAAAAAAGTAAAAAAAAATAAGATTAAATTATATCCTATCTAATATTGTTAACATTTATTAAAAATAGTTTTCCGTCGACCGTCCATTTATGATCAATTTTAATACCCTCAAAATCATTGATTAATGACCCCTATTAATAAATGATTTTCTATTAATAAACGATTTCATTATAGGCAACACAACATACATTGCTTGCATAAATTAATTAAATGCTCTGTGATTGGCAGTGACCTGTAGTGTGGGCAACCAAACATATACCTATTTATATTCCCACTAAAAAATTTAAAGTGAAGTAGCCGCTGTGTATTTGAAAATCAATATTTGAATGAATAATTTCAGTAGTTGTACTATTTCGAATATTATTGTCTACAATAATAAAACTACCACTAAGGAAAATTAAACTTTGAATAAAGTTAATGAAAGCTGAAAAAATTATTTTTTATCGTTAAGTAAATAAAAATTTAAACTAAGATATCTTTATTACTGAAAAGTACGGTCGACGGAAAAGTTTTGTAACGAACTCGTGAATTAAAATGGCGATTAACAATCTCGAACATTAACGCTCGCGCGTTAATATATCTCAATTGTTAATCGCCCTTATTAATACACGTGTTGGTTAAATAACTATTAAATTTTGCTAAATCTATTTTTATTTATGCGTTTGTGGCTATGTTACTAAAGTACAAAATTTAGGTGTTATTTCGAGATAATGATGTTTTTGTCAATATTCTTTTGTTAAATAGTACTTCTATTTTAATTTTATAAAATTTGTTTTCATTTTAATAAAATATTCGTTTAATAAGCTGATTATTTAATATTAAAGGAGTTACGATCTTATCGTTAAGTTACGATCTTATCGTCGACATTGAAAAAGAAGAAGAACAGAACAAACTTCTTCGTAAGGAAATATTTTTTAATAAAACAGGCAACTGATTTTCCATAAAATCCAAATATGTTTCGCCATTTAAAGTTCTGGAGAACATAGTCTACTGCTATGTTAAAAAGAAACGGAGAAAGCATTCATCGTTGTCTGACTCCGGTAAGTATGTCAAATTCGCCGCTGTTGATTCCGTTGTGTGTCACGCTGCATTTCGCCCCAGTGTACAGTGGCTTTATAATGGAAAGTATTTTATTCGGGATGTTTCTTAGCTCTAAAATTTTCCATAAAACAGCATGAGATAAACTGTCAAAAGGCACGCTCGAAGTCAACAAAAACCATGTATAGGGGTGTGTTCCATTCAACCGATTGTTCCATTATTACCCTAACAATATTAATGTGGTATATGCAGGAGGATTCTGGTCTAAAGCCTGCTTGGCCAGCTCGAAATTCAATCTTGTTTATTAATCTGTTGAGTATGATGGTCGCGCAGATTTTATTTATTGCGGTAAGCAAAGTTATTCCTCTCCAATTTTTGCATAGTATGAGGTTGCCCTTTTTTGGAAGCTTCATAATGTTACCCCTTTTCTAGCCCGCTGGAATGCGGTTTATTAACCGCACCTGTCTGATTATAGGGAGCAAAAATTCAGCAGTTAGATGCGGATCAGTTGTAAGTATTTGTAATGTTATCGATTCCCGGAGACTTGTTATTTATCAGAGATTTGATAGCTGTTATTATCTCCGGTTTGGAAGGGGTCTCGCAAGATATGCGCAAGTATACTTAGTATTAGCAAAACTTATGCTATATCAACTGATAAATGTAAGGAGATCTTGGAACACTGGTAAAAAAGGAGATCTTGAACATATCTTTATCGAATGTTTAAAACTTATAGATCGATCGAAACTGTTTTGTGTTTGAATATTTTGCTTTTGTCATACTACCTTTAGATAATGAATTTCTAATCCATTTCTTCAGATAATGAATTTCTGATCAATAGTGTGAGCGTATCATCAATTTTATTATCATTTTCCATACATTATATGTTTGTCTTATTATATATCTAAAATTCATCTTACGTTATAGTAGGTTAGCTTCGCTACCTATTATTTTCCCTTTGTTATTTTACCTGCCTCCCGTAACCTAAGTTTAGTATATTGTAACGTTATAAACTTTACAAAACCTCACATGTTTGTATGTTTATTTTAATAAATATTTTATTTCAATTTCGTTTAATTTTATTCATCTATTAATTTATCTTTTATTTTACTTTTTTTATTCTAGAAATAGTTGGCGCTCAACTTTCTAGTCTACTTTCTATTTACGAAATATTCCGTTATAATCTAAAATTTTAACTCTATATTCTCACAATATATTCTAATTTCTTTATTCAGACCCTTTTGTGTTCTATGAGATGATAGAAAATATACAAATTTCTATGCCTTAATTCAGTCGACAAAAATTATTTGTCAGTTGACAACTCTCGAAGAATGCTTCCAGTACACAACAATTTCCTTAATAAGCCACACACTTAAGATATTTCTCAAAATAATACATGGAAGACTATACAAAAAAATAGAAGAAGATATAGATGACACCCAGTTTAGATTCAGAGGAGGACTAGGAACGAGAGAGGCTCTGTTCACTTTTAACGTGCAAAGACGACTAGATATGAACCAGCATCTCTATGTCTGCTTTATAGATTATAAAAAGGATTTTGATAGAGTATGACATCAAAAACTCTTAAAACTGTTAAAAGAAAAGAATGTGGATAGTCGAGATATACGAGTTATTGTCAATCTGTACTGGAATCAAAAAAGCAAAGGTTAGAATCGAAAATGTCGATACAGAAACTATAGGAATCAAAAGAGAGGTTAGACAGGGTTGCGTGCTGTCCCAATTGTTATTCAATATGTACAGTGAAGGAAGCAATATCATAGGAACAACAGGGTATATTAATAAACGGAAAAATCTTGAATAACATAAGATTCGCAGACGATACCGCTGTTTTTGCAGACAGTCTAGAAACACTGCAACACTTAGTAAATAGATTACATCAAGTCAGTATAAAATATGAACTACAAATAAAAGTTAAGAAAACCAAGTGCACGATTATTTCTAAGCAACATACAGTAGGAAGGCTATCGAGGGAAAACAAGTAGAAAGAGTGAATAACTACAAATATCTGGGAACCTGGGTAAATGAAAACAATGACCAAGGTAGAGAAATAAGGACACGCATTGAAATTGCAAGACAAGCATTTATAAAAATGAAAACAATGTTTGTTAATCGAGACCTTCCTCTGGAGCTGAGGATAAGAGCCTTAAGATGCTACGTGTTCTCTACTTTGTTGTATGGAATGGAAAGCTGGACACTAAAAGTGGATAATATAAAGAAGTTGGAATCATTTGTTTAGACCCAATGAGTTACAAATACAGAAGTGTTAAGAAGGCTACAAAAGGATTGCGAGGTCATAAAGAACATCTAAACAAAAAAGCTGGGATATTTAGGCCACATTACCAGAGGTGCGAAATATGAGATATTAAGGCTCATAATGCAAGGTAAAATCAAGGGTAAAAGATCCATAGAAAGACGAAGAATTTCCTGGCTAAGAAGCCTAAGGGAGTGGTATAGTTGCAGCTCAGTAGATCTTTTCAGAGCACGCTCCAATAAGGTACATATAGCTGTGGTGATAGCCGACCTCCGATAGGAGAAGGAACTACAAGAAGAAGAACTCTCGACTTGTGACAGTTTTACTTCAATGCTGAAGTACAGATAATTTAATAGAAAGGGAAACATCCATCCTTGATCTATAGAAAGGCTTGATTCGATTGACAATTCAGTTTATATTGATTGCTAAAACTTCTCTGGGTCTTTTTGGTCTAATTTTTTGTCCATCTTTTTGGGTGAAGAATTCCACAGCACATATTCGGCTATGCAATATTAACTGCAGTTGCTATTAAAAGCTCAATGGCCACCTGAAGATACAAACATAAAAATATCTATATTCAGCTATATCACAACTAACCACTACTTTCTGCAATCCTGTCCAGCTACGTGAAGACAATATCAGATGCTAAAAGTACCATTTAAAAATCTGTTTATGTAAAGCTATAGGCAAGATTTGCTTTGTTTAATTTTAATTTAATATTAAAATTTCACTTTTATATTTATTTATGAACAATAAATACGATTAGTTAATATCTTGGTTTATTTGTCCTAGCCAAACCCATTGCTCTAATAATGACATACGCGGCAGAAACACGGCCTGACACTTCTTCTTAGAGTGCCTGTCCGTTTCGAACGTTGGCGATCATTTTGGCTATGATGACTTTGTTGGTTGTTATACGAAATACGAGCTGTGTTGAGGTCATTCTATACCATGCTCTCAGGTTAGCAAGCCAGGATATTCTTCTTCGTCATGGGGCCATTTTTTCTTCAATTTTACCTTGTAAAATGCATTCGAGTAGGTCATATCTGCCTTGATTTCTCATTATGTGTCCCAAGTACTACAGCTTACGGCTCTTCACGATGTTGACGAAATCAGAGGTTATGTTCGTTCTCCGTAGTACTTCTTCATTGGTGACTTTGTCTGTCAATGGTATCTTCAGGATCCTTCTGTGTCATCATAACTCAAAAGCCTGAAGTTTTGATAGAGTTTCCGCCTTCAATGTCCGCGTTTCTACTCCGTACAGAAGCACTGAGTAAACGTACCATTTAAGGAGCCTTATTTTTGTTTCTAGGGTGGGGTCATGGCTCTTGAACACAGAGCTCCTAGTCAAGAATGCACTTTTTGCCTTTAATTTAATCTCTTGGGTATTGTCCCACGACTCATTGATTATAGTTCCCAAGTAGTTGTATTATGAGACACGTTCAATTCTCATTTGGTTCACATACAGATTTGCTCCAGTTATGTTTTCCTTCTTGATGATCATTGGCTTGGTTTTGCTGGTATTTATATCCAGTCTATATGTTCTACTTGTTTCCGTTATTTTGTTTTGCAGCCCTTATATTATGGTACTGGAAAACACTATTGTATCAGCTGCATACCGCAGGTTATTGAGCTGAACTCTGTTTATTGAGACGCCTTCATCAATATCTTTTACGAGTCTCTTCAAGAATATGCTCCGTGTATATATTGAATATCAGTGGTGAAATTATGCACCCCTGTCTCACCCCCTTAAAATTTTGACCTGATCTGTATATTTTCCATCTATTTGAAGCACCGCTGATTGATTCCAACACAGGTTAGCTATTATTTTTAGGTCTCTTCCGTCAATCCCTGTCCTCTTCAGCACTTCCATCATTCGTTCATGTCTGACTCTATCGAAAGCCTTCTTGTAGTCAATCAGGCATGCAAAAACATCACAGCTGATATCTCTACATTTCTGAAACAATACCTGTACGCTAAATAAAGCTTCTCTCGTACCAACGGCGTTCACAAATCCAAACTGATTGGGCGCAATTTGTTCCTCGCATTTCCGGTAAATTCTTTTGTGGATGACTTTTAAAACAGCTTCAGCAAATGTCTCGGTAGACTTATGGTCATATAGTCTTCACAAACTTTTGCTTATGGTTTTTGGGCAATGGCACGAACTCCTATTTGAGCCACTCTACTGGTTTTTTTCCTGCCTTTTATATTTCATTAAATATTTCAGTTATCTCACTGACACAGAGAGGACAAAAAGGATGTTAGAAACAGCAGAGATGAAAACACTTAGAAAAATTGGTAAGACACTATGGGATAGAGCTAGAAGTACAGATATACGACGTGGATGCAAGGTTGAGAACATTAAGAACTGGGTAAGAAATAGAAGGGTAGAATTGAACCATCATATAAGCCGAATGAGAACAAATATAGTAGTAAAGACGGCAAGAGACGCTTGCCCAATAGGAAGACGATCAGTAGGAAGACCACGAAAACGATACACCGACAACTTATTGGAGGAACATTGAAAAACAGATAGTAATGTTTACATAAAAAGAAGAAGAGAAAAAGAAACTTACTGCTCAGATTTACTTCTAAGATAAGACGTTCTCACACCTGAGAGACTGAGCTAAACGAGACGTAACAACTGGCTCCCAAATAAAGTTGTATGTTTTATTATTATACATTGGCTCCTAACTTTCGGGGGGTAGTTATATTGTTACCCATTGGCACCCCCGTTTCTGATGGGTCGTTTAATGGTTACAATATGTAATTTTATGACGGGTCCCTGGACGATAATGATTTCACAAATATGAGTGTCTATGTGGACAGTGATGCAAGCAAAAAACGTTGTGGAAACAATTAATATAGGGAGAATATCAACGGGTGCGAAACTTTCTGTACGAAAGAGAGTACTTTCATTACCGCTTCATTTCATTTTTTGTGCAGCTACATCCAAAATTCAAATATGTATAAATCTATCTGAATTTCTAAATGGAGAAGGAACCTAAAGAAAAAATAGGACCTAGATTAAATATTTTATTTCTTTCTTATTATTTTAGTTTATATTGAAATGCTTAAAATAAGTTTGTATTTGCCGGAAATACCATCGTCCTATATAAGAATTCTGAATCCGAACCTGAAATGTCAGTTTGATAACATGCTAAACAAATCCTCAAGTATAATATATTTTTATTCTAAAAACAGACTACAAACAATACATTACATCTAGTAAAAGAACTATAGTTCTTAAAGAGAATGTAAATCCTTAAAATCCCTTTATGTTCTGCATTCCTGTTTACAGATAAATTAATAATTTATATTTTGAATGCAGAGTTTTCTTAAGTTGTGCCCCAAAGCAGAAACATTTCGTACATATTGCATTAAAAAAGCAAACAGCATTATAATGCTAAACAAGATAAAACATCAAACATGCGACTTTGTACAACAAACGGCATTATACTATCTCCCAAGAGTCCTCTTTTATGTCGTCGACAGGAGTGCATCGAGCTGTAGCTGCTGTTGTAAATATTAAAATAAAAGAATTTATGCTAACACTTTTTCATAGTTATTTTTATTTTTATTCTTGTACTCTCTTTTATTTCGCTATGAACATTTTAAAACCTAACCGTTACGTAAAAGAAATATTTTTTTGGAATTTATTTTCTGGTGGCATTTTAATATAATTTAATATCTTCACTGAGAATAAACCTCAATTTTAATTGAAAATACGTTTATTTTCGCTTCAGAAATGGTACTTCACAAAACAAATTAAACAATAATTGTTTAATTTGTTAACTAGAGCAGTGGCTATACCGTTCTGAGGAGACCTAAAGAGGTCGAAATACGTATAAGCGGCTGTCGCTGCCCTGTATCAAAACAACTACCGTCATTATGTAATACCGTCATTATGAATAATTATTTTGTTTTGTTACTTAGTAATACTAAAAAATTCCTCCATTAATTCAATTTGATCTGACAATTCCAGAGACATATTGTACATTTTAAAGTAGATGACTTTAAAACGATGTCAACAATTTTGAGATGCGTTCCTGGGATGACTTAATTAGATAATAGTTCATTCGATTACATGAAATTAACTTTACCTTGAGAATACCTATCAGAAAAATCATTGGTCATTGGAAAAAATCACAATACCAGTCAGACCGATAAACGCTGGCCGCGGGATTAAGAGAAGTCACTTTAGTTTTCGCAGTGAAGAAGTAGAGTTGAGTCTGTGTCAGGGGCCTGGACATATCAGTTGAACGTTTTAGCACTGGGTTCTGAGCGACAGTTTGGTTGACACTAATAAGCGCTGAAACCTTGGCTTCGACGACTTAAAAAAAAGATGGAATTGGGAGCGCGTAAAATGCCAGCATTTATTTAGAAGTATGCAGTGTATAACCATTGTTTCTCATTGCTGTACTAAATTTGTGGGTATATTATATTAAGAGGTAAATTCTTCTACCTACATATTATAATATGATAATGACCGAAGTAAAATTAAATTATTCTAAAAATATTTGTTCTAAAAGTCTAATTTTTTCATATATTGAGCTATTGATTTAACCAGCAATAAACTTAGTAGTACGTAACAATATTGTATTTTTAATTTTTCTAAAATCTTCCCTTATCTTGGACAAGCACTAAATATTCTAATTTAGTATTCTAATTAATCTAAGTTTACTAAAAGACTATATAAGGTAAGTGTGATTGTTTCTTTTTCTTTGGCTATATAAAGGTTAAACAAAGTTGTTATATTTTTGAAGTTATACTTCTGTATGCGCGGTCGACGTTGGAAATTTGCACGGGAGTGAATCGGTGAAATCATTACATGTGTAAGATATGAGTAAGAGAGAGACAGGAGATATATTTTCTCTCTCTTTCTCTATCGGGAATAAAAATATTCCTTTTGTATATATATTTAATATTATATATATATATATATATATATATCTAATGTTATATATATATATAATACAATATTATTATTTATGTAATATGTTTTGTATTATTTATTAAATGTTCATAATTATTTTAGGCTTTTTTATTTCAAAATAATAATTACAATAAATCACTGTATGACCGAGAACTGTGAATTTTGAAATACTTTAGTGTCATGTCTAATTGGCAAATTTCTTACGTGTTTATACGCTGGTATATGTGAGTTCAAATCCCAATATGAATTTCCTTTTTTATTTTTAAAATATTTAAAAACCCCACGTTTATCTTATTAAATATATGTAATATACGCAACAATGCTAAATTTTAAAATAAAATGAAAATTAACAACATAATCCGAGTTGTTGGTTTTTTATTTTTATCTTCCACAAACATTGTTTGAAGTTATACTACTATACGCGCATTTGACGTTGGAAATATGTATGTATTCGTATATATTAAGTTAATCGGCAAAATCATTACATATGTAAGATATAGGTAAGAGAGAGACAAGATATATTTTCTCTTTTTTTCTCTTTCGAGAATAAAAATGTTCCTTTTTTAAACATATTTAATATTTATTAATATTATTTTTTTATTAATATTATTATCATGGTAAATTAAACATATTTGTAAGTTATGTATTCGCTCCGTCCGTGACCATGGTAGGAGTACCTTGAAACGATGTTAGCGTGCGTAGCGGCGAAATATGACAAAATTGGCCCTATCTTTTTACGCATAAATTTTATCAAAAATAGGTGCAAATACATGTTGCGTATTTTACAATATTGTTGATATTTTATAAGGCTTCAAGCTAACTGCAGATTGCCTGATGACTTTAGCTTTTATATCAAAACTTTTACTATTACTGTTTTTAATTATATGCTCTTTCACGTGAAAAACTTGATTTGCCAGTACTAGATTTTTCCCTTTCTTTTCCGTTTGGGGCTAAAAAGATACATTATCATGAATTTTGAGAAACCCAGTTTTTAATACTACATTTATTTTGTACATAAACTGAAAAAATATAATTAAAAAGTTAATTATTAATAATTGTCAATTTCGACTGTATTTAACAATGTTAAACATATGTCATATGTTTAACCTGAAAATTGGTAGGTCCAAAACTGTCAGATGAAGGCGGTAGGTGTCGCGTCAGTCACGCACGAAGCGAATATTGCCATTTTTAAATAATTATGAAAATTGCATTTAAAAATCTACTACATCGATTATGATGTGTGGATCGGCCTCAGGTATACTTCTGCCACCTTACGTCATATACAAGTCGGAAAATTTATGGGATATTTGAACAGAAAATGGTCCCATGGGCAGCCCTTTTACTCACTGGGGATACGATATATATAATCGAACCTCACATGGTTGGATTGATATGTCAACATTCAATTATTGGTTTGTCACTTGTTTCCTACATACTAGGCAACTCAATGGAAAAAAGGTTTTCATAGGGGACAACCTAGTATCGTATTTTAATCCAGACGTTTTGAGTCGATGTGAAGACAATGATATAATAGTTTAGATGCTTGCCATCTAATTTTACCGATATTTGTTTGCCAAAAAATGCCGCATTCTTCAGGCCCTTAAAAGAAAGCTGAAGGAAATCTTTAATATCATAGAAAATGCAAAATTCCAAAACCTCTGGCATTCCGAAAAATAAATTTCCCAAGCTGTTAAACCAAAAACTTGAAAGCATAATTAAAGTACCACCTAAAAGTTTAGAAGGAGAGAAAAGTGCTATAAAAAGAAATTTACTTTCTGGTTTTGAAGCATGGGGTATTGTACCATTCAACCCCAATCAAGTTTTGGAAAAGCTACAACAATACTACATTTTGAAAGACTTGAGACACAATTCTGGCTCTAAAAAATCTCGACGTAAAAGACAACTGTTAGCAACTGAATCACGTCAAAGTGTTACAGCACCTAAACCATCTGAGAAGTCCAGTGACGATGATGCAAATGAAAAATTTAAATTAGATGACAGCAACAATGATGTTGATATTTACAAAGGTGAAGAGGGGATTAAATATTTTTGTCCTACATTAGACAACATCTTCTTCTTCAGGTGCCATATCCGCTACGGAGGTTGGCAATCATCATAGCTATTTTACTTTTTGAGGTAGTAGCTCTAAATAGTTGTTTTGAGCTGCATCTAAACCATTCTCTCAGGTTCTTGAGCCATGAAATTCCGATCTTCTTCTGTCATCTAGACAACATCACAAAGGCAAAATTCCTGCTGGTGAAATTTTTGCCAGGTTCTTGGAAAAGACTTAATTTCGTCATGTGTGTAAGGTATAAAAGGTTTAAATCGAAGTTCAAGGCTTTAAATCAGCAAGATTAAAGAAGATTTTAAAAATAATGGAAAATGACTATATCCACTGTTTACTTCAAGAAAGTAGTTGCTTTACTACAAGATCCATTTTAGTTTACTACAACATTTCAGACAATTGCTGATAGGATATAAGAGTATCATTTTCACAGAGAAATTAATATAAAAGAATTTTAAATCCAATTTTCTTTTTCTTTAATATGTTCTGAATTACATGTTTTAGTACTTAAAAATCTGTTTTTTTTTGGATAAATAAACATGGTGTAATCATTCTCATCCTTCAAGATCAATCTCGCCGCTATTCGGAAAACTGTTTGACCGAATTAGTCAGGCTTGAGATTGATTATATTCTATTTAAAAGCCCTATTGTTTTATGCTATAAAATCATCGTGATCAATCACCCCATTTACGAGTCTAAGATTAATCACCATTTTTTAAAGTTATACTTCTATACGCGCGCTCCACGTTGGAAATTTGTATGGGAGTGAATCTGTGAAATCATTACATATATAAGATAATGAGTAAGAGAGAGACAGAAGATATATTTTCTCTCTCTTCCTCTCTCGAATATAAAAATGTTCCTTTTTTATATATAATTTAATATTATATATATATATATATATATATATATATTATATAAAGATATATATACATATAATATTATATATATATATATATATATATAATAAAACATTTATTAATATTATTATTTATGTGATATGTTTTGTATTATTTATTAAATGTTCATAATTATCTCAATAAATCACTGTATGATCCAGAACTGTCAATTTTGAAATACGTTTGTGTCATGTCCTCTGTAGTATAGTAGTCAGTATCTCCGCCTGTCACGCGGGAGACCGGGGTTCGATTCCCAGTCGGGGAGGACTTTTTTATCGGCGGGCGTAATTTCGGCCGGTAATCCCTTGGCCTACCTGCATAAATCAAGGGGTACCATTTATGACAGGGGTAATTTCGGCCGAGGGGTTGATGTTTACGATGAGATTAAAATATTGGTAATTACGCTTCATAGTTTCTGTAAAATATTAATTGTGTATTTATTTGGAAATACCTAATCCTGTGTACCTGTCGGAAATACCTTTAATTTACTTATCTCTTTATTCTAATAACTATGTTGTACCTACTTAAGATTATTCCTTTAAATGTATAAAATTCACAAATAACAGGTATAAAATTATTATAGCTAGTCAGTATTATAACTTATCTTGAAGCTACTAGTCGATAGAAAGCATAAAATATATTATTTGTATACGATGGCATCTGTTTCAGTAATTAAGAGTTCACGCGGTTGTGACTTACTAGTTGTAGAAAAGTTTCAGTTTTGTAAACAGGACGTATTAAAAAGTGGTGAAGTACGTTGGAGGTGTATAAAGAAAAATTTAAGATGTTTAGCCAAACTGTACACTGTTGGTGCGGAATACACAGTTACTAGAAGTGAATTAATCCACAACCACGAGTCCGATGAAACTACGTTGGAGAGAAAAATAGTGATGACTTCATGCAAGCGCAAAGCTGAGGAAGACATATCGGAGAAACCTTCAAAAATTATTAAAAGCGTTCTTTCAAATCATTTGCCAGAGAATTTGTCATCGATAGATGTCAGTCTAATAAGAAGAAATTTGTACAACAGCCGCCGTAAGCTCTTACCAGCCCTGCCTAAGGATATTCACGATGTACATTCTGTACTCGATAGTTATGGACCGAAAACCACAACAGGTGAAAATTTTTTGTTTATTAACAGCACAGCTGATAATATCATTGTTTTTTCTTGCCATACAAATATAATAAGTTTATGTAAAATGAAAGATTTTTACATGGATGGCACATTTTCTTATTGTACAAAATATTTTTATCAGTTATTTACCATCCATGGACTGGAAAATGGGTTTTATGTTCCTCTTTTGTATTGTCTGTTGCCCAATAAGACCAGTGACACATATATGAGACTTTTTCTGTTGGTAAAATCTAAAATTTTTGAACTTTATAATATTGTTTTTGAACCGAAGGAGGTATTTGTGGATTTTGAAATCGCAATTCATAACGCATTAAAAGTTGTCTTTCCCAAAACCAAACTAAATGGTTGTAGATTCCACTTGCACCAGGCGTGGTATAGGAAAATACAATCATTAGGGTTAACCCAAATGTATAAAGATAAAAACTGCGAGGAAAGCAAATGGCTTACTCATACTTTTGGGCTAACTTATTTAGACCCCTCTGAAGTTGAAGATTGTTTCATATTTGATCTCATGTCATACAAACCGGACCATAAACTTATAGATAAATACGCAGACTATTTATTAGAAAACTACATAGCGCCAGAATCTCATTTTCCACCAAATATATGGGCATATGAAAACCCATCAATTAAAAGAACCACAAATGCCTGCGAATCATTCCATTCGCACTTTAATTCTAGTTTTTATTCAAGTCACCCTTCTATATTTATTTTTATAGAAAAATTAAAAGATTGTCAGATCGATGCATATTTAAAAATAAAAAATTTAAATATTCCAGCAAAAATTAAAGACAAACAAGTAAAAAACAAACTAAAATTTATCGAAAACATGGTAAATATGCTTCGATCTGACAATATTTCTAGAATTAATTTCGTTAAATCTGTATCACATCAAAACGTTTTTTAAAAATTTATAGTTTACTTAATTTATATTATAGAAATAAGTTGATGTAATAATTTTATTGAAATAAAGAAATATTTTAATATAAAGCATTCTGTTATTTTATTTGATTTGCGGCCGAAAATACCTATGAGATAAGGAAGCAACTTAAAACCTCCGGCCGAATTTACCTACCGGCTTTTAGTACCTGCTCTTTTTCCGGCCGAAATTACGTCCGCCCTTTTTTATTAATATTATTACATGGTAAATTAAACATATATGCGTAAGTAGAAAAGTTATGTATATTATTGTCATTTTTAAATACTTATGAATATTGCATTTTAATTTGTATTGTATTATTATATTAATAACAAAATAAACAATGAATTTTACTGCAGAGTATGTGTAAAAAAATTTTTGCATTCAACTCCTTTCATATATATATATATATATATATATATATATATATATATATATATATATATATATATATATATATATATATATATGAAAATAAAAATATACATTTTCATCAAAATATTGATTCAATCCTTCATTTACTATACTCCTATTACAGGTCAAAAGTTGTTTATTAATTGTTAGTAAATTATTATTAATTCTGTTTCCCTTTCTGCTATGTCTTACCTATAGCATTACATATGTAATGATTGTGCAGATTGACTCCCAAATAAATTTGTAACGGCGAATGCGTGTGTAGAAGTGTAACTTCTACCGGCAGTCCCACTGGACTGCCACACCCGTTTTTTTTTATAAGATAAGTGGATTTTCTTAAGAATTATAATAAAACTAGTATTAAAGCATTACTCTTTAGATATTAATAAATTAAGTAAAGTGTTTAAAGATAGAACAGATAGAAAAATGTTTAAAAGATAAAAAAATTAAGTTAAAATTGATCAATCTCACCCCATTTTACAGTATATAATTAGTTAAACGTAATTGAGGAATCGAGGAGGACACCTCACCTAGGAGTTTTGACATAAACTATAAATTTAATAATATTAGTACAACTATAACAACCAATGGTGCGTCACCCCAAAAACCAAGAAATAACACTCACGTAGAACCTCCTTCAATATTTGAAGTGAAAGACGCAATCACACGACTCAAAAATAGCAAGTCCCCAGGAGTGGATTGTATCCCCGCAGAGCTCATCAAACATGGAGGTAACAGCATTATGCACCAAATTCACAACATAATAGTCAAAGTCTGGGAAGAAGAACAAATGCCAGAGGAATGGTGCACTGGAATCATACGTCCACTGCAGAAAAAGGGAGATTTGTTGGAATGTAAAAATTATAGGGGTATAACTCTTCTGAATACAATGTACAAAATATTCTCCAACACCCTGTACAGCCGTTTAAGTACGTACGTGGAAGAAATCCTTGGTGAGTATCAAAGCGGTTTTAGGCCAGATAGGTCAACAATTGACCAGATTTTTGTGCTACGTCAAATCTTAGAAAAAACCAATGAATTTAATATTGACACGTTCCATCTCTTTGTGGACTTTAAGTCAGCGTATGATAGCGTCCTAAGAGGTAAATTATACGAAGCCATGAATGAACTTAACATTCCCCATAAATTAATAAGGCTCGTAAAAACAACTATGAGTAAAGTGATCTGCAGAGTGCAAATACAAGGCGATATGTCACAAGCGTTTGAAACATATGCAGGGTTAAGGCAGGGAGACTCGCTGGCGTGCCTTCTCTTTAATATAGCGTTAGAAAAGACTATAAGAGATGCCGAGTTACACAATAGGCGAACAATCTTTAATAAATCAACGCAGATTATGGCTTACGCTGACGATCTGGATTTGATCGCATGTACTACACGAGGACTTAAAGAGATGACTTCCACCTTCTTGACAGCCGCACAAAATATGGGCCTTAAAATAAACGAGGAAAAAACCAAAATGTTAGCATCTATTCCAAATAACAGAGATAGAGCTAGAAACGCCGAAGAAAACTTCAGTATAGACCAATATAATTTTGAGGTAGTAAATAAGTTTACATATTTGGGTTCTCTCATAACAAACGATAATGACACATCTGAAGAAGTAAAACGAAGGGTACTGCTAGCAAACAAATGTTATTTTGGACTAAGCAAGCAGCTAAAAAACAGAAATTTAAGCCAGAAAACCAAACTAATAATATATAGAACACTCATCTTACCAGTGCTGACATATGGGTCAGAAACATGGACCATCTCCAAAACAGACGCAAATCTTCTGCTCCTCTTCGAAAGGAAGATACTAAGAAGAATAATGGGCGCATTCTGTGAGAATGGTATTTGGAGAAGGCGATATAATTTCGAATTGTACGAGAAGTATAAAAAAATAGTAAATGGTAGAGATGTAATATCCTTCATAAAAATAGGTAGGCTTAGATGGGCTGGACATGTGTCAAGAGCAAATGAAAATTACCCACCCAGACGAACTCTATTATCGGTCCCAGTGGGAAATAGGAGTAGAGGCAGACCACGACTGAGATGGAGGGACGGTGTGGACGAGGACGCAAGGAAAATCGGCGCGGCAAATTGGCAACGGTTGGCGATGAACAGAAACGACTGGCGAAATAGACTGGAGAAGGTCAAGGCTCAACTAGAGCTGTAGCACCACTGATGATGATGATGATAACAACCAATAGCGGCATAGTTTTTTTAGACACGACTTTATTTACTTGAGGCTAGTTTGAAACTTGGAATGTTATTGATGAAATCCATATAATGTATTTTTTATTTAAACTGAAACTGCAACTTTAGATTTTGCCATAGTTTTTTTATAAATTGCACCTCATTAATAATACTCATATGAATTTTATGCACCTCATTAATGTTTTTTATTCTGAAATGATTTTAAATTCTTAATTTAACTGTTAGAACGCGTAAAAAGTCCGTCTCTGAACACGGAACACACTTGAGATGCGTCTTAACATGTCGTAGAAATAAATAATTCAAAGCTCATCACTCATTCTCGTATATACATGCTCACATATCTAGGAATAAAAGCATATCCGGCAGGATTTGGAGGCTTTTCGAAAGAAGCAACAAACCGTTGAGAATGATCTTGTCCATTGTTTGTTTGGTAATCTATCATAACGGCCGGCTTAAAAATCCTAGGTCTTCTTAATAGACCAATGTTGCCAGCGTATATATTTATATGGCAGATTTTTATGCTTTGTTGAGTAGAGTGGTGCTAAAATTGTCACTATAATATAATTTATTTACGTTTTTTCCTAATATTATGTTATATTTATTTTATATTCTATAAAATTTGTTCTTATAGATGAATTCGACCCATGCATCGAAGACTATTTTAACTCAATTTTACTCAATTGCAACAATAACCATGCAAAGTAAGGTCAATCACATGGCCCCTAGTCCGCGGCGGACCTTTAATGGTCGAGGGATGCTAAGAATCTCTGCGAGGAGGAGCCACCCGAATGTAGCAACTAACTATATACAGAACAAATCCTTTTTAAATTTCGGAACATGGAATGTGAGTAGTTTGTTCGAACAAGGGAAGAAGCACAACATGATTCAGGAAATGAACTGACTGAACCTAGAAATATTAGGAATAAGCGAAATGCGCTGGCCCGGTTCCGGTAAAATATTGGTCATTATATAGAGTTATAGTATATAGAGTTGGAATAATTATCTCCAGGAGAATCCAAGCAGCCGTTGTAAATTTTGTTCCCTTTTTGGATAGAATGCTATTATTACAAATACAGGGTAAGCCAGTGAACATTAATGCAGTACAAGTGTATGCTTCAACTGCAGATAAATCAGAAGCTGAAATAGAACATTTTTATGAACAACTCAAACAACTTCTACAATACACAAGAAAGGAAGAAATTACTATAATAATGGGTGATTTAAATGCAAAGATAGGAAAAGGACGAGTCGAAAATATAATAGGTGATTATGGTTTAGGAATAAGGAATGCTAGAGGCAACAGATTGGCTCAATTTTGTCAAGAAGAGGCGATTATGAACACATGGTTTCGACTATCAACCTGTAGACTGTATACCTGGAGGTCACCACAGGATAATGAACAAAATTGCATTAGAAATCAGATCGACTTTATTCTAACCAATCTAAGATTTAGAAATTCCATTGTAAGCGTAGACTTTTCCCAGAGTAGCTGTCCCCTCAAACCATAACCTCCTTGTCTCAAAAATAAAAGGGAGCGTAAAATGATAATAAAATCCAAAAGTTCTAAGGTGAATACTCAGGTACTAAAGATAAATGAAACCCGTGCTGAAGCTTCAACTTATATCAATCAAGAAATTAAGAAATTTACAGCAAAATCAATGATTCTGTTATAAAAACACAGAAAGAAATTCTGTACCCAAGTAAGTACAGAGAAAAACATAAATTAATAAGGAACAAAATAAAAGACGCTAAGGAAAAGTGGATGATGAAAACATGCATCGAAGTGGAAGAATTACAGAAAAAGCATGATAATCAAAATTTACATAAAACAGTAAAAGAATTATCTGGAAAATCACGAACAAATACACCTAACCGATTAATTGACAAAAACAATAAACCTACTAACAACCCAAGAACGGAACCAACACAAATTGATAACGAGGAAGCTCCAATAATATTAAAATCTGAAGTTCAACATCCTATAAACAACTCGAAATCTGGCATAGCCCCTGGGCCAGATGAAGTTCATATCGAGCTGATTAAACTTATAGACGAAGACAATTTAAGTGCAATAATTATACTCTTTAACAACATACACAAATCTGGTGAGATACCTACAGAATGGCTGCTATCGACTTTTGATCCGCTATCAAAAACCAAGAACCCCAAACACTGTAATGACTATAGATTAATAAGCTTAATGTCACACTTATTTTCAACACAACACATCACTACATTTTTAAACATTATACATGCAAGAATATCCAGAAAGTGCGAAGCAGATATGAGCAATAGACAGTCTGGCTTTCGTAACGGCTTCGGAACAATGGAAGCTTTGTATAGTTTCACAACTCTTGCCCAAAAATGTCGAGACCAACAAAAAGATATTTTCGTTGCGTTTGAAAAAGCTTTCGATAAAGTTAAACATAACATTCTCATGGAATTTATGAAAAGAAAAGGCCTTGACAAAAATGACATTAACATAGTGAGAAATTTCTATTGGAACCAACAGGCTGTGGTAACATTAGATTGAAATAGCACGGATGCGCAACAGATAAGTAGAGTAGTGAGACAGGACTATGTACTTTCACTATTACTATTTAATATATATTCCGAAGAGTTATTTACGCAAGCACTTACAGAAGGGATGTAGAAAACTGACCAGAAGGGATCAAGATAAATGGTGAAAATATAAATAACATCCGTTATGCTGACGATATAGTCATTATCGCTGAAAGTGAGACAGATCTGCAGACGTTACTAAACGTCATTTGTGATACTGGGGAACAGTTTGGTTTAACAATAAACAAAAAGAACACAAGAACCATGGTTATCAGTAAGAGGGGCAAAGTCATTACAAGGATCCAGATAAAAAATGAAGATATTGAGGAAGTGAACAAAATGAAATACTTAGGAGTCTGGATTACGGAAGATCTGAATCCGAAATCAAAAATTCGCTCAAGAATAGAGCAATCAAGAGCAGCCTTTTTGAAGACGAGGAAATTTCTGAGTAACCAAAGACTCAATCTTCAAATCCGTGATCGGATGGTAAAATGATATATCCACTCTATTCTTCTTTATGGTGTCGACGCCTGGACTGTTAGTGTTGACGTAATGAGAA
Organism: Diabrotica undecimpunctata; assembly: GCF_040954645.1. Classification (NCBI taxonomy): domain Eukaryota; kingdom Metazoa; phylum Arthropoda; class Insecta; order Coleoptera; family Chrysomelidae; genus Diabrotica; species Diabrotica undecimpunctata. The sequence continues at coordinate 38,834,997 of NC_092806.1, read as the reverse complement.
AACTGGAAGCTTTTGAGATGTGGCTTTTTAGGAGAATTTTGAAGATACCATGGACCGATCATATTACTAACGAAATGGTCTTGCACAGAATGGGAAGAGACAGAGAACTTTTGACCACCATTAAAAGGCGAAAGACAGCATATTTGGGGCACATACTTAAAAATTATTAGTACGAATTGTTGCATCTGATTATGAAGGGTAAAATCGAAAGAAAAAGGGGTTCTGGTAGATGACAAATATCCTGGCTGAAAAACATTCGCGACTGGACCGGGTTAAACACACAGACGCTCTTAAGAAAAGCAGAAGATAGAGATGAATTTGCAATGACCATAGCCAACTTTCATTAGTGGAGACGGCACTAGAAGAAGAAGAAAAAAACTAACACCAGTATAGTGAAACTTTAATAACCTAGCCATGTCTAACATGAAAACTGAATATGCCACAGAGATTTTCAAGATTATCTGAATATTCCATTAAAAAATGTCGAATTTGAGTAAAGCGGAATAGTGTATATTACAGAAAATTATTTCACGACCATATGATTTTGCTTTACACAGGTTTCATAACTATATTAATTTTTATTCCCATTTCTTAACTAATTTCTGTGACCATTTACCGAATTTGTTCCTATTTGTTTGCTTTAAAAACCTTTAGAGCGATCCAGTAACGAATTTAGACAATGATCGACAAAGTATTTTACGAACGCAAAGTATCATATTCCATACATCGAACTGTCACTCAATAACATAATTTAACGATTGGCAACATTGCCATGTCGTAGATGAAATCTGAAAGCGCCTCAAGGAACACGGACAGTTGATGGACAAATTGTGTTAGAGTTTCCCAAGCAGAATGGCAGCAGGATTCCATTATGGCGGGCGGGGTGACCTTTGTCCGCATTATGCGGGATTTCGTTCGACTCGGATTATTTCTTGCCCCATACTTTAGATATATTCATAAAAAAAGGCTATAAAACGCTGATATGAACCCCACGCCGAATACAAAGATTTCATAAAACTTAAATGTTTGAACCAAAATCGAATAAATATGTATAACTTTAAATATAATAAATGCAAAACACTGATATGTTTTGTACACACTTATGAAAAATAAATTAATTGAAAGGAAAAGTATTTTAAAAGTGGATACAATATTTAAATCTTCAAAGCTGGTTAGACAGTCTTTGATACACTTCCCATTTAATTAAATTTTCAATTTTCAACAATTTTTAAATTTATATAATCTTTATTTCCTATGCATGATATGTGTCTGTTGTCATTAAAAAAAAGCATTTAAAAGCCAGTACTTGATTATACTCAATCTGTCTGTCGCCACAACTTTATCCAGATCGTTGGATGCTTGCACCCATACTATAAACAAAAACTTTTATTGTACTTTTTGTGGAGTCTTTTAATGTGCTTAATGTCTTTTAATCTTTTCAATGATTTTCTTTGAAAACTTTGAAGTGTTTAACTAAAAAAAAAATTTTGCTTTTTTTACCAATGGTCTATTTTGTAGTTACTTTTTAAATTTTGGCGTAAGTTAAACGTTGTAATACTTACATTCTTCTTCTTTTTCTTCTTAAAGTGCCCTCTCCTCAATGGAGGTTGGCTACTACAATTTTAAACTCTTCTCTATCTTCAGCTGTTCTTATTAGCTGTTCAAAATTTAGCCCTGTCCATTGTCGGATGTTTTTGAGCCACGATAGTCTTTTCCTTCCTAGGCCTCTCTTTCTTGCCTATTCTATGCAGCATTTCTTCGTTTGAGGTATGCGATGTCCATGAAATTTTGAGTATTTTCCGGTAGATCCACATTTCAAAGGTCTCCAATTTATTTACGGTTCATGTTTTAAGGGTCCACGTTTCAACTGCATATAGAAGAGTCGACCAGACGTAGCATTTTGATAAACGTAGTCGAATTTCGTGTTTTATTCGAGAATCACAAAGCAGTTTTTTTATTTTTTCGAAAGATTTTCTGACCTGTTCTATTCTCGATCTTATTTCTAGATCAGGATTTAGGCTGCTATCGATCCAACATCCCAGGTACTTAAATCTATTGACCTGTTCTAAAATGTGCCCATTTATTGTGCAAGGTTGAGGTACGTTTTGGTTTTTTTTAATGTTTATTTTCATACCAAATTGCTCACAGGTCGAGTTGGTCTTGTCGATGAGTCGTTGTAGACCTAAGTCGGAATCCGCAATTAACACTGTGTCATCGGCGTATCTGATAGTGTTGATATTTACGCCATTCACATTGACTCCATCCTTGGAATCCTCCAATGCTTCTTTAAATAGAAACTCGGAGTAAAGATTAAACAGCAGAGGCGACAGAACACATCCCTGTCTAACTCCCCTCCTAATTTCTACTTCTGCGGATGTGGAACCTTCAATCCTAACTCTGGCGTTTTGGTTCCAGTACAAGTTTTTTAAGAATTTGATGTCTTTTCCATCTAAACCGACTTCTTGCAAACGTTCTAATAGTAGGTCGTGTCTTACTCTATCAAATGCTATTTCGAAGTCTATAAAGCATATAAATATATCTTTCTGTTGGTCGTAGCATTTTTGGGCGAGAACTAGTAAACTGAACAGGATTTCTCTCGTTCCCATGCCGGCTCTGAATCCAAACTGATCGTCTCCGATGATTGTTTCGCACTTTCTATAGATACGATTATGTACGATTTTTAGTAGGACTTTTACTGCATGACTCATAAGGATAATCAGACGGAACTCATTGCAGTGTTCTGGGTTTGGCTTTACATAGTTTATTAAATTAAGTTATTCTATTGTTGCAATATCTGAAGATGGCTTTGTCAGCCGAAAGTGCTCAGCTAGGAATGAAATATTTTACACTTTTAAAATACTTTTCCTGTCAATTCATTCATTTAAACCGTAACCGGTGACGTCCGATTTTAGGAACATAACCGGTGACGTGGAGTCTCCGAGACTCGTCATAAATATGCTGCTCTCATTCAAATTTAAATAAATATTTTATCACATTATTTATAATAATCTGTTCCTTAGGCATTTTTGCAATATCCTATTGCCTTTTTAGTTCTTTCTGTTACTATAAGAGCGTTTCACGTTAAGAAAATAACATTGCGGAGATAGGGCCATGTATTTCTTATGGACGATAGAAGCGCAGCGATGCCACGATGAACACAAGCACGATTCAGGGTTGTATAATCGTTTTCACAGACATGCATTAAATTAATGTTTTTTAACGTAATTGACCAAAAGTGCCCATTCGAAACAAGAGATGAAAAGTAGGGAAAATGATTTTAATTAAATAAATAGTATTTACAAAACATAATTTTATTTTATCTTATTTTAATTATAGTAACGACAGTTTATTTGTCTTTCGGTAAGAATATCATATACCATGAATCATAGAAGTCAGTAGAAAATATTGCTTAGTTAAATCATGCACTTTGCCGGCTATTAAATTAATTGCAATAATTACTAATTGCAACTTAAAATAATACGGTGTGCGTATGTCAGCGATTTTATGTCGTTCTCTGAGATTACATAATGATAATAAGGCTTTGTGCTTTGTGGTTCTTCAGTGGTTATTCTGACTTTACAGTTAAATGTTAATTGAAAATGGAAATTCGAAAAATATATCGACAATCTAGTAAACCGCATGCTTGAGAGTTTTGGCAACACTGATCTCCATAAGCCTAATGTTATTTTCTTAACGTGGAACGCTGTATAACTATTTTTATTATTAACATTTCTGTCAAAAATAGCAAATAAATAAAGTACGGTGTTACGTCGCAAAAGTTAATTTTTTTTTAATATTTCTAAATTTAGTATGTACAAATGGTATTAATATTATGTATAACCGTTGATTGAATAACCCAATGATTTGGGTGATTCAATCAACGGTATAACAAATATTGAATAATCTATGGCAATAAAAATTAGCATCAGTAGTCTAAACGTAACGGAACGTGCAGGGGGTAAATAAGGACAAAAAAGGGGATTATTTTTTTTATTCTTTTTCAACGTTACAGTTTCTGCATATTTTACGAGAACAAGTTAAGCAAATGGGTTTTTTACAACAGACGCATAAATAAGATGTCTTGCTATGAAGTTTTGATGGGCAAATGTAGCAATATTTTCGAACCGCTAACCGATCTTCTTGAATAGAAGGAGGTTCAACCACGCACAGTATTCGCTTTATGTTTTCTCTTAATTACTATTTAAATGGGAATAAGCCACAATTTAAGGTTAGAATACGTTTATTGACGTTTCAATTTCATGTTTTCTCTTATTTCTGTTGGGATTCTGCTGTTATACATTCGTTTCATGTGTGCTTCAATTAAGCTTTTAGCCAGTACCTTCATAAAATCTTTGATGTCTAAGGGTTTGGATTCTCGATAACACTGATACATAACTAAAGCGTTAACTGTACTCATATCTAGTATTTTGTAAAATATAGCCATTGGCCAACGTTGCGTTCTTCTGGACGAACTGTAAACCGTACATTTTTCATCGAAAGTATCAACCCCGCGTTTCGTCATATTATACAGACTAATTATTTCTGGTTTTTGTGTTTTTTATCTACGGCTATACTATGATGCATGGAGGATACTAGTATGACGGCTTTGTTTTTTTAGGAACATACGAAAGATGTTCAATCCGAAAAAACCAAAACGTACCTCAACCTTGCACAATAAATGGCCACATTTTAGAACAGGTCAATAGATTTAAGTACTTGGGATGTTGGATCGATAGCAGCCTAAATCCTGATCTAGAAATAAGATCGAGAATAGAACAGGCCAGAAAATCTTTCGAAAAAATAAAAAAACTGCTTTGTGATTCTCGAATAAAACTCGAAATTCGACTACGTTTATCAAAATGTTACGTCTGGTCGACTCTTCTATATGCAGTTGAAACGTGGACCCTTAAAACATCAACCGTAAATAAATTGAAGGCCTTTGAAATGCGGATCTACCGGAGAATACTCAAAATTTCATTGATATCGCATACCTCAAACGAAGAAGTGCTGCATAGAATAGGCAAGGAAAGAGAACTTTTTAACACAGTAAAAGTTAGAAAAACATCATACCTAGGCCACATACTGAGAAATAATAAGTACCCATATGCCCAACTTATAGTGAAAGGAAAAATCGAGGAAAAGAGAGGCCTAGGAAGGAAAAGACTATCGTGGCTCAGAAACATCCGACAATGGACAGGGCTAAATTTTGAACTAATTTTGAAGCTAATAAGAACAGCTGAAGATAGAGAAGAGTTTAAAATTGTAGTAGCCAACCTCCATTCAGGAGAGGGCACTTTAAGAAGAAGAAGACGAAAGATGTACATGTCTTTTGTAAAACCGTATCTAACTGAACCAATCTCTCTATGCTTTTGAGAAAGAAACTCAGGAGGAATATGTCTTTTAACCTTTTTCATAGTTCCCACATATGTTAGGCCATTATATTTCAACAACTGAACTAGTTCTATAGACGTGAACCAATTGTCAGTTGTCACATTACGATTACTGCCAAATAATGGGTTAGAAAACCGTAACACAGATTGAGTAGGTTTAATAAGCTTTTTCTCAGTTACTGAAAGGTCTATTTCGTCCGAATCTTGGCCTGTATATAGATACGGATTGTACACATAGTTGTTTCTTGCATCTGTTAATATTATAGTTTTAAGTCCGTATTTTCGTGGTTTGTTTGGAATATACATTCTAAAGCGTGATCTACCCCGGAAACCAACTAACATTTCATCAATGCATACATATTCACCAACAGAAAACTCCGTTTGACAGTTTTGAATAAAAGATTCAAATAGTTCTTGAATTGGTGCTAGTTGATTTACCGCTTTTCGTTGTTCTCTTGTGGAATCTTGTGAAAGGGTCATCAAAACGTTAACAAGTCAATAAAACTACAAATCTCTTGGCACTCATTACGGACCGAAAAATGTCTCTGCCCGTTCCATCTGTAGGAAATAGACATTCTATGTCTTCATCATTGGACTTAAATACTGAGGTGTAAATCAATAAGCATAAAAATGCTTCCATTTCGACCTGGTCGACATTTTTTAATTCCGGCCTATTTTAATTTTAGTATTTGGCCCTAACAATCGCCAATTTTACATTTGTCCATTCGACTACAACATTTAACATTTGATTTATAAATAAACAGTTCCAAATTTCCTTTTCCTACAATTATAATATGCTTTTGAGTACGAATATTTTTTGGTGCACTAGCTGACCACTTAAATCTATTTTTACAATAAAAGTAGTTTGAAGGTCTTGACGCCAATATATTATTTTCATCATCACTGTACGAGTCTTGGTTTAAAGTTTCTGGAATATTGTCTTCTGGATCAGATTCACTATCAGACTATGCGACTGCTTTGATGCCGGCTCATGACTGCTTTCTATTACCGCATCACTGTCAATATCATCAATATCTATATCATCAATAAGTTCTCCGTGAATTTCTATAATTTAAAAAGTCCTAAACACAGCTTAGTCCTATTTAAGAAGTCAACGAGCGAACACTTGGCTTCGTTTATTGGTAAGTTGATTCACTTTCGAGAACTAATATTTCACCAGTTGTTTCTGGCCATACTTATTTAATATTTTGGAATCCAAAAATTTAAATTTCAAATTAGGGCATCATCAACACAATCAGCTCAACTTAGCTTTTCTGCAGTAATCAAAACCACACAGAAAAAATCTATAACAACATCATATCCCAGTAGAAGTCAAGCCATTTTTATGGACGCTCTCCCAAACGTAGTGCTATTTGAATCTAGCAAGGCAATCGACGAAATTGTTACTCCTAAAAAAAAAAAATAACTAACGCTTCACGTATTTTCAATCAACGTATATGCATCTATCTTTCTTTTGTATCCGTTGTTGATAATTTTGTAAAAAATTATCTGACTATTCCTGTTAGAAATAAAAAAATATCTATTCGCAGACTTATTCCACTTGCAAAGAGGCTACTACTAAATAACGTGTGCCCTTCAATCCCGAATACACTCATAGAGCAATCACTTAAAAATAAACTTGGATTGCAACTTGCTTTTCCTATGTCTTTTATCCGATGTAGTTCACCTACGAACTACGAAAAGACGAATATGGCCACATTTTCAGTTTTCGACGCTCTATCTATATAATACCAGATAAAGAAAACTTTGAATCAAATACATCACTTGTAATAATATGTAATATCACATAAAAATATTAATTATACGATCTTTATTACTTCAGACAAACTCGAATGTTTTTTATGTAAACAACCTGGACACACTGCAGACTCCTGTCCTAACTCTCTAGAAATATCTACCAATCCCTCTCTAAATACCACGTCTGGCCAAATCCTACGTGATCCTTCTTCCAGTGTATCTTCTCCTCGCTCCTCTGCCAAAGAATAAATCTATACAAATAACACATCTACTGACCTAACAATACCAAAAAAAAAAACAATATTTAACATCAGTGTCTTTCCCTTCTAACTCTGGCATTAAAAGAACTAATTCCACTGACAAGTCTTGAATCATCTACTTTATCGGTTACTGCTAGCCCCCAAAACTCTAAAAATAAAAAAATGGAAATTTTACTACTACTGGTCAATGAAAGTAATCAATTTTATTGATCTCACGAGAATCGTAAAAAATGGCAAAAATCGCGACACGTTTATTTATTAACACGTTTATAAAACTGACTTTATTCGCCGCAAAATATAAAAATTGCATAAGAAAGCTGCAGTCTTTACCTTTAAAACGCATCTTGATTTTTGTCAATGGGACACTTTGATCAAAAGACATCGAATTTTTACCGTCGAGCTGATACAAATTTTATTGAAAATTGATTACGCGCAAGTAACTCACATTCAAAATCGAGGGTCGCTTCAAGCTTTGTTTCTGAGAGAACAGTTTATTCTACACAAAAAGTGCTAATAAACATTTTTGTTTAAAATTATCTCAGCTACATTTTTTATTTGAAATATTTTTTTCTACGGCGTACAGATTCTTGGTCGTATTTAATTTAATTTTAATTTATAAATCGATTTTGTTGTGTTTTTACTCCCTACGAGGAGGGGGGTTTGGGTGGAAGCCCAGGGGTAACAATAGTAAACTTTTTTGCATCTTTTTGGGGTCAAAAAAATTAATATTTTCAGCAAAATTTAGCTTGTTCGTATGATTTTTAGGGGTCAACTCACTGACGACTAGACTATATTAGTTTTCTCGCGGACTGAAAATATACGTATATCTCCTGGCCTTAGCTCTAATGGTTCTCTTTTCCTGCACTGCTGACAAGACAAAGTCATATTTTACACGTGAATCTTTGGTTTATTTACAGAATTTTCTATTTCTTGTAAACATTGCGGTAATAGAATCATCTTGGGAAAGATGTTAGTCATGCGCATGATTAATTGGATATTTTGCGGTTCTGCTTTTATTACAAGTAACAAAATTGTAACAAATGAGTAAATCTTAAGTGTATATAGACTTACAATTAAGAATAAACCCTACGCGAAAAGTTTTTTTTTTTAATGAGAAATGTATCTATTGTTACTTGGACAGCTAAAAGGCATAATCAAGAGTCTCATCAAAAATGAATTATCGAGACTAGTAATTTCCCGATCAAACATCGGCAACCAAACCATAAACGCTATCGCCAGGAGAGAAGGGCTCTAACGCAGGCATTTACAAACCGGAAAATAATAATTCGATTCAATGTTCTGCAATGTTGCGTCGCGTTGTTGAAAATATAATTCGTTGGGGAAGTGCATGTATGTATGGATTCACAGTGTGGCAAACCAAAGTGATTACGGTCCGCGACAATCCCTGCACTAATGCAAATTGGTTATATCAACCGTTACGCAGCCATTGTCCCATAGATATCATTCGTGCGTCACTCACAGGGCTGCGGTTACCGATCTGTAATGGGAGGCGGGAATGCAGGACGGCTGAATGATACTCAATTAAAGATTGTAATGACGCATTGTTCTTAGTGAGAAAATTAATTTGCGTGATTTAATATAGTAGTGCAGTAGATTTATACCTAATGAATTTGATGCAGTCCAGGTAAAGATCAGAATGGCAGAACCGGCTATCGTATGCGCTTATTTTCGCCTACTACGGGATACGACTTATCAATATAACACATTTCAGAAAAAGTAATAATTAAAAAAAAAAAGATATTAATTCATTGGTCTATCTAAAACAAAATGCAATGGGGACTGCATTTTTTATGCCTTGATCGATAAATTAGTCTTAGTGCCATTGGAGAACACTTTAAAGATCATAAGAATCAAATTAGAGGGAGGGAGAGAGATATATGATACATTGACAACAAAAATCAAACTGAATAAAACCAGCTATAAGGGAGCTCCTATAATCGGTTCACAATTTGTCGATAGCTCACTACAAGATTAAACCCTAATTAGAGAACTGAAATACAGAGAGGATAGGTAATACGATATAATAGTAAAAACCAACCTGAAACTGACGGTTTAAGATGTTTTCGACTAACCCATCTTGTATCTGAAGGAATACAATACCTTATAATCCTATTACGAGGGTATTTTAAATGGTTAGAGATGACCGACCAGTGTCGTAGAGTATATGATTGAAACATTTATTTGAACTAAATAAATATATTTTTTAAATTGTACTTATGTAAATTGTATTTTTTAATAAAACTTATTTATTTTATTCAAAAATAAAAAGTTTCTTGCCAAATATTTTTAAAAAATTTAAACGCAGAATGAAAGATTACATTATTACTGAGGGCAGAAAGTCGGAAACTTCGGAATCCGAGTCATCTTGAGGGTTAATAATTAGCGGTTGTGTCTCTACGGTCGCATCAATTATGTTATCAAGATCCCACATTTTTTGTTTTTCTTCTGTTACATGTCTTACTGCATCTTTCCGTTTTTGTTCTATAATATGTTGTAAAGACTCGTATAACAATTCACGTACAGCTTGTATTTTATATGACGTATTTTTTCTAGCCACATAACTTTTTATTTGTGTCCAAATGAGTTCAATTGGATTTATTTCGCAGTGGTAGGGTGGAAGTCTAAGGACTGTGATGTTTCACCTTTTCGCCATTTTGTCAACTACGTATTTCTTGAACTTAGATTTGTGTTGCCGGGCAATTTTTAAAAGTTCTGCTTTTACCATTTCATCTTCGTAAGGCAGATACTTATTCCGCAGCCAGTCAAGAATATCCTGTTTCTTCCACGCAGTCGTTGGAAGTCTTTCCACTAGTCGTGAATGATAAGGTGCATTATCTAATACTATAATTAAATTTGGTGGTATGTGTTCAATCATCTGCTCAAAATACTCTTCGAAAACGTCAGCTGTCATCTCCTTGTGATAGCCTTTTGTGCTTTTGGACTGAAATTCCAACAAACCATGCTTAACAGATTCTTTTTCACTGTCAATGTGAGAAATTATTAATCTACTGCCTTTACCAGAAGGTGGGGAGGTACCAGTAGACCAATCTTCCATAAAGGCTTGCCTGGAGCTTAATATATTTTTATCTGACCAATTTTTTTTAAAGTATGACCTGAGTTTACCCACGTTTTATCCTGGTAGAAGATTGGCCTTCCTTCAGCCCGGAATTTTCGTATGGATCTTAGATAATTTCTTCTCCAACATATTATCTCCTCCCGGTCAATTAAAAGTGATTTTCGGTCTGATTTCTCCCACCGGAAATTTAATTCTTTTAAAACTTGCCACAATTTAGTTCGTCCGATATAAGGCAAATCCGGGTCGTCTCTAACACTCTAACTTCTTGTAAAATTTTGTTTAGGTTTGGTATTTCTTTTTTGAAAAAAAAAAATCCATGAATTTTCCTTCGAATACCATTTTTGGCAAATTCATCAATTTCAATAGGCTTTTTCCCTCTCTTTAAGTGTTCGTTTGTGTTTGGGTTAGCTATACCGTGTTTTTTTCTTTCTGATAGGAACCTATATATAGTTGACTCTCCTACGCCAGTCATGTTGGCACAACTTTCGACTATGTTGCGAACAGTGTTTGTGGGATTCTGAGAAACCAGAGCATCGTGAACATACAGGACAATAGTCTTCTCTTTTGGTGAATAGACAGACTTACTGACTGTACGCAAAAGTACCGGTGTAAAACTTGATGATGTTGATGATGAAGCTTTCACAAAAAATCCAACAAAACGAGCACGAGCGAAAGGTACGTATATGTTCGTAGGTATATGGAATAAAAAATCACTCACGCACTGCATATATTTCGCAAAAGAAATATTCGAGACGCTAATTACTGCCGTAGACGCGGAAACACCGACGAGCCATAAATTACATGGGATTAAAAACGTACTAAACAAAAAAATTGTTTTCGTTCGTAATAACTTCACCCTTTCAAGTTAAGTTTCGAATATAAACTGAACAAATAAAGCACGTGGCCAAAGCCGGCATCTTTATACCCATTATATTATTAAAAATCTGAGGAATTCCATCCTAATTATCTTGCAACGAATAGTACCTTCGGATATGAATTCCAGGTTTTCTAGTAAACTGATTAAATGCGAAGATTAGTATTGAAATATCCAAAGAGATAAGGTATTCTTATTTACAAAATTGTTAATGGTTAAATTCTTATTTTTATTAATATAATATAATAACCAACATTAGCCGTGGAAGCTTTAATTGTTTTTTTTTTGCTAAATATATTAGTATTAAAATATTATTATTATTATTATATATAACAGTATTAAAACAATGTATTATTATTTAATGAATAAACACCTTAGGAACGCCTATGATTTACGACCGTTCTATGAGTTTGAGGCACATTTCGTGTTATCAACAATTTGTGAACGGAGAATAGCTAGTTTTCAAGATGGCGTCCGATAATCAAGTCGGAGTTTTAACGGCGGAACTAAATAAGCTAAAAAGGCAGAAACTACTTGACATAATAGTGAATTTAAAGTTAACACTGTCTGGTTCTAATCCTCAGTTATCAGATTAAGTTAATAAATTAACACAAACAGTGCAAAAATATGTTAAAGCATTCAATGTCGAACATAACCTAGACGTAATTGTGTGTGATCAGTGTATAAATACTAACAAGGAACTAATTAAAATAAAAAGTAAATTTGCAGCAGTAAGTAAACCAACCATACTCACTACGCGGCCCGTGGGCCGCATGCGGCCCTCGGAACGATTTTTCGCGGCCCTCAGACTGCTAGGCAGTAAAACAAAATTTGCGAGTTATAATATAATTATGTTTCTATTTATGTATTTAATCAGATTACAGTAGTGTAGAGTGGCGCCATGCATTTTACCGCATTTCGCATTAGTCATCTTTACCCCCACCACAGTGGCCCCCACCAATAAAGATGTTTTAAAACCTTGTGGAAGGTTTTGTCTGTGTGTACTGATAGTTGCCCATCAATGTTGGGGCGAAATATAGAGTTTGTTCAGCTGTTGAAAAAATACTTGGGAAATGATAATTTACTGAGTTTCCATTGTATCATTTATCAAGAAAGCTTAGCTGCTAAATTTGGTGAAAATTTCAGCTGTGTTATGAAAACCCTTGTAAAGATTGTGAATATTATAAGATCAAATGAACTAAACCACAGAGAGTTTCAAGAACTTTTGAAAGAACTTATGTCGCAATATGGGGACATTCTTTACCACACAGAAGTAAGATAGCTGAGTAAGGGTAAAGTTTTGGAACGTTTCTTTAGCATTCGACATGAGATTACTCTTTTTTGGCTACAAAGAATAAAGAGTTTCCTTATATTCATAATTTTAGTTGGTGGCTTAAAGTAGCGTTTTTCACTGATACAATAAGCAGTATGAATAAAACACTGACCAAATTGCAAGGAGACTACAATAACAGTGTAACGAGTATTGTGTTTTCACTGGAGCAGAAGCTGAATATGTATATTGAAGAATTGTCAAATAAAGATTATTCCAGCTTTCTTTCGTTAAAGCACTGTTTTATGAAAATCCTGAAGAAAGTCAAGAGATTTCTGACCTACTGAAGCTGTTAGCAGACTTAAAGGATGAAATGTTTGTGAGTTTTAGTGACTTCAGGAAGTTCCAAGAACTCTTTCTTGGTAGAAAATCCATGGGCAATAACAACAGCAAATGTAGCTCATCTTTCTATTTTTGGATACAAAGCTAGGGATTTAAAAAATGAGTTAGTTGATCTTCAGAATGATACAGAGCTCAAAAGTATTTTTAAAGAAAAAAAGAAGGAAAAATCTCACTATAAGTTTTCGGAAGCAGTTGAAAATGACAAATTTCCTAACTTAATTGACTGTGCTCAGAAAATTTTGTGTATTTTTGCATCTACATATGTCTGTAAATCTACATTCAGTAAGCTGAAGTTTATAAAAGACAAGTACAGATCTAGGCTAACTAGTGAGAACGTTGAAAACATTTTGAGAATTTCAGTTTTTTCCCAACCTCTAACATAGATGCTATTCTAGAGAGCTGTGAAAGATTTCGCCCGTCGACTTCAAAGAATTATCAAATTCAGGACTTGACATTCCTGGAGTCAACTAAAAGACATTTTCCTACTTTTTACATGCAAAACAGTCCATATAATTTATGATTAAATTGTTTTTACGTAACTTGTAATAAACTTATGTTATAGTCATATAGTTTCAAAGTTATTTTATACCACCACTTGTACTTGCGGCCCTAAGGAAAATTTCATTCAAACTATTAGGCTCTCAAAGAAATCCTAGTGAGGATCCCTGAAGTAAACTATCATTCCACCTCGAAAAACTTACGGAGGAGGAACAAGATTTAATTTCTTTATTAAAAGATAAATATAATAAAAATTCAGCCATACTCATACCAACGTCAGCAAAAACGTCTAGCGAAAAAACTGTAAATAAAACAGACTCGAGCAACTTAGGTTCTACCAGTCAAGAACCCATTAAAATGTTATTAAACAAAAACACAAGTCAACCTCATTCATACATGAGTGATAAACAAAAAGAAAATAAAAACAATCTAAAAACAGGTCACTAATCTTGGAATACCCAACCGAAAAAGGAAAACAAATACAAACCGATTATTAGAATCAACGAATTGTCTACTGTAAACACCATTCCTAGACAAGGTCATGTACATGTGTCCCGCATAGGTGTTGATATGAAAGCCGATCATCTTTTAAAATTTTTGGGTGAGACGGTACCCGAAATTACTTTTAACTGCATGGAATGGCATAGACCTACCAAATACTCCACTTTTATCTTACCCTTTCGATAAAATTGATGAAGTCTACAGTCCTAATCTTTGTCCCAAAGGAGCTGCAATTATGAGGTTTAACTTCAAAAGAAATTTTCAATACATAAAGAAGACGGAAGAAGAAACCTAGAAGCTTCTACAATTTTTTATCAAAATAAACTAGTTCGACAAGGTAAGCATGTTTCATCTTAATTTGCAGTGTATTTCAAATAAAGTCGATATGATCAATACTTTTCTTGCGGATCAAAATTTATATGATGTCATGTTTTTCGGAGCAATGGCAAAGTGAAAAAAAATTAAAATTAGTTAGCTTCTCCGGCTTTTCATTAAACAGGCCATTTACGTTCCGACTTTTAGTCCGACTAGTGGTCCAACTTCTGCAGTTGGATCTGAAATCGGATCGTGAGTGGGCTGGTTGGATTAGTTGGACAACTAGTGGTACGAGTCGGAACATCTAGAGGGACGACTTGAAGGTCTGACTTCCGACTTGCGACGAAGTGGGAGCGCGAATGGTGAAGTTGGAAGTGGGATCACAGGTCGGATCGAAAATTTGCTCAGTTACTTGACCTTCAGTACCTGTTACGTATGAGATTTCTATGAATTACTTTACACAAAGATCCCTAGTTCGCAAATATTTAATAGAAAATAAACTTTCAATTGCACGAAAATTACCCCTATTAACATACACGATTCTTCATCATCATCATCATCTACTTTTTGTTAGGGCAAATCATTTTCCTTTCTGTAGATTTATTTCGGATACTTCCACACAGGTACGATTTCCAACACTCCGGATTGGCTATTGTTTCTTTATATTGTTCGGAAGTTATTTTCCTGTGACATCTTATGCAAATTTACTAGTTTAGTTGGAAATAAGCCTGAATATTAGTTAGAAATTAAATTTATTTGATATAAGGTTGAATGCTCGAATAAATGAACTTTGTAAAATTAAAGGCAAATGTCGAGCACAATTTTAATAATAATCAAATCTTGCCCAAGTACTTTCGCTTTCTACAGCATCATCAGGGGCATTTCGTCAAATTTGGGCTATCCAGCAAGCGCAGAATGTAATAAACATAAAAATTAAACATTGGACTATTCTCTCTCCTGTTGCCGACAAGAATGTAGCGTAGAACAATTTTAAATAATTTTAAACTGTTGGTCCTTGTTTTAGTGTAGTGTTATGTGCAATTTTTGTTTAATTTTCATGTTTATTACATTCTGCGATTGCTGGATAGCCCAAATTTGAAAAAATGCCCCTGATAATGCTGTAGAAAGCGAAAGTACTTGAGCAAGATTTGATTATTATTAAAATTGTGCTCGATATTTGCCTTTTTCAAAGTTTAAATTTATTTGACTTTTCGACTTCAACTTCGGAATATTTTGATAACGAATAACGAATAACGAATATTTCCGAAGTGGAAGTCCAAACGTCAAATACATTTAATTTTTAACTCATATTGTGGCTTATTCCCAATTATCCTCCTAATTATATTTTGCGTAGTGTTTACTCGATACATTTTTTGGTTAAGCGATTTACACTGTCTTTCGTGAAAACAAACTATTATAGAACTGAAGTTGGACCGCTAGATGGATAGCAAGTTGGAGCGTGAGTGGAGACGAATATCCAACTAGTAGTCTTACTAAGTGGGACCGCAAGTCGGAACGTGAATGCGCAGCTTTAGCTAATTTTTTTTTGGTTGGTAAAAAAGAAACAAAGCGGAGTTGCAATTTATGTAAAAAGAAAATCTAATGTATTCTTCTCTTAATCTAAATGAATTTAATGTAGAGCAAAGTTCTAAGTTTTGTGTATTTTATGTACCTTCAATAAAAACCAATATTTTAACCCATTCGGTGCGTGTAACTGTTCCTTGACCATCCCAAGGAGCTGCACATGATTTTTTCAATAAAAACTTTCTGTAACGATTTTACCCATTTGATGTATTTGTATTATAAGTATAATAAGGTGTCAATGCCATAAATGATAGTTTTTATAACAAACGCCAAAAGGCGTCATACGCACATACTGTAATGTTTGTGGAATTGTGCGTATGACGCCAAATGGCGTTGCGTTCAATAAATTTCGTTTTTAGCTAAAAATGAGTGATGGACCAATAAAAAAGCACTAAACCAACATTTTATTTTTTTACTGCGTAATTCACAAAAAATAACGAACAGTAAGTAACGCAGAAAAACATATTTAAAATAAGTAAAAATTAAACAATCTTCTTATGAAATAAACTAAAGCAAGGATCGTTGCACAATCCAGGCTGATCTTGACAACCTTGGCATTCCCAAACCGTATCCTTCCTTAATTTGTTTTCACTGCACACACATTTCTTTCGAGGTCTTCGGCTTCCAGTGTCATTTGTTTTTATTTTGGTTGGGATGTGCTTTGCTACTTGTCGTTTGTTAGACTCTTCAAAAAGCACCGGTAATAATTTTTCAATAACTGCTAACCGAAAATCATAAAAGTTCATTTTCAGTGCAATAGGTTTTATTACTTAGTAAAGTAGTTGCTAAATCACAAGTGTTGTAGTAATTATCCATAAATACTGAGTGTCCTTTATTTAAATAAGGGTTCAATAAATGCATGACAACTTTTTGCGCATGTCCTTTACCTCCTAAGGCATCTAATTGACCAGTGGATACGGCAAAATTGAGAATCAGACCACTCGGTTCAGTTAACATGTATAACTTCAAACCGTATTTATGTCTCTTGTTCGCTACGTATTGCCTAAAGACAAGTCGGCCACGCCATAAGACCAATGACTCGTCAAGACACAGATTTTTGCCTGGATAATATATCTGTCGCATCTAATTGTTGAAATAATTAAGGACTGGCCTAATTTTATACAGACGATCATCATGATTTTGTTGGTTTGGTTTAGGATTTTTGGCAAAGTGGAGACATCTTAAAATACCCAATAATCTATCTCGACCCATTTGCTCAGAAAAACACTTCAAATTAAATTATCGATGTATGTTCCAATAGTCCTGGATTCTGTTTAAATTAATTATCCCCATGTGGTACAAAAGTCCTATGAATTTAAGTAATTCTTCATTTGTTAAATTTTTCCACAAAGAAATCCTAGGTCTTTCGGAACAACCCTTTGCAAGAAAAAGATTAACTGCGTAATCGTTGGTTTCTGTTACTATATTACTTAGTCATTCTTCGTCCATTAGTAATCTAAAATAATCGTACGATTTGACACTTATGGGGAGATTAATTAATTAATTTTATTGTTTCCCGTAAATTGAAAGTGTTTCATTTTATGAAGTCATCTTGCCAAACAACAATTAAATCCTCAGTTTGGGTATTTTCCGTATCATCAATATCTTCATTTATCGAAACAATATCCACTACAATTAAAAAAACCAAATGATCATACCGCATAATCATTTTCCCGGTCGCTTTCTAAAGATCATTCTCCGATTTCATCATTCTCCGATTCGTACAAATATTGCATCATTTCTTCTACCGTCAAACATTTGGAGTTTTTCACAGTTATTTTACGCCTTTTTATGCCAGATGGACCTGCTTGATTATCGTTCATGTCACCCATCTTCTAATTTCGCAAATTCGACGAAAACTTCTTTCGAATTAAAAACTGATGGTATTATAACCTAAAATACACCTTTGACAATATGCATACAACACCACGTCCACTTACACCCACGGCGTTTTGATTAATGGCTTAGTAAGTAAATTCGAACGGAGCTCTGACGCCCAATGGCGGCGTGCGCACTAGGCATCAGATCATAGCGCCGCCAAATGGCGTCATACTCAGTGAATGGGTTAACTGTATACAGATCGGTTAAGGGTGACTTTAACTTGTTTTTGTCATAACGTCCTTGTTTATAAAGCAGACAAATTGATCATACTTGGTGATTTTAATATAAATTATAAAATTGAATCTGAACCTTTTTTTGAAATTCGAAATCTATTAACGTCTTTTGGTCTAAAATATAAACGGTTATACTAGAATCACATCCCAGTCCAGTAGTTGCATCGACAACATTATGACAAATTTTTCTGACAATATATATATATATATATATATATATATATATATATATATATATATATATATATATATATATATATATATATATATATATATATATATAATGGCTATACACCCCAGTGTGGGGTTAAACCGCAAATGCTTTCTAGATCCGATTTCTTAAGTGGATCAGTCTTTTTTGTTTATCTTATCTTCTTGACAATATCTCTCCATTTTTTCCTGTCTCTAGTTCTTCCTCTCCATTCTCTGACTCCTGCCCTTTGGAGGTCTTCTTCAACTTCTTGCAGCCACTTTGATCTAGGTCTTCCCCTTCTCTTTTTTCCTCCTGGATTCCATTCCATCATTGCGTATGTCACTGCCTCATCGCCTGCTCGCCAAATGTGACCTAACCATCTAACTCTGCATTGCTTTATTTTAGTTACGATGTCTTCCTTAAGTTCTTCCTTAATTTCTGCATTTGTTCTGCTTCTATATTCATTTTGCTCTGTTCTGATTGGTCCTAGTATGGTTCTCATAATCTTTCTCTCTGCTATTCTTAAGTCTTCTTCATCTTTTTTAACCATCGTCATTGTTTCTCCTGCATATAATAATATTGGCCTAATTATGGTGTTATAAATGCTCATCTTACTTTTTTTAGTCAGTGTTTTGCTTTTAAGTAATGTTTTGTTTGCAAAATAAGCTTTATTCGCTGCTAATATTTTTTCTTTTATTTCGGATATCCTTTCTCCGGATTTACTTATTGTAACTCCTAGGTATTTGAAGTATTCTACTTCTTCAAATTTCAGAACTTCCTATTTTGATTTTTTCTTTCATTGGTTTTTTCCCTA
Source organism: Diabrotica undecimpunctata (assembly GCF_040954645.1). NCBI lineage: Eukaryota > Metazoa > Arthropoda > Insecta > Coleoptera > Chrysomelidae > Diabrotica > Diabrotica undecimpunctata. Next base: position 38,815,927 of record NC_092806.1, on the reverse strand, counting down.
ATCTTAATATTTTTGTCTTTTCTTGATTTAATCTTAGCCCCATTACCTCCCCTTTCTCTCTTATTTCTTCTAGCATTTCTTTCATTATTTTTCTGTTCTTTGCAATAATAGCAATATCGTCTGCATATGCAATTATTTGACCACCTCTTGTTCTGAGATTTCCTTTATTTATATTTCGTAGTACATATTCTAATGCTAGATTAAATAGCGTTGTTGATAAGGCATCTCCTTGTTTCATCCCTTTATTTATAATGAATTCCTCTGTCTCTCCTCTTTGTGTCTTTATGCTTATTTTTGTAGTTCTCATTGTCATTTCTATTAATTTTCTGAGTTTATGTGGAATTTTTAATTTTTTAAGTGCTATCATTAATCCGTTCCTTTTAATTGAATTAAATGCCTGTTTGAAGTCTATGAATAACATTTCCAATTCTAATTTATACTCGTTTGCTTTTTCCATTATTTGTTTTATTGTGTGTATTGCATCTATTGTAGATCTTCCTTCTGTGAATCCACATTGGTACTGTCCTACTGTCTTCTTTGTGATCTTTGATAACCTCTTTTTTATTATTGATGTCAATATTTTATATGTTGTATTTAGTAACGTTATTCCTCTATAATTTTCACAGATTTGTTGGTCTCCGTTTTTATGTACTGTTATGATCTGCCCTACCTCCCAGTCCGCTGGCATTTTCTCTTCTTTCCATATATTTTTCAATAGTGCCAGTATTTTTCCTCTTAGTTCCCTTCCCCCGTATTTTATTAGTTCCATATTAATGCCATCTTTACCAGGGGCTTTTCCATTTTTGCTTCTCTGTATTACTTCATCCAATTCCTCTAATGTTGGTTCTTTTGAAATTTCGATATCTACTTCATCTGCTTCTTCTTCGTGCACCGTTTCCTCCTCATTATGCATTTCTTCTTCTGTTGTTTCCTCCGTCAAGAGCTCTCTGTAGTAATCTCTCCCTACTTGTTTGTATTCTTGGTCCTCTATTATCACTATTCCCTCTCTATTTTTTATTCCGTTTGTTTTGCCCTTGTATTTTTTGTTTTGTTCTTTAATTTTTTTGTAAAAACTTTTCGTATTTCTGTTTGTTCTTTCCTGCTCTATTTCCTGCATTTTTTTGTCTACCCATCTTCTTTTATTTTGCCTTATCACTTTCTTAGCATTCCTTCTTAATTTTTCATATTCTTCTCTGTCTTCCTCTTTATCTGTTCTTAGCCATTTATTTCTGGCTTGCACTTTTTTTCCTGTTATTTCTCTACATTCTTGGTTATACCATTCGTTTTTTGTTTTAGCCTGACTTTTACCTATCTGCATATTTGCACCTTCTTCTATTGATTTTTTGATCGTCTCCCATTCTGTGTTTATATCTTCTGCTTTATATTTCTCTTTTATTTGAACTGTTACTGCCTCTTCATATTTTTTTCTTACTTCTTCATTACTCATTTTATTGACATTCCACTTTTTATGTTGGTTTTTTTGTTTTGTTTCAATTTTAACTTTTTGTCTTATAGTGGCTGTGACCATGTAGTGGTCTGAATCTGCACACGCACCTCTGAACGTTCTTACATCTTTTATTGACGATTGCTTTCGTTTATTAATCATTATGTGATCAATTTGACTATATGTTTTCTGATCTGGTGACCTCCATGTTACCTTATGTATTTTAGGATGTTCAAATTTTGTTGAGCTTATTAACAAATTTGTTCTTGTTGCTAGGTTACATAGTCTTTGCCCATTGTCATTCGTGTTTTCGTGTATTGTATGCTTTCCTGCAATTTGTTGTAAAAAGTCCTCTTTTCCAATCTGGGCGTTGAGGTCTCCTAGTACAAATATGACATCTTCTTTGGGTATTTTTTCTATCTCCTCTTCGACCCTATCATAAAAGATTTCTTTTTCGTCTGCATTGCTTGTTTCTGTGGGGGCGTATAAATTCAAGACTGATATATTAAATGGTTTGCTGTTGACTCTAACATAGGCCATCCTTTCGCATATTGGCTTGAAATTTATAATTTTCTCTCTTAGGTGCCTTAGTATCATGAATCCCACGCCTTTTTGCCCTTGTTTCTTTCCTCCTGAATATAACATTGTAAAGTCTTGTTTGTCAATCTGTCCCTGTCCCTCCCAGCGTAATTCTTGCAGTGCTGCAATATCTATTTTATACTTTTTGAGTTCTTTTTCTATTTCTAGCATTTTTCCTGGAGTTAGCATGGTTCTTATGTTCCATGTGCTTATTTTCAACTCTTTATTTTTTTTGTTCTGTTGTCTTCGTTTTTTATTTTTGTTTTCTTGTCTATCTTTCTTTATTGCACTTTTGTTGTACCCGGGTTTATCTGCAGTCATTTCCTGTTTCTTCCTTCCTTCCTTCTTTCTAGACCATCTATTATAAGTTTGTTGGCTTTAATTTGGACACGTTTACCTTTCTTTATTTCATCTTTTGCTATTCTTCGTATTTCCTTCTGTATTTGTAATTCCTCTGTCGTAAGATCATTGTTTATATATATTTTTTCTTTTTTCACTTCTTTAAGTTTACTTTTGTTTTCCATAATTTTTGTTTTTTCTTCTTTGTTTGGCAGTCTGACTAAACATGTTTTATCTCCTAGTTTCACTGCTTCTTCTATATTTACGGTAATATTTAGCTCTGACAATACATTATGATATATTTCTGTTTAAATTTTATATTTGCGTCATACCCTTCATACATATATTATATCAATCTGGTACCTATAATATTAAATACTAAATAATAAATGAAACGGAGTTGTGCAGTTTTAATTAATATCACGCTCTCGAATAATATGCAGAACATACGCTCCTACAAAAATTTTTAATAAAACTTCTGGCCTGATTAATTCCATGTTATAAAGAGTGCACAAAACAATGGTTAAAAGAATTTTACAAAGTCTAATAAAATTTGTTATCCTTTGTATAGAATAGTTGGGCAAATTTTATTCTCCTTTGAGATATAAGCTTGTTATGAAAATTCTTGTACCTCACAGGAAACGGCAGAATATAAAACGAGACTCGCCATTCTTATAGAGATTTGAAAAGCCATCTTGTTAGGACCATAAAATGTCAGCCGTAATAAGGAACACTTGTGCCCAGCCCAGCTGCCACATGTTCAAGACAAAGACACTTCAAGTCCTTTCTGTCCTCAAATGCAGGACCGAACTGAAGATAACACTTGCAGTTGCAATTCGAATGGCATAAAACTTTAATTGTTGACTTTAGAACAACGCCAATATCTCTATACCCCTATAATAAAAATATTGCCACTCATTAAATATGGGATTCTGTGGTAACAGCGAATTGTATTAAAACTAAGGACCGTATTCAAGAGCTGAAGTTAATTATTAGTGAAGGAAATTTTAATAAAAAATTAAATATTTTTACATTACGTCATAGCTTTTAAGAGTTAAAACTATTCATTTAATGGTATATACATTTTGTAAAAATATCACAATGTTTACGCACGTTTTTCATTACAATTTTCACAATTATTTCAGAGGGGTCGTATTTTCGAATTCAATCGAATTTTTTCGTATACGGGTAAACTCGACTGAAAAATTTCGTGTACGAATCTGAATGTGTATTTTTGAACGTCCTTCGAAATGTTATACGTATACGAGAAGAATTTGCACCGGCAACACTGCACATTCGAACAAGTAAAACTCAAATAAAAAAAAAGAAGAATAATTGGCAGTTTTACTTAACATATTTTACGGTTTTGTCATCTAAAACAATTCGTTTCTTGTAAATTAGCTCAAAGGAGTAAAAAAAGGGCATGAAATATGGTAGTTCAGTGTCGGTCGAACAAAAAAAGAGCCATTTAATCCTATCAACTTCATTGTGAGGGGATTTGTTAATCTGCACAATTTTTGAAATTGTACATTAGAATAGTTCTCTAGAAGGTTAAGAAAGGGATGGTAAACTCTACTTCTCTGTTCCGCTAATATTTCCGCCTATACAAGGGCGTTAACTATATCTCTTTCTTTGAAAAATTATTTAAACCAGCTATTGAAAACAAAGTTCAATGTAAAAATATTGTATACAACAACGATTAAAAACGATCAGCAGAAATCTTATCTGACTTTCACGGGCCCAATGACAACTGAAATAACAATTACTTTAATCGTATACGAGCATCGATATTCGAATGGTTCAGACCCATTCGAGTCGCCGTATACGAAAAAATTCGTACACGCAGTGTTCGAAAATACACAAAATTGTATTTCGAGCGAATTTCTTCTAATTTCGTATGCGAAATATGCTCGAATGAATTCGAAAATACGACCCCTGCACGTAGTTCGACCAGATTTTTTGGAATATTTCAACACGTATTTCTCCTGCAGCTCCTTTACCAGACTTTTTTAAAATTTCCTGTGTAGGGCTCTTTAAATTCACTGGAAGAGTAACGATTATTTATCGATATTCTCAATGTTCATGTATCAGCTCTTTTACAAGAATTTTCAAATAATATTTCCGACGTGCTATGCAGTCATTAATATTGTTTTGATATATTTATTATTTAGCTATTTATACATGCAATAATTGGCCTGGAGAAGAATAATGTAAGAGACCACCTGCAAATTTTTCGAGACACTAAATAATCCACTGCTCCCTTGGTGCTGTATAAAATATTCTTATCGGTTTGCATTTACCGCATGTATTTCCAACGATCTCATCTGTATAGTGCATTATTAAGAGCATTAGCACTATTTTATTTGGCTTGAGTTTAGATGATACTAATGTCATGTCTTTAGTAAAGCCAAATATATTTGTATCCGTTTTTAGTTCCATTTAATCCGTTTTTAGTTCCATTAGAAATTAAAAAATGTCTGGTGTCTGTGCCGGGATCGAATCCAGGTTGCCTGGATAGGTAAGCTAGTATCTAGCCACCGAAGTGCCGCTACGGGATGTGGGCATAAAACAAGAAAAAATAGCAAGGGTGGGTCTAGAGGTAGAGTAATGCGAATACTCTGAAAGGATCAGGTGATCGGGTCGATGGCAAGTTTAGGGATTGGGGTAAAAGGAGGTGTGCACTCTAAGATACTCGATTAAACATCTCGTAGTTGATTTAGTTCAAACATCTGGTATGTCGGAAATGGATTGCTCGGTCCTATCTACCTCACAAAGTAATAATAACCAGGACCCAGTTTTCTCGGGACACCAGACATGCTATTCAGGGTTCCATATAAAATGGTTCCAACGTGATAGTACTAACTACGCTACACCCAACCTTGTTTAACCTAACCCATAATTAATTAATTTTAATTGTAAGTAGTTGGTACAAACAGTAATACATTTTACTGCGAGAGACCATGTTGCCTAGGTAAGGATTTGGTAAACGAAAATGTAAAGTAACGTATTTTCTAACTTATATAGGAAACATTGATTGTTTACACGGGGTAGTAATCCTATTGTGACCATTAAATACTGAGAATCTTGAGCTAGAAGGTAAAACTTTGTACTATTTCTTATATTATATATGTTTGGACAGATTTCCGCGATTAGTAAACATAAAGCCAAAGTAAAGATTAATATTATTACAAAAATTAATAAACCCATCAGGCTTTCGGGTTAAACAGCCCCTATTTTAACTACCTCAAACTTTCGACATCATCTCTGATGTTTACTGCGGGGCTTCATGATTCTCAATCTACTGAGCCCCCAGACATCTTTACTCCACTGTTCACTACTCGCTGTACTACTGCTGCTTGAGACGGTTCATTTATATCGTCGATGATGACGTGTTTTACTGACCTGGCTTTTGGGTGGGGGTTGACGTGAAGATTCCTAATGATAGGAATTGGATTGGCGGGTGGAGCGAACGATGTTTTCTTTAGGAGAGGTCTCCATGTCGAAGGCAACATGGTGCCGTCGTCTCTTTTATTGGAACCATTTTATGAGCTTTTTAATCTCTGACTTTTTCACAAATTATTTCTGTCCAGAGTAAACTCTTAAATCTCAATAATCTATCTAGGAAAAACAACAAAAGCTCATCATCAATAACATCTCTCTTCTCAGACTGTCATAAGACGTCAGACGTCACTCACAAAATCAACATAATCCTCAAATCAATAGAGATATACAGATAATATTTACTCCCCAACAAAAACTTTTATCTCTTGTCCGATCAGTCAAAGACATTTCAAATGAAGACTGTCCTTGATCTTACATAGGCCAAACCAATCGCAGAATTCAAAATAGGATTTATGAACATTTCATTTCTGTTTTAAATACTGATTCAATTTGAGCTCTAAATTACTATTTTCATACAAGTCACAAAATTGATTTTGAAAACACCAGAACGATAGTCCCCATTTGTTTTTATAAACCAGAGAATTCCTCAAGAAGCAATAGATATTAACGCCAGAATTATCTTAATAAATGAGATAAGGGCATCTAGTTGCATTCGTGCTCTATCTACCAATCCAAAATTATCCGCCCACTGCCATTTTAAAGATTGAATTCTATGGATTACATCAGTAACCTTGGTTTTCTGTCTGATCCATTCTATTTTTTTTCGATCTCTCTTTGTTATACCTAGCATGCATCACTCCATTGGCCTTTGAGTGACTTTGAGTTTTGATATTATCTCTTTCTTTAGTGTCCAAGTTTTTCTTCAGGTGGATTGGCATCTTTGATTTGAATATAACTGCATTTCTACCAAAATATTCTCAAGCTAGTTTCATTCTTCTGTTGATTTCTGAAAGTAAGGAGCCAGATTTATGTGTTAATTGTCCCAGCTAAACATACTCATCTACTGTCTCAAGTGCAGTGTTGTTTATTATTACATCTTGGACATCCACTAGCTCGTTGTACATAGTTTTTGTTTTTGTCAAGTTCATTTTTAGGCCAACTTCATTGCTAGCTGCATTTAGGTCGCTTAAAAGTTCTTGTAGTTCTGCAGGATTATAAGCAATCAGAACGATGTCGTCTACAAATATTAGATGGCTGAGGTATTCTCCATCAATGGATATTCCTTTGTTCTGCTAGTTTATTTTGCTGAATATATTTTCTAGAGTTGCAGTGAAGAGCTTTGGTGATACCGAGTCTCCTTATCGGATGCCTCTGGTAGTGGAAAATTCTGGAGTATTTTCCAAGGTTATGGTTTGGAGTATTAGTTCAAGGGTAAAGTTTTGGAACGTTTCTTCAACATTCGACATGAGATTACTCTGTTTTTGGCTACAAGGAATAAAGAGTTTCCTGATATTCATAATTTTAGTTGGTGGCTTAAAGTAGCGTTTCTCACTGATATAATGAGCATTATGAATGAAACATTGACCAAATTAGGAGACTACAATAACATTGTAACGATATAATGAGTATTGTGTTTTCACTGGAGCAGAAGCTGAATATGTATATTGAAGAATTGTCAAATAAAGATTATTCCAGTTTTCCTTCCGCTAAAGCACTCTTTGATAACAATCCAGATGAAAGTCAAGAGATTTCTGACCTACTGAAGCTGTTAGCAGACCTAAAGGATGAAATTTCTGTAAGTTTAGTGACTTCAGGAAGTTAAAAGAACCATTTCGCTTGGTGAAAAATCCATGGGTAATAACAACAGCAAATGTAGCTTATCTTTCTATGTAGCTCACTATAAGTTTTGGGAAGCAGTTGAAAATGACAAATTTCCTAACTTAATTGACTATGCTCAGAAAATATTGTATATTTTTGCATCTACATATGTCTGTGAATCTACATTCAGTAAGCTGAAGTTCATAAAAAGCAAGTACAGATCTAGGCTAACTAGTGAGGACGTTGAAAATATTTTGAGAATTTCAGTTTCTTCCCAACCTGCTAACATATATGCCATTCTAGAGAGCTGTGAAAGATTTCACCCGTCGAGTTCAAAGACTTAACAAATTCAGGACTTGACATTCCTGGAGTCAAATAAAAGACATTTTTCTACTTTTTATATGCAAAACAGTCCATATAATTTATAATTATATTGTTTTTACGTAACTTGTAATAAACTTATGTTATAGTCATATAGTTTTAAAGTTATTTCATAGGTACTACCACTTGTACTTGCGGCCCTTAGAAAAATGTCATTCAAACTATTAGGCTCTCAAAGAAATCCTAGAGAGGATCCCTGGTCTATAGTATATGGATAGATTCTTAGATCAATAAATTATGTGATTATCGAGTTATTCAGTGCAGAAAATTTATATTACAAAAAATTGCAATTATTCTATTGCGTAAATTTAAAACGCTTCTAAGCTAAATATCTGTGAAATTCCCCAAAATTGCGATCCCCATGCGGTAAAGAACAACATCATTGCAAGTATGCTACAGATTTACCTACGTAAGGTCAAGCGATTAACTCAAATCATTGGCTCGTGCAGCTTTCCTGTATGATAAATTCACATTTCGTGTAACCGCTGAATAAACATGCATTCTGCAATCGCTCTTTAGACGTGCGAATTCTCTAAACCGATGAGTCGTGAGACTGATATACATCTTCGGCACAACATGGATATGTTACACCGAATTTCAAAAATTTTTGAAACTAAGATGGTACAAAAATTAAAATATATTTTATAAAACATTTATATCTAAGGATTTGAAAGTGATATAAATTATCACTTTATATAAAATCACTATATATAAAAATATATACTATAAAGAAATACATTAAAAAACGGATGCACCAATGAAGAAGTTAAAGGGTGGATACAGATTAAAATAAAAAAAAATTCTATTTAAATAATAATAATAAATAAATAGTTCTATTTAAAATTAGGATGTGTCCAAGACGTTCGCTACAACCATTCACCTCCTACAAGATCTCCTACATTCACATTAATGTATTCTTTTGTTTTTTTACATAATCACAAGCATTAAACAGTATCACGTTTTACTTTTTCAGTATGTGCAAGTTTCTATACCAAGATAATTTTCCTTTTTTTAATGTTACTTTTTTTAATAAATCTGAAAACACTTAATATTTCAGAAACAGTTAAAGATACATTTAGAGATACAAGATTGTACATGAGATATGCCTAGAATATTTGGAGTAATCTAAAAATTGAACAATATATAAGGTGTTGTATTAAAAATAGCCGATAGCAACTCCTTTTGGATAGCCCTATCAGAAGAAGTGAACTAATCCCTGCCGTCCGCAGATTCCAGGTGTTTCCTGACCCGGGAAAGTAGCCCCTTCTAAGGGTCCCTTGTCCAGGGTCACATAATGACGTCCACAACGTCATCCTTGGCGGAGAAGAAACGGTTTGGAGGACGGCTGGTTTTGGGGCTTGTATAAAATCAAACCTGGAAATCGGAAGCGGGTTTTTTGTCGCCAGAGCAGCCAATCAGAGTACTTTGTCCGGCCAATAAAAAACGGTTTTATTAACTGCGTTGTTATTTGCCTTACGACGGAAGACTGCTGCGAAGTTGCAAACAAGAAATGCATAAAAAGGCAGCGCACCTTCCGATCGGGATCAAGTCGGTCTAAATCTTGATCCCAGTTAGACCTTGTTGGCCAAGTGCCTTTTTAACTATTTCTACGTTTATTATTACCTGAGTAAACATATCTTCCAATTAGGAAGACTTCGCTTGAAGACGAGTCCGAACGCCTTTTAGTATCTGACTAAACACAAGCCTTGTTCGCTACGACATTATTTAAACCAACAGAATATATAGAAACTGGAGTTGTTAATTGTTGGTCCATATTTCGTCAAGGTAAAGAAAAGTCTGGCAATGAACTTATAATCACCTCACGAAAGTCAGCTAACAACTCGGAGAGCTCCCTGTCCAGATAGGCATTTATCTTTTAAATAGGGAAAAAAATATTGTCTTATGGCTATTTCAGATGGTGCCGAACTGACACAACGTTCCACTAGATCACCGACCGACGGTTAGGAGTAAATAAAAGCCCTAGATGGACTTAGAATTACTCTTCACTCGGTGGCCGAGCTGAAGTAGCACTTCGTCGCTAAAACCTTTCGACGGAAATAATCAAAGTCCCTATGGAACTTAAGGTTGTTTCCACGAGAGGTGTTGGTACAGAGTAAAGTGCCAGCGAACAGTCAACACTTCGCCCATGTTTCTATATACCTCGTGGAGTGTGTACTTGACCACACGTTGAAGCGTGAAGGTCCGGCATCTCTGTGAGATCCAAGGCATCCACCGTGCTTAGAATACTAAATAAATTATACATGTAAGACAAATATATTATTCACGTAAGAAAATTCAAACTACCTAAGGTATTCTGCATTTCCGGTGGCCCCTTGTTGACTACAGAGCCTTTGGTGAGCTTCTCGCTGAGTGTGGAAACAAGTGCATACAAATTCCACGAGGAGGAGGATGAAGGTGAAAAACCTTCGCTCCACCTTCACAGCAGCGGTCGAGATGCATCAAAAATCTCCGAATACCTCGGATAATGCTCCTACCGTACAATATTTTCAGTTTTTGCATTGAGCGGAAGTCTGGAGAGCAGAACGATCAGTGCATAACAGTACCCGGTGCGGTGGCAACAACCTAAACAGCGTATACCTACACAGCTGTGTAGAAAACCAAGGGAATGATTGATACACTATTTTTCCCAGGTCTGTCATTATGGCTGAGGAACTAAACGATGGCCCCGAGTACGGGTTCCTCTTAAATGAGGCAGGGGTGCGAAGAATCTTCAGCTTGGTCAAATTTGATATCGAAATGAGTTGTGGAATAGGCACATAGAATGTTCGGAGTTTATATGAATCGGGAAAAATAAAATATATATTTATTAAATGCAATAAATAAGATGAGAAGACTGCATATATCAATTTTGGGTATTAGTGAAATGAGGTGGCCCGGATCTGACCACTGCGTTGTGGATAATCGTGAAGTATATTATTCAGAAGACAGCAATTATCCTCGTAATGCTGTAGGATTCATAGTCTCAAGAAAGGTTAGCAAATGTGTTAGCGCTGTATGCCAGGTATATAAACGATATATAATGATTCAGTTGAACTCGAAACCCAGAAACATACAAATTTAATACAAGTGTATGCTCCGACAACGTAAAGTCAACGCAGATGTAAAAACTATTACTGATCAACTCAAGACTGAAGATCCTACCATTTTGATGGATAACCTTAATGCTAACATAGAAAATAGGCAGACAATGTAACATTATTGAAGACTTTAGTTCTTTTAATAAATTAATAAATACCATAAGTAGTCTTAAAATAAGAGAGGAAATCTGAATACTGATGATTTTAACGATAGAGTTGACAAAAGGGATAAGGACCCAGAAATAGGAAAATGTAAAGAGAAAAAAGTGAATAACAGTGGAATGCGACTTGGAGACTTATGTCAAATTGAATATTTTCTCCAGCACCCAAATTCTAGGTTAAAAACTAAAGACATAACGGTATTTCGTTATGGAGATGGTTGATCTAATGGTTATAGCGTTATATCACTTGGTTATAGCGTAATTAATAATAAATATGATGTGTTGAACACCGAGAAGTATAATTTAGCAGCAGTCAACATAATTTCTGTATAAACTTCGTTTGGCTACAAAACTGCGGGACATAGTGTATAAAGGACGACAGACAGAAATGAAGTAGGTACGAATAGGTTAAATATTGCATTCAACAAGTGGCAGAAGAAGCTCTAAGAAATAAAGAGGTATATTAAAGGGACAATCCAGAATGGTGGCTAGAATAAATAAAAGAAATAGTAGAGAGAAAAAATAAAGTGGGAGGTGTCATGTGCTAACTTTTAGCATATAGAACAAGATTAGATAAAAATCAAAGATATATGTATGTATAGCTTTAATAGATCTTTTAGGACCACTGCTGGATGAATAATTTCGATGGTTTTTTGTTTTTAGCTATTAGCTTCCAATTTCAGATTCCCATCTCTCTGACATCTTCCATCACATCTCTTTATTTCTTTCTTGGTCTTCCTCTTTTTTTTACCCTCATGTACTCTTTAAACAATATTCTCGACTAGTTTATTACCTTGCATTCTTTCTAGATGTATGTGCCATTCTAGTCTACGTTTTTTCACCACGTTTATTATTGTAGAGTTAGCATACAATTGGTTCACTTCTGCATTAGTTTGTCTTCTCCATTCTCTCTATTGCGCTTCCACCAAAGGTTCTGCGAAATATCTTTCTTTCCCATGCTTAAAATCTGTTCTGTATCGTTTTGTTCATAGTTCATGTCTCGGCAGCGTATAGCATTGTGGGTCTAATTATAGTTTTGTGTACTCTTATTTTTATATTATGAGTTATATCTTTGGGCTTAATTATTTTGTTCAAGGCCCCAGAACATGTTGCTCTTGGTGAGTCTCAGGTTGATGCTTAGTTTCTTCCTTACATGTCTGATCAATAAGAGTACCTAAGTTCATATATTCATCCATATTCTCGAATTTTTTACAACTGATCCATCCTCCAGCTCCAATTTAAAGGAGCCCCTGGTGTTTATTTCCTTTTTGCTCAAGATTTCCATGTACTTGATTTATTAATATTAACTTTCCTTCCCGTTTTAGAGCTTTCCCGAATCAGTCTTTTTGCTATACTTGCCAGTTCTTTTCCATTTCTAGAAATGAGAACCACATCATCAGCGTATGTTAGAACCATATTGAATAGTAACGTAGACAACGGGTCTATTTGGCGAATACCTTTTTTCACTTAGAATTTCTCTGAGACTGGTTTGAAGTGGTTTGTCTAATTGTCATTTTTACCAATTTTAATATTTTTTCTGCCACTCGAAACTCTTTTAGCGTTTCTATTCATTTGTTTCTGTTTATTGTATCGTAGGCGACTTTTTAACCAATGAAAAGTACTTGAGCTGAAACGACATATTCAAAGAAATTGATCAGGATTGGTTTTAGCATAAAAATTTGATCGGTTGTTGATCTACCCTTGCAAAATCCTCCCTGGTATTCTCTTAGAGTCTTCTTTACATATATATCTAATCGTTTGTTAATAAGTATGGCGAACACTTTATATATTATCTCTATCAAGGCTATTGCTCTATAGTTTGTGTATTCAGTTCTATCTCCCTTTTGTGTATAGGGCATGTATAGGAACTGTTCCATTCTTGAGGCATTTCTTCGGCATTCCACACTTCTACTATAAGCTCACTAAGTTGGTATTAATAAAGACTCTTCTTCATATTTTAATTTCTCTGCCACAATGCCGCTCTCCCCTTGGCTTTTTATATTTTTCATATCTTTTATTATTTCCTCAAGTTCGTTTCTTGTGGGCTTTGGTATTTCTTCCATTACTATTTAAGGTTAAGCAACATTATTCGGTAGTCAACTGAATCTTTAGAACCAACAATCTTCAGTAGTCAATTAGCATCTCTTCGAAATATTCTTTCCACCTTTCACATATTTGATCTTCGTCCACTGTCAGGTTTCCTTGCTTATCTTTTATATTCATAGTTCTTCCCTGATATACAGAGTTTTAATGTATTTTACTTCTTTGTAAAAATTTTGTATTTTATTTTTCTTGTAATTTTCTTCAATACGCTTTACTTTATCATACATATACTTTGTTTTCTGCACCCTTAGGATTTTTTTTACTTTATTTGGTTATTCAGCATACCTTTCTAGGTCGTCTTGTTTTTGCAATTTTAAACATTTTAATCTCAAATCTCATCTTTTTTTTACTCTGTTCTACGTTCGTCATCAAACCAGTGGTTTTTTAAATCTTTTTGTTCTTGGTATGTTCTTCGACGTTGCTTCCTTTATAGCATTTGTCATTTTTTAAAAGTTTTTTGGTTGTTACTCACAGTAGCACTATCTTATTTGGCGTAGGTTTCTTGTATATCCTTTTGATAATACTGCACTACCTCAAATTTTCGCAGTTTTTAAAAATTAAATTTACGTTGCACTTTCTTTTTCCGTTTATGGTTTTTAATTATTGCATCTCTCATATTAGTTCTAACCAAAAAATGAACACAGTGGTCTAGATCACAAGATGTGGTCTATTTGATTAGTTTTATTTGATCCCGGAATTTTCCACGTTCCCTTATATATATTTTTTCTCCTGAAATGAGTACTCATTATTTTCATCCTGTTAAATCTTCATACCAAAAATTAAAGACAGCAGCATGTATAAAGGCCACATATTATTGGTCTTTGGTGACCAGCAAAATGCCATGTGATAGTATTTAACGAATATAATGGAAGAGGAAAACATATCTGTGTGCCACAGGAGCCTTAGATCCACTTAACAGCTTAAGATAGAGCAACATTAACGTGTAATGGGATAGGATTTAAAGAATATTTGCAAATCACTGAGTTAGATGGTCGGAGCTATTAAAAAAATAGTAATGAAATAAATCTTCGTCCTTCTGGATCGCTACACAAGGCATTCACACAAGGTATTCAATATATAAATCTGACTTCTTTACAAATTTTTTAATCTCCTCCTTATTACTTGAACCCTTGTCAGGACGTGGTGACACTCTTAATATTATTGGCTTGCTGCCTTCATTGGCTGCGATCCTGCGCCATATGCGGCTTCATGTATGGATTTTCCCACCAGTCTTCATTTGGTCTGCCCATTGTGCTGGAGATCTTCCTCTTGGTCTTCGGCCTTCTACCTTTCCTTCTACTACCAATAGTTCCATGGTCTCCGTTCTTCTAGCTATGTTGCCGAAGTAAATTAGGTATGCTCGTTTTACTTATGAAGTTCTTCCAGAATTGACAGGTTGGTTTTATGTTCTCTCCAGTACACGCATAGAATTCTTCTATAGACACACATTTCGAAGGCTTCAATTTTATTCCTATCGATTTTATTGAGTGTCCATGTTTCAGCAGCGTATGTAGCAATGGGAAAAATAAAAGCATTGACCAACCTGAGCTTAATATTTCTTGTTATTGTTCGGCCTTTCAATATTTTTTTGAGTTTAGCTGTTGCGGTTCGGGCCATTGTTAATCTACGCTTGATTTCTGAGGAGCAATCACTATTGTTGGTCATCAGGGAACCCAAGTATAAAAATCTGTCTACCACTTCTAAATTCGCCATTTGGTGTATGTGAGGTAGATTGTTATTTGCTCTGTCTACGATCATTATTTTAGTTTTCCGGCATTGATTTAAGCTCCGAATTTTTCGCTTATCCGTCATTTTAAAATTTTAGTATATGTTCTGAAATAAAATCAGATATTTAAAGTAGAATTAATGATTTAACTATACATTAAAACAAGTATTAGTGATACAATTATCGCAAAATATACAAATTTTTTTTGATTTAAAAAACAAGTATTTAAAATTATTAGTTACAAAAACCTATAATAGGATTTTATTGTTTTAAAATATATACTAATGGCTGGTAGGTATATCATTTTCTCCTAAAGGACCGAAAGCTATTTAAACCAAAGCACCAGAGCACTAACGAGTGCTAACTCCTATACCCGTGTGTTCCGGTTCTCTTCATCACCTAGAATATCCCGGTAACATCTTAGATAAACTGACATTTTGACAAAATTGCAAATATATTATCATAATTATCTTATCTTCTCGGAAATTTCGTCGATAAATTGAAAGTAAGAACTTTATTTAGGACTCCCTACGCAGGGTCGTCTCCCAGGAGATTCGTGCCCTCAACACACCCTAAGGATCCAATAATTTATTAATAAGATATTTCAATAAATTGAAAGGGTGGTATAGAAAGTTGGGATATGAAGTATCCGGTTAAAAATAAATGATGTATGAAGCAAAATGTTTTAGAGTGTTTTTCGCCAATTTAAATATTGAATTATATAATTAAAAATCCGCAATGTTTATAAAATAACAGAAAAATATTTTCCAAAGAACAAAATTATGAGAATTGTTTGAACAGTCTAACAAATATTATTTATTAATACATTCCTTTGATAAATTTTGATATATTTGCCCACAAAAAGATTAATAAAAGATCGCACAAAAGTGTCACTTTTTTTGTCTTATCTGCTTTTGATTGAAGGTAGCAGACTATGACTATTTTACAGTTCTAATCCAATTTTACACATGCCCATAAGTAGTAAATATGGTTTGAATGCAGCTTGGATAGCCATGATGATTTCCAACCTTCGATAGAAGATGAAACTTAGAAGTAATTAATTTTTATAAAATTTTAGAAACAATTGGTAGAAAACTCATATACTAATTTTAACACGTTAATCTCCACGACACCTGACATTTGGGTTTCAGATCCTGTGGTCGTATACGCCCCGACACCCACACGGCAACCTTCACTACTAGCGTTAACATAAAAACTTGTATCCCAACTGCCGTGCTTCGAAACACATTTATCTATATGAAAATGTTTACAGAGGGGCCTGGCAGGTAATACTAGTAAATAAGCTCGGCACTTTTTATGTGTTTACTATCATTAAAGATTTTTCAAAAAAATTATAAGGATTTAGGAAAAAACATTTTTATTTTAATCAAATAATACAAACAGTTTTTATTAATTATACAGAATAATGGTGAACGTCAAAAAAACATGACAAACAATTTTATTACATGCATCACATGAAAATTTTGATTTTGGTCCCTTCTTCTGAGCGCTTTTTCGGCCTTCTTCAGCGCTTATTTTCGCGTAACATACTACACATTTTCGACGATCTTTTAAAGCAACTTTATGTAAAATATGCTTTATGTTATCATTTTCCGGCACCTTCGAGACAACCACTTCATGCATTTGTAACATACTTAGAGCAATGCTCTGTCTAAAATCCGTAATTAATATTTTGGCCTTTGTCACCGTTTTATATGTTATAAAAGCGATTACTACTGCTGAGCCAAGCAAATGCAAGTTTTCTATACCACTTGATCCATTTACGCAAAGGGGAAGAATATGATTTCAACTGATCGGATAGATCTATGAATGACTTACATGAATTACAGTCACCTATAAGAGATAGCTTTTCTATGTCTGTTCCTCTCCGTGTATAGTTAGTGGTTGTGTCAGTATGAATAGTGCTGAGACAAAGAACATCACGTTTATCCTGCTATTTTAAAACAACTACCCAGCTATTGTTAAAGGCGTTTAGTTTTATTGGAGTCCGAATTTTTTTTTTCAAATTCGTAATTTTTTTGTTCTTCGTCTCTTTTCAATGGAAAATGTGTAGTATTGTGGCAGTTAATTGTGCAGTAAGTGAAGTTAAGGAGGTTGGGGAGAATCTTGGTTAAGACAACACGCGGCGAGTGTCGGCGTTAAAAAGCCAGCAAATCTGTTAAAAAAAGTGAATTGTACTCAATGTAATGTGTCAATTTTAAACGAGTAATCACTGTGTTTTATTTTTCATGCCGTCTCTCATCTGAGATATTTGTAAAACGGTGTTTACAACAACTTTGAAGAATAACAACATGTTGTCATTGTATCCAGTTGCATTCCAGTTGTATTCCAGTTTTTAAGAAGCCGAGTGTCAAATTTTGCGTCCCAGTGAACAGCTTCCATCCTCATTTTGTTTGTCCCAGGTCATCAGTTGGAGATGCATTTGTTTGTGTTTGCAGTGTTAGTCCAGTCCCAACCCCAGAAATAAAAAAAGAAAAGTAACATTTAGTGAAATCCAGGTAACTTTTTTTGTTGAACTTTTAAATTGAAAATAGATATTTTTTCATTAGTAATTGCTTTCATAACAATTTAAGAAATGGTAATAATTAGAATTATAAATGTTAGGGTTTGGCTAAGCTGTCATATTAATTATTCTCAAAGTCTTGAAATTTAATATTGACATCTGACAGCTTGTATCTGACATGTATAGTTCTATTTAAAAAGATGTTTTTCATTTGTAATAATTTATTTCTGCTACAAAATATTGCCCATTAACAATTGTAAGTTCCTGTAGTATCACCAACTTCTAGAGTTTGTAAACGGATAGTAATGTAGTAAGTTTGTTTTTTGTATTTTATTATTACTATTTATATTTGTAATGGTTTGTGGTGAGACAGCAATAAATATTTAATTTTTTTCCTAAACCAATTTGTTTATTTCCTTTAAAAAAGTTTCTAACCCCTTTTCGTGTTTTTAGGAAAAAAAGAGCCTTTTCTTTCATTCAGCAGGAAGATTCTTCTAAGCGGCGTCCATTTTAAATAGCTTGAGAACCCTTTTGTGTTTTGTTTGTCTAGGAGACTGACTTATTGTAAGTACACTTTTGCTTTACTGTTTGTAGTTGCCCCAATCCAGTCCCCTTGCCATTCACTTACCCACGACCCAGTTCTCCAACTTAACCCTGAGTAGCCGTTCGCAAACATTCCGGTTTGTTTTACTTACCCTATCTTCACCCCAGTAATTTGAATCCCCAATTTTCAACCCTTATAGTAATACTCTATGTGGTTGGCAAAATAATCGTTACACAGTATGTTTTCCTTGCCCTTATTATCTTTCGTTAGTTAAATAGAAACCCTTAATCTTAACAAAGAAGATAGTTCCTATTGTCGAACAACCCAGCTTACTTTCTAAGAAAAGCTGAGATGTGGGTCTTCGATGAAATAATCTTTTCTGTCAGAAGAAAGTGGCAAAGTTATAGAAAATACGACCATATCGGACTAGTCAATTAAGTACCATTTTCGCTTGGCACTCTCTTCGCTTTCGCTTCAGCAAATACTCCCATTTCTTTTTTTTATCCCTAGCTGATCTCAATATCGAAAATCGAGTTCATTTTCTTTGTGGTTCCTATTGCATGCGGTTGTTTCCATCAAACGGCGGTAAGTGTAATTTCAATTCACAATTATCCATCTATCTTCATACAGTGCTTCCTACAGTAAATTTTCTCTTTTGTCGTATAGACGTCCTCCAATTCGATAACACTGAGTCAATTCTGTTTGGCGTTTCCTCTATCCATTTAGTTCAGTCTACTCTATTTCAGTCTAGTCTAGTGTCAGGATTGACCTGATGTATTACCTGTACCTACATTGATTTGATGATTGATGTGCTGATTAAATCCATGGTAATTCGGTACCTTACTTAAATTATCCACGCTGCTTGAGAAGTCCCAATACACCTGTTGCGGGTGCAACCTGTCAAGTATCTTTATCGACGACCGTTCTATGAAAGAACGTTGTTACCTGTGACTACCTGTCACTGACTGTAAGTACATTATCGATTCTTCAATTGTAAGTAGCCGATATTTTTATGATTCAACGATAATCTTTTCTCCGGTGCTACCTAAATCGTTAGGAATTGATTTATTGAAGTGCAGTTCAGTGCCTTTAATTTATTTATGGTTTGTTTATTTTGAATCCAACCGAACGAACTATTAATAGCATAAATTAACGGTACATATTAATAAGGTTCCATAATTTTCAAAAATCAAATAGAAAATATTAAGACAAAAATCAAATCACCAACCAACAGAAATCGCAAACAGCCTGTTTATATACTCCCTGTTTATATACACCATGTTTATATACACCCTGTTTATATACACCCTGTATATTATACTGTTTAGCATTAGTTTTAGAAAGTGTTTTTTTTTTTCGGAAAGTGAATTTTATATGTTCAAAGACATTCCCAGAAAATAAGAAGAGAATATATTGGTTTTTCTAACGGTTTAGTTTTAAATAGACATTTTTGTAAACAGTTCTACCTTAAACTTTCTATTGTATGGATTACCAAGAAATATACAATAGGGTAGATTTGTAAATAGTTTGTGAGAGGTAATTATCCTTTTTTCTCTAGAAATTGAAAATGTTTATTAGATGACCGACGGATTATTGGATAGGAGAAAGTTAGCTTTTTTTCTTTGAAGAAAGTAAAATTTGTTTGGATGGAGATACGTTCTGATTGGTTCAAGGAAAAAGAGGAGGGAGATGTAGGATTTTGGATAGAGTTTTGCAATGAGAGAAGAAGGCATTGTGAACTGAATATCGGGCGAGTATACTATAGTTTTTCTTTGTGGAGAGGCGTTGCTAATTAGCCAAGTTTTTTAAAAAAATCTAGATTGTGAAAAGTTGTATTTGTGTTTGGTGGAAAGAGTTTCAACTGTGGTAACAGACAGAAGAAACAACTGACATGCTGTAAGTAATAAACAGATGTATAGTTTTATACTGGATTAAGTCGATTAGTTGAGATATCCTTGTGTCTGAAGAGGAGGAGTTTATTCATGTAGTAAAGATTTGGAGCAGAGGAGTTTAGCAGGAGTATTATGGAGAAACTGAAAGGTACGAGCGAGTTGGACAAGACACAATCAAAGGAGAGAGAGGTAAAGTCATCAATTTTGGGAACAAAAGGTTAGTTTCGTCATTTTTAGAAACAGAGACTTTCAATCACGACCACCTATTTAAATTAGAGTTATTCGTTTTTTGTTGGTTTTATTGAGAATTATAATACATGATAATTTATCGGGAGTCACTAAAATTAAGAAATTTTAGATTTGCATATAAGCTTAATTAATTTGTATTGATAATAAATTGTGGATGTATGATTTGATGGATGTTTGAGATTTTTATTCTAATCATTGTATATGGTATATTTCTGTTTATTCAAAATTTTTACTTTTAATATTTGATTGATTTTAACATTTGCTTTGTAAGTCATAATTGTGCTGTAATTTTATTTTCCTATTGTCTATCTTTTTTTCCTCAAAGGCAACTAGCAAAAAATACTTTGAAGCCACGTTTTGTTTTTAATAAGTAAAAGAGCCCTGAGATATCATATTAATTTGTTAAAAAAATAGATAATATAAATATACAGTTTGAGCAAATCTGTTTGCAAATTTGAGTTAAATTAAACATTTAAGTAATTTCATGTTCTATTCTCAAGGCGTAACAATCACTCATTTGTTTTATTTTAAGTTATATCAAATATTGACGTAAATACAACTATAATATTCCTTGAGTTTTTCTTATACTTGAGGATACTAAATCACTCATAGTTATTTCTCAGAAAATATTATTCATTGTATTTAATAATAAATTGTGCAGTAACCTGTTTCTTGCTATTTGTCAGTTCAGTAAAATTTTTATAGAGTATTTACTTTAACTATACCTCAATATAACCCTGTTGATGAACTATTTGCCTTTTATTTTTTTATTATGTATATATTTATTTCATGTGCATGGTGTATCTCTTTCAGACATTGTTATTGATTGATATTGCAATTTAATTTATTATGTAAACAATGTATATGTGACGAAATATAAACCATAATAACTTTTCTCTCACGGTTTATTTTATTCTTGCGTGATTATCCTAACCGTACCTTACCTTTCTCGTTATCTTATTTTATATGTGGTAAGTTTCCCTGTTCCTATAAAAATAGGGCGGTGCCCAAGTACTTTCCTTCTCTTTATCTTCGGTACTCCACTAACTAATACCAACAATTGATATTACATACATCAAGCTTGTTGCGATGGGAAGAAGCTGCCCTAAAACCACTTTACGTAGACGACTAAAAAAACTTGGTTTCAAATACAAGATCGTTGATAAACGGGTGGCTATTATGGAAAGTAAGAGGATAGTACACTGGCGTTTAGATTAGTTAAAAAAATTCAAGAATATCGAGACCAACAGCGGACTATATATTATTTAGACGAGACATGGTACGACACGGGTTGGACTGATGGTTCAGTTAGGTGCCAGTTGAAAGGAGTACCTCCGAATAAAGGTTCTCGGATGATTATTGTGCACTGTGGATCTGCAAATGATTGAGTGCCAAATGGATTAATACTTTCGAATATGAATTCCACTATATTCGAAGAATGGTTTAAAATACACTACTTCCCAATATAACACCGGGCAGTGTGATAGTTATGGACAATGCTAGCTACCACTCAAAATTTCTTAAAAAAAATTCTAACAGTTTGTCTTCAAAACAGGAACTAAAAGAGTTGCTCTCAGATAATGATTTGTATTTTGAAGACAACTATAATAAGAAACAGTTACTTGAAGTGCTTCGTACTAAAACTTATAAGAAACAATATATACTGAACGCTATTGCAATACAACATGGCCATACTGTTTTAAGGTTACCACCTTATTTTTGCATATTCAATCCTATGGAACTTATTTGGGGACTTATAAAAAAACGGATTCGGAGGAAAAATAGTTTTCCAAAATTTGACGCGAAAGTGGTCGATTTAATTCGATATGAACTATCAGAGATTACAAGTGCCGACTGGAAAAAAAAGCAGTAAATCATGTAGTAAAAGTAGAAAATGAGTACAAAAGACTATGACAATTATTTTCAAACAGTGGACAACTTATTATTAATCTGGTGGATAGTGACGATGATGAGAGCTCGCCTGCAGGAGAAATATTTTAGACAAGGTACGCTAATATGATGATTATTTCAGTTAAAACAACTCAGTTTTTCATTGTAAATTGCTAACTTTGTTTAAAACAATATTTTCTTAAACGTAAAATACTTTTTCACAGTTTCGTCTATGTACGTCATCGTTAAACACTAATAGGGCTTTTCATCGCTTCTCATATGTTTCAGGCACTTGTGACGATAATATGTCGTATAAGTTTAAAATATCTACGTCATACGTTATTGGTATATAATTATACCAATAACTATACATACCAAAGACGTATGAGGTAGATATATTAAAATTTTATGACATATAACAAGTGCCTGAAACAAATGAGAAGCGTTTAAAAGCCCTATAGAAGATGCCGTTGTATCACCTAGTATTTTTTCCAACAGGGTGGTAGAGTGATTTTTTTTACATTTCACTTTCAACCATTTAAAAAACAAAGAAATATAACGTTTTTCTTGTTTTTCAAAAATCAGATTTTCTGCTCTTTGACTATAATATACACATTACACATTGTTATTCTTGATTTAATACTTCTATCAAAAAATTTGTGTCGGTAAAACAACCAATATCGCGAGACGTCCCTGGACATCGGTTACTCGAATTTCATAACATCTGTTTGAATTTGCCGACGGACGAAATATCGATGGACTCGACTTTACGCATGATACTATAACTAACAAGATAAGTCAACGTGCATGTTCTTGCATCTCTCTCGCACACCTGTGACGTAAGCACGAGACAACTTTAATTATGCCAAGTTAAATGCTCTATCTGTTGCTATCCTGTGTGCTTCAGAACGTAGTGAATGATATTTTTATTTATTCATTGATGTAGTAAAGACTTTGTATATTATATTGTTATATAAATTTTGTGGTGAAAACATTCAGTTTACTGTGTTAATATCACCTAATTTATTTATCGTACGCAACTTCCTCTCAACTACCTGTAGCTACTTTATAAAGAAGACTAATTATTTGGTTGCCATAATGTATAGTGCAGCGGTGGGTTGTTTAAACAATTATAATAAAAAAAGTAAAACTTTCTCGAAGTGTCGTTTTTTTGTGTTTCCTAGAGACAAACAAATGCGTAAAGTATGGGCCTTTAAGTGTTTCAGCGAGACAAATTTTAATGTAGAAACCGCGAGAATATGATCAACACATTTTACAGAAGCTGACTATTGTTTAAAAGAAAAACTATTGAGATTGCCTGACAAACAATGGAATATTGCTACTAATAGCATACAGAAATTAACCCTGAAGATTTAATTGATAGTTATCAAGATTTTATTAATTCGAATGTAAAGACCTGGAATGGGATGGATTGGAAAATTTAGCCGGTTTGATTGCATTTAAGTTACAAAAAAAGAAATACTTGGATATATTCCGGACGCTAACGATAAATCGTTTACTTGGGTAAACCACGTTTCTGAGGGTGGTTTACTCAAACCAACACTAGAACTTACACAACTAAATGTAGTGAACTGGAACATATTTTTCGTAGTTATAATGGCAACACATTAAAAATAACTAAAAATTATTTAAAAAACCTAATAGAAGCTGCAAAATATGTAAATGTTAGCGAAGATGTAAAATTACTTTTTTTTAGATGTAAAATGTATTTTAAAATACGATTTCTAAATAAAAATATTAAAGATATTTAGAATATCCGCAAGAGAAAAATCACAAAGATTGTAAAATAAATGTCTAAATGATATTCATAAAGTCTCAATTATGACCCGCTCTTCCTTTATGGTTAAAATTCTTTACATTTTTCCGGCCTTTTATATTTAATTTATGTTTTGTAGCAATATTTATTTTGTCTGTAGTCCACACAATCAAATCATAGATTCATATATTTCTTTAATTCATTTTACAAATTACTTATTAATTTTCAAACCACGGTTCCACAGAAAGTAACTATTCATGGCTTCTTAGTGCAAGATATGGCATCGAGGTATACTTACCGTTAACAGTTAACGTTAAGTTTCGAGGTTGTTCATTACAGTAATGGAAATGGAACAACGTTGTCATATGATGCATCGTTAAAATAAGATACACACAAGTCTTCTGGCTTTGTCTCGCTGTGACGTCATGCGCAAAGTCGATTAAAATTAGAACGGCAAGTGAGCATATCTTGTTTGTTATAGTATCATGAGTTTACGTTTATAAGGATTACTATATAATAATATAATAAGGTTGTACTCATTTTTTCTTCTATTCTTGTTTACAGTTCGAAGCTTCGAATAAGAACCGTTGTCCTTGTGATAAAATAATTTTTTATATAGCCTAATAAATATAAGAGCATGTTTATAATCTTCATTAAAACACATAAGTTCTTATTTACTTTGACATAGGTATTTTTTGGTTAACTAAGGTATGGAATTTTAATTAAATATCGACTACACAAAAACGAAATTTAAATTATTGTATGACAAACATTGACATTCGGCTGGAACTCCGG
Source organism: Diabrotica undecimpunctata (assembly GCF_040954645.1). Taxonomy (NCBI): domain Eukaryota; kingdom Metazoa; phylum Arthropoda; class Insecta; order Coleoptera; family Chrysomelidae; genus Diabrotica; species Diabrotica undecimpunctata. Next base: position 38,791,265 of record NC_092806.1, on the reverse strand, counting down.
AATTATAAAAATGAAAATTTTAGTTTGTACGATGGTAATATTTGTTTTTTATTGGAACATGCCGGACCAATCAAAATTAACCCGAATATGAGTTTTTAAATAAAGCAAAAATAAAAACGTTTTTGCTTTGCCAATATATCCAGCATTCTATAGTATCTCGTGGAAGTTGTTCATCATTCCTGTCAATTAAAAATGATTCATTTAAATCTCCGTTCTCATATATTCCAGTTTGACTGGATGTGGTGTTGGATATGACATCAATGGCGATTGACGCTTGAACAAAATTTCTCGTGGGGTGGTGTCGGCTGTGGGATTTTTGTCCATAAATAATTACCAATGGTGTATTATCTTCATTTCATTCCCTTTCCTCGCTTCTTTTATGTATCAAGCAATTACATATATTAGAAGTATTAAAATGTAGATTCATCAGGAATTTGAATCAGAATTTATAGCATTCAAAGCATGAATTTATCATACAACTGAACAATTGAAATGTACGTTTTTTACTTAATAATCGAAAATTATATTTTATAATGTTTATTTTTCAATTATCTAACTTTACCAGTCCTAAGCATCACGGAAGAGATAATAATAATGGAATTTTTGCAGCGGGGAATGGAAACAAGCGGGGTTTGTAAAGAGTAAAGTACACGGGAACAAATTCTTAATCTGAGACCACTCATTGTAAAGTCTAGAGAATTTTAAGTACCTATGATTATATGCAGATGTGGTAACTACACCGTGGCGGATGAAAACTACACCGTGCCGGTGCAGTTTTCAAGAAGGAGGAGTTCTCAATTGAGTAGGGGCTCTTCAGTAATTCTTGGAAAACACACTCGGAGGGGGTAGTTCTCAACCTCAACACGGCGCGTCCCAATAGCTGATAGGGAATGCCCTACAGATATGTGAGACAGATGTGAATAAGGCTTTGCCAAATAAACACCCGCGGATCAACTGGGAGCATGGCATAGGGCAGCAGCTATGTCATTGCAGGATCAGAGCGGTAGAGAAAAATCTCCTTACCGGTCTGATACTGAATAATCAAAGGCGGTAATTATGATTTAACCGGTTGTGATACTGCGAAGTGACCGAAAGATTACTGGTAAAAGTAATCCCCCATTTGTTAATCAACAGCTACGGGTGAAAGAACTGACAAGTGATAGGGCACTTCATTGCCCTGGAGCTGAGAAATGGACTCCAAAGGCGGAAGAGCTAAATTAGCCAACGACATTGAGATGTGGAAAGCCACGGGATGACTACCACGTTAAAGAACCGTAAGGATATCCCCAGGACACCACAATGGCTGAAAATCCAAAACAAATAGTCCTCAGTCCCAGGCACCCCTTAAGTGGGGAGAGGGTACTAAGAATCCCCCGGTCAGCCAATAATGTCCCAAAAGTTAAAAGGATCTATACGTGGAACATTCCAAACATGTACCAATCAGGCAAAGCAGCAAATACTATTCAAGAAATGTCTCGCCTGAACATAGATATTTTAGGATGCAGTGAAGTTCGATGGAAAAATTCTGCAATAAGAATTATAGATGAACCCCATATCTATTATTCTGGAGACGACACAACTTGCAATTCACTTGAAAAAAGTGTTTCGGCTATGATAATATTTCATGACGATTTCACGGCATATTTCCAATTTTGTGTAAGACATAGACTAGCACATTGGTTTTTGAAATATATATTAACAATGTCTGTAATTAATCAGTACAAAGCGGTAACATACTGTGTCTTTCATTTTAGAGACTATGTTGTGGAAAGACAATCTAAAAAACGTCTCACAGAACAAGAACTGAAGGACATAGTGATGCCAATTGAACACGGTGAAGATGATATCCGATTATCTGACGTCATGGCCATCGATTCTGATTTTAAGGAGTGTTCTGACGCGGAAAACATTATAGCGATTCCTTCATTACGGTACACCCCAACATTACGCCAATCACTTAATGTTTCAATTTCCACCTCAACTCCAAATGTTTGTATAAATCACATTAGCGATGAGTTTTCTGAGTATTCAGATTATAGCGTCGCAGATCCTGACTATAAGGAAGACATTAGTTTATGCAAAAGACATATTGGTACACTTGAATCGTCTGATATGGAAAGCGATTCTGATAAAGCGATGAAACCGCCTTACACAAAATATGACTGGACCAAATCTTTTTACCAACCAATAAAATTCTCCCACGCTCAGTTTACTAATAAAATTGGATCTAAAGTTTAAATTGACACAAACAATCCCCTGTCAATTTTAAGCTTATTCCTAAGGAAAGAATATTTAGTGCAAACAGTGATAGCGATTAACGATACAAACCATTTGTTTATAGATTTAAATAAAATCAAATAAAATAAAACTAAAATATAAATAAACATTTTATTTATGTATTGTTCAAACAATTTCGATGGTATTGAATTCACAGTGATAGGGTGGGAGCTTCAGAATCTTCACTTTGTGCTTTTTGGCAATATCTTTTATTAAGTACCTGTCATATTTTGCTATGAAGGCCTTGACTATATCAAGTAACTCGCATTTTAGGTAGTCTTCTTAAAAAAATAGGTCCTTTGACAGAAGTCATTCTTGAATATCTTTTTTAGTGTTGAACTGTTGAGAATTTGTTCTGACTTTCTGCTGTGATAAGAGGCATTGTCCATTACCACAACAGTTTTTTTTGGCAAATTTAGTATTAAGTTATTTTCGAACCAATCTTCGAAGGTCGGTCCATCCATTTCGTCGTGGTAGTCCTGAGTATTTTTCTTAGCCAAAAACGTGAGCTCTGCTCCATCAACAAATCCACTGGAAGATCCTGCGTGCAATAAAACTAGCCGTGCACCTTGAGGTGTTGGAGCTTTTAATCCTGTTGTCAGACCACGAACAAAAGCATCGCGATGAGATGTAATTGTTTTGTCAACCCATTCTTTTTTCACACTGTGCCCGATATTTATCCATGATTCATCCAAATACACTATGTTGTATCCTTCTGCATGGTATTTACGAATTGTGCGTAAATAACGCTGCTTGCTGCGATGTTTACGCGCTCCGAAGAACAAATAAAGACTAATTAAGGCCCTGGATGCTTCAAGCTTTTAAACATATTCTGTACAAGAATTACTCTAATTGCTTCTTAATTACTGAATAACTTAGAAGAAAATATTTGCAGTTGATATCAACCAAAATTGAAAATTCCTTACCCATTATGGCAGTAATTAGCACCGCAGGGACATAAATAACATTTTAAATTTGGCAGTTAGTAGAAATTACGGAATTATTTTAAACTTTGAAACAAATCTTTATTTAATGCACATTTTATTATACTACTGCTACTAATAGAAGATAAAAGTTGATAAGTTACTATTGCTATTACTATATATAAATAATGTATAATATTATGTAAAATTATTAGCAAACGATATTTGAAAATTACATAAAATTGTACGTGAGGACTTGTTGAGAACTCCTGGTTTATTCCGTTTATTTAGAAAGATAGACAATAGAGAACGCCATCGTTTACTGCATAAAACTGGCAACGTCTTGGTGAAATTCCCATAAGGTTAGCATTGCATATCTTACCCTGTACAGACTAGTCACTTTGAGACAAAGTATAATATAAAACTATATTGGTCCAATGATGAAAAGTTCCATTCCGAAAGAATTGAAAGAATTATGCTTCTAATAATTATGAGGTTTATCCACATAAATGACAACACGAAGATGCCACAGAAAGACTCTAAAGGATTCGACAAACTTTACAAATTACGTCCACTCATAAACGTATTTACAATCCATCGCGGAATATAGCAAGATGAGTCAATGCTTGGTTTCAAGGGATACTCGTCAGTGAAACAATACCTTCCTATGAAGCCCATTAAGCGGGGATTTAAAGTTTGGGCTTATTGTTACGATGAGACAGATTTCCTTCTAGATTTTGACGTATATATCGAAAGGGAGGATAGTAGTGATGGAATGTGATTAGGAGAAAAAGTTGTTCTCAAATTGTCGAAGAAATTTCGCGGAAAAAAAGATTGTCTATATATTTCTATGTCTATAATTTTTCAGCAGCATAAGGCTTGTTGAGAGGTTGCTCATTAATAATATCTTTTTCTGAAAAAGAATTAGACGAAATAGAAAAGACTATACTAAATGCCTAAAGTCTGACAAAGAGCCTGCATCAGAGTGATTTTAATATTTGCTCTATAACTGATTAAGAAAAGCTTACCTTTTTTCTTCTACTAGTACTCTACATTCATCGTCATATTATTCTGTTCTATTTTTCGCTCTATCTTAATTTTTTCTTTAGTTTCATCAACAGTTTTATTATTGCAATAACTCTAATTTGTGAAATAGTTTTTATTACATTGTATTTTGTTACCTGTAATTAACTACTTAAATTAAAGCCAAATAACTGCACTATTTACATCAAATTTTCTTTGTAGTCTCTGACATACCATTAACAATGGTACAAATTTCATTTATGTTAGCAAAACGAAGTAAATGACCCATTTGTCTGAAATAATCGAAATTGGCTCGCCCCTGGAGGAAAGACGTTCTGTTATCAGCATAACAATGAGTGCTCTGGAGAGTATTCTATTACGCAATTAAGTCAATAAGTAAATTGGGCCGTTCAATTGGGGGTCTTTTGTGTTCCATTAAGGCCATCGAGATCCTATAGCATCGTCAGTAGTTTATCTTGCACTTGTGATAAGTAGAGGGTGCATTTTTTATTAAGGGGTGCTCGATAGGATGAAGTATTTTATTGAAATTGTTAAGGGATTTTGATGGACCAAATTTAATTTGGGAAATTATACAGATATATTGTAAAGATAGTTTCTGTTTATGGCCTTGAGTCATTTTTTAAACGATATTATATGTTTATTCAGTTTTTACTAAATTATTGTAGTCGACGTACACAAAAGATAGTCAATGAAATATAAAACAATTTTCAGATTAACTCTAATACATAAAGACCTTATAGCAACAACAATACATGCCAAAAACACTGAGTTTTTGAGAAAATCAACTAACTATAAATTTTAATAAAATCCTTAAGTACCAAATATGTATTAAAAAATAATATTAATCGCACTATTAAAAACTATATCTCTTTTCTTTAAGTTTAAATTAAAACTGATTTTTTTTTTAAAAATAACATACAACCAAAAAAATGTGGCTTGCACCTTTATTACATAAAAAACTTGTAACATAAAAAAATTGTAAAATTGGTATATTAACAAATTAGAAGAATCATATTACACTTCTCCAAGAAATTAACGCACCACTTCAATAAATCAATTTTATTTGTAAACATTTATTCTACATTTTATTAGTAATTATAAAAATTTGTCTAATCATCGGAAAATGTTGAAGTACAGGAGAAAAAAAAATAAAACGGAAAATTCTAAAAAAATAATGATAAGAAAAGTAAACTAAAATATGAAAAAAGTCTTAATAACGAGTGTTTCCACCTCTATTTCGTATAACAGCCTCACATCGTTGGCCCAGACTTAAAATTTATTGCCGTATTTCATTTTGGTCTAGTTCTCTCCAAATCTGCCTACCAAGGATATCCCAGAGATTTTCAATCAGATTTAAATCCGGACTATGTGCTGGCCATTCCTTAGTGTTAATTTGTAACTCTTCTAGATAATTTCTGACGATCTGTGCAGCGTGAGGTCTGGCATTATCTTGCATTAGTGAGAAATTTTCACCGATATAAGAAGCGAATGCTACTACGTGTTGATTCAGGATCTCCAATATGCACCTTTCAGCTGTAACAGTTCCATTTTATATGACCACTAGGTCGGTACGTGCGGTCAAAGAAATACCACCCCACACGATAACGGATCCTCCACCAAAAAATGTGGTGTGTGACAAGTTACACTGAGCATATCGTTAGTTGGGTCGTCGCAACCCACGAACACGTCTGTTGTTATATTGTACAAATAAAATTGGAATTCATCAGTAAATGGCACTCGTTCCCAGTCAACCTCTAACCAATTAACGTGTTCCCTGGCAAAATGTAGTCTCTCCCTTCGATGCTCTGCAGCTAATAGAGGACCTCGGGCGGCAATCCTAAGTGTTAAGTTGTATTCCCTAAGTCGCTGACGAACAGTTTCAGTACTAATTTGTATAGCATGCACGTCTTGAAGCTGAATTTGTAGACTTCAATGTGTTACAAAACGTTGTCGAAGAGCAGAAATTCTTAAAAATCGATCTTGAATAGTTACCCGGTTTCGTCCTGGTCTGCGACTATAATTCCCTGTTTTGAGTTGATTCTAACACCCGTGAGACGGATGTGTGGGACACATTAAACCAACGACCAATTCTTCGATAACTCCAACCTTCTTCCGACAGTATCACTGCTTTGGCACATTCATCTTGGGTTAAATAACGTGATTGACGGTCCATAATAAACACAATTAACAATAATCAACAATCAAACAGTAGCCGAATAAAATTCGCGAACACTTAGAAATTAGTATATTTATAGAATTAGTACATTTTTTGCTTCTTTTTGTGTTGTTGCAAAAAAAACTATAGCGATAAAACACAGTCAATAAATATAGAATGTACGAATAGCATATACAAGGGGCATGCAAAATATAATATTAAAATGGAAATTTTTATTAACGCTAATAAGATATTTCAATATTTCAAAGTGGTGCGTTAATTTCTTGGAGAAGTGTATATAGTAACAAAAACTATATAAAAGTAAAAACAAAAAAAAAATTATTAGAAAAATGGTTTATCCTCTTTTCAAACAACTTTAGTTTTCCTGCTCAAGGTCGCTGAACTCTAAATTTTCTGTCCATCTTCTGCAGTACTACCGATGGTCATATTTTCAACAGTACCAATGTCCCTGTAATAGTTCTGGCAAAATTCCCAAATTTCAAAGTTTCCCAAATTATATCAACTTTAAAAAGAGTAGTTACGTGATAATAAATATGCACCAGAGATACATGCCACCGAGAGACAATATCGAGAAGTATTCTGCAATGAATTTAACAGATTTCTTTAAACCCAAGAAAGATCTATTAGTAACAAAGAAAAAGTTTACAGCTTAATTATACTCATCATATCGCTTCTAAAACTATGGTGCGAGAATTCAAAAACGCAAATTAGGTCGCTTGCTCAATGTAGTAACTGAAGATATTATCCACTCCAATGTCAGAAGTTTCTGCATCATACTATAAGCGAAAACTCGCCGTCCACAATTTTACAGTCTTTGATTTGGGAGACAATGAAGGACACTGCTATGTCTGGGATGAGACTGTTGATCGGAAAGGTGCTAACGAAATTAGTAGTGCTGTATGTTTATTTATTAAAATGAAAGTAAAAAAAGGGCTTACAGATTTTTATTCTTTTCTGATAGTTGCGCTGGACAAAACAAAAATAAAATAGTTTTTGCTATGTACTCCTATGCAGTGGAAAAGTTTAACATTAACATCACATATGTGTTTTTTAAAGTAGGACATTCACAAAACGAGGGCGATTCAATGTATGCCCTGATAAAAAAACGGAAAAAACATCAAGTCGTATATGTTTCAGACCAATGGATAATCATAATACGATGTGCCAAAACATATTCTGTAGCTGAAATAAATCAAAAGCAAAATGATTTAAAATTAAATATTTACAGATACGCAATGAAAATGTGTAGGCAAACAGGGGCAAATCATTGAGGATAGAGTTCAAATTATAAACACGATAGAGAGTTTTTATAGACAACTATACAAAGAACAGCAATGTAACCGGAATGGATCATTACCAAAGATAATCAATCAGCGATCTGAAATTTTACTGACCCTAATCTAACACCCAATGAAGTTCGAAGGTCAGTGCAAGAAATGAAAAACAATAAGTCCCCCGGAGGCGATGAAATAGTGGCAGATGCCTTGAAAGTGGCTGGAAAAAGATTATGGCAGGTCCTTGCCAAACTATTCACTAGATGTTTGCAGGAAGCAATAACACCAACCCAGTGGTATAACGCAGAAATTATCATACTTCATAAAAAAGGGGATGCTACCGACCTCAGGCATTACAGGCCCATAAGTCTACTTTCACACATTTGTAAACTATTTACAAAAATAATTACGAAACGACTAAAAAATAAATTGGAATTTTATCAGCCCATGGAACAAGCGGGTTTTAGAAAAGGCTATGGAACAACCGATCACCTACTGGTAATAAAAAATCTTGTAGAACAATGCACTGAATATAATAAACCACTAGCTTTAATATTTGTCGACTATGAAAGGGCATTCGACACCGTAAATCAACAAAAAATGTTGGAAGCCTTGACAGAATGCCGAATTGACTATCGGTATATAAATATAATTAAACACATATACCAAAACGCAACAGTCAGTGTTAGAGTGGGTGATCATCAAACCCAAAAATTCCCGATACAACGTGGAGTACGCCAGGGGGACACCATATCGCCGAAACTGTTCACTACGCTTTTGGAATATATATGTAAAAGGGCAAAACTGACCGACAAGGACATAAACATAAACGGAGAAAAGCTTAGCCATCTTAGATTTGCAGATGATATTGTACTAATAGCTGATAGAATAGATGAGGCCAAAGAACTTTTAAATCAGCTCTACCTTTCCTCGCTAGAAGGGGGATTGAAAATAAATATATCTAAAACCCAGATGATGACAAATCTTGTAGTCAGCGAAGATATATGCGTAGGAACAAGATCCATAGACCAGGTAATGGCCTATAAATACCTAGGTCATGAGATTCGCATAGGAAAAGATAACCAAACCGTTGAGCTTCTCCGTCGTATAAGACTGACTTGGGCAGCCTTCGGCAAGCTAAACCATATTTTCAAATCGTCTGATATACCAATATGCCTTAAAAGAAAAACGTTTAATCAGTGTGTTTTGCCAGTGTTAACTTACGGTGCGGAAACGTTGACCATGACAAGGAGAACAGTTCAAGAGATCCGTGTGTGTCAAATGGCGATGGAACGTGCTATGTTGGGCGTTTCACTACGAGACAAGATCCCAAATCGCCAGCTACGACAAAGAACAGGAGTGGCTGATGCAGTAGAGAGAGTAGCAACACTGAAATGGAACTGGGCAGGTCACGTGGCTTGAATGACAGATAATAGATGGACAAAGCGGATACTGGAATGGAGACCAAGAGATGATGCCTACCGAAGCAGAGGTCGTCCACCAACACGTTGGACTGACGATCTAAAACGTTGTCATAGGAATTGGATGCAAGAGACACAAGATCGAAATAGATGGAAAATTATGAGGGAGATCTATGTCCAGCAGTGGATAAGCGAAGATTGAATGATGAATGAAAATGTAAAAATAATTCAGAACAGTCAGATAATAATTTAGAACAAATGCCGTAACTTAACGTTCTTTAGCTAGGAAGTCTACAAAATATAAGAATAAGCGTATCACCATGACAGATATACCTACGGTTTATTCTAATTTTCTCGCTATATATCGAATGATAAATATAAAGAGTTAAACAGCCTTTTAAAGTGAAATGTCATACCCGAAATATATCACCCTTACTATAAACAATTAAAATTTGACCCTAAAAATATTCAACAATCCGAATCCGAATAAAAATTTGAGATAATTATTTTATTTTGTTCATAGTGATTGCTTTGTTCGTAGTGGTAGAATATTGTTGTTTTTGTAAAATTTATAATTTCCAATTAAAATTGTGAAAACTACGAGTTGATATTTTGTTTAAATATACCTTAAAACTAATTTCCTCTTATTTACATTGCCAATAACTTAAAGCATACAACTTTTTAATGGTAAAACGATAAAATTAATTAACACGGAGAGTGCAAAATGGTTTTTAAGCTAGTTACAACCTTTTTCTACGAAGAGTCATGTTTAATCTCAAGGTTGTATCTCAATCAAACTAAAGATTTTTAATAGTTAATAAATTTACAAAACATACATCTCAAAGTAATTCCTTATTAAAAAGGAAAAGACAGTTAAGATTTGATTTCACGTACAGGGCGCTTATACGCATTTCGGCCTAATAGGCCTCATCAGAACGGCTTTCGCACTCACTCTGAACGTGAAAATAAATCTTTTCTGTCTTAGGAAGCAACTCTAACATGGCTTCGTATAGACGCAAATAGCGACATCTGATAATAAAATCCGTAAACTAATTTTCGAAACCAAATTCGAACTAATTCCTTATTATGTTAATATATATCTATACTTTTTATCTTTCTAGAGTTCATTACTGGGGCTGGCATTCAGTAACGGTGCTCATCAATGGGTCACCACTCTGCAGTTCTACTGCCAGACTGCATTTAAGGAGCCGTATTTGTTATTATTACAATAATATTTGTTCCTTATCGTCTTATCACCAGAATTTGTGGATATTCTCTTCACTATCGTTAGATAAAACTTTTCACTTTTTTGAATATCTTAATGATAGCTTCAAGGTTTTATGTAACCTATCATATCCAGAGTTTACCCATTTTCCAGTCAGGACCATTTGAGATTGCTTCTAAGATGATGCCAACTGTGTACGGTGGTAATAAGTTATTAGAAATACTTTACACGTGCTTTGGCTTTAAGGCCGATTTTATGTATTAATAGTTATTAGTTTTTTAATATTTTGCACATTTCACACATTTTTACGATTTGCATCTCACACAATCTTCTGAAATCAACTTTTTGCTTCACTCTGTATCATGAAAATTGTATGGAGCAGAGGGATTCATTAAATTTTAACAACATAAAAATGAATGAACATTATTCTGTATATTGTAACACCAAAACATCCGATCAAAGAGGATTCAACATTTTGTAATTCGGGGAAAAGATGTTTGAACTCTTTGCCATATTCCAGACCTAATTAGATTATAAGTCACTAAAGGGAATATTATGCTAACATCCGTGTTTAGTCTTCTTTGAGTTTTTCGAAATCAGTCCCATAATATTTCATAACCTTTTATCTTAATTAAAATCTCTAGACTAATCTGTTAATGCTCATTTCAAAAATATGAACAAAAATACCATTTTCAGATAGCCAACCGAAACAATAAGTCAGTTAATTAAAGGATTTTTCTTCTAAAACATCCTAAAAATATCGTTGTGAAGGGATTTTTGAAATTAAACTAAATATATTCTTTTATTAGCTGTTGTTCGAATGGTATTTTTTTTTGTTCTTAATATTTCAGACACATTTGCTTATGTTATTTGCTTTAATATAAAATGTATGGATTGAACAAACTAGCAAATACCTTAAGGAAACTAAACATTTATATACAGGTACGGAAAAAATTATGGTGGGTATTACAAAATTAGCGAGATATCTAGCAAATATAACTCACATTATGTTTTCAAATAATGAATTGGTTGCTCGTGTGAGTCCATTTCAAACTAGGTTGTAAAAATAAATAACATACTAATAAATATTTATTTAGTAAGCAACGACTGGTTTCGAGTTTAAAATAGTACTGGTTTGAACATGGAACTGTTTAAAAATACAATGCTCCTCGTCTTCGTATCCCATAGATTGGTTGAGGTCAGCTTGTGTTTTCCTGGCATGTTTGGATATGAATAGCTTGAGCTTTTTCTCTCTTTAATTCCATGTTTCGAGCTTTTTAAATGTAGGTAATTGGAGAGGATTGTGATGCCAAACTTCGGGTTTTCTCTGGTTTTGTAGTAAGATTTTATATTACTGTAATAAGATTTTAATCCCAAAGAAGTATTTACATAATTTAAAAGTTTTGTGGGGGATATTGTTTTAATCTCAAATGTTCTATAAAATTATGAAAATAGCCAAACCAAAGAAAGAGTACTCCGATTGGAATTAAAATTTTCAAAAATGCTGTTTTTATGGTACCTTATTATCGTTGCTTTAGAGTGACAATTTGTGTTGACGTAACAACTTCAAACATTTTGTACAGAAGTACAACTAAAAGTTGAAGTTTTTGAAGTACAAAAACTTCATTTAAAAATTGACCTGTCTCGGCATTTCTTTCTAATACGTTGCTAAAATATTATAGTCCAGTCGTCAAAGAGTTGACCCTTAAAAGTTATACAAACAAGCTGAATTTTGCAGAGAATATGAATTTTGGGACCCCAAAAGAGATGCAAGAAAGTTTACTATTTTTACCCCCGGGCTTTCCCCTAAAACCTGCCTCGCAGAAGGGTAACTCAGACAACACTAGAAGAAACTCTGAAAGTGAATTTGAAAGTGAACCCTCCCCCAAAATATTAAAGTCAAAGGGCAAATGGGGAAAAGCACCAGGTCCAGAAGACATATACATAGAGGTTCTAACAATGTTGAGTGAAGACAATATAGACGCCTTGGTAGATCTTTTTAATGACATTTATAGGTCCGGTCAAATACCACAGGATTGGCTTCAATCAACCTTTATAAGAATCCCAAAAAAGCCAAACGCTAATAGTTGCGACCAATTCCTAATGATCAGCTGATCAGCTTATTGAGCCAGATCCTAAAACTCTTTTTAAAGATAATTCACACAAGAATAAACAACAGATGTGAAAGAGGCATTAGCCCCACACAGTTCGGTTTCAGACAAGGATTTGGCACAAGAGAAGCACTTTATAGCTTAACTGTCCTACTTCAAAAATTCAGAGATCAGCAAAAATATGTCTTCCTACGCTTTATAGATTACCAGAAAGCGTTCGATTGTGTTAATTATTCAGAATTAGTAAGATTGCTCCAGGAACGTTCGATAGATGAGAATGACCTTAAAATCATAAAAAACCTTTATATGAATCAAATGGCATCTGTGAGAGTAGGACTGGAATCTACATCATATTTCTCCATCGAAAAAGGTGAACGACAGGGTTGTGTTTTGTCACCCCTCTTTTTAATCTTTACTTTTAAACGATTTTCGATAGAGTCTTAAGTGACACTGAAGATGAAGTCAAAATCAACGGGCACACTATTAGTAATCTTCGCTATGCTGATGATACAGTCATAATATGATCTGATAGCCAAGAAGCGCTACAACGACTAATCATCATCAGTGGCATTACAGCTCGTTATGAGCCAAAGCCTTTTTCAGAACAATCTTCCATTCGCCCCTGTCTCTGGCTACAACCACTGATAGATAGAATAAACACTGAAGGAGAACGACTGGGCTTGAAGAATAATATAGACAAGACGAAGGTAATGGTGGTTAGCAGAACACGAAATATGCAATTAAATATAAGAGTAAAAGGTCCCCAAGATCAGATATCTCGGTAGTTAGATAACTGAAAATCTAGATCCAGACATAAAGATACGTAGCAGGATTGAGCAAGCCAGAACAGCATTTACTAATATGAGAACCTTGCTAAGCAACAGCAGCCTCAACTTAACGCTTCGATATCGTTTAGTAAAATGGTGTAGAAACCTGGACTACAAAGGCCAATGTGATAAACCGATTGGAGGCCTTTGAAATGTGGGTATTTAGAAGACTACTTAAAATTCCCTGGACAGATCACACAACAATTGTCGAAGTATTAAATCGAATGGGCAGAGAACGAAAATTGCTGCCAATGATAAAAAGAAGAAAAACTGCTTATCTGGGTCATATATTTCAAAATTACAAGTACCAGTTCTTAAAGCTTATTATGGAAGGAAAGATAGAAGGAAAACGGAGCATCGGAAGAAAGAAGTACTCATGGCTTAAAAACATAAGGGATTGGACAAACCTCGATGCCCATGCACTCTTTAAAGCCACTCAAGACCGAGAGGAGTATGCCAGAATTGTCGCCAACATCCATTAATTGGACAGGGCACCTTAAGAAGAAGAAGATGGGTAAAAACGCAAAAAAATCGATTTACCAAGAATCTGTAGACGGTAGAAAAAAATGTTTCAAATAAAAAATGTAGCTGAGATAATTTTAAACATAAACGTTTATAAGCATTTTTTGGATAGAATGAACTGTTCACTAAAAAACAACGCTTGAAGCGACCGTTGATTTTGCATGTCAGTTACGCGCACGAAACAATGTTCAATAAAATTTGTATCAGCTAGACGGTAAAAATTTCATATCTTTTGATCCAAATGTCCCATCGACAAAAATCAAAATGTGCTTTAAAGGCAAAGAGTTCAGATTTTGTGAGCAGTTTATTTATTTTGTCACAATTAAACTCCATTTAAACTTTTGCCATTTTTTATGATTCTCGTGTGATCAATAAAATTAATTACTTTCATTGACCAGTTGTAATAAAATTTTAATTTTTAGAGATCAGTAATTACTATTTAAATGGGAATAAGCCACAATTAAAGGTTAAATGTACGTTTATTGACGTTTCAATTTCCACTTCGAAAATCGTTCTCAAAATACAAACATTAGTAATGTTTGTATTTTGAGAACGATTTCCGAAGTGTAAATTGAAACGTCAATAAACGTACTTTAACCTTTAATTGTGGCTTATTCCCATTTAAATAGTAATTACTTTAAAATGCAACAGGAAAATAGCTTCAGAACAATATTAGAGATCAGTCTTAACCTATGACATGAAATTTCAATTTTGAGTTGCAGTAACAAATATGAGGCATTTGAAATATGAATAAAAAAAGTAGAATTTAATGTTTTACATTACAAACGATCACACGTCACGGGAGATGCATTTAAGAAAACGGTCTTGGGTGTATTTTATTGCAAAAGTTTTGTTCTTTTAAAAAACGTACTAGAGTAACTAAAAAAAAGTTTTAAATGTTTTAGATCAAAACTCAAAACTAAAATGTTATGCAATAGGTTTTAAAAGTTAGGCTCTAGTAATCGAAACTTCATAGTGGCCAGTCAATGAAAGGGATAGATTGTATTGATCTTGTGAGAATCATAAATAATGGCAAAAATCGCGCCACGTTTATTTATTTAACATCTGTATATAATCTGAGTTTATTTGCGGCAAAATACAAAAACTGCATACGAAAGCTGAAATCTTTACCTTTAAAACGCATCTTGACTTTTGTCGATAGGTCACTTGAATCAAAAGATATCGAATTTTTACCGTTGAGCTGATACAAATTTTATTCAACATTGATTTCGCGCGCGTAACTGACGTGCAAAATCGACGGTCGCTTCAAGCGTTGTTTCTAAGAGAACGGTTCATTCTACACAAAAAATGGTTATAAATATTTTTGTTTAAATTTATTTTAGCTACATCTTTTATTTAAAACATTTTTTTCTACGCTGTACACATTCTCGGTAAATCGATTTTTTTGCGTTTTTACCCCCCTGCTAGGGGGTCTTAGGGGGAAGCCCGCGGGTTAAAGTAGTAAACTTTCTTGCATCTTTTTTATGGTCCCAAAATTAATATGCTCTGCAAAATTCAGCTTGTTCGTATGATTTTTAGAGGTTCAGTGGCATTTTCGTCTCTAACGACTGGAGTATTAATAGTGAGTCCATGTTAAATGAACACAGCATATTTGCTGCAAGAAATATACAGCAAAATTTTTATTTAAAAATATTTTTAATTTTGAAGTTATACTTCTATACGCGCGCGTCACGTTGGAAATTTGTACGGGAGTGAATCGGTGAACTCATTACATATGTAAGATAATGAGTACGAGAGAGACATAATATATATTTTCTCTCTCTTCCTCTCTCGAGAATAAAAATGTTCCTTTTGTATATATATATATTTAATATTATATGTTATATATAATATTATATATATATATATGTATATATATATATATATATATATATATATATATATATGTATATATATATATATATATATATATATATATATATATATATATAGTCTTTTGTATTTCAAAATAATAATCTCAATATATCACTGTATGACCGAGAACTGTCAATTTTGAAATACGTTTTTGTCCTGTCTAATTGGCCAATGTTTTACGTGTTTGATTCATACGCTGGTGTATGTGAGTTCGAATCCCAATATGAATTTACTTTTTTATTTTTGAAATATTTAAAAACCCCACGTTCATTTTATTGCTATCCCACGCTAAAGTTTAAAATAAAATGAAAATTTACAACATAGTCCAAGTTGTTGGTTTTTGAAGTTATACTTCTATACGCGCGTTCGACTTTGGAAATTTGCACGGGAGTGAATCAGAAATGTGCACGGGAGTAACAAGCCTCGTTACTCATGTTAAATTATAATTTAAAACTTGTAAATATCTCAAGAAAGTTCAAATGTGAACTTATATACACAACAAACAACAATTAAATATTGTATTTGTCAATGTCAGATAAATTGATAGCTGTATCACCAAACAATATTTTTTTTATTAATATTGTTATCACGGTAAATTAAACATATGCGTAAGTAAGTTATGTATATTGTCATTTTTAAATACTTATGAATATTGCATTTTAATGTGTATTGTATTATTATATTGAATTATGTTGCAGTGTATTGTATTGTATTTTATATTAATAACAAAATAAACAATGAATTTTACTGAAGAGTACGTGTAAAATTTTTTTTTTAATTCAATTTCTTTTATACATATATGAAAATAAAAATATATATTGTCATCAAAATATTGATTCAATCCTTTATTTACTTACTATACTCCTATTACAGGTCAAATGTTTATATACAGCAAACGTTGCACCATATACCTGTATACCTAATTCTTTTTCTCTTTCTGCTCTCTCTTACCTATAGCATTACATATGTAATGATTGTGCAGATTGACTCCCATATAAATTTGTAACGACGAACGCGTGTATAGAAGTATAACCTCTACCGGCAGTCCCACTGAACTGCCACACCCGTTTTTATTTAATTTTTATTATTCAATTATTCAATAATATATTATATTCTAATTATATTTACGTTTTATTTTTATAATGTTTATTTAGTTTAGAATTATCTGGTATCTTTAATATTCTGGAATATATTGCATATTTTCAGCACTTGGAAAATAGTTTTTAAAAAATTAAATTTGGAGATTAATGATTGCGTGCAATAAAAAATTATTTATATTAAACAAACATACCAATAAAACTTAATTCTACATGTACTTATATTCCTTAGACATAATTTCAAATCCGACATTATTTTTCTTCGTGTAAAGCAAGGAAACCATTTAATTTTCTCTCTGCCTTTTCATCCATTGTAGAAACTGTTCAATTTATTTCGATGTCTTTCGAACTACTACTATTCTAGCCCGTAACTTAATCGTGCCCAACATAGGAAAATATATGACTTTTCCAATCAAATTTCCTCGAGGCAAGAAAAGACTTCTGTAAATTGGAACACGTATTAAAGTGATTCCTTGACGGCTAAAACTTACTTTCTGTTCTAATTGAAGAGGTGCTTCAACAGAGCCTTGAATTGCGGTCAAAATCCATCAGCCATAAACTTTATTGATGCCTGCAAGTCTAGTATGTAATTATTGATGTCACATTTGATACAGATCGTAGTATTTCAGAAAGACAACGATGGACTGCAGAAAACACAAAAATGGATATACTTTTTATTGCAGATTACATTAAACTACATAATAGTTATGGGATGTACAGCTGGGAGAGTACATAAAGAAGCCGTATTTTATTACAAGATAAAAGATATAAGGTGTGACTAAATCTATTATTTTTGACCCGAATTGTGTTAGTTATTGAAGTGAAGCTTCTATACTCACGTTGTATTTTAATTTTTTCTCTGTAGTGAAATGCTGAAGCGAGCGTCATGGAACTAGCGCCACAAGATGGTGTCGTGACGAGTAGCGTCATGGAATTGCGGGTCTTCACATCGATTTACTACTCTCGATCAATTCGTTTCTAGTCATCATATATTTACTCTAAGCAGGTTTAAATTAAAAACTACATGATAGTAACTAAAAAAACAGACATTAAATGAAAAGTAAAAAATTAAAAGTATATCTGTCAATAAAAGATAGTAAAAGAAACAGAAAAATAAAAGATCGATGTAATAATATATACGTTATCCTATCCAATTAATAACAATATAAAATCATCTGTTTATTATCTCTCCATATTATAATCAATTTAAACTGAACATTTAATAAATTAAAAGTCCACTTTAATTGTAAATTTCAGTTTCATAATACCTTCTATGACCCAACCTTAACTTAAATGGTAGAAATCCATAGACATCTAATACAAGATATCTTGAACGTTGCAATACCAGCCCGTTCTCCCAATGCAACAGAGAAAACTGACGCAAAAAGTCCCTGTATCTCTTTCTAATGAGCCGGTTTTATAGACTACGTGACCTAAATGACCAATCAGGAGGTCACGTGGTCGATAAGCCTGGCTCATTAAACAGAGATGCAGGTATTGATTTTCGTCAGTTTTCTCCGTCGCACTGGGGGAACGCGACTATATTGCAGCAGTCAGTCTATCTTGTATTATAATGTCTATGTAGAAAGCTGTCAACCTTCGAGTAGGGAATTTTACTCGTCAAAGGAGTGACCGCAACGATAACAACAGTGAAGCCGAGTGAGCAACAAACACGTGTACCAGTGGCGAATCATCTAGGCCAATAAGAACAATATAAAACTACATAATTAAATTCCAAATAATAGTAATCATAATTTTAGTTTAATTTTCTATTTTTATTAATTTTACATAACATTATGCAAGACGTACACAAAAGATTTAAAAAAATGACAGTCTTTTAATTTGTCGAACTTTTATACATAGGTAGAAATAAACCAGGATTATGGATTAGGGGATGTGATAGAAGCAAACAACTTTTTGAATTATGGATTCATTGTTCACCAAACACTATTCATTTCTTATATTTATTTCGAATAACATTATCAAATTCATTTTGTTTTTTTTTGTTATAAAATATAATCTTATGTTTAAATATTTATCCACTATTGCTTCAATTAAAAAATATATATGATTTGAAGCACACCCTAAAATATGTTCTTGTAGATTGCAAAAATATTGTTCAAATTGAATGCAGTTGAGCATGATTTTATTTTTGAGAATAGAGATAAAATTGGGTTTTCCCAAATGCTCGTTTATTCTTAAAAAATATTCCGATGTTTTGCAAATTGCAATCACATCTTTGGACGGATATGTTAATCCTCCTTGATTTTTTTTGTAATTAATGAGTTTAAATAATTTAATTTGCTTCCAGACAATGCATCTCCACAATCTACACATTTGATTGTTCTTTGCAATTTTTGGGCTACAAAACCTGCTATGTAAGTAATTATTTGAATGGAAGACTCGCTAATTACAGTCGAATTCATTCTGTAGTCATGTTTGCTCCAAATAGTTTCTAAAAATTGTTCATTAAATGTTTCTAATAATCGAGCTTCAAGTGAACAAATATTCAACTCAGGTTTTTAAATCGACTTGAACCACTTAAAATAGGAATATCGTCCAATAGAACACAATTTCCTAAACCACCAGATCGAATTTTACTACGCACTAACAACCTCTTATAAGCAGCAGTGAATTGTCTGGCAGTCGGATTATTATTCCATTCTCCTTTTGATCTTATACTAGAAAAAAATAGTTCAACATGATCTTGACTAACTTTGTACAAAGGAAGGTAATGTAATAATTTTTTCTGAACAACAATGTCCTCGTACAACATAAGAGCACTTTTTAAAGAGACGATAACTCCCAAAAATCCAGTTTTTTTCCCGAATGGGTTACTACCTGTCCATTATCAAATTTAAGATTTAAGAAGTACGTAATAGCATTTTGTACAAACTTTTTTGTTTGTTCTATATTGCTATCACATAATGCTTTCTTAAAATGTTTTGCTCTTACTGAACGACTGTTTAAAATATCAAAAGCATTATTTGCAATTTGTATAAATTTTATAGTAGCTTCACAACCGGGAAATTCCTTTAAGTCATTTAAACAATAAGAAAGAGAGTCGGCAACGGACGCACTTTAAAGTTAAACCGCTAGACGCACTTCATTTTTTGATTAAAAAACTTAACGTGATTTTTACGAAGTTTATTAGCCAAATGTAAACCCTCGTATTTTTGTAACTCTTGAAGATATTCTATATAATTCCAATTCATATAATTTCCATCTTAATCGATTATTGTATGACGTTTATCTCCAAAGGTGTTCCTAATTAATTTAATCATATGACAAGGGTCGCAAAATATGAAATATTTTTTATAATATATTAAAAAAAAGGTTTTATATTGGCTAATTTCCTGCTGTATTCCAGAATATGCGTCATTGCAAGATTTGCTGTTGCCCCGTCAAATGTTAATGATGTTACGTGAGCCCCTGTTTCTGTTTCGATCAACTGCAGACATTGATTAACAAGAATTAGCATTAGAACAAGATTAGCTTTTTGTATCCCATTTAACCCGTTTATAAAAAAATACCCAATTGGAATTTTCCAGCTTCCATTAACACAATTCGCCATAAAAACAAAAGCATCTTTGGCTATGTCATTGCCATCGTTTTGCAAATCGTTTCCAAAATCTACATACCCGTGAAATTTTGTCCCGTCCCATTCTACATTTTTACGTATTGACATTTCGTCCATAGCAATAGAGAACTTTGTGACTTGTCATATATTTTTTTTAAATTTCAAGAGATTCTTTTATGAACCCAGGTTATTTTGGAATTTCTGAAGGATTTAGAAGACAAATTTGAAATTTTTCCCTTACATAAATATACCCCTTTGGAGAAAAAAAAATTTAAAGTTATCGCAAATTGTCTCAATGTAGAATTTTCCGTCTTACCAGTTCTTTACATGTAGGTGGCATGTTTTCAAATAAAATTGAATGTTCCTCTAACAACAAATGTTTTGATTGTAACTCTTTTATCAGACGTTTTATAGATAATATCTTTTTCTTCATTCTTCTTAATTTTTGTGACATAATTCTGATTTTCTGGGACTTAACCGCACTTTTTTGTTCTGCCAGTTCTAACCTGAGTTTTAATCTCTTCACTTGAACACTGAGTTCATCATTAGATATAGCAATCCCACTCAATTGACTCTGCATGTCTCTTTCTCTGTAACAATAAAGTACATAAAGCGTACATTTTTTGCGGAACTTTTAGTAAAACGTCAAAACAAAAAACATTGAATAAATAAGCATAGTCTCACTGTGATCTTAGTTCATTTACTCAAAACATGACTATGTATTATAAATATACCATCATAATAAATAATTATGAAGTCATGTAAAATAAGAAAAACCAGACAAATAAATATTTTTTAATAATAGAGCACTGTACAGTGCATGTGACTGCTGATGAAGATGGCATTGCAGCCATAAAAGCTCAATCAAAGCCTAGCAAAAGGAAATGGTTAAATTCGGAAAGAATAAATTCGTTAAAGTTATTTTTTTAAAGTTTGCCAAAAATCGAATTCCATTATTGGCGATTTGCATCTCAAAAATTGTGTCTTGAACCACAATGAGAGTCAAAACAAAAACTTTAGGAACTTTACTTACTCTAAGGACTAGTGTAATGACGTGATGCCATTTTCAATTGCATATTTTAGCAATTATTTTGAGGATATGAATTTGAGTTTATTTAAGAGAAAGAAATATGAGTGTGATTTATGTGTGGTTAAAAGAGTAGACAATGCTACAGAAGCGGAGTATGAATTCAGAAGTCAGAGAAGAGAAGTCAAATGATAAAATTAGTGCCAACAATATAGTGTTTACTATGGATCTACAAACTGTACTTATTTGTCCAAAGTCCAACGTGTCAGATTTCTATTATAAAACCAAATTAGCCGTCCATATTTTTACTCTTTATGATATTAAGACCGGTAGAGGATACTACTTTGTGTGGAGCTAAGTTGAAGGGGGGTTGAGGCAAATGAATTTGTAACAATAAAATTGTCATTTTGCAGCTACTCAATTGTCGTCCATTCAGCCTGGAGATAAGTTGATTTTTTACAGTGACGAGCGCACTGGGCAAATTCGCAATGCAATATTGTCAAGTGCTTTGTTGAACTTCGCTGTATATAAGAAAGTGCCTGTGGTTTAAAAATATCTCGAACGTGGGCACACACAAATGGAAGCTGATGCTATGCACTCATGTATAGAAAGACAGTTAAGAAACAAAATTATAAGTGTGCCTGCGCAATACATAGAAGTCATCCAAAATGCTCGAAAAAAACCAGAGCCTTATGAACCAAAATACTTAACCCATACATTTTTTCGAAATTTTAGCAGTCAATACTTATCAACCATTGGGCCTGGAAAAAAGGCAGGCAATCCCTACTGTAACAGATTTGCGTGCACTACAATACAATCAAGATAAAAGCATTCAGTTTAAACTCAGACATTCCGAGCAATGGCAGGTTCTTCCAGTCAGAGGAAACAAAAAAGTAGTATTAGGAGTACCACTTCTACCACTGCTTTATCTGAAACCGTTGAAAATTAAAAAAGAAAAGTTTATACATTTACAAATTTTAAAAACTACTGTGCCGAGTAATTATCACTCATTTTATGATAATCTTAAACACATTATGTACCTACTAATAATATTAGAGTTGTATTGAAAATAAGTAATATTGTTGTAATTTTCAATTAAGCAGTTAACTAAAATGTCAGTTTGCAATAAATTTGATTTATAATGCTCGTGTGCTTTTAATCTCGTAGCTCCAAATTACTATTGGTTTAATTGGGACAAACCTCGTAACTCCACAAACTTTTAGTATAAACTCTAAATTTTTTAAAATGATTCTCCACAACATCAGGTATATTATTTTATTTTACAATGTTCGATTAATTTTGACAGAATCGCAAAATTTATTCGAAATTAAAATTTTTGCGTCTCCTGAACAATTTGTCATTTTGGAGTTACGAGTTTTCCTAATTAGGGTGACGATATGCAGATGCTGTAGGAATAGCAGGAGTAGTAGGAGCAGTAGAAGCAAGCAACGACTAATGAAAGTTTTAAAGAAAATTATTTCTGAGGTACGAAAAAGAGGGTTAAGATAAGCAAAACAAAATATAAAGTACAGACAAAAGAATGGCTGACAATGAAAATCGCAATAGACAACAACACCATCGAACGTGTGGATGCCTTCTTATACCTGGGCACATAAATCAATTAAAAAAATTCCGTAAGTAGAGTATTAATTTTGATAGTCTATTAACTACGACAAAATTTTTGAAAAACTCACATGTTTTCGGTATTTTTGGTTATTTTATTTTCACCCCTAAGTCAGGGTAAGAATCACACAGAATTTTTTAATGAAAATAGGGGTCACATAAGATATCCTTTTAAAGCCCTTCTAATTTCCCTAAACATTAGCCTTCAAATTTTTTAATTTGATCAAATACTTTATTTGATTTATTGAAAAAAAAAACATTTTAAAATTAATATTTTTACTTATTTCTTAGTTGACCAAAATTTAAGACTAATGACCTCCGGCATCCATACAACGATAAAGGTTTTGTTCGAAACGTTCTCTCACATTCGGATGCATTGTGGATAAGCCGATTTCCTCTTATTCTGTCAGATCCAGCGTTAATTTAAGCAGATGTCACCGAGTTTTTAAATCATTTTAAATATAGTATAGTATATTTAGTATAGAGTATAGTCTAGATCAGGGGTTCCCAACTAAATTTTTCCAAGGACCGCTTCATCAAGGTACTATAATGACAAGGACCCCCACTATTTTCTAAAGACCTAAACAAACCTAAAGTTACCTGAAAAGAGCGAAAATATGTGAAAACATAAATCAAACTAATGCTATTTAGGATATATTTGTGAAACTACAGAGTACCTACACAAGTACATTATTAGTTTTAATTTTCACTCCTTTATTAATGAGATACGCTGAATTTACCCTTACCCTAATGCTATTTAGGATATATTTGTGAAACTACAGAGTACCTACACAAGTACATTATTAGTTTTAATTTTCACTCCTTTATTAATGAGATACGCTGAATTTACCCTTAGAATCCATTATTTTTGTAATGTTAGGTTCCAAACTTCAAACTTTCACTCTTAAATCCGACCGCATGTCAAGCCGATTCCTATATTTGTTTTTTATGAAGCACATGAAAGAAAATGCTTGCTCACACCGACAGGTTGTTGTAAACGGAAGGATTTTTTTCATGACCATGTCTCCAAGTTTTTTGTAATCCTTGCGTGCTGTTGCCCAGCAGTCTGCTATTTTCTCGCCATTAAAAATGTCCTTCACAACTCGACAAATTCACAAGCTTATCTTGTTCTTCTTCTGTGAGGCCTTGAATTTGTTCAATTGCTTGACAGCTGAAAGGATTTCGAATCCAACCATCGCATCGTCAGGGCTAGGTTCAGGGAAGTATATCCTAAAAGTCGTGGCTGGGCTGCGTATGTGCTCGGCTGCGTTGATCTTTATCGGGTCAGATAAACTCTGCTCTGCAGACTCCAAGAACTGTTTCAAATTAGGAAAGTTAGTGAACGATTCGTTTTCAATCCTTGCCGCCCAAAGCTGGCACTTTTTTCCCATAGCACTGATCTTATCTTCAACTTTGAACATGGCTACATTTTTCCCTTGCAAACTTCAGTTTAATACATTTAAGTGTTCAAATACGTCAGCTAAGTAGGCAGTTGAGCAAAGCCAAGAAAAGTCAGTGAGAATATTTGCGTACTTGGTGTCAAGAAAAAAAACACGAACTTCATCTCTAAGTTTTAAAAACCTCGTCAATATCCTTCCTTGAGAGAGCCACCTTACTTCCGTATGAATAAAAAGGTGTTCATGCTCACTGCCAATCTCTTTGCACGACAAAGAAAATAATCTGGATTGTAGAGGTCGAGTTTTAATGTAGTTAACGATTTGAACTAGTTCGTTAAGAATCTTCTGCAAAGGTTCACGCAATGTTTTAGCTACCAAGGCTTGACGATGAATACAAGAGTGTGTCCATTTCACCTCAGGAGCTACTGCTTTGACACAAGCTTGAAGTCCTGCTTTGTGGTTAGCCATTGATTTTTTTCCATCTGTAGACAAGCCTACACATTTTGTCCATGTGACGTCATGTTTATTGAAAAAATAATTCAATGCAGTAAAAATACCTGCTGCTGTTGTGTGAAGTAGTTCGCATGAAAAAAGCAAATCTTCCAATATCCGGTCCTCCCACAAAAATCGAACAAAGCACAACATTATTGCTTTTCTAAGTCTAACCAGCAATGTATCTTTAACAATGTTATTGGCCATATCTGAAATTCGTCTTTGGACAGTATTGTTAGAGAGCGGAACAGTACTTGTTATCTTAACAGCCGCATCACCCATCATTCTCTTGCATAGAATTATTATTGCTGATGGTAGTATAAGTTCTACAGCAATTGTATGGTTTTTTCCACATTTAGCGACAAGCTGAGATACCTCATAAGATGCAAGGGTTACATTTTCATTTACATTTGCACCATAGTGTTTAGTAATGTTTTTACGAGATCTTTTAAGCTCTCCTAGTTTGTTTTTAAAAAAATCGAATGACTTACTCTTGTACTCTGGATATTTTTTCTCAAGATGCCGACGGAGTATTGCTGGCTTCATACACTCATTCGAAAGGCTTTCGTCGCAAATTACATCTTGAGGTTTAGGCTGCTGCTCAGGGCCAGTGAACGTGAAACCCATTTCCAAGTAATCCGAGTTGTATTTTCTAATTTTTGCAGTACTGATCTTGGTCGAATTAGGTTTAAGAGTCGCCGACGAGTTGGGTTCAAGAGACACTGACAAGTTCGGTTCGAGAGTCATTGACTTTTTAATTTTAACATTGAATGCATTTTCTCCCTCTTCGTCTGTAGATCTATCCCATTTTAACGATCCACATTTTAACCAACGGTCCATAACGTACGCGTAATGTAACTTTCCGTGAAAAACAAAGCTTTAAAATGTTGCACAAAATCACACGTTTCAACACGAACAGGGACCGCACTAGCAATGGACTAACTAACTTACTAACAATAGCTGACTGACATCTCTGAAATGCGAATTGGCTGTGTAACTGTAATGCAAACAGACAGCGGACAGCGACGCATTTTAACAACATAAAGCCAAAGTAGGGTCCCATCTAGTTCCTATCTTACATGAAAATATTTTTTTTAGGTATATAAACAAAATTATAGTTAACAATCTAAAATTTAGTATAACTTTAAGTTTGCGCGATATATGTTATTAATTTTAAAGATTTTTTTAAAGAAAAACTTGGTTTTCGCTCTCCTAAAAAAAAATTGCAAAATGGACTTATATCGTTTTTCTCCCTAGATCTTCATATATTTATTTTTATATCTTGAAGACCCCTCAGCCATACCTCACGGACCCCCAGGGGTCCACGGACCACCAGTTGGGAACCACTGGTCTAGATATTTAGATCTAGATCTAGAAAAATGCTGGATAAGATAGAAAATATAAAAGAAGGTATAAGAAGATATAAGAAGAAGATATAAAAGGAGTTTTGGTATGCTATTTAATAGTCTTCTTACTAAATTGAGTAAAACTTCTTAGGATATCGTGCAACTTTTAACTCTTAAAGTAAAAGATGCATCTGTTTGTATATTTGTTATTATCTTAGTTCAATAACTATATGCTTATTTTAATCTATGTACCGCACTTTATGTTAACCGGTTATATAAACTTTAATCATGAAAGTAAACAATTTTAAATATTCTAATTAAATTTGAAATTTGCATCAGGTGTATTTATTTTATATTTAACCAGAAAAGTTCACCCTAAAAGCTTTTCTTCACCGCATCGGTAAAGTAGTTTATTACAGTCTTAAAAAAGCTCATCAAGAGTACATTTTACAAAAGCTTCCTGGAATACTTCATTAAAAGGTAAATTGCAATTTTATAACCGAAAACACTGGATCGGCAACACGTCTCTGTCTCAGAACGTGACAGGTTTTACGAACTTTTTACATCATTAAAATGTATACTTACCTTTTATTCTCGACTCTTTTGTCAGATTTCATTAAAACCAGACAGCGTCACTTTTTAGTAGAGTCGAAAAGAATTAATTAAAATTTCGTCAGCAAAATATACCCAGATGGTTTACAAATTAATTAGGAATTTATGGAATATAAAGGGGAATTTTCTGTTGCTGTATTTAGATTTAAATTATGTAAAGTGTAAAAAATTAATTAGGTAAACGTATAGGAAGCAAAATTGCTTGCCATTTTGTACATGTGACTATGAGTTTGGCTTCAGAATAATTCTTCTATCCACAAATCGTAGTAATAATGATAGTATTGTAGACTGGACAATCCAAGGTGACCCCAGTATGTTGTATCTCTTAAAATTCACCCTACTATGGCCAAAATCGGGTCTTAACTGACACGGA
Source organism: Diabrotica undecimpunctata (assembly GCF_040954645.1). NCBI lineage: Eukaryota > Metazoa > Arthropoda > Insecta > Coleoptera > Chrysomelidae > Diabrotica > Diabrotica undecimpunctata. Next base: position 38,764,043 of record NC_092806.1, on the reverse strand, counting down.
TTTTAATTTTTCGTAAAAATTTTCGTTTAAAATTATTAATAGGATTAAAGGCTTTAATTATTCCTTAAAAATGTTATTTTATTGTTTCTTGTAAAGATTCAAGTTTTTATAGTGTGTAATTTTTTGGGCGACTACGAACTCACCCACGCTACCTAGATTTTAATGGGTTCAGTTTTATAGTAGGATTAAAAGCGACTACGAACTGCCCCACGCTACCTAGGTACTTAGATAATATTTTTGTGAACATACCTATATAGTTTTTATTTTACTTTATAGTATTCAGAAAGGAACCCAATTCCCAAAGCATGAGCGAAAATTTTAAATGAATAAATAATGAAACTATAACAATATAATCGAATAAAATTTATTTATAAATCTACATTCACTTATATACAATAACAAAAACTACAGTTAAACAATAACGTATACATTATACAATAATGTATCAAAAGTACTTTTGTACGATTGCTGTGATTTATTTGTTAACATACAAAATACTAGAGGAACATAAAAACCATTTTTGTAGCCATGTATAGTAAACATCTGACAAAAATATTTAGAACAGTATTGAAAAATTTCATCTACATTACACAAAAAGTAAAAATTTGTGAAACAACTAAAAGTTGCGGAATTATTTTTCGTAGATAATAAAAAGTTTTCACCTGTATTTGCTTTAAAATTTAAGTTAACAAACACTTGTAGAACTTCTTCCTGTGACTTTGGCAATGATGGTGTGGATTTTCGTCTTGCAGCATAGAAATTTCTTCGAACGCAAGAAATGTCTTTCGTCATCAGCGGTAAATTGCTGAAATTTCCCTTCCTCAATTCCTTGTGTACAATCTTTAAAGGTCTTTCACATATATCTTCTAAAGCTTTCTTCTTTGTAGAATTACTAAAAATTTGCCGGTCAACGTGGATATCTGGAGCATGATTATGCTCCACCGATGCTTTTTCAAGAATAACGTAATTTTCATCACCTTCCTTTGTGTACACTTTTTGTTGACACCCTTTTTTGATGCATCGCCATCTAACTTTTCCATCTTTGGAGACATGGGCCTTTGAATATTTATATTCATTAATTATTAATAAAAGTTCTTCCCTTTGACTAAACATAGTCGTTGGATTCGCCATTTAAAAGTTAAACACTAACGGACAAAACCATAACGTAATACTTGCAACTGAAGTCAATAACTGAAAATATTTATATTCTTACTTTCAACTATAATCAAATTTGGAATTTCCGATCATTAAGACTTAATCCCCAACTTTCTTTCTCGGCGATGGGGCAGCAGGTACTTGGGATTAATGGGCCCAGGTAGTTCGTAGGGCAGTTAGAAAAAAGTTATTATGAGAAATATAAATTGAGCAGAAATCATTAAAAGTAGAAAACTTAACACTGTAAGCCATTTTTAAGGTAAATAATTTTTTCGTTAATTAAATGTACCACTGTATATACTTAAAACTGAGTAGAAAAAAATTATAGAACAATGTTTACGAAAAAATAGGGAAAATGACCAACAAATGGTGTGAGTAGCAAATTTAGAAAAATCGTATCTGAGATACTGTAAATCCCAAATACTTGCACCAAACGTCATTTTGTAGAGGAAAGATTAGAGTATTTCTATAAAGCAATGCCTATACCTCTACCCTCAAATAAAAACGTTATGGGAAAAAAATCGTGTATATTCCTGATTTTTTTTGCTTCGTTTTTTGAATATATTTTATATCACGAAATACTTTTTTGACTTTATAAGAAACAATTTTATTTTAAAAATACAAAGAGCAAAGTAACGTGCTACAATGTGAATGATAATGAATGAATGTAGAGAACAACAAATTATTTTATAATATTGGTGACTGCTGACTCTGTAGGAACGTGTGAAAACTTAGAATGTGTAGGGAATTAATAGAGACGTGTAGAACAGTCTCGCTGATACTGTACTGACCCTAAGAATCGTCGTTATGTAATCTTGGTTGTTAAAATGCATATAACATATATTTGCGTCAAAAACAATTATTTTTTATTTTTAAGGGTGACATTTCGGTATGTACGAAAAGTGCATAAAATTCACCCAAATGCACCCTAGTGCATGGGGACAAATTCACCACTTTCTTAAAAACGCACCCCTTTAAATGGTAGCACTCCACGGTTTCTTCATATTTGGGGGTCCTTTGACCATATGAAACAAGAAAACTCCTTTAACACTTTAACTGCCATGTGTACCATATATCGACACAGGCAATTTTAGTTCTCTGCCATGTGTACATATAATGGACACAGGTTTTATCAGCGTTTCAGCTATGTGTCCGTGGCTGGTACACATTTACCGCGTATGTAAATAGGAATATCATTGAGTATGGCGTAGAACTATGACATTTACGAATATCCTGGGATTTTTTTTGAATTTTTAAAGGTATAAGGGATAATAAAATATGCATCAACTTTTTTTTTATTTTTATGATAGTACACCATATTATACAATCAAAAGTAACATAGAATGTAGTATTTTTAACTAGAATTAAGTACTGAGAGTCAGTTTTGTTGTACATGTTTTAGTTATTTTTTTGTAAAAACATGTTGGTCAAAGGAACATTCTAAACACATAAAAGGGCGGTCTTCACATCCGTTGAATACACATGTTACTCGTTTTGTGTTTTTACAGCATAAATTTGACAGACTTTCGTAAGCAGTTTGAGTAAGCTGTCTTTTGATTTGATATGTTTACAAATGCTTTTGCGTTGTTATACTCGACAATGACTGAAGGGTTTCTTTAAGGACCTTCCCTATGCGTTACCTCTATCACATCGTCTCTATGTTTTGTAGACCGGAAAAGTACGTTTCTCTTGTCATGCCATTTCATAACTACAATATCATTTTTGTTTTGTTTGACAATGATCTCCCCTTTCTTAAGTTTGTCTTCTGCAACATTTTTGGGAAGATTTTTTCGGTTTTTCTTAGATGTGTAGATATACTTTCTTAGATGTGTGGACGTTACAATAAGATGTGTGGATCTAGTTTTTAAAATTTTAGCAAGGTTAACTGATGTATACCAGTTAACCTTGAAGAGTCCTACCCTGATCGCAAATCAAGGCAAATTATCGCATTTTGTGTTAATTTGATGATATATTTATAATACGTAAAACAAACGTAAATTCATTTGTGCGAAGCCAATCTAATAGTAAAAAAATCGGAATATACAAACTAAAATTTTATTAAAGATTTTAGTGAACAAACCTTTTCTCAAAATTTTCTTTTTCCTTTTCGCTACAGGTTTATTGTCGGATTCACTCGTCAACGCTGCGTCTATATTATATATAGGATTCAAATCCGAATCTGAATAATCAGAAAAATTATCACTCTTGTTCATTTTTCTAAACTCCTCTAACTTACCGGCAGCCATTTCTGCTTCTAATTTCAACTTTAAATAACGGATTTGTTTGTTATTGTGCGGCATATTCAGTGACATTAGTAACAATTTTACAATCGCAGGCCGCGTGCACCATATAAGGACACAGCAATTTTTACAAAAATAACCAAAAAACAAATCTGATTTTATGATTTTTGCTAAAAACAAACACAAATAGAGCAATTAAGAAGAAAAAAATATTTGGCCCAAAAGAACCGGCACAAAATTTACTCTAAATTTACCTGGCAGTTAAAGTGTTAAAGTTGTAGTTTCTTTTAGCACTATTTTTTTGAACATGATCAATAGTCTATTAGTTGTTGACCTTAACATTTTAACAGTATTTGTTAAATATTAATTTATTTTACTCCGTATTTGCCGCGTAAAGTGTGTTCTAATAAAGTTCCGCATACTGAGGAGTAATTGTATACTGAATTAATGTGAGGTAGTGATGACTAAGGCTCGGATTATAGGCAAAGTGCATTTTTTTTGCCTATCCTATTTGTTTTTTTTTCACATTTTGCCTTTTTTCATAAATTCCGCTGATTTGTACCCTTTTTTTTAATTGTATGCTACTAACCATGATATTGTTTATACTAGTATTACTAAACCTTCCTATAATAAAACTTTAATTTCCTCCTTCTCCTGGAATAAAGTAAAAATGTTCTTTTTAACAGGTCGTTACATATTATACAATAAACTGACTACATCGTTTATTTTTCTACAATTTACAATAATCCCATGTACACTCTAGTTGGACGGTGACATACTCATTTGATAATCTATTAACTGTGCTTTTTCTTCATCTTCTAGTGCCGTCTCCACTAATGAAGGTTGGCTATAACCATTGCAAATTGTCTTTATCTTCTTCTTTTCTTAAGAGCGTCTGTGTGTTTAACCCGGTCCAGTGGCGAATGTTTTTCAGCCAGGATATTTGTCGTCTACCAGGACACCTTTTTCCTTCGATTTTACCCTTCATAATCAGCTGCAACAATTCTTACTTATCATTTCTAAGTATGTGCCCCAAATATGCTGTCTTTCGCCTTTTAATGGTGGTCAAAATTTCTCTGTCTCTTCCCATTCTGTGCAACACCATTTCGTTCGTAATATGATCGGTTCATGGTATCTTCAAAATTCTCCTAAAAAGCCACATCTCAAAAGCTTCCAGTTTACTCATTAAGTCAACATTAACAGTCCAGGCTTCGACACAGAAGAATAGAGTGGATATAACGTTTTACCATCCGATATCGGATTTGCAGATTGAGTCTTTGGTTACTCAGAAATTTCCTCATTTTCAAAAAGGCTGCTCTTGATTGCTCTATTCTTGAGCGAATTTCTTATTTCGGATTCAGATCTTCCGTAATCCAGTCTCCTAAGTATTTCATTTTGTCCACTTGTTCAATATCTTCATTTTTTATCTGGATCCTTGTAATGACTTTGCCCCTCTTACTGATAACCATGGTTTTTGTTTTCTTTATGTTTATTGTTAAACCAAACTGTTCTCCAGTATCACAAATTGTGTTTAGTAACGACTGCAGGTCTGTCTCACTTTCAGCGATAATGACTGTATCGTCAGCATAACGGCTGTTATTTATATTTTCACCATTTATCTTGATAGCTTCTGTACATTTTTCAAGTGCTTGCTCAATGTGCTTAACTAAAATAAACGACGATTAACGATAAATAACCATGATTGACAACGATTGACTCCGTTCGCTTGTCTGCTTGACTTTTAATAGACCCATTCAATAACGAATCATGATATTAGAAGGTTACTACTTCACAATATTTATGCAAGCTAGCAAGGTCGGGTTCACACTTACGAGACTACTGATAAATGTTTTAAATAATATTAATATTTGTTTCTGTAATGCATTGTTGCTGTTTTATTTTAATTGACTTAATATAATTTGAAAAATTTTCCAATAAAATCCTTTATAAAAAGGTATATAAAAAACCCAGTCGGGCTATGTTAAAAAGACAAAACGTTTTCGGAATAAGTATTCCATCATCAGTGTCCTAAAATATTTAACCACTTAATTAAAAAGAACATGAAATGATTTAAATTTTGACTAAGGTTAATGTGAAATGTGGTTAATACTTACAATATATTACATGAATGTAGCCACTAAATATGAGGGTAAAAACCCTTTAAAAATTAATATATGAAGTTTAGTTTACATTATGTCGTGTTTACAAATAGAATGTTAAAGTTACCGTTGGATTGGTAACATGGCGACATATGACTCTACATTAAGTTGCAAGTCCTGAGACGGTATGTCTACGAGGACTTTATTAAAGCAACTGATTGAAATGACAATCTTAACAGGTTATGACGGAAGTCATGACAGAGCAGTCAGTGTAACTGTATGTGTCTATTTAAGACAGAAGCCACCGTTAATATATGAAGTAATATATTTAAAATTGTGAAAGTTGAAATAAAATTAAAAAATTATAACAGTATCAACCATCAATGTTGTTGTTTTAAATTATGTATGTGAGATGAAATTCTCTAATAATAATAAAAAAAAATTCTCAAAGGTGAATTGACACCGACTTACTAGTTGCCATAAGTTCTTAATAGTACATTTTGAAACAATTTAGAAAAGTTAATATTCTTTAACGTTTTTTCTTAAAAAAAAAATACTAAATAAAATATATTTTTAATAAATTTTGACCAAATCTATTTCAAATAAACACCTCTTCCTATACTTTCCTTGTTATTTAACACGAGACTTTAGGTCGTGCGTAAAATTTTAGAATTAACCGAAACCTAAATAACCACTGAGCCTTAAAATTAGATATTTGGAGCAAATAAACTCTTACTTTTAATTTCCCTTTGTTATATCTTTTTACTGTCAAAGTTGTAAATAAGCAAGCAATTTCATTTGTTCCCTTCTCACGAATCTCGTTATTTTCCTAAGAGCGTCTTTGCATTTTCTAAAAGAAGAGCCACCTAATTCGATTTTTCTTCTCACCCACGTATATTTATTTCTTTAGGAGAAACCACGACAGTTTATTTTTTAACTGTTACCTCAACTTCAATGGCGTAACATAGAGATCTATTTCTGTTAAACAAAATAAGAATTAATTATGATACTAAATAGTTTATACTATAATTAAAATCTCTTCAGAGTTTGGAACATGTCGTTTTAAGATACGAATATACAGGTTTCGATAGAATTTAAAATTTTGTAATTTATAAGATTAAAAATAATATATTTAAGGCAGTGAAATTAATTCCTAGTAACCTGGTAATATTTTTGATCTCATTCATATAGCTATGCTTTACAATAGGCTCATAACAACTAAGGACAAGGACTGCGGCCATATTAGATAACAAGTCAACATATTTAAGTACTACCCAACCAATCTATTGGCCCAGCGGTCACTAGACTTTTGGGTCATAAGTGAAATAAGTTTGGATCATAAGAGAAAATTATTTTCAGGTTCTTCAGAGTCTTCTCTAGAATTAATCACAAAATACTAGAGAAAAGGTAGCTACAAAAAAAATGGTAGATATCGAGATGCGCAAGCGATAAAGCAAAACTAAGCAGAGCTACCAAAGATCTAACAAAGTTACTAAAGAATATCAGAAACAAAGGTATCGAAGATTACCTAAATTCTTTTGCAACCTATAAAGATACAGACTATTCTCTTTGGAAGGAAACAAAAAAGCTAAAAAAACACAACACTTCACTCTTATAATAAGAGACATGAAGGGTAAATGAAAAATATAATACCAACAAAAAACCCCAGGATTTGATCTGATAACAGGCAAGTTATTGCAAGAATATACAATAAAAGGGTAGAAATATCTGCAGCGCGTTTTTAACGCCATCATCAGACCAGGCTACTTTCCAAGTTAATGGAAATTTTCCCAGATGATTCTGAGACCAAAACCTAGAAAAAATCAGAAGACCTAAAATCCTAGAGACCCGTAAGTTTGCTGCCGATTCTATCGAAAGTATTCGAAAAGGTTCTATTGATAAGATTGATTCCAATCTTAGAAAAAACTAAACTTATTCAGGACCACCAGTTCAGCTTCTAGTTAAAGGAAGGAACAATCGAACAGTTCTACAGAATAGTTAAACAATCTCCTACGCGCTGGAAAGTAAATTCTACCTTTCAGCCTTCCAAGACGTCATTCATACCTTCGATAAGATTTGGCATAAAGGCCTACTTCATAAGATAAAGAAATATTTGCCATATTTTTTCTTTCCACTCCTAAAATCCTACCTATCAGATAGATACTTACTGGTAAAACAGTACGATGAATACACTCAGCCTAACCACATCAAAGCAGGTGGTCCACAAGAAAGCGTAATAGGACCTATTTTATTTTTGATGTTCACTACAGACCTCCCATCCAGCAGTAACACAGAAGTTGTTACTTTTGCAGGCGACACCACAATACTGGCCATGGACTACAAAAGCATCGAAAATTTCCAATAAAAACCTAAATAAAATAGAAACTTGGCTAAAAAAATGGCTAATTAGAGTAAATTAGACCAAGTCAACACAAGTAACCTTCACAATAAAACGAGGTGAATGCCCTCCAGTCACAGTCAATCGGAGGCAATTAAGTAAGGCACATGACACAAAATACTTAGGTATCCATCTTGACAAACGATTAGACTTTCAGAAGGACATCCTTACCAAAAGAAAACAACTGGGCATTAAATACAGACATATGTACTGTTTGATTAATCGCCTTGTACTGGTAATACAAGGCGATCCTCAAGCTCATATGGACACATGGTATTCAGCTTTGGGGCACCGCTAGCAAATCTAATCTTGCAATCCCCCAATGCTTACAGAATAAAGTGTTAAGATCTACAGTAAATGCTCCATGGTATGTTACATCCTTCTCTATAGAAAAACATCTTTAAGTGTTTTCGGTAAAAGAAGTTATCATATGTTACAGTGTCAAATATGGTGAATGGTTAAAAGTACGTCCCAATGTACTCGTGAAGCGGTTATTCGATGACAATAATAAACTGAGTAGGCTGAAACGTTTTATACCAAATGATCTAGCAAACAGATTTAATGTTTAAGCAAAACTAACTGTATTTTAAATTCTTAATTATGTGATATGAGGTTGTGATTGTGTTTTATTATTTATTTTATTGCTTTTAACTTACATACTTTTTAATTAGATTTAATTAGACTCATTATAATAAATTACTAACATTTACATTTGCTAAATAAATAAAACTCTCCACTGAAAGAGGCTCCCACACGCTATGTAAACAAATTAATGATTATTCTTTATTTTTGGATATATTGTTATTCTAATTGGAGTTGATAAAAAAAGTCAAGTAGCTGAATGTTTGGATGTAGCTAGTTTTAAGTACTTCTTGATATAAGGTTTCATCATGGTAGCAACCAGATTTCTTTGGTCTGCTGCATGTGGTGCATCACGTGGTTTGGGTGTCCTTCCAAACAAAGTGGCAAGAAAAACTCAAATTACGAGAAAAAACTAAAACAGAAGACATTGTGTTAGCGACAAAATAAATTTTAAACAGTGCCTTGCCGTGATGATTTACAAAATAAAAAACTACCAGTTGGCAAAGACAGTACATAAATATAATTAATATTAAAATAAATTAATTAAAATTTATATAAGATTCTACATACATATACCCATAAAATTGTATTAGCTACATTTTCTATTTGAAACATTTTTTTCTACAGCGTACAGAATTTTGGTATCATTTTTTTTCGTTGTCTCCTCCTACGATGGGGTGTTTTAGGGAGAAGTCGTAGGGTAAAAGTGGTAAACTTTTTTGCATTTTTTTAATTGAAAATTTATTTGAAAATGACCTTTTATCCGAAAGTTAAATAAATATAATAAGCTCACTTAAGTATATATATTTTTTATTTAGTAATAATAGAAAATAAATATGAAAGGAATTATACAAATTAAAATGTAGCTTGCATAACTATTTGCAATTACCGTAAACAGGTTTTTACACTTTTATGTGTAATTTGTGATTTTAAAATTTTAAGTTTCTTACTTAAATTGGTCTTCTAAACTTAGCACTTGTTTTATTAGACACTGAATTCCCAATACCACTAGTTGGATTCTCCTGAGATAAGAACTTCATCGTATTATTTCCTCTCTACTTGCACGCTAATGGCCACACAAAATTTTATACTGTTTCTTCAGAGATCTAAAAGTTTTTAATTTCTTTCGCTTGGCTGGCGTCAAACTTTTCCAAACTGAATATTTTCTAGTTTTTATTCCTATAATGGTTTATTGTATCCTGAAGGTAAATGTCTCGTGGAATCTGCATAAGTTTGTTCGTAGAAAGTTTTCCATTTGACTATATTGAGGCGGAAGTTTAAACTCGGCAATTTCAACTCAGTGTAGTGGTATGCCCTCGGAATTATTATTCACAGTCCCGTCTCTTCTAGATTTACATCATACATTGTCGCAAACTATTTCATTAGACTCAATTCAGCACATATATAACTCTATTGATTACTTAGTTCTTCACTTCCCCATCGCTTTTTATTATTGAGGACCAAATGACAAAAGTAAAAAGTAAAGCTAATTAAGTTAAGGTTAAAATATTATTATTAATATTATTATTATTATATAACAAATAAGGGCAGAGGAGCTAGCTCCAATTACGCCCAAAAAACAAAAAAAAAATATCCTTATAAAACTAATACCAATTATAAAGTTAAGTAAAGTTAAACAATTACTTCTCATGGCGCGTCTCCTTTTGAAGGTTGGCGATCCAAATGGCAATTGTAGTTTTGGAAACTGCTCGCGAAAGATTTCTGTGAATGACCGGTCGAACCATCTCCTCAGGTCTTTCAGCCACGAATTCTGGCGTCTTCATACTGATCTTTTGCCCTGTACTTTTCCTTCCAGTTTAACTTGAAGTAATTCGTATCTTTCGCCTCTCAACACATGACCCAAGTATTGCATTTTCCTCTCTTTGATTATTCTTAGTAATTCTTTTTGTTTACACATGCGACGAAGTACTTCAACATTAGTAACTCTTTGTACCCATGGAATTCTCAACATTCGTCTGTATATATACATCTCAAAGGCATCTATTCTTTTTTCTATTTCAGAGTCCATTGTCCAACTTTTACAGCCATACAGTAAGACAGAAAAAACGTAATATCCGGATTCTAAGGTGCAGACTAAGGTCTGATCTTGTAAAAAATGTTTTCATGCTCATGAATGCTTTCCTTGCTTGTTCGATTCTTGATAGGATTTTTTTGGGTTACACTGACTATTGATATTTGCTCCCAAATATTTTATGGAATTTACCTGTTCTATTATTTGACTCTTGGCATACACATGTACGTTTATTCGTTTCTTTGAAAATACTAAAGTATTAGTTTAGATGTAAACCGAACATATCGCTGTGGTGAACTACCGCATTTATTATATTTTGTAATTCTTGTGCGTTGCTTGCTATTAAGACGGTATCATCAGCATATCTGATGTTGTCTATGCTAATTCCGTTAATATCAATTCCACCTTGGACATCGTCTAATGCTTCTCTGAATATAGACTCCGAATACAAATTAAACAGTAGCGGTGATAAGACGCAACCCTGTCTCACTCCTCGTCGGATTTGTATATCTTCGGATGATGTGTGCTTTATTTCAATTGTTGCCGTTTGGTGCCAGTATAGTTCTGAGATAATTCGCAAGTCTTGTTCGTCAACTCTAGTTGTTCTCAGAATTTCGATCATCTTTTGATGGTTAACGTAGTCAAATGCTTGTCGATAGTCAATAAAACATGCATATACATCTACATTCATGTCTCTGCATCGTTGCGTTAACACATTTAAAGCAAAAAGAGCCTCTCGTGTTCCCAATCCGTTTCAAATGTTGATTTTAGCCAGTCTGTTGGTATTTTCCCTGTGTCATATACCTTATTGAATAGTGCGGTTTTTAAGTCTAGGCTTTTACTTTCTTTATCTGCAATTGGTTTTAGTTTTCGACATTGATATTGTCTGGACCGGTGGCTTTTCCATCTTTCTGAGATTTTACTGCGTGGATCACTTCTTCTTTGGTTATTTCTGGGCCTTTTTCATTTATTCAATTATCCGTGGATGGTGGAGAACAAGGTCTATCGTCGTCAAAAAGAGTTTGTATTGTCTTCTGTACCTATAATTTTTTCGTTATTATCATTTTTTTAATACTGTTGCTTGTCTCTTTTTGTGTCTACCTGTCATTTCTTTTTTCAAATTGTTCCAGATAATAAATATTCTATTTAACGAGCAGTTCACCCTGGACCTTGCAGTAATTTGTTCCCTCTTTAATTTGTCACGATGACCTCTTAATCTTTCGTCGTGATTTAAAGTGAATATGTTGTTTAGGTTCCCAAGAGTATGTTTTAAAATAAGGAAGGACATAATTAGGTCACCTCGAAGACGTCGCTGCGCGAATGTCGTAAGATGAGCCATGGATAGTATACCTTCATAGTTAGGTTAGGTTAGGTTAGGTTAGGTTAGGTGGCTACACATTTTTTATGTGGCTTGTCATACTGTAACAAAAAGAAAAAAAACACTATTTGATATACATAAACCAACTAGAATTATATTACTTCAGCAATTCTGCGTCACCATCTTCATTTTGATCCGGCTGAAGGCATTCATAATTATGGTGATATAGGAGCTGTATATATGACAATAAAGTTTTTATGTTATCTTTTTTTTTGGAAATTTTGACAGGTTCTTTGTATTTAAGTATAAACGAATTGGGCGTTAGCAGTGCCGGCCTTCCTTTTTTTTAATAAATTAACCTCCTGGTGTGCACCATTAACAGCGTACTTAACAAAACAAGCATTGGGGGTATTAATGTCGAATAATAAATGAAAACACCTTTGAAAAATCAAGTTTGTTACCGTCGTGAGTTTTGGTCGCTCTTTTTGCATTCTTTTGTAGTATACTGATGTGTTTAAAGTCATTTTGTTCCATTATTTTGACCTCAAAAGGATATTTTTTATTCGATTTTTCAATAATATCATACCAGTCTAATGAGGAATATGTTAATGGAGCATATTTCCGATGGTGTTTTTCTATGAGAGCAAAGTCCCGATCTGATGGTAAGTGCGTGTGGCCGCTAACCAGTAAGTGGTGGGTATTTTTTTAAATTTCCTTTCTTTAACCATTTGCAACCACAAGACCATTAACGTCAGTTTTATTTTGTCCCGGACAGTTGTCAGTAAACAACACCAGTTCATCAATGCCTAACTTATTAGATAAAAACTTTAAAACAGCCCTTGTGTCTTCCGTCCATACAAACATGTGCCCCTTTCCTGAACCACAGTGATGTGTACCAACATTACAAAGCCATACCTTTGTACTGTAAAAAGCTACCCCTTTAGTCAGTTTCGGTACTGACAGGGCCTGTTGTAAATCAAATCTTACGAATAATTTTATATCATTGGTTTTTGCATCAATAGTTTCCGTTTTTAGCAAGTCCTGAATTGCTGTACCTGTGCTTTGTCAACATTTAAATTTGTCGTCAAAGAAGCCGTTAACTAGTCATTACTCTCAACTTTTGCTGCTTCTATTTAAATCAGCGTTTAATCACATATTTTGCAGGTGTCGGATTTTGATAACGTAAAACCTATATTTAAATCGGTACAAAAGATTTTCCTATTTGTCGATGCAGAAACAGATGGTATACCTTTACGTTAACACCATGGAATATAAAACGATTCATATAAACGAGTTACTGACATATTACTATTTAAATAAGTCTTTCCTAGATTATCAGATCGACTATAGTGATTCTGATACTTAGGAATAAGGTTAATATGGTCTTTAACATACTGAATAGCTTCATCGCTTATTCCGTTTGGTTTATTATTATGTTTTCCACGACCATCCATGTTGGACACAGGAGTACCTGACGCTAATTGCGATAGAATATTATTTATTCTACCTCTAGATCGGTGAAGACCATAAATGGACATAAATTCGGATTTAGATATTTTACACATTTTAATGCATCCAAATATGTATGAATTTTGAATATCAACGGACTCTAGATTCCAGAATTGTGTACAAATATTTTCTCGATTTTCATTATGTTTTGTTGCAAATTGACTTGAACAAAGGCAAGTTTGTACTTTCACTATAACATTGCTATCCCTTATTACGTTTTCTTTTTCTTTGGTTTCTTTTGTATTCAGATGATTTTTGTTTGCGCAACGGGATGATATTTTTGCATTTTCGCCTATTACGTCTATTCTAGATTATTGCATTTGGAAATGTTCTCACTCGAAACATTTAGAGAATCGTCCTGAATATATGAAAAATAAAGATGATTTTCAATATTCTATATAATGACAAGCCACAATAAATTTTGTAAAAATGTACTACAAACATAATTAAAAATCATAATAATAACTTATTATAATAATGGTTGTTGCCATTCCTATTATTTTTACGAATTCACATAATAAAATGGAAAATGTTGTAAAATAGTTATTAAAATATTTAAAAGGTAGAATATGATAAACCACACATTTGGACCTTGATCACTATCATCTAATGGTGGATCACTATGTCCAATATTACTGCTATTTGTGCTATATAGTAGCTCCATATTTTCACAGAAAACACCGTTTTTATCGTCACAGGTTGACAAAGACGATTAGGCGGCGGCCATAGTAGAAAGCGGCTTGTCACTATCTGCATAAAGTACTTCACAGAAACACCACTGTGCAATATAATGATACGGTTCCTGTACTGCCATCTGTGATTTTATTACGAAACTACTGACCCTGTGGCTTAGCATTATATTTTTTAACCGATTAATACAAATATCCAGAAAATGAACAAATGTGGCTTATCATTATATAGCAATAAGCCTTTCAATCTTTTTCATATATTTTATAACTTTTTAGCAACAATTAAGATATTTTTACAAAGGGCATAAAGAACAAAGTCTAAACGGCGTAGGATTTCTGGTTTCTAAGAAACATGCTAATAAAATAGAACAATATGTGAGAATCTTAGAAAGAATTGCAATGATTGTGATGAATATAAACGAGAAAATCACCCTAAAAATCATTCAAGTGTACGCCCCAACTTCAACACACCCCGATGAAGAGATAGATGAGTTCTACGAGAAAATAATAAAAACCAACACGAACTATCACAGCACTTACACACTTATAATAGGAGATTTCAACGCTAAGATTGGACAACGACTAGAAGAAAGCGAAAACTATATTGGTGAATTCGGCTATGGTGTTAGAAATGAGAGAGGAGAAACCCTGGTTAACTTCCTACATAGCAACAAATATTTCGTAATGAACACATTTTATAAGAAAAAATCGCAAAGAAAGTGGACGTGGTTATCACCAGACGGAAAAACAAGGAACGAAATCGATTACATCATGTGTAACAAGAAAGGTATCGTAGAAGATGTAACAGTAATAAATAATGTCTCTCTGGGTAGTGATCACAGAATGGTTAGAGCTAAACTAAGGATTAAGTATAGCAAACGTAGAATTAACTTTAATAACACGATACAAATAGACACAGAAAAGCTAAAAGTCGATAAAGAAAAATATGCTATCAAATCTGAATCTAGAACAACTCAGCGTTAATAAAATTAACTCAGTTATAACAAAAGAACTATTGAATGCTAGCTCAGAAGTAGCAACCCGCCATAACAACAAATAATCCAAAATAAGTGCAGAATCGAAGAATATGCTGAAACAACGAAAAGAGCTCCTGTCACTAAACAAAAGAAATACCACAGAATACAAAGAACTTAATAGAGCCATACGAAAACAGATAAAAGACGATATTAAAAAACATCAACAAGAACATGTAGAAAGAGTGATAGAGAAAAATCGAAGTCTGAAATATACCAAACCGAAATTAAGAAAGAAAAATATTATAACTATGAAAAATCAACAAGGCCAACTAGAAACAAGAAAAGCTCAGATATCAAAGATAGTTGAAAACTTCTATACTGAGTTATACCGCTCAAGAAACGATCCCCCCGTCTCTTCAAAGCAAAATCTAAAAAGACAAATAACAAACGTAAATTCTGAAGTAATGCCCGAAATAAGCGAAGTAGAAATAGAAAATGCAATTAAAGAATTGAAAAGAAATAAAGCACCAGGTAGTGATGGAATTCTGGCAGAAATGTTGAAAGAAGGCGGAGAAGAAGTCATCAGGTACCTAAAAATACATTTTAATAAATGCCTATTTGAAGGAAACATACCAAAGGAATGGAATACTGCTAACACAATATTAATACACAAAAAAGGGGACAATACAGATCTGAAAAATTATCGTCCAATATCACTACTATCACAACTTTATAAAACATTAACAAAAATAATTACAAATAGATTGACAACAAAGTTCGATGTATATCAACCAGTAGAGCAAGCCGGATTTAGAGAAGGGTTCAGTACATGTGACCATCTTCACACACTAAAGGTCCTAATAGAAAAAGTTAATAAATACAATTAACCAATCTGTTTAGCATTTATAGACTACGAGAAAGCTTTTGACTGCATAGAATTATGGGCTATTGAGGAAGCACTGGTCAACAGCAGAATAGATTCTAGATATAGGATATTAATACATAATATATATCAACACGCTGAAATGGTAGTCACGATGGATAACGGAATGAAAACGAGGCCAATAAAAATCAACCGAGGAGTAAAACAGGGAGACACCATATCTCCAAAACTATTTACTGCCGCACTTGAAGACATCTTTAAATCACTAAATTGGGAAACGAAGGGACTATCGATAAACGGAAAGTATTTAAACCATCTAAGATATGCAGATGACGTAGTACTAATAGCCGACAGCTGGAAAGAACTGAAGACGATGATCGATGAGCTTCATACGGAATCCATAAAAAAAGGACTGAAAATGAATTTGAGTAAAACTAAGCTAATGTCGAATAAAGATGATCAACCGACGATAACCATCCAAGGAACAAAAGTGGAAAATGTAGAAGAATACATATATCTGGGTCAGAATATCAAGGTAAACAAAGAAAACCAAACTACCGAAATAAGCAGACGAGTAAGAATGGGATGGGCCGCATTTGGAAAACTCTCATACATAGTGAAAGACAAAAAGATACCCCAAAACCTTCGAACCAAAGTGTTCGATTCTTGTATCCTTCCCGTTCTCACTTACGGAGCTCAAACCTGGACATTCACAAAACAGAACATGGACAAGATTCGAAAAACTCAGCGAGCCATGGAACGACAGATGCTTGGTATCTCACTAATAGATCGGCAACCGAACGAAGCAATCCGGAACAAAACAAAAATAAAGGACGCCGCGAAACAAGCAGCTAAAAAAAAATGGAAATGGGCTGGACACAACGAACGTCTCGAAGATGGTAGATGGAACAAAGAAGTCGGAAACTGGCGACCGTACGATGCGAAGAGACCAAGAGGAAGACCTCAAATGCGCTGGAGCGACGATATCAAAAGAGTCGCAGGACCAATGTGGAAACGCCTAGCACACAACAGGGATGAATGGCGAGAAATGGGAGAGGCCTTTATTCGACAATTCGGATAGAAAAAGGGCTATATATAAGATATTTTTGAAAAAATTATTTAATAAAAGTTCTACATTAAAGCAATATTTGCTTAAAAGGGTTACTTATTAAACATATCCGATCTTACAATTGTTTATTTCTTAAAAAATTTCTACCGCAGAATTTACAGCAATAAGTTCAGTATTAGGGATGTTTAATATTATTTGAGGATATAAATAACTATCTTCTATGCAGAAAATGAGAATTTTCACCTCCAGTCCCAAGAAATATCATGCCTTAAACTCTAGAGAAATTTCCATAATATTCAGCATACCTTCCGAAAATTAAATAATCGGGACACGTACAATTTACATTCGCAGTAAAATATCAAAGGCCATATAATCCCCTTTTCTAGTTCGGCTGTTGTTTTGCAAACCAGGCGCTAATTTGGACCCTCTCATTTATTTCATTAGTTTAATGAAACTCCTTTGTTCCTGTCTCCTCCGTTTCAAGGATTTTCCCTACGACAAACAAATGTAACTCTGGATCCTGAATATTAAATCCAGATTACGTGTTATATCTACTTTTATCTTTTTGTAGTTCACTAACTTAGACGGAAATCGCTTATTGGAGATACGAGGATTTTGCTGAATGTATGAAGGATTTAGAGACTAAAATATATAAAGCTTCTTTGGAACATGAAAATAAATAAGTAAATATATTGCTACAGAAATGAAATGAACATTCCGGGTACGTCTATTTTATTAAAATATATAAATTTTCAAATATAAGGAGTATCGTAATCTTCGCTTCACCAATTTAATTAAAAGAAGATCTTAAAATTAAAAAACCACATTTATCAGAAGGAAAATTTGTCTGTAGAAGCAAAGAAAATTAATTAAATAATAATAATGATAAGTAAAATTTAATAAAAAATTGATACCTAAATCTGGAATTCACCCACAAAGAAATATTTTTCGAGGTTAAAAAATAAATATTTGGATGTAAATTCAAAGTTGGAATTTTGACTGACTAATAATTGATCAATAGAAAAGACTAAGTAAGACAAAATAAAACAGTAGAATACCTATATACAGTTAAAAAACAGCTAACAGCAAAAGTCTATAAGAAAAATAATAATGTCAGAATTAGACTTATGCAAAAATTTGCAAAATATGCAATATATGCAAAATACAAATATTGCATACTTTGCATATTGTATGCAAATGTCTGGAGATTTTGCATATTTATACAATAAAAAGCATTAAATACATAAACGTCAATTTATTTGAACTGCGGATTTTAATATTTTTCCAACCGTAGATGACTGAGTAACATGAAAATTCCAATGTTTATTTTATTTCAATATTTTAGTCTTTAAAATTACCGATAGTACCTCTAATACTACCAAATATTCTTGGTATTGTTGTAGCAGATAACCAATTATAATCTCGCAATAAAAGAGTGTTTCAAAAGTTTATTGAATGGGGTATGAATAGAATTGTCCTTCAGCAAATCATTTTTTAGTAGTTAATAAGTGTAAGTAAAAACTTAAGCTTCGTCAGTTGAGCTGGTTTAATTTGCATCGCTGCTTAGATTAATCTTTATAAAGAGACGAGAGAGATAAATATCTATGAATGTGGACAAAGTTATTTGTTCAGCTTGTGGCCAAATTGTAAGTACTAAATATTTAATACTTTTATATTTGATATGTTTTAATATTTTAATGATTGCATAAATAAACTTTAATAAAACGGGAACATTATAATTAGACTTCGGCAAATATGCAAATAAAAATGTAGAAAATATGCGCATAAATATGCACGTGTTCACCCGAAAATATGCAAATATTTTACAAAATATGCATACAAATAAATAAAAAAATCGTAAAATAGTAACAATTTTATTTAAAAAAAAAGTGTACATAACTAAATATTTCCTACTATTCATTAAGATTTACATTTATTTTAAGTAACTACATCATTTTTAAGTATGAATAAACTTATTTAGAATTATGGTAACAATAAATGACCAAGTGGTGTTCAAAATTTTCTAACAAAAACTTGTGGCTTCTGTCTGAGTACATATATTTATATATGGAAAAACTTCGTTCAACATCAACTGATGTAACGGGAGCATTTTTCAAACTAACCAAAACATTTGGTTCTAAATTAATTGTTTCCGAAATATTTCCAGCTAGAACACTGACTACTTCAGAAAGAATATGGTAACCTTTATTTTTTTCCATAGTAGCTTCAAATTTTTTTAAAATATCTTTTCCAATATTACCTCTAACGTTCCGACAACATGACGCAAATTCTTTTATTAATGCTGTACTTTCGAACAATGACAGTTTTGGTGATTCTAACTGAGTAATTGTTTTTTGAACAAATGAACAAAACTAAAATTTGATTTTATAAATGAAAGTTCTTGTTGAAGCAAGTTACTCTGAAAAGTTTGTTTAGAATCCAAAAGAGATTGGGAACTTTCATCTGTTAACGTATCAATTATGTTCTTTATTTTAACAAAATGATCTGCATAAAAATTAGCTGCTTCTAACCATGTTCCCCATCGCGTTAAAATAGGTTGTGGTGGAAGAGGAATGTTAGGTAGCATTTCTTTATAAAGTTGAATTCTTATAGGAGATTTAAGAAATACTTTTTTGACACTGGATATCATGGTATTTACAAGAGGAAACTTTTTTCGTATTTCCTCTGCAACTCTGTTTAATCCATGCGCTACACAAGTAACATGTATTAAATCTGGGAAAAATATTTTTAAATTTTGTCCTGCTTTCACCATATAAGGAGCAGCATCCGATAAAATAAGCAGTAATTTATTAGAAGAAATAGTTGTCGGAAGAAAAAAAGTTGCTAATGTTTCTTGTATAAAACGCGAAATTGTTAAAGCATTTGTTTTCTCAAGTTGCTGGCATGAAATAAGATGAGATTTTGGTAAGGTATCTTCTTTAAGAACATCAATCAATAAATGAGCAATATACTTTCCTGAGGAATCAGTGGTTTCGTCTACAGATATGTAAAAATAATTATCTGCAATTTCTTCCTTAATATTAATTAACACCGACGAGTATAGCCCGTTCACATTATTTCTTCTTAGAGACCGATCACTTGGAACATTAAGTTTGCAATATTTTTTTAGAAACGAACTAAAATTTACATTTGCTAATTTTGAAAGCGGTATGTTTGCAGACACTAATGCGCGACACAAGTCTTCATTAAAAGTTTCTTGCTCATCTAATTTTTTTGAAGTAGATTGGAAACATTTAGCCATTGAAGTTTGATGCTTTCCTCCTATTTTTCCTTTTTTTTCAATGTGTGAAGCAGTTCTCACATGTTGGTCTATCTGAAATTTCTTCTCACATGCTATCTATAAATAAAAATAAAAACCTTTATTTTAACCCAACCTTTAAAATATAAAAATATACAAGGTGTTTTTGGTTAATCAAATAACTGGTTTGGAAAAAAAAACACTCGCTAAGTGTTTTAAATGCAGTATTAATCCACAAATTAGTTTTTGTTACTAACCATTAGTACATCATATAACTTATTTTAAAATTCAACAAAAGTTTTTTTTTTGTTAATTCAATTACAATAAAAATAATTGTGTTTTAGAATAGCTGACTTCATAAAAAAAAGTAAAGGTGAAAAATTTTTCTAAATACACACCATTGTATTGTACCATGGACAATTTTTTCTCACTAAAGGAAGCTATTTTTCATTTAAAAACAACCTACGAGTACTAAATTTCAAGTAAATACGTTTATTGGTTTTAAAGTTATTGTTGTTATTAACTAAAAGAATTTAATTTTTTTTAATTTTAACACCCTGTATCTCGAAAAGTAAATAAGTTTGACCCCTCATTAACTATATCGTTTTGTTCAATTTTTCGAGAAGTATCTACAGTCAAACGTTGTAAGTGTCATTTGGAAACACCCTGTATGTATGAAATATTAGATATTTAATAGAAAATATTAGATACTTACAATTTTGCCACAGACTGAACAGTAGAGTTTTCCCATATCCATAGACCCATATTCCCATATTATAAGGTTTAATCCAAGTTGAAGCACTGGTTGTTTTAGGCATTATAAAATCACAATCTTCCTTTTTGTTAAGCACAACGAGTGTTTACGCTTTGAATATCAAAACAAAAATGATTTACAAATCTGAGCATCAAATTAGAAATGTTTAGGTACCTAATTCAATAAACTGGGAGATTTTGGAAAATCCCTAAATTAGGAACAAAACTATTAGCCGTTTACCTGCTGTTAAGATACAATAAATTGTAGATAGATTTGGGGATTAGATCATAAAATGCAAATGAGCGAACCCTTAGCGTTTATCCAATAACTGAATGCCTCAGTGACCAAGACTTTCTAAGAATGTTGAGGGCTACTTAAATTGATCTTCTTTGAAATTGTAAATGTTTTGTACCTGTAGAGATTACGTACTTAGATCATTTCTTGATTAAAATGACTACAAAATTTTATACAAGAATTGAAATAAATTGGTATGTTTAAAAATTTTCAAATACAGTATAAAAATCTGAACTTTTATGCACTTTATGCAAACTTTTATACAAATATGCCAAAATATGAAATATTTGCATAAAATATGCACAATATGCAAAATATGCAATATGCATATTTGCCGAAGTCTACTAATAACTGATCAATAGAAAAGACTAAGTAAGACAAAATAAAACAGTAGAATACCTATATACAGTTAAAAAACAGCTAACAGCAAAAGTCTATAAGAAAAATAATAATGTCAGAATTAGACTTATGCAAAAATTTGCAAAATATGCAATATATGCAAAATACAAATATCGCATATTTTGCATATTGTATGCAAATGTCTGGAGATTTTGCATATTTATACAATAAAAAGCATTAAATACATAAACGTCAATTTATTTGAACTGCGGATTTTAATATTTTTCCAACCTGGTAGATGACTGAGTAACATGAAAATTCCAATGTTTATTTTATTTCAATATTTTAGTCTTTAAAATTACCGATAGTACCTCTAATACTACCAAATATTCTTGGTATTGTTGTAGCAGATAACCAATTATAATCTCTTAATAAAAGAGTGTTTCAAAAGTTTATTGAATGGGGTATGAATATAATTGTCCTTCAGCAAATCATTTTTTAGTAGTTAATAAGTGTAAGTAAAAACTTAAGCTTCGTCAGTTGAGCTGGTTTAATTTGTATCGCTGCTTAGATTAATCTTTATAAAGAGACAAGAGAGATAAATATCTATGAATGTGGATAAAGTTATTTGTTCAGCTTGTGGCAAAATTGTAAGTACTAAATATTTAATACTTCTATATTTGATATGTTTTAATATTTTAATGATTGCATAAATAAACGTTAATAAAACAGGAACATTATAATCAAACTTTAATATTATAATACCAATACCTATTTATGTATATTTGATTACAAGGTAAATGTTTTAACTATTGCTGAAATACCAGTAACTACCATGCAGTAATCGTGCAGTTTCTTGAATGGAATTTTTTCTATTGATGTTTTTAGTTTAAGATTATAACGAAATCGGTTTTAACTACAGTTTAGTATTAGAGGTTGCATGCGAAAAGAAATTTCAGATAGATCAACATGTCAAAACTGTGTCATATTTAGCCAAAAAAGACAAAACCAAATCTGGAGAAAAATAGCTTCAGTTTCTAAGTCTTTTTGGTTCTAAGTTCTAAGTTCGAAAGAAGGAAATGGATAGATACTTTTAATGAAGACTTGTGCCAGACATTAATCTCTTTAAATATAACGCTTTCAAAATTATCCAATACAAACTTAACTTCTTAAAAAAAATGTAAATTTAATACCAATTCCAGGTGAAAAGACTTTAAAGAGAAACCATGTCAATTCGTTGTACTCGTCAGTAATAGATAATATAAAAACTAAATTTAATGACAATTACTTCTATGTGTGTGTTGACAAAACCACTGGTACGTCAGGAAAATACATTTCTTATTTAATAATTAATATCGTAAGCAATCAGATCTTACCAAAATCGTATTTAATTTACCGTTTAAGTATCCGTTGAAAAAGTTTCTCAAATTAAAAATATATGTACACAGATAGAAGCCATAAGTTTTTATTTAAAAACTTTAAAAAACATTTGGTCATATTTTTCACTTTGGTGAAAATAAAAAGTCACAATATTTATCTTTTTTTGCATATTTGTCTAAGTGTAGTCATAATAATAATAACTAAGTCCGGTCATAATATTAAATAAAAAATATTATCGATTTGTTTTCAAAGATGCTTTAATTTTAAATTTTCTAAAAACTATTCTGCCTATCATTCAGATAAAATGTATTTCCTGCCCATTTATTTTAATGGCACCAATCCAGCCTCCTTTGAACCTGTATTTGGTTTTAACAGTTTTAGCATAACCCAATTAATAGAAAACAGGCTTTCAAGACCACAAGAATTACATTTAATAATGGAGTAACCATTATAGAAAACAGGCTTTCAAGACGACAAGAATTACATTTCATAATGGAGTAACCACTAGTAAGCTATGGGAAGTTCTAAAAAAAACAGGTATAAATATCACTCTTATTGATGTTCTGAAAGAACTGTAGGTTGAAGGCTTCTTGGTCACAAAATAGATCAAGCAGGGATGCTGTATATCTCCAGTATTATTCAATATTTATATTGATGAAGCCTTTTGTATGAAACAGACCTGTAAGAAAATGGGACAGATGATCAAATTTATGTAACATCATTCATAACATCTTCTTCTTAAGGTGCCTTCTCCATTATTCAAGGTTGGCTATTACTAGAGCAAATTGCTCTTTATCTTGAGCTGTTCTTAGTATCGAATGTGTGTCAATGGCTGTCCAGTCTCTTACATTTTTAAACCAGGAGCATTTTCTTCTTCCTGGACCTCTTCTTCCTTCCACTTTCCCTTCCATTATAAGTCGTAGGAAGTTGTGTTTTTCTCCTCTGAAAATATGTACTCGATAACTCGTTTTTCTGTTTTTTACAATATTTAGGAGTTCTCTCTCAGTACCCATTCTTCTGAGCACCTCGTTGTTGGTCACGTGCTCTGTCCAAGAGATTTTCAGCATCCTTCGAAAAACCCTCATCTCAAAGGCTTCTATACGCCTCATACTTGTAATTTCAAGAGTCCATGTTTCCACTCCGTATAGCAATATGGAATAAATAAACGTTTTTACCAATTGGTATTGGATATCCAACGATAACGTAGAGTTTACTAGAAATTTTTTCATTCGTTGAAATGCGGACCTAGCATATTCTATACGAGCATGTATTTCGACCTCGTGGTCAAGATCGTTTGTTATCTAGCAACCATGATACTGGAATCTTTGTACTCTACTATTAATAACATATATACTGGCAAATATTATATACTAGATCTTTTTTCTGACGATTGTAACTTAGATACTACAAATACAAATATAGACTTAACTGTCTTACCAATATTAGAATCAGGAGTGGAACACGCGATCGCAGGTTTAAAATATAATAAAACTGTAGAATCTGATAACGTAAATTCAGAAATAGTTAAAACTATTCAATAGGAAGCTACTGTACAAACTCTAGGCTACAAGATTAAATTTGAAACAGAGAATCAACCAACAGGTCTAAACTTACAGTTTCACGAATTGAGCTCCTTTCACCATTTATTTATATTCGACGTCGCAATTCATCAAAGCCGTAGCAAAGATCTTGCTGAAATTTTTAAATTTTTTACACATTTCGTACAGCTCAAAAATATATAAAACGATAGTCGATAAAGGCCACCATAATAGGTGGCGATTTTTGGAGCTTTTACTGGAGAAATAGAAATAGAAGCAGAAACACATTCGCTGGCTTTACGCGTATAAGTTTGTATCTAGCTCACTATCTGAAGATGTAGGGCATACAGAAATAACGTTATAACAGTCTATTAATTACCGATATATATATATATATATATATATATATATATATATATATATATATATATATATATATATATATATATAAACTAAGAAAATGAAATAATCAAAATTCCATTAAAAATTCCTTATTGGACGTTCTTACGTTATATCAACTTTCTTTAATAAAAACTAAGTTTGCTGCTACAGATCCAAACTTTGCATTATCCCTTGTACCATACGCGCGGTGTCGAGAATTTGGAATTAGTCTTTTATTGACACGAAAAGATTTAATAAGGAAGAATTACGGAGGAAAGCAGTAAGGAATTTAAAGCGATATGTGTACCAGAACGTAGAGTCTTTGTAAGCTTAAACTGTATAGTTGTTAAACTGAAAACAATGTTTATCATTGGAGATAACGAACGTAAATTATTCATTTGCCGAATAAAGAGGTTTCTATTTTAGTAAAACGAAAACAATACCATTTAAGTAAGTCAAATGTGTGTTTTATTGTCAGTTTTTTTATTAAAGTCTCTATATCTAAACTTAACTATATATAAAAAAATAATCCAAATAAATTGTTTGTAAAATTAAATTATTAGAAGTCAAAATACAAAGATTCTTAGCATACCGTTTCTGCATTTTGCCGGTATAAGCAATCCCCCCACTTACTGACCAACGCAACGGGTTCGGGCGGAATTGAGAAATCGGTTCCGAAGGCATAGGAACTATAAATTAGTCAACAGGATGGCATACGGATGCAGTAGACGGTGAGACTCGCAACTGGAAGGTTGACCATAGTATCACAGTCTATTTTCCTGCTTCTTGGCTTAGGTCCGAGCGACTGACGTCAAACTGTCGTCTCCGGTGTAATTAATAAACGTATGAAAAACTGATGCAACTTGGTGCAAGTTTCCATGTTTATTAATCTGTCCAACTATTGCGCAATATGGTGTAATATTGCGTAGTTGGCCGGTACGCTCTTATTGTGGCATTATCTTGAAGAGACAATGCCATTGTGGTTTTATTAGGTGGTTGAAATAAAACACATTCTTTCTAAGAAGAAAAAAACTCAGCTTCAGAGTCTTAGAAAGAAACAGAGCCCTTCGAGCAAAGTGCTCTAGGGAGCTACCCTACACGGGTAAAACACACACTGTACACTGTACTGACTTGACTGCGGTTGAGATCCGAAAATGTCCCATATTTAAAGATAAATTAACTTTTATATGAAACCTTTTCATTTCTCGACCAATTAGATTTAATTATTTGTTCCAGAAGGAAGGGCGATGCACATCGAGATGCGTGATTGGTGGCATCTGATGACATCCCCCCTGCTTTGGAGACTCTGAGGCTGATAAAAAAAGATGATTTTATTAAAAAACTTAAAAAAAACAATTTTTTTTTTACAAATCACATGTAGAAAAGAAAAGAAAAATGCATAAAATGTATCAAATATAACATGAAATATATCGAAATGAATATGTCTATATTGTCAAATTACTTACAAGTCCTCTAACACACACTACACTCGCGTACACTCGCGTAGCGCGCACTTACACTGCACAAAAACACTCACAGGCGGTGGTCGGTGTTGTGGACAGCATCTGCAGGTCCATCCTCGACGACGTGCTCGTTCTACGGCGGCTTCGTCCTCTCTAGCTGTACATTTCCCCTCTGCATGTCACCGGTGGGTTTGCCTGAGCCTCCGTGGTGCTCTGGACCACATAATGGTAGGGCAGGCAGTGACTGGCCACTGCGGAGACATCCACTGCATCAGGTACTTAGCATCAAGTAGGCTGGCTCGTCGGAGATGTGGCACATCGACGGTTTCAGGGCTGCAGAAGGTGGATATCGGCATGTTAGTTTGGTGTACTAACATCCGATGCTTCTCCCCGCTGTTTTCTTGAGTGGTTTTGATGCAGGCATCGTGTTGGAACTTTTTGCGATTTTCGATCGCGGAGCATGAGAACTCTGACATCTCGGAGTCGTGGTAGAGTTCGTTGAAGGTTGGGCGCCATGTCGTCTCCGGGGGAATTAATAAACGTATGAAAATCTGATTGCAACTTGGTGCAAGTTTCCATGTTTATTAATCTGTCCAACTATTGCGCAATATGGTGTAATATTGCGTAGTTGGCCGGTACGCTCTTATTGTGGCATTATCTTGAAGAGACAATGCCATTGTAGTTTTATTAGGTGGTTGAAATAAAACACATTCTTTCTAAGAAGAAAAAAACTCAGCTTCAAAGTCTTAGAAAGAAACAGAGCCCTTCGAACAAAGTGCTCTAGGGAGCTACCCTACACGGGTAAAACACACACTGTACACTGTACTGACTTGACTGCGGTTGAGATCCGAAAATGTCCCATATTTAAAGATAAATTAACTTTTATATGAAACCTTTTCATTTCTCGACCAATTAGATTTAATTATTTGTTCCAGAAGGAAGGGCGATGCACATCGAGATGCGTGATTGGTGGCATCTGATGACAAAACTGTCATCAGATGCCACCAATCACGCATCTCGATGTGCATCGCCCTTCCTTCTGGAACAAATAATTAAATTTAATTGGTCGAGAAATGAAAAAGTTTCATATAAAAGTTAATTTATCTTTAAATATGGGACATTTTCGGATCTCGAGTCAGTCAAGTCAGTACAGTGTATAGTGTGTGTTTTAGCCGTGTAGGGTAGCTCCCTAGAGCACTTTGCTCGAAGGGCTCTGTTTCTTTCTAAGACTCTGAAGCTGAGTTTTTTTTTTCTTCTTAGAAAGAATGTGTTTTATTTCAACCACCTAAATAAAACCACAATGGCATTGTCTCTTCAAGATAATGCCACAATAAGAGCGTACCGGCCAACTACGCAATATAACATCATATTGCGCAATAGTTGGACAAATTAATAAACATGGAAACATGCACCAAGTTGCAATCAGTTGTTCATACGTTTATTAATTACACCGGAGACGACATGGCGCCCAACCTTCAACGAACTCTACCACAACTCCGAGATGTTAGAGTTCTCATGCTCCGCGATCAAAAATCGCAAATAGTTCCAACACGATGCCTGCATCAAAACCACTCAAGAAAACAGCGGGGAGAAGCATCGGATGTTAGTACACCAAACTAACAGGCCGATATCCACCTTCTGCAGCCCTGAAACCGTCGATGTGCCATATCTCCGACGAGCCAGCCTACTTGATGCTAAGTACCTGATGCAATGGATGTCTCCGCAGTAGCCAGTCACTGCCTGCCCTACCATTATGTGGTCCAGAGCACCACGGAGGCCCAGGCAAACTCGCCTACGACACACCGGCGACATGCAGATGGGAAACGTACAGCTAGAGAGGACGAAGCCGCCGTAGAACGAGAGCACGTCGTCGAGGATGGACCTGCAGATGCTGTCCACAACACCGATCACCGCCTGTGAGTGTTTTTGTGCAGTGTAAGTACGCGCTACGCGAGTGTACGCGAGTGTAGTGTGTGTTAGAGGACTTGTAAGTAATTTGACAATATAGACATATTCATTTTGATATATTTCATGTTATATTTGATACATTTTATGCATTTTTTTTCTTTTCTACATGTGATTTGTAAAAAAAATTGTTTTCTTAAGTTTTTTTTAATAAAATCATCTTTTTTTATCAGCCTCAGAGTCTCCAAAGCAGGGGGGATGTCATCAGATGCCACCAATCACGCATCTCGATGTGCATCGCCCTTCCTTCTGGAACAAATAATTAAATTTAATTGGTCGAGAAATGAAAAAGTTTCATATAAAAGTTAATTTATCTTTAAATATGGGACATTTTCGGATCTCGAGTCAGTCAAGTCAGTACAGTGTATAGTGTGTGTTTTAGCCGTGTAGGGTAGCTCCCTAGAGCACTTTGCTCGAAGGGCTCTGTTTCTTTCTAAGACTCTGAAGCTGAGTTTTTTTTTCTTCTTAGAAAGAATGTGTTTTATTTCAACCACCTAAATAAAACCACAATGGCATTGTCTCTTCAAGATAATGCCACAATAAGAGCGTACCGGCCAACTACGCAATATAACATCATATTGCGCAATAGTTGGACAAATTAATAAACATGGAAACATGCACCAAGTTGCAATCAGTTGTTCATACGTTTATTAATTACACCGGAGACGACAAAACAGCTACCCCAACCCGATCCAGTCGGCGGTAAACTGAACGGTTTACGTTGGCTGAATTGTTCTCATGTAAGAAAAATCAGGATATCTCTGATTTAGTCTTTTTCAAGACTAAAAAAGACGATAAAACTGTTATTACTAACAAAATTGCAGATCTAATTTCAGCTTCCAGTCCAATAAGACGAGAATTCCCACTCCACAGGAAACTATTCAAGAATAGAAGCTTCAGGCCCACCTCAAGGAGAGGTGGACCCGCCCAGGATAAGGAACAGTTACAAGATACCGAAATAGGACAAGTCGAAAATTCAGTAGAAGAAACCACAGCAACAATGGCTTCCAATAACATTGAAATCATGGAGGAGGAACCCTTCCAAGCAGTTAAATGTCAAAGAAGAAACTCCCACGAAAACATCGAAAGTGCAAGACAACGACCATCAACTAGCGGAACGGTTACAACTAAAAACCGTTATCAAGTTCTATCTACAATCAACACGGAAGAAACCACTCCAACAGCCAACAACAGGAAAGAAAGAGTACCTCCCCTTGTCATAGCAGGACAAATAGGGAGTTATTCAACTTTCATCAAAGAAATCACGAAGTTATTGGGGCACAATAACTTTCAGATATCACCGTCCGGAAAAGCAGGTACAAGGGTGTACCTTAGGACCAACGAAGATTACGAAAAATTAAAACAGGATTTCATCTCAACCTCTACGGCCTTCCATACCTTCACAAAGAAGTCTGAGGTTACGAAGAAAATTGTCATGAAGGCGGCTCCAGGAATGGACCTCGACGAGGTCGAAGCTGATCTACGAGAGCAAGGCATAATCGGAAAAGTCACCGAACTTAAAACCAGGAAGCCAGGAGCACAAAGCAGCTCCTACTTACTGCAAGTCGACAAACAACAAGATTTAAAGGAGATTAAGAAAATCAATGGAGTGCAAAACATCAGAGTGAAATGGGACGCCTACTCCAAACCTTCCAGGGCAACGCAGTGTTACAACTGCCAGGAATTTGGACACTCAGCAAGAAATTGCTTCAAGCAGCCCAGATGCATGAAGTGTGCTAACGGACATCAGACAAGACACTGCCCTCTGCCGAAAGGACAGATAAATTAAGTGAAGTGTTGTAACTGCCAGGAGGCACACACTTCCAATTATCCCATGTGCAGCAAGCACATTGAATATCTCGACAGACAAGCAGCAAGAAGAGCGAGGAACCAGCCTCAGAAGACAGCTCCACCAGCGCCCCATCCATCAACATTCAGGAAGATCTCTAGTGGCATATCATATGCACAAGCAAGCAAAGGAGAACAACAGACACCAAGGAATGATGGAGTCAAAAGCACCTGGGCGGAAATTAACGAAATAGTTAATGTCCAAAAAATGATGGCAATTCTTCAGGATATGAAGAGAGAACTATTACAAGCAAAATCATTTGCTGAAAAAGCAATGGTTTTCATGAAGTATGAAGAGATCTACAATGAACCATAAACACCTGAAGATTCTCCAGTTCAACATAGCATCATTGAGGCTAAGGATCAGCGAACTTCGAGAGACAGTGGTAAGACATAACCCAGATGTCATATGCCTGTCTGAAACAAGATACATGACGGAATCCCAACTTCCAAGAATAACAAACTACGATGGATTCGGAAGAAGAGACGAACCAAACGACAGAGGAGTAGCCATCTATGTTAAGAACAACATAGAATGGAATCAAGTTTTGATAGACACACACCACTTCGAAAGTGTTGGAATCAAAGTAGGTATAGCTAATATTTTTTCAATTTACAGGAAACACTCGGAAGAACTAGCCATAGAAGAACTGGATGCCTTACTTAACTCTGCACCAACCGTAGTCGTAGCAGGAGATTTCAACGCCAAACACACAGCATGGGGATGTATGACGGACACAGCACCAGGAACAACTCTACTAAGATACTGCGAGGACAGAGATAGGATGTTATTCGCTCCAGACGAACCAACAAGGATCAATCCAATAAGAGAACACAACAACTCAACACTGGACCTGTTCATCACCAAGGATGTAATAATGGAAGACGTCAGAACATACTTCGAATGCAGTTCGGACCACAAACCAGTAATAGGAAGGATGACATCGAGAGTCGACTTGCCAAGGATAGAACCAGTAGAAAGATGGAGATGGAAAGATGCTAACTGGCCTAACTACAGAAGACAGCTAAACCAAATGGAAATGAAGAGAGAATTCCAATCAACAGAAGAAGTAGAAGAAAAGATCGAAGAAATCACAAGAAGAATCCAACGAGCAATGGAAGCCAACATCCCAAAATCCATGACGAACAACAGAGGACTGATCATCCCAACAGAACTACAGGACATCATCAAGGATAGAAACAAGGCCAGACGAGCATTCCAAAGAACCAGAAGACAGGAATTCAAGGACTACGGAGACATCCTATCCGAAGAAATAAGAGTAAGACTGAGAAGTCTTACTGAAAACCAGTGGCACAACAACATCAGAAGAGCTGAAGAAAACCATGGAAACGTTTGGAAAATGCTGAAGGCAAGAAGAAGAGGAAAACAAAAGATGCCACAAATCATGGACAACGAGGGAACGCACTACGACACCCAAGGAAAAGTTGATGCAATATCAAGGAAGATGGCAGCCACACACAGACAAAACCAGGATATGTCAGATGCAAGAACAAAGAGGAAAGTCGAGCAAGAATACAACAGGATCAGAAGAAGGAACGAGTTCCAAATAGACGAAGAAGACCACATCAGCCCAAGTGAAGTTGCAAAAATCATCAGGAAACTGAAAGGAAGCAGAGCACCAGGACAAGAAGGAATCCACAACATCACCCTCAAGGAACTTCCGAAGAAGATCATAGTACAACTGTACTATATCTTCAAATACTGCCTGGAAAAAGGACATTTTCCAAACAACTGGAAACACGCCAAGATTATACCTCTTCTGAAACCAAGGAAAGATGGAAGAAGACCGGAAAGCTACAGGCCCATATCACTCCTGGAAACGATGGGAAAGATCTTAGAAAAAATCATCTACAAGAGACTGGTGAAGCATACAGAAAGAAGAGGAGTCATCCAAGAAGACCAGTTTGGTTTCAGAAAAGGAAGAAACTGCGAACTCCAATTAGCAAGGATCATCAGCGACACGAAGATAAAATTCAACAGGAAACAGAAGACAGGATTAGCCATACTGGACATAGAGAAAGCCTACGACACGGTTTGGAAGAAGGCACTAATCTACAAGATGGACAAGGCTAGACTTCCACACTACCTCATCAACATCTGCGACATGTATCTATCTAATAGAACATTCCAAGTTTCAGCTGACCAAAAGATGTCGACGATTCAAGAAATCCA
Organism: Diabrotica undecimpunctata; assembly: GCF_040954645.1. Lineage (NCBI taxonomy): Eukaryota > Metazoa > Arthropoda > Insecta > Coleoptera > Chrysomelidae > Diabrotica > Diabrotica undecimpunctata. The sequence continues at coordinate 38,731,677 of NC_092806.1, read as the reverse complement.
GGAAGGAATGCCTCAGGGCAGCATTTTATCACCCATTTTATATAACATTTTTGTTTCAGACCTCCCTACAGATCCAAGGACTTCTACAGCCCTGTATGCAGACGACACAGCAGTGTATGCATCCGGAAAAGACGAAAGAAGAATCATAGATAACATGGAGAGCCACCTGGAAAGAATCACGGACTACACCGAAAAATGGAAAATCAAGATCAACGCTGAAAAAACGCAGTTCATCATTTTCGGCCAGGATAGACGACAACTACGGAACCAGATCACAGTAGGAGACAACAGAATTCAGGAAACAGAGACGGTCAAATACCTAGGAGTCCACCTCGACAGAAAACTCAACTTCCGGGTGCATACACAAAAAACTAAGGTAAAAGCTAATGCAGCTAAAAAACTAATACTTCCTTTCATTTTTAGGTCCAGTCCACTCTCGAAGGCGAAGAAAATTCAACTCTACCAAGCATATGTTAGGTCGGTGATTCTGTATGCTATACCAGTGTGGAGCTCCATTGCGGAATCACACTGGAAAAAGTTGGAAGCAACTGAGAACTCATGCTACCGAATCATCGACGGAACAGCATGGGAGGATAGAGTTACGAACGCGACAATCAAGAACAGGTTAGGTTACACGCCACTAAGGGAAGTGGCCGAGAACAGAACCAGGTGGTTCTTCAACCAGGCCACTCGAAGACTGCGAAAGACCAGGGATATCCTCGAGAAGAACAGGATCCAGAGGATACACAGATCCACCCATAGACTGATCGACCACCTGATCAGGGTCTAACCAGGCGTGCAGGGAAGTAGGTACGTTTGCCGATTTTAGTACCTACAGAAGCAGACGAGGACACCACCCAGGAAAACCCAGGAACCGAAAGGAGAAATCTTCAAGAGCTGGCGGTGCACGAGCGGGACGTCGAGGAAGAAAGAAGGCTAAAATATCTTAAGTTTTGACATGTAAATATCTTAGAATGGCAATAAACGTTTTTATTTTTATTTTTATTTTTATACATACGGATGCAGTTCAGTTCGAGTAGCTGAACAGTGCGGACGTGCTTTACTAGGAGCAACCGACCTGACGTCAACGGAGCTTTTCAGCTCCACGGTGGGTAAGACACCGTTAGTGGCGCAGGCACTTGACTTTTATTAAGGCGAAGAGTGGATGCGATTTTTCTTAGCTTGAACCGCAGAGAGGTTGATTTTATAGGCCTCTCTCGGAGGGCTATAAAAAAAATAGCAATTCACCGAAAAATCGGGATAACTGTACGGTGCCGTCAGGGATGACACTGTAAGGCTCTGTTGTTTGCATCAGAGTCGGACAGAAACGGCCCCTGCCCGACAGTTTGAGAACTGCAAGTGGAACCCTCCTGGAAACAGGAGTGAACAACCGTGCGAGGTCCTGGGAAGGCACCCAGCATCCATTCGACACGTGTCGGGTGGAGAGACAAAAAACAGTGCTCTTTTAGATAAACAGCTTTTTAATGTCGTTGGTTTCTGATGAAACCCCCGAGCTTCCAGCTCACTCAGAGTTTATAAACCCCCCAAACCCTAACCTCAACGAGTCAGAGTGTGTGTCGGAAGGCACTACTCCGGACTCGATTCCATCAGCCTCTCCTTCGCCGTCCATTATCATCGATGATATGGACGAGCAATACGACTCCCCCGTTGCTGACGATGAGTATAGTAATGATGCGACTGACCTTCAGTCAGTCAAATCCTACAAATTTGCAGATAAACGATCCACCGTGGATTACAACGCGAAACGCGAAATTTTTAGCCGTGAAAACGTCTATAATACTCGTCGCCACGAAACAGTGAAACGTCCTTGCTCCAGCCCAGGGCTAAGCCCCGAGCTCGAAAACAAAAAACAAAAGGAAGAAGACGCAACGCAACGCCTCATCCAAAAAATGGATGAGATGCAGGCCAGCCATAATAGGCAAATTAAGGAGCTGCTAGACCAGCTAAAAGAACTTCGTGAAGAAATCAAACAAAAGGACCGGGAGAACAGAGAGTTAGTGGCAAAAATATTGTCACTAACAGAAAAGCAAGGGGAAACGGTCCCCGCAAAGCGCGCACGCGAAGCCAGTGCTAAAAGAGTTGATGAAAATCAAATCAACAAAACGGCGAAAATACATAAGGAGGTCGAAAAACCGAAAGATGTATCAACCGAAAAACCATGCGAGAAAGATTGGCAAACCGTAGCAAAAAACAAAAAAACAAAGGCAACCACTGCTAAAAACAACGAAGCCACGCCCACAGAAAATGTGAGCGCTGCGCAGAAGCAAAGAGAACTTGTCGAAAAAAGACAAGAAAAAATATTAGATGATGAGATAAAAGCTCATCAAGCTAAACGACAACAAAAGGTACAGGCAAGAGAAGAACCAGTGGTGCCTACTGAAAAACAGACAAAAACACCAAAACCGCCGGCGATAATACTCAAAACAGTCGGAGAGAGTCAAAATATCCTGCGCAAAGCAGCGGAAAAATCCATCGCATCCGACAACAAGTTTGCGAAATCTGGACGGTCTGTAGTCATACAGACAAAATCAAGGGAAGGATACCTAGCGATGGTAAACATTCTAGAGAATCACAAACCGGCGGTGAACTTCATAGCGTATCCTATAGATACACCAAAAACAAAAAGATTGGTAATCCGCGGATTACACAAAAACATGAATTTAGAGTCGATTGTAAATGAAATCGACAATAAAGGTGTGCATGCAATCAAAATTGAGACCGTCACAGCAATGAGAGAGGGAGTAAGAGTAACACTCCCCCTATATAAAATAACTGTACCAGAAGAAGATGCAGAAAAAGCCAGGAAAATGAATAACCTCTGCTACTTAAGAATAAGTGTAGAGGACGAAATCAAACAGCAACGTAACATAGTACAATGCTACAACTGCCAAGATTTCTACCATGGTTCGAGTGCCTGCCACTGCGCTTCGCGTTGCGTGAAATGCGGAGACTACCACCGATCGTCGGACTGTCCCAAGGACAGAGAAACCCCTGCTAAATGCGCAAACTGCGACGGAGCGCATACAGCAAGCTACAGGGGGTGCACCAAAGCACCCAAAAAGAAGCCAAAAACAACGGCCCCACAGAAGTTCAGAGATGCACCAAGTGCACCTACCACCCGGCCTAACACAAGTTACGCCGCGGCGACAAAGGCAGCAGCACCATCAACAGCTGCCCCTGTAGCAAAAACAACAATTACAAACGACGACATCCTAGAGATCATGAATAATAAGTTCAAACAAATATCGGACCACTTCTCCGGCATGTTTGAAAATTTCACTAAGGCTTTCGAGGCGATGAGTAAATGCGGACCGAAATAATGCCAGTACGGTTGGACGAGCTAAAGATCGGATCGTGGAATTCGGGCGGGATTCGTTCGAAACTTAACATCCTTGACGAGTTTACCAACAGACTCGCTATAGATGTCATGGCTCTTCAAGAGACTAAACTTGTCGAAAGAATTAAAACTAAAATTCCGGGCTATGTCATCTATAGAGACGATCACAGAGCGCGCTCAGGTGGCACGGCCATTATGGTAAGAGGGCAAATAGACCACCATCTAGTGCCCACACCACTTGGCCTGGCCACAATGGAAGCTACGATAGTACGAATCATTATGCCTAACGAGACGCTGAAAATTGTTTCAGCGTATGTTAGGCCTAATGAGCCGATATTAAGAGAAGACCTTGATTTAATACTAGATTCCGACGAACCGACTGTAATTATCGGCGATCTGAACGCTAGGTCGCCCAACTGGTACGACCGTGGAACAAATGCGAACGGTAGACGACTCTGTGCCTATCTAGAAAACAAAAATAACACCGTAGTAGCGGGTCCTACAGACCCAACATGTTTTCACGGAGAACTTCCCTCACACATCGACATAGCAATTCTGCACAACATAGGGCAACAATATGAAATACAAACGGTAAATGAAGGCGACTCTACACACAACGTAATCGTCATGACCCTAGGCGCAGTGGAACTAAATCCACTGCAGCCCCACCAAACAAAGAAGACAAACTGGCCAAATTTTAGAAGAGTAATAAGTGAAAATATCGGAGCAATTCCGACTATCAATAACATAGAAGAACTCGAAGAAAGCATCATAAAACTAGAGCAAACAATGTTAAATGCCATTGAGGCCAGTACAAAAACTGAAAACAAAACCACGCCAAAAGGCAGATTCGAGGATATTTCAAATGAGCTAAAAAATCTCATTAAAGAAAAAAACAGGAAAAGAAGACGAGCACAAAGAACTAGAAATCAAGAAGATAAAAGAATTGCTAACGAATTAGACAGGGAAGTCAAAAGAAAGTTAAACGAACACAGAAGCGAACAATGGGACAAATATATCCAAGAATTAAATCCAAACCAATCCGCATTCTGGAAAGTATCAAAAATACTAAGAAAGGATAAAAAACCCATTGCACCATTACACGGAACAAATGGCAGAGTATTTACTGATCAGGAAAAATCAGAAGTAATGAAAGAAACACTCGAAACCAATAACACACAAAACTTTCACCCGGCAGAAGACCTAGACTTCACGGAGGAAGTAGAAAGAAGCGCTAGACGCTTAAGAAGAAGAAAAGGCATAATAGGCCTAGAACATACAAGTCCGGAAGAGATCAAAGATCTAATCAAAATACTAAATCCTAAAAAAGCAGCAGGTCCTGATAAAATCACAAACAGGGCTATAAAAAATGTACCAAACAAGATCATAGTGTACATTGCTAATATAATTAACGGAATATTGCGACTAAGATACTTTCCAGACAGATGGAAAGAGGCGGAAGTAATAATGATTGGAAAACCGGGAAAAGACGGGAGCTTTCCACAAAATTACCGACCTATAAGCTTACTATCATGTTTAAGCAAAATAGCCGAAAGAATAATCTTAAAAAGACTTCAAACAGAGTCTGAAGCAATCGGTATGATTCCAGAAGCACAGTTCGGTTTTAGATCTAGACACTCCTGTGAACTACAAGTGCTCAGATTAACGGAATACATCACCAAAGGGTACAACGAGAAAATGTACACAGCTGCAGCTTTCCTCGATGTTAGTAAAGCTTTTGATAGAGTATGGCACGAAGGCCTACTATACAAAATGAATCACAGCGGGTACAGTGAGGCGATGACATGTCTTCTTGCGTCATACCTAGCAAACCGGAGATTCCGAGTTCGAATAGGGTCTACCCTGTCCGAGGTCGGAACTCTGGAGGCTGGTGTGCCTCAGGGGGCTGTGTTGTCACCTTACCTATATACCATATATACAGCAGATACACCCAGCGATTACAAAACAATGCTCAGCTTGTATGCGGACGACACAGCGATAGCAACCAGCAACAGGAACATAACCTTTGCAACAAGAAACCTGCAACGATCCCTAAATCGGCTATATGCATGGTGCATAAAGTGGAAAATCGCACTTAACCCGGATAAAACACAGGCCGTCATGTTCAGAAAACGTAGACAAATACCCAACTTGCAACTAAGTTTAGCAAACGAAGACATAGAATGGAGCAATCAAGCTAAATACCTAGGAGTGACCCTTGATCACAAGCTCACATTCACGGAACATGTAAATCAAGCAGTACATAAAGCTAAATTAACAAAGATACAACTTGCCTCACTAATAGGCAAGAAAAGCAAACTAAACTTCTGGACGAAGATAAGGGTAGCAAATAGTGTAATACTTCCAACGCTAACTTACGCATCAGCAGCATGGGGACACACATGTAAAACAAACAGAAAGAAACTGCAAGTAGCACAAAATCAGCTAATCAGAGATGCACTAAATGTACCTAAATATGTACCTCTACGGTACCTATATAGAGATACAAAACAGAAAAGAATTCTACACACTATGAACGAAAGAGCACATGAAATCTTCCATGAGATAAGAAACCACCCCAACAGAAAGCTGCGTGAGCTAACAGATTATGATGAAAACGTTAGGACGACACATAGGCGGCCTAAACAACAGATAGCAGGATATGTCCCAATAGCATAAACACAGTAAAGATAAAGATAGGCACAGACTAGTCTAAGGCAACGCGGATTAGAGGTAGGAAAAAAAAAAAAAAAAAAAGGTAACTACTGGGGTCTGGCATTTTAAAGTTCCAGGCACCAGGAATTACCACCAAAAAAAATATTTAGTTTTAAGTTTTAGTTTTAGTTTAATAAAATCCGTTAAAAGACCCTCTAATTCCCGCGAACGAATTATAGTGTCAATGAATTAAATATTCATAACCCGGGCGCGATTATTGAGTGATACTGATCCCTATCACAGCACACACTATACAAGCGAGTAAATGGTATAAAGAGAGCCTTCTGCCCTCTTTGTACAGCCAACTTGTTGGCTTAGGCCCTTATGGCAGGTCCATTTTGAGAGACCAGCGCGCGACCTCTGAGCATCGAGACCATGTGCGACAAGCATGGGCTCGGTGGCCAGACCGGTCGGATACTCAGCCGGCGAGGAGAACAAATTAACTTTTGCCAAATCGGCGGCTGAGTGTCCGAACACACACATTTCCCTGTACAGAGGGGCACCAACTTAGGTTGGTGCCTCTCCGTGCAGGGGCACACACTTTAGGGACATCAGGTCCAAAGTAATGCTCATGCCAAATTAAATTCAGTAAAGTCAATAGGGAGAAAAGCTTATAGCTACCCCTTAATTTCAGGTGGCCTAACCACAACAAAGTCGATACGGAGGGTTTTTCATTACCCAAATAGCCCGACGTAAAGTTCATAAGCCTTCGCTGCGTATGTCAGACGTAGTGAAGGGGTGGAGGAAAAACCTGGGGGTCAGATAGGTACCGATCCAGAATGATTAGCTCTTCTGGAGCGAGACCGGTTTGATCTTCGGACATGTGGATCCCACTGACTAGCAGTGGTATACACATGTCACTAGGGGTTGGGTTGAACGCCTCGCGTGTGTATGTGTGCATACGGATGCAGAAAGCAAAGGAGAACTACTGCATTAAAGGCCTGTTAGCACTGCCAGTTTAAACTTTTATGGCTATAAATAATTTGTGTCAAAACATTAACGATCTTGGATCTTGAAACCCAAGATCCGGCAGGAGAGGACAATCTCGAGACTGCAGGGCTTCTCAGGTCGTTAATATGCGAAATCCTTGCAAAATAGCCACATGGAACGTCAGAAGCATATTTGAGGTAGGTAAAATACATAATACTATAAAAGAAATGAAAAGAATGCAAATCAGTATTCTCGGAAGTGTTAGCGCAGGGAGAAGAGAGTGATGACGTGGTTTCCGAGTGAGTTCTCGGAAAGAACCGCGTTTAGAATTTAATGTTCGACGTTTCGGCACCCATTTTGGAGACATTTTTAAGAGAGATACGGTTCCGTTTGAGTTCGGGGTCTCATTCTGCCTACTCCTCTTACTCGTGACGTACCAGTATTGTGTTCTGTATAAATACAAGAACCGTCAAACGGCAGCGAGGTCTCTATCTGCCTACTCCTTAGTGTCGAGTGAATGATTTAAAATTAATAGCTTCCACCGGAAACTACCTAAATTAGATGCTAAAAACTGTAGAAACCTTCTCAAATGATTAGTAGGCAGATTCAGACCAGGCAAGTGCCGTATTTTAAATATAGTCAGAGAAAAGATTTAGCTTTCGTTTAGTTTTTGTGCTTTCGTTAAGAAAGCACAAAAACATCATCTTCGTACTCTAGTTGAAAGAACGACATTATTTAGAAGAAAGAGGACTTATAAATATAAGTGAGAAATTATAAAAACAGATTGCTTATGTACGAACTTTTTTTCAGATGCTGACTGATATTTGATGTTAAGTCCAAGAAACCATCTAACACCTTACCAGGGACTGCCAGGTATTTGCTGCAACTGAATATAAGAAACCATATTATTCACATATTATCAATACATTCCTGAAAAAAAAAGCTTGAAAATAAAAACTACAAACTATATTGGGATCGCACGGTACCGTCACAGTCCCATCAATGTACCGGCACTATCATAGAACAAAAAATAGCACAGATCTCATACTGGTTAATAAACTAACGAGGAAAATAACAATAATTTATGTAGCGAGACCCAACAACACATGTAGCGACACCTGCAAAAATGTCGGGAATATAACAAGAGTGCATATGCATGCTTCATAGACTTTAGGAAGGCCTTTGACCGAGTGCAGCATATGAAGTTAATAGATGAATTAAAAAACATCAATTTAGACAAAAAAGACATTAAGTTTATTAAGGCTATATACTGGAACCAGAAAGCAGTAGTAAAGGTGAACGATATAGAAACAAATAATATACCGATTGCGAGAGGGGTTAGGCAAGGATGAGTCTTGTCTCCGACTCTTTTCAACGTGTACTCACAGGTCATATTCAGAAAAGCCTTATGGGAAAGAAAGGAGGGAATAAGAATTGGTGGAAAAATCATAAACACCATGAGATTTGCAGATGACACGGTAATTATGGCTGAGAGTATAGAACAACTACAAACTTTACTAGATGCAATAAATAGTGAATGCATTCAAATGGGACTTGAAATCAACACAGATAAGACCAAATTTATGATAGTAAGGAGTCCAATAAATAATGAACAACTTACTCTTGATGGACAGCAAAATAGAGAGAGTGACAAAATATAAATATCTCGGAGCTTACATCAACACAGAATTAGATCCAGACCAAGAGATCCGGGTACGAATAGAAATGGCAAGGGCAGCGTTCTTAAAATTCAAGCAATTGTTCTGTGACAAAAATCTGAATACTGCGCTGAGAGTGAGGTTTGTTGAATGTTACGTCTGGTCGCAACTATTGTACGGGGTAGAAACATGGACACTAAAAGCGCAAATAGTTAAGAAGATTGAAGCCTTTAAACTTTGGATATACCGCAGAATGTTGAGAATTCCATGGACTGGCAGGGTCACCAATGAGGAAGTGCTGAGAAGGATGGGTCGAGACAAAAAATTGCTAAGAACAATAAAAGTACGCTAGACTGCATACCTTGGACACATACTGAGAAATAATAAATATAGTCTTCTGCAGGTCATCATGCAGGGTATAGTCGATGGCAAAAAGGGAATAGGTAGAAAGAGGAAGTCGTGGCTGCGAAATATTCGAGACTGGACAAACATGACAGTAGACGAATTATTCCACGTTGCAAAAGACAGAGAAGCTTTTAAAAATGTGGTCGCCAAACCTCCGTTAATGGGGACGGCATAGGACGAAAGAAGATACCCAACAACAATAATTTGCATGCTAATTACAGAGGTCTGGAATAAATGAAAGCTAAGTCTAAATAAATATCTCTATAAGTCCATTCAAAAAGCTGTACTACTCTCAACATTCAGATGAATATGAAAATTTTTGGGAGAAACTTTAGCATATCAAGTCACCTAGAGCTCTATAACATAAAAATAGCCCGACCAGAGCTCAATTCTTTTGATATATTAGGTATCTATGATGAGTTAATTTTCTCATTAGAGGGATTGTGAGCTATATGGTTTAAATCTGGAATGGTAAGAATTTTGTGTTACATTTAGTTGACTCCCAATATTTGACAACACCAAACTTTGATTTTATATGTACGTTGGTATTGTAACAATAATATTTTCTTTTTATTGATTTATTTCTGTAATATTGGTAAACAGATCATAGTACATTCTTTAGAGGAATTTGTTGGTATTTTGCACTGTAAATCATTAGTATTTTTTTCTCATGACAATGTCAAAATAAACATTTTTTCAGTTGAAATGGTTAATTTAGTTAATTTCCAATAAAGAAAAAATAATGTGGTTAAAATGTCACAAAAAATAGCTTTCGAACATAGCTATTGTTAAAAGTTACAAGCTACAAGCTATTATAAACTCTACTCTAGTTTCAAATTTATGTTTCCCCTACAAAACTTCACAAATATCTTAGAAGAACAATTAATAAAGCATATCTCCCGTTTGCTCGTTCATTTAAGTAGTATGACAAGAAATAAAGACGAGCTCTGCAAGCTCCTATTTTATTTTTTTAGGTGTGACTAGAGACTGTTAGCATATTTTCAGACCTTCATGAAAACCCAGACTAATCAAAACTAACAAATGGAATGTGCCATCTAAACAAAAAAAGACTATTTTGTGCACGAGCACGCTTTCCATTTTACATTTGCTCTCTGCTCCTGGCTCTGTAAACATTTAGTAGGAAAACATCACGTTTTGTTTAGGCGGCTCTTATTAACACTCTGCTCCGCCAGCGATATGGATTTTGTTTTATTTAACAATATACACTCAGAACTTATATTACCAAAGTTTTAATTATTTTAAAGTAAATGTGTACCAAAGGAATGACAAGTTATTGGACAAATTTAGTATTGTCGCATTGTTCATACAGATATATTTACTTTTTCGGGCCATTTTTGAATGCTTTGTTTGATTTCCTTTACAACAATATAAGAATTATTCTGCTAACAAAACAATCAAATATAATTTTTTCCATCATATTTTAAATGCATCATAACAATGTTGTATAGCCAATTATATTCACAAGGAACTAAAAAAGATTCAAACAAATTACATCTTATTAACCGTTAACTGGTAAAGTGAAGAGATTATTGCATACCTGGTAACACGAGTTCTCTAATTAAATTTCTCTTTCAGTGAGCAGAAAGAATATAAATTATTAAACTAGACTTTCAAAAAAGCAATTTTGTAGGGGTAGCTGCTGCATAAGATCTGGGATCAGAAGTTTGACATTTTATATATTGGATTGATCATCGGAAGTGAACTCTGCCTGTATTGGTATGGGGTGAAGTGAGTAGCTCTATAACCAATGCAGCCGGTACCAAGTCCGGAAAAAAACCAGGGTTCAGCTGACCCGATTGATAGCACCCTGTTAGAATCCCTGCCTGGGTACAGATGAAAACCGGTCAACGGTCTCAAGAGCACAAGATGGCTGGAAAAGTCACAATGGTCGAGAGGGCGAAAGGTTCAATAGCGTCTGATCCAGAATGGGCGGCTAAAGAAAAGGTACTTCAAACAAGGGTTGTGGCGTTAGAAATTAGCAACCCAACACACAGAAAAACGTAAGGGTAAGAAGAACGAAAATCGCAAGATGAAAAAGCCAAATACGGAAACACATCGGGGTGGAAATCCACACATCTGATAGAGGGAGCCCTATCGATTACGGGGGGTGATGCAATGTTGCGAAGAGTTCGGAAGACCCAGTCTTATTAAAACTCAACCAAAAATCAAAACTAAGAAAAGATAACATTTATATCCAACGTGGAATATCAAGGAGATTAGAGAAAGCAACATCGACATACTAGTAACAATACAAACCAAACAGATGGGAAATGAAACAGAGACAATAGAAGACCATATCCACTGCTGGAGCAGAGTTAATAAGGAATGTAGAGCAAAGGCAGGAGTAGCAATACTAATTAAAAATAAGTCGAAGAACAGGGTTAGAACATGGGAGCCAATCAACGAGAGGATAATTAAAATGCATATATATATATATATAAATATATACGGTATATATATATATATAAATATATACGGTATATATATATATATATATATATATATATATATATATATATATATATATATATATATATATATATATATATATATATATATACGGTAAAGAGACAGTGATACTCGGAGAATATGCACCAATAGACGATTTCCCGGGAGTGAAAAAAGAAAATTTCACGGAACACTTCAACACCAAATAGAGATAATTAATTTAGATTAAGATTAAGATAATCAAGATCGTATCCATTTAGGATAGGAGAAATAGGAAGAATGGATAGGAGAAGTAATGACGAAATAAAGCAAAGAACATCAATAGAAACAGACATACTAACATATATAGAACAAAAAAGACTAAAGTGGTATGGACATGTAAGAAGAACTAGCGACAGCAGATGGATAAAGAAAATAACCGAATGGAGCCCCATAGGAAGGAAGAAAAGAGGACGACCCCGAAAATCCTGGAGGAACGAAGTAGACGACGCCATGAGTAAGAGAGGACTGAACGATGGAGAATGGAACAACAGAGAGAGATGGAAACGGTTGAGCGAGGGAAGGCAGTGAATACTGTAGAATCCCTAAATATATATATAATCAAGATCGTGGAGATAATTATAACAGGTGACCTTAACGGCAGAAGCGGAAGGAAATAAAACGATAAAGTAGTAGGGAGATTTGGAGAGAATGAACAAAACGATAACAGAGAACGTCTGATTAAATTATGCGAACTAAACAACCTAAAAGCCACCAACGGATTCTTCAGACATAAAAATATTCATAAATATACATGGACGCAAGAAATACAAAAGCTGAAATCGATAATAGACTACGTAATAGTCAAACAAGATAACACAATAAAGATAAAAAATGTGATAGTCAGAAGAGAAGCAGAATGTGGAATTGACCATAAACTACTAACATCAAAAATGAGCATTAATTGGAAATATAACAAAACCTCTTCAGAAGAACCGTTTAACACTATAAGAGAAAAACAATACAATATAGAACTACTCCAAAAACAATCAATAAGAGAACTATACAAACAACGTCTAGACCAAAAATAAATAGAATTCAGATACGGCAACATCGAAGAGATATACGAGCATATAAAGGAGAGTATGAAACAAGCAGCATTCGAAGCCCTTGGAGAGAAAGAACATATAACAAATAAACACCACTATTATGAAATAAACCAACCAACAAAAGAATAATTGAAGAAAAAAAGCAACTATACAGAAAATGGCTGACTACAAACAACGATGAAGTTTATAAAAATATAGAGAAAAATATAGAGAAGTAAAATCAAATAACACAACAAAAGAATGAAGAAGGCAAAACGGACGATGCTAAAAGATGTAATAGAGATATGGGGGATCTAAAAGATGCATTCCTTATCTAAGGGAAAGTCTTTAACGACATGGTTTCTTATACTCATAAAGAGTATACCGAAATAAAAGAAAGAACAGTTAAGATTTGACTTTACGTATAGTGCCTCTGTATATTCGCTTATATGTATTTCATCCTAGCAGGAATCATCAAAGCGACTGGTACAGAAGCCATAAACGTAAAAACAAATATTTGCTGTCAAAACAAGCAACAATAAAATGGCTTCGATATGGACACTATAGCGGCATCTGATAATAAATTTCCAAAGTAGATTCCAAAGATTTCTATTGACGAAACCAACATTCAGATTATACGTATAAGCGAATATACAGAGGTAACAGTCGCTCTGATGATTTCTGCTAGGATGAAATACTTCTTCTTCCTTCTTGTATTTAGGTTGTAAAGCCTGTTAATTCTTCAATATTGGCCTGCTAAATTGTTTAAATTATCGCTCCATATTTTTATTGGTCTGCCAATACTTCTTTGTCCATTTGGTGACTTACCTCGTGCTATTCTTACTATCCTATCCTCTGCCATTCTACTAATGTGTTTGTTCCACTCCAGTTTCCGTTTTGTCACCCATCCATTTTTGTCTTCTATATTGCATGTTCTTCTTATGTTTTCGCTTCTCCCCCTATCAAACAGACTTTTCCCTGATATTCGTTGGAGTATGTTCATCTCTGTTGTTTCTAGTATTCGTCTCGTTTTAGACGTGTCAGGTCTTGTCTCCGCCGTGTATTTTAATATAGGTCTAATTGCTGCTTTATAGATTCTTGTTTTTGTGTCGTGTCTTAGGTGCTTGTTCTTCCAGATTGTGTCGTTAAGAGATCCCGCCGCTTTACTTGCTTCTAAGCTTTGTTGTTGTACTTCTTTTTTAACATCTCCGTAACTAGTTATATCTATTTCCAGATATCTAAACCTAGCTTCCTGCTTTATTATTTTCGCATCAATTTCAATTTTACATCGTAGTGGGTATTTAGATGTATTTAGATGTTGCCATACATTAGGTTTTTTCTGCTAATATTATCACATTGTATTTCTTAGCTGTTGTATTGAAGATATGTGTTAACCATTGGAGCTCATCGTCTGTCTCGGCGATTAATGCGGCGTCGTCTGCATAACATAAGATTTGGATTTGTTTGTTCCCCATTATGTAACCATGACCTTTATGTACTGCTTGTATTATTTCGCCCATTATTATATTAAAAAGAAGTGGTCTTAACGAGTCACCCTGTCTGCGAGTCACCCTCACGAGTCCGCATTGTACTGGTATACACTGTGCTAGTTTTCATTTATATTTGCCTGTATTCGAGTATGTAAGTCGATGTTTTTGATGGTTTGTATAATATTGATTGGTATGTTTCCTTTATATAGTGGATGTAGGATGTGTTTGACTTGGATGCGATCGAAAGCCTTTGTCAGGTCTATTAAACATAGATATGCTAGTTTATTGTACTCGATGCCCTTTTATGTGATTTGTCTTAGTACAAATACGGCGTCTACGCAAGATCTTCTGGATCTGAATCCTTGTTGTTCATCTAATAAAGTTGTTGGTTTATTGATTTTGTTGGTCAGAACTTTTGTGGCAAGCTTAAGTGCGGTGTTCAAAAGATTTATACTTCCATAATTGTTGGGGTCTTCTTTATCTCCTTTCATGAATATTGGTATTGGAAGCGTCTGGTATCTTGCAGTGCAATATTAGTTTTGTTCAGTTTTGTCATCTGTAGGGTTATACTTTCTCTTCCGTGTTTTAGAAGCTCGTTGGTTCTTTTGTCTGGTCCTTTCGTCTCTTAGTTCAGGTACGTTATTGTGTTGATTATTATTTTCCTTTACTTTAAACAGTTCCGTCAGGTATCTGTCCCATTCGTTTGCTAGTATGTTATTGTATTTCTTCAATTTTGCCATTTCTTCCCGTTAGTTTCTTATGAATCTCCATATTTGTTTTTGTATAAATTTGTTCTGTTCTTCTTACCAACTGCTTTGTTTTATTTCGTATTCTTCTATAGGTGTCTCGGGATTCTGGAGTATTTGATGTTTTTTGCTTTGTTTGGGCCTCTCGTTTCTCTTTACATTTCTCTTTTATTTCTTTTCTGAACCATGGTGTATTGTTGTTGTTTCTTTTGTTTATTATAACTTGGAGCTTCTGTTATTGCTTCTTCAATGTTGTTTTTAATTTTTTTCCAGCTCGCGTTTATATCTTCGATATCTTTTGTACTAGCCTCCTTTGGTACATTTTTCTTGTAGAGTCGTTCCACAGTGTGTCTACATTAAATTTTTCCTCGGTGATTTTCTGTACAAAATCTTTTGATGTTATTTTCATTCTTATTTTTGCTAGTACAATTTTGTGTTCACTCACTGCGTCTGCTGAGTTTAAAGTTCGAATATCTAGAATCTGCTTTGGGTGGATTTTTCTATTAGTGACTAAAAAATCAATCATGGATTTGTGCCATATGAGCTTATAGATGAAATACGTATAAGCTAATATACAGAGGCATTATACGTGAAGTCAAACCTTAGCTGTCCTTTTTCTTATTTCGGTATACCCTTTATGAGTACAGGAAACTAATTCGCCAAAGATTGTGCTTAGATGAGGAGATATGTTGTGAGATGCACATTTATAGAAGGCACAGATTAAAGCAAAAATCTGAATTTTGGTTTCGTCAATAAAAATCTTCGGAATCTACTTTCGAAATTTATTATCAGATGTCGCTATAATAAAATTTTTATGTAAATATAAACTATAAATAAATTTTTATTTAAAAAATTTCTTTATAGAAGGTATATTATCATAAAAACCCTATCGGCTATATTTATATTAATATACCTTTTTTAATAGAATTTTTCTAAATAAAAAGTTTGATTTATTGATAATTATGATTTCATGGTATACAGCCTACTACAGGCTGTATCCTGGCAACTTTTAGTTTCCTTGTGGATTTGAAAAATACACGTATTTTGGAGCCCTCACATATCTAAAGTACGCAGAATAGTTTTGTAGATGAATATCTCGACACCAACAAATATTATTGAGTGTTTCGTTTTGTTATTAGCATGGGGGATAGTTTCTTCTGAATTCAATAATATTTAAAGGCACAAAACGCTTAAATACGTGTTTTTCCAATTTTTATCACTAAGGGGTAGTTTTAACCTCTTAAAATCAAAAAGATCACTTCACCCATATATAACTTTAGCAAAAAGGGACTAAGACAAGCTTAAAATCCAAATTTTCAGCTAAATCCATACAGTCATTCAGACAGAATTGGGAGGTAAGGTCCTATTTTGTGCTCGAGTTACTGGACTATTAATAGTACCGTTTTCAAAAGGTAGAATGATTATTTTTCAAACAATTGCCATTTCATTGTCGTTAGCTATTACCTAAAGATTTTTAATATTCTATCATCGTAAATATTCATACATTACAAATAATTGCCCCTATAAGAGGTATACAGCGAGAAAAAGTACGTGTTAACGAACAGCTGTCAGAAGAAATTGAAATTGGGCGTGGAGTGAGACAGGGATGCGTATTGTCGCATCTTTTCGTATTTTTTTAAATGCCTACTTGAGATCCTGAAAAAAACTCTTGAGGGTGAAACAGCTGGAATAAAGGTAAATGGAGTTCCCATTAACAACATTAGATATGCGGACGACACTGTGATCTTAGCCAAAAATATTGAAGATCTTCAAAAACTGGTGGCCAGAATAGCGGACTATGGAAAAGAATACGGTCTAACAATGAACGTCAAGAAGACGAAATTTATGAGAATATCGAAAACTCAAAGAAATAACGAGAATCTTCTAATAAACGGAACCAACGTCGAACAAGTGGACAAATATGTATATCTGGGAACAATGATTAACTCCACAAATGATTACATTCAGGAGATCAAAATCAGAATAGAAAAGGCTAAATGAGAATAGTGCTATGCACAAGGGATTTAAAATCGAAACTAAAAGTTAGGTTAGCGAGGTGCTATGTTTTTTCGACTTTGTTTTATGGATTGGAATCTTGGACCTTGAATGCGACATCAATGAAACAACTGGAATCATTCGAGCAGTAAGTGTATAGAAGAATTCTGAAAATATCGTGGACAGAACATGTCACAAACAAAGAGGTTCTCAGAAGGATAAATAAAGAAATAGAAATTTTAAATACAATTAAAACAAAAAAAAAATGGAATATTATGGACATATTCTACGTGGAGAGAAATTCACCTGTCTCCAACTGAACATGCAGGGAAAGATCCAAGGCAAGATCAGCATAGGGAGACGTAGAATGTAATGGCTGCGCAACCTAAGAGAGTGGTACGGATGTAGATCAAATGAACTTTTCAGAACAGCCGTCTCAAAAGTCCGAATAGCTATGATGATTGTCGACCTCCGCCGCGGAGATGACACTTGAAGAAGAAGATAAGAGGTCAGCATACAAGAGTATTGATAATGATGATGATAAGAATAATGAAAGTGAAGATGTGTTACTAGAAACTTTATTTTAATTTTATTTAAAAGTGGTTAAAGTTTTACCCTCGTAATATATAAAAATTTATATACTAACTACATTTAAAAATCCGTCTTCTACATACAATTTTTCCATCATAAAATTTATTGATTTCATATTTATTTACTATATACTTCACATTTCCATAACACCCCAAGTTTTACATTTTAAGTCTCTGGATTAAACTTTTCCGAATACATCTTCTTTGAAGTATAGTCTCGCATTTCTTAAAGAGCCAAGAGCTCCTCCATCACCTCATCGTCGTCGTTCAC
Source organism: Diabrotica undecimpunctata (assembly GCF_040954645.1). Classification (NCBI taxonomy): domain Eukaryota; kingdom Metazoa; phylum Arthropoda; class Insecta; order Coleoptera; family Chrysomelidae; genus Diabrotica; species Diabrotica undecimpunctata. Next base: position 38,713,983 of record NC_092806.1, on the reverse strand, counting down.
TTTATCTCTGATGGTAATTTTGATGTGTAGAGATGTGCGTAGATTATACGAGAGCTAATTTTGCCACCTTGATGAATATTTACTAGTCTCGCCGGCGCTTGTCAGTCGAGCTTTTGACTTTAGACGTTAGCAGTTCTGGAATAAATGGCTTCTGGCATGAAATTATCGCGGAGAAGGATCTCAAAGTGAAAAGAAATTTGTATTATAAAAGTTGAAAGGAGCCGCTTCCCATTTGCTGTTGTTTTATACATTGATACGCAAATATAAAAGATCAAGTAATAATTAACTTTCACAACCATAAAGGTTCACAGTTTTACAAATTAATATTAAATTTTAAGGAGTTATATTAACCTTTGACTGTATTCCGTTTAATACTTAGATATTGTAAATTTAAAATGATGAAATGGTTACGGATGTGAGTTCATCTAAATGATGTGAAAAGAAAAGTAACTACTCACAAGACTTGAAGTTTATTAAGTATTTCTTGAAGGTATGTTTCTACTACCAGACTCGACGTTTTTAATTTATACTCCATCATCAGGCCTATTAAACTAATAAAAGTATCACCGTATAATGGACCTATCAATGTTGTATTTAATTTGGCTACCATACTTTTTTCTTCGGTCAATTATCTATTTTTTAAAATATTTAAAAAAGGACGAACACTAATAGATTAAAAAAAAATAGTAAAATACTTCACATAATTAAAACAGAATTTTTATTTTGATGTGTTTCGAAGATAAAATATTTACCAAAAAAGTCGAACAAACAAGTTAGGGACTATTTTTAAAAAAATCATATCTTCATTGTTTATATAAACATTAAGAAGTAAAATTTGCACAAATTTTGAACAAAAATCTAAACTTTATATTGAAACTTATAGCTATAAAATTTATCCAGTTTTTCGAAACTTACAGCCATTCAAAACGAAGGAACTTTCGAAAGATCGACATAGAAAAGTGGAGGGGATAACTGTTTCAGTTCGGTTTTTTTTTCGAAATCGGAACTTCAAATTGAAACACGTAGGAAAAATTGACATTATCTTGGCTTCCATTGTAGCTAAGAGCCTGTTTTTCTAAATCTGGGGTAGCTTGCCAAAATATGAATAACTACATAGTTTTCACTGACTGGAAAATATGGGAAACCTTGGAAAATCTTAAAATAATGTTAATTTATATATCCTTATAAAGCTTAATAAACCCTATCGTAGGTAGCTTTATGTTATATTATGTCCCACAGTCCTAAAGAAACAAACATTACATGGTGGCAGCGGAAAAGTGATGATAGGTTACGTTGTGTTAAAAGCCGTTGATTGTAAAAAAACCTATAAAAAATATACGTAAGTAAAGGAGCTATACTGTGCTCGAATCAAGATGACAGATATTAGTAAAGGCTTAGAACCGTTTAGTTTCCAAGGAAATAATATTTCACACGAGCGGAAATTTTGGATACAAAAGTTCCAGTTATTTTTAATAGCCTCCGGCAAAAGTGAAAAACCATTCCACATAAAAATCGCTATTCGCCTAAATCAGATGGGAGATGAAGGCCTAAAGATATTCAATACCTTCCAGTATGAAAATGATGGAGATGATCAGAAATACAACGTTATTTTTAATTAGTATATTTAATTAGCATCAACATGTGAGTTTAAAGAAAAGGAAATGGAACCCTGGTGTGGTTATGGCAAAGAAAGGATCAAGGGATTATGTGGTTAAAGTAAATGATACCGTTTATAGACGTAACAGACACTATCTTAGACCTGTACCGTCAGAACCACAGCTACATGCTTATGCAAATTGTAAGCAAGCAGATGTGAAAGCTAGTCATGAAAATGATATTGTGACTACTGGAAGGACAAGTATGGGAAATACGAGAACAGTTCTTTGTCCAGATGTACCCGATGATACAAGACAGTATAAAACAAAGAAGACTATCAAAGATATTGATGTACCTTCTACATCATACAGTACTTCACCTGGTTTGAAAACCTCCAGAAGTGGTAGAGTCATTCGCCCTCCTGATAGATTGACTTATTGATATATTTGAGAATTATTGTTAGTTATGTACTTATGATATATTATGTGATTTATTTTTAGTTTATTTTGTTTTTATTAAAGGGAACGTGTTATGTATGGTTCTCATGTACGCATATACTTGGCAACGTTGCACTTGGTAAACGGAACCACAAGTGACAGCTGTGACATGACAACCAGACATTAACAACACACTTAGGTTAGGGACTCCATGTAAACATGAATAATAATGTTAATTTATATATCCTTATAAAGCTTAATAAAACCTATAGTAAGTAGCTTTATGTTATATTATGTCCCACAGTCCTAAAGAGACAAACATTACACTGAGTAGGGACGCTGAGGATCCCAATGTGATGCCACGTAACTTTTGGAATATATTATTTTGCGAAAGTATTCTTCCGTAACGGCAAGGCTACCCGTTACTATTGTTTCTGTAATATGCATGTTATTATGTCTTGCTTTAATGACAAGTCCTCAGCGTAGCCAAATTTCTGCGAAGTTGTCCCAGGTAGGTCCACGATGTATAAATTAAACAGTAAAGAAAAAACAGATCCCTGTGGCAGTCAATTGCTAAGCTTTATTTGGATACTTAAGTTATCATTGTGACTTAAAAAGTCTGTCGGTGAGCATGGTATCAATGAGTTAAGTTACCATTTAACACGGGATGGTACGAATTAGTTTGCAGATTAGTCCTTGTTTCCAGATAGTATCGTATGCAGTTGATAGGTCAATGAAAGCAATGGATGTTTTTTGCTGTTTTTGAAAACCTGCTTTAGTATGTGTTGTTAGGGATAAGATCTGATCTGTGCAGCTGCGGTTAGGTCTGAACCCTGCTTGCTCAATAGATATTAATTCAAATATGTTTCTACTAATTCATTTAACTAGCTAACTTTAACTAGAAACTCAATTTCAAAAGTCATTTAAGAATATCTGGCAAAACTTGACTACAGAGCAAAATAACTCTTTATAAACACTAACGGTTTATCGGTCATCTCTCCCTGGAGTTTCTAACTAAAAAAGAAGCGTTCTTTTTAGAAGACTCTGAATTAACCACAACAAACTTACCCATTGCTTCCTGATGTCCTCAGGAACTCGTCTAATTTCACATAATTACACTGTGTATCTGGCGGTAAAGCACCGACGTCAAATTATTCATTAACCTGTATAAATCATTAGACACGAAACTTACTCTTAAAAAAATGCTGAACAACCCAAACGGCTTAGCTTTCCCACAAAATTTAATCTAATAGACATAAGTTAAAATTATATAATTATTATTTGTTTTTGTACTAATGGCCGCCATAGTTGTCGCGATACATTATGTAAATAGATAGAAAATAAATGAAACCCTTCCGATTTGAAAATATTAACGGCTAAAGAATATCGACTCTATTTTATAACTTATAATTTAATTCCAATAAGATGTTTCAAAAACTAGGCTAAAAAAACTAAATTTAGAACAATATAAGGGAATCTGATATACCCGAGAAACCTAAAAATATTCAACGTAATACAGAAGCTACTCTTGTCATCTTGATACCTTCATAAATATTTACGTGCTAAACGAAAGTTAATAAATTATTCAACAGAACATAAATTTTTAATCAACAAGCAAACAGAAATAGCGTTTACTTTAAAGTCGTCAAACATATCAAGCAGACTTCTGCTGTTGTGTGTAAAATTCCGAACATCCACCATCACTCCAATATTGCGATAATGCTCCATTCTTCCATTTATTTCCGATCAAATATTTAATGTTCTGAGCCAGCCTGCTCCGTTTATAATGTCAGAGGCTAAACTGCAATGATGTTGAGAGTAGATTGACTCGTGAAAATAAGTAAGTAGTAGTATATGTTTACAAAAATTTAATGGTAATTTACGAATAACGTATTTATCTTATAAAAATATAGTAAATTGTACAAAATTAACCTTCGTCTTCCCACGTCTGTAAAATTACGTGGAGTCCCATGTGGGTTCCATTTGTACCCCAGAGAAAAAAATGCGTATATTTAATTTTTATTATAAGAAAACGAAATAAAATCTTAAATTAACACATTTTTATTAAATCAAAGGGTATATCGAACAAAAATAGTATATTACTTTATGAGGCGGAGAAGCATGACTTTTCTTGACGCGCCCGATATTACGCGCCGAACGAAGTGAGGCGCGTAATAGGGGGCAAGTCAAGAAAAGTCGCTTCTTTGCCGAATAAAGTATACTATTTTTTCTTCAAACGTAGCAATTTTCAACCATAAATAGTACAATTCATACGCTATTTTTACTCGAAATTAACTGTGACAACTATCAAAGTCGTCTAGATGTTAGAAATTAAAATAATTAAGTCGTCGGTGGGATTTGCGTCTCCCTGGTTACAGTTGTTTGACAGTTGTTTGCAATTATTAAAGACAGCTTATTGTTGTTGCAACCGCAAGCGCAAATTTAGTGCGAAAATAGAAAACCTAAACGAAATTGAGTCCGCGGGTAATGATGCAGTAGCACGTTTGGGGCCCTCCAAGTCCGGAATAAAGTATCGGTTAGCGTACAAGCACTTCCAAGAGTGGTGCGATACAAGAGAAGTACGGCAAGTTACCGAAGACGTTTTACTGGCATATTTTAATATAATGGAAAATGAAAAAAAATGGAAATCTTCTACAATGTGGTCACGATACTCTATGATAAAATCCGAGTTATTTATTAGAAAAAATGTGGATATAAGCAAATTTTTAAAGTTACGTGCCTTTCTGAATAAAACAAGCGAAGGATATACTGCAAAGAAGTCTAAAGTTTTCACTAAAGACGACTTTGATAAATTTTTGTTTGAAGCGCCAGATAAGTTGTATTTAGGTAAAAAAAATTATATTGCAAAGCATGTAGTATACTCTAATAAATTATAAAAATATTTCAGATTGTTTTGTTAATTGGAGTTACCGGTGCCTGTCGATGCGACGAAATGGTAAAAATGAAGACTGTGGACATTGAGTATAAAGAAAATGTAATAATTATTAAAATCCCATACAGTAAAACACGACAAATTAGATCTTTTACGATAATTGGTCAAAACTACATTAAACTGTATAAAAAGTATGCATCACTGCGGCCTGAAAATTTCACAGAAAACCGATTTTTTATCAAGTACCAAAATGGAAAGTGTTACCGAAGCGTCATGGAAATACATTCCATCAGCGCAGTAGCCCAAAAAGTAGCTAGTTATTTAAATTTAAACGATGCAAGCGCATACACGGGTCACTCTTTACGACGAACTTCAGCAACACTTTTAATTGATGGAGGCGGAAACCTAGAATGCCTCAAACGACATGGGGGCTGGAAATCAAGCACGGTTGCCGAAGGATATATAGAGGATTCAATAAGAAATAAGAACGATAATGCTCAAAAAATTTTAAACCCTCATGATTCGCCAACATCGGGAATGATTGCTGAAAGTTGTTCTTGACCATCAGTATCATCAACAATTACCAATGCGTATCAAGAGTCGGAAACATTTTTGCACGGTTTCAATTTTGAAAATGCCTCATTAACTAATTGTACTTTTGATATTACTATAAATAAAAATGATGTTTAATTGTTGTTAATGACATTTGTATTGTTGCTTTGTGACATGTTTCATATTGTTGCCATGACAACATTTTTCCCTCCGCCGTAAAGAAATGGGAAAAAAAACTGCAGCCGGCGGAGACATCAAACTTTGACAGGATCAAGTTAGATAAGTACTATCATCATTATTTGACGTTTGAAGAAAAAATAATTTTCATCATTTAATTAAATTAACTGTAGGAATAAAAAATAAATCTTAGGACCGAAAACTACTCTGAAGTTTCTTGGCATCGGATGCAAATTACTTCCTTGATGTGGTGTTCTGCACATACAAAATTTTTACACTGCTTACAAAATTGCCTTGATTTACGATTTTTATTTCGACTACATAAGTAGCAACGTCCTCTTGAAGATCGTTCACAGGCTGCTTCCATTTGCATCTTCACCAGCGCCAACTCTGGAACGAAATCTTGCATGTACTGCTTCAACGTCTCACTCAATCGTAGTCCCTCATTATATTGCCTGGTAATATTTTCTTTTACTAAAGCTTCTCCTAGATTTAGTAAAAAATTACGTCTATCATCTTTTTCTCTAGATGAATCCGGGTACTTGATACACCATAAGATGTAAGCGTTCAGGCCAGAAATATAAAATATTTGGCCAAACAGTGCCATTGGCCATCGGTTGTATATCCTACGAGCAGAGTATTACTTTACCATCTTATCTGTGGTATCTACTGCACCTTTTGTATGATTATAGTGCAGTATAATATCTGGCTTGTTATATAACAAAATCAAAGTAAAAATATACTAGTACTTACCGCTACGACGCGACAGGGAAACTAAATACGTGTAAATATCGCATTTCGTTCGATGTTCTGTTCTTAGAGTTACGACATGCGCGTAGTAATTTGCAAAGCCACCGATAATACAGATGACACAGATTTCCACGCAGGGTACGAATGTACCCCAAGCCGATCATAATTTATTTGTTTTTAATCATGAATCATGAATGTGTTGCTTGTGTGAGTCCATTTCAAAAGGTGAAAGAAATAATAAGTTAGACTTACTCACAATCAATTTAATTTAACTAATCGGACGACCGGTTTCGCTTTCTACAATATGCAAAGCATCTTCAGGTCACGATACAAAGTTAAAATGCTGAAAACAATAATCCCTTATTAGGGTGTTGTCTAATAAAGATAAAAACATAGGTAGGTGATACAAATTATATAAATTACAGTAATTATGCCAATATTACATGTCTGTGGTTTTATAAATGAATAAAATTAATAATAATAAAATGTTTAAGCAGACAAGGTAAGACCCACAAATTGGTAACATCGTCTATTAAACTGTAATGAATCAATAAATAAATGAACAACTAAATAAACATTACTTATTTGTTTTTAATTTGAAACATCGTTACTGATTTTATGAACAGGATATTATTTGCAATATACTAATGGACACAAAATAAAATTAGCCAAACCAAACAGGCGCTAATTTCAAAAATATTACAAAAAATGTGTATCTATGGTACAGCTGTACCCCACCCGGGAAGACGAAGGTTAATATAATTGATATGTGCAAAATATTATACTTTGGTGCATGGATGCAGAGACAAAGGGATTATCTAAATTTGTTAAGGCCATTTGTTTTTAAAAAATATGTTGTTAATGAAACTAGACACCAAATAATATTTCAAATTATCGTCATCACTAGCTTAATAAGCTCTAATCACTAGCATTTTCTTTTTTTATTTATGTATCTCAGCTTCGTTCTTCTTCTTTTTTTTTTCTATTGACACTTGTTGGCTTATTGAAGCAAAGCTGCTACGTTGGCGTTGTACTACTTTTTCTCTATATTAAAAAAATTCGAGATTTACGAAATTGCGGTCTTTATCATCGATTCATCACTCTTTATCAATTCGTTTCTAGTCATCACATATTTATTCTAAGCAGGTTTAAATTAAACTCCTTCTTCCTTTTATGAAGACATGATTCTGTCTGTTTTTAAATGTTCCCCCAGTGAGTTGTCTTTCCATCGTTTTCGTGGTCTTCCTACTGATCGTTTTTTTATTGGGGAACCGTCTCTTGCCACCTTTACTAGTCTATTTGTTGTCATTCAGCTTATATGATCGTTTTATTCTACTCTTTTATTTCTTACCCAGTTCTTTATGTTCTCTACCTTTCATCTACATTGTACATCTGTATTTCTAGCTCTGCCAGATAGTGTCTTACCATCAATTTTTCTAAGTATTTTCATCTCTGCTGTTTCTAACATCCTTTTTGTCCTCTTTATGCCAGGTCATGTTTCTGCTGCGTATGTTATTATTGGTCTGATGATGTAAATTCTGCCTTTCATTTCTTTTCCGATATTTTAATTTCTCTATATTGTTTCATTCAGGCAGCCTGCGGCTCTGTTTGCTCTACTCACTTGATCTTTCACTTCTTTTTCGAGCTTTCCGTAGCTAGATAATGTGATGCCTATATATTTAAACTCCATCACTTGTTCTATTATCTGACCTTCTAGCTCCAATTTACATCTTAGTAAATTTGCTGTTATAAGCATTTTGTCTTTTTTTGGGGAAATTAACATATTAAATTTTCATCAAAATATCATATTTGATATCATGATTTATCATATAAATCATCTTTACTTTGAGAGAGTAGTATTGCATCATCTGCATAGTAGATTATTAAGTTGTTTTTGTCCCATTTGGTTTTCTTTTTTAGTTCTTACTTTTTTTATTATTTCATCAATCATCAGGTTGAAAAATAGAGTACTCAGGGAATTTCCCCGTCTTCTCTCATTACCAGCTTCAATAGGGTTGGATAGTTCTCCTTCTACTTTTACTTTTATTGTGTTGTGTTGGTAGATATTTTCGATCGTTTCGATTATTGCTAGAGATATCTTTCTTGCTTACAATAAGTGGATCCTCCTCCTCCTCAGTCCCAATCCCTTTTTTTGATGTGGTGACATCATCAGGCCTTTACAGTTTTTTCACGATTTCCCTCCATACTTCCCTGTCCTGGGCTAGTTGTTCGGCTTCATGTAACTCTTGGTTAATCAATATTTTTGTATGATCTATACAACGGCTTGGAGATCTTCCCCTAAGTCTCTTTCCTTTAACTCTACTCTCGACTATCAGTTGTTACATCGTACCTGTTCTTCTAGCAATGTATCCAAAATACTGCAAATATCTCTGTTCTATTTGTTTAAGCAATATATCCTTTACTTTAAGTTGTTCTAATATCAATATGTTAGTGAGATGATCAATCCAGGATATTCTTAACATGTGGCGGTATACCCACATTTCAAAAGCGTCTAGTTTATTATTATCCGCTTTCTTTAAGATCCACGTTTCGGATGCATATTTGGCTATGGGAAAAATGAGTGCCCTTACCAGCCTTAGTTTTATGTGTATTGTTATGCTAGAATTTTTCCAAAAGTTACGAGTTTGATCAAGCTGTTATAACCAAAAATAAAGAAATAAAATTATTTAAGGAACTTTCCATAAAATTGTTTAAAATCACCACCTCTCAGGAAAGATATTATTTAGATGATTGTGGATAGGAGCAGTGTGGTAAACTAGAACACCGTCGTGTAGAAAACACATTCGTTGTCGAATATTAAGCGGTACATTTTGCAGTAGTATTGGAAAACGATTATTTAGAAAATTCAGATATACGGCACTATTCACACGACCGTCAAAAAAGTGTGAGCCAATCACATAACCGCTAGCAATACCCCAAACTTTTTTAGATCACCTAGTTTGACTATGAGTGTTAATGAGTGTTATGTTTCCATTTTTGTGAAATAGTACATAATCGAAAAAGTACATAATCGAAAAAAAATCTGTCAATTTGCACTTGCTCCTGAGACCATTGACAAAAAGCTAATCTGCGTTAATAATCATCGACTGCCAATTCTTGATGTAACGGTATGCAGTAAGTATGAAGTTTATGTTTACGAAGGATTTTTGCCGCCGAAATTTGGCTAACGTCCTGTTGACGTGAAATTTCACGAGTGCTGATGTGAGGATCTTCAGTAGTAGCTATTATTGCATCATATTCTTTTTCTCCAGTTTTGGTAGAAACTAGAACAGTTTTGGTTCGCTTGTTTTTTTTTTCATATACAACTGACCCAGTGCGAACAAAACGATCCATTAATTTTTCAAAAGCTTTTGCTTTTGGCTTCCTCCGTTCAATATATCGCTCGTGTTATATTCTGGATAATAGTAAGCAATGTCTCGGACTTTCTCCTAATACCCAGATCATCTCTGTTAACTCTTCTACAGAAAAATTCATTTTTAACAATAAAGACAAGCCACACAGACCGATTAAAAAGGTAATAATATGAAAACTGTCATTTTCAAAGCCTACTATTTACAGTTTATTAATATGAAAACTGTCATTTTTCAAAGCTTTATAAAATTTTATTTTACCTTTGTAAAGGCACAAATGGCCTTTTACTTATTAATAACTGCGCGTCACAATCGGCAGTAAGAAGTATTTTATTAAAAATTTCTGACTTACAGAATACTGTTGAACAATCTAAAAATTTTTACATTAAAAGTTTTTTGGGTATTCTATACCATATTGAAATTATCGACCGATTTCGCACTAAAAATACCCTATGTATGTATGTATGTACGTATTATACATATTTGCATAAGGCACATATTTTTAATGCATTATTTAAGAAGCCTACTAGTAGCTCATAATATTTTACAGTGTTCTTTTATCAGGCTATGAATGAGCTAGGCAGATTGTGCTAACGAAAATTATAAATAGGATGACAGGCTTTGCTTATATTGTCAGTAACAATCGCATACAGAGATTGTATATTCGTTATACTAACAACTTGACCAAAGATTAAGGCTAATAGGATTATGCCAATTAGATGATTGTCAACAACAAAGCTTTGAGTATTTGAGATAGTTACCTGTTATGTGCAGCATTAATTAAAATACAATAGTCAGTGGGATACCTACTTCAATACTTTAAATAATATAGGTAATATGTTGACTGTATTTTGACGTTCGTGTGATTGATTGTAGAAATTTATATATAAATCACATCAACAGAATAAAAAATTATATCCATGTGATTCCATATTCCTTTACTTCTTGCTGTTTATACGGAAACAATATTGTAACATAAACAAAACTATTTCTACGTTCCTTTATATTTTAACCCGACGAATGTCTGGTGACAAAACGTACGTCGCCTACCTACAATCAAATATCATAATTATAGAAAGTGACTCACGTTGTAATTAATTTTTTTAGACCAGTAAAATTGGACGTTTAGCCTATAGAAAAAAACATTTTTGTTCCCACAAAAGGAGACAATTTAATTATTATTTAATAAACAAATTAGAGAATTATTGCAGAATCTGTTTAATCTCTTAAATACACCTTCTTCTTCTGATTGTTCAAAGAATATGCATTGAAATAGGAGAGATCTTATTTTACATGAAATCAATTTCAATAATTTGACTGGTATATTTTTAAACTGTTCAAATGTTTTGGCAAAGATTTGGGTTCCAAGAAACATGTAACGTTGTCAGCGTGTATGATTTAACTTGAAGTTATCTGCAATGTTATAGTTTACATCTTTCTCTAACGGTAGATAATGTCTGCAATCAACAAAATCATCGAAAATTACGGCGATGTAACTGGCAGCAATCAAAAAGGTGTTTGAGGGACTTAGAGCCAAACTATTTAAAACAGACGATGAAACAAACGATAATAATACTTTGAAAGTAAAGGCAAGAGGATGAAAACAAATAAAATTGGATAATACAACCGAACAGGCTATTCATCATGCAGTACATGAATTTTATTTTAAAAAGTAGTTCTGAACTTTCAAAAATATTGCTTCTTCTCTTTAATCTAATGGAAATATTCCAAACATATCAAGACTTGTTGTGTAACGTATTTTAAGTGAAATGAACTTTAAAGGTATTTTAAGAGAAAGTGAAAGAGGAATAATATTCCTATTGAAAAATAAGAAATTATTTTATGGCACAGAAAGTATCTGAAACAAATAACAGAATTTTGAAGAGATGAAAAAAAAAATATACAGATGAAATATGGTTAAATGAAGGACATACTGTGATTAAAATATGGCAGGATTTAAATGTGAAAAGCAAACGACAAGCTTTCCTAACTGGTTTGTCGACAGGTTTAAAAACCCCATACGAAATGGGAAAACGCCTTATTATTAGCCATATTGGTAGCGACTCAGGATTTGTTGAAGAAGGTTTACATGCATTTGTTTCTAAAAAGACTGGAGATTACGATGAGGAAATTGATGCAGATCATTATGAAAAATGGGTTTCAGATATTCTGTTAAAAATAAAACCAGGATTTGTTATTGTTAATGGAATGTATGTTTAATTATCCATATCACTCCGGCGTGTAGAACAGTTATCAACCACTAAATGGACAAAAGCAGAGATTGCGAATTGGCTTACTAAAAAACATATTAAATTCGATGAACTAAACTTAGGACGGTGTCATTAAGATCAATATAAAAAATATGTAGTAGATGAAATGGCGCGAGAACTCGACGTAATTGTAGTTCGATTGCCGTCATACCATTGTAAGGTATACCCGATAGAACGTATGTGGGGTCAAATAATAATAAAGTAGCAGCGAATAATATTACTTTCAAATTCAATTATGTAAAAAATATGCTTAATAGTGCCCTCACCAATGTGATCCTACAGTCGTGAATAAAATGTATCGAGCAGCTAGTGGGAGAAGAGCAGAATATGTGGAACCTTGGTAACTTCATTGAAATTACCATGGAACCAGTAGTTGTGGATTTAGGCGAAGATACTACTAATGAAACTTAAGATGGCGTAGAGGACTCAGATTAGATTATGTATAATGTTAGTTTTTATTTGAACATATTTTTTATATTTTATAGAAATAAATATTCGGTTAAGGTGACCCATTTATTACTATTATAGTACTGCTTCGTACCAAGAATTGTTTAACTACTTATGTTTCAGTTCTACCTGTACTAAAAGTTACTAGACGACGTTAGTAGATAGATAGAGTTCCTTCTGGAGCGGAAGTGACGTCACACGTCGATCGTCAAGCGTACGTATCCTCATGGGTCAAGGCCACGCCCCCCTCGTGACGTAGGAACGAGTCTAGGGTCTCGAGGCCACGCCCCTCGACCAATGGTGACGTAGGAACGTACCTCGTGTCTCTAGACCACGCCCCTCGGCCAATGGTGGCGTAGGAACGTCCCCCCATGTCTTGCTGACCAATGGTGGACGTCCTCGTGACGTCGGAACGTGTCGTCGACCAATGGCAGCATAGCAGCGTCAGTGGTGGGAATAGCAACACCCCCAGCGACCAATGACAGCTCAGAATTTGAATAAACATCATAGAAATGGCGGTATAGCGATGAGGGACCAATGGTGACATAGTAACGCCCTCCTCGTGACGTCGGAACGTGTCGTCGACCAATGACAGCATAGCATCGTCAGTGGTGGGAATATCAGGCCAATGGTGGCATAGTAACGCCCTCCTCGTGACGTCGGAACGTGTCGTCGACCAATGACAGCATAGCAGCGTCAGTGGTGGGAATAGCAGGCCAATGGTGGCATAGGAACGTCCCCCAATGTCTTGCTGACCAATGGAGGACGTCCTCGTGACGTCGGAACGTGTCGTCGACCAATGACAGCATAGCAGCGTCAGTGGTGGGAATAGCAGGCCAATGGTGGCATAGGAACGTCCCCCAATGTCTTGCTGACCAATGGTGGACGTCCTCGTAACGTCGGAACGTGTCGTTGACCAATGGCAGCCATAGCAGCGTCAGTGGTGGGAATAGCAACACCCCCAGCGACCAATGACAGCTTAGAATTTGAATAAACAACATAGAAATGGCGGTATAGCGATGAGGGACCAATGGTGACATAGTAACACCCTCCTCGTGACGTTAGAACGTTTTCCTCGACCAATGATGCCACAGAAACGTGTCCTCGACCAATGGTGGACATCCTCGTGACGTTGGAGGCCAATGGTGTGCATCAACGGCCAATGAGAAAGACGTGCATCGACTAATGGTGGAGTCGTACCACAATATTAACGAAAAGACGCCCCCAGTCCCCCCCATTCCCCCGAAAAGACGCCCCCAGTCCCCCCATTCCTCCCGAAAAGACGCCCCCCCAATAATATCGAAGCTACACATCCAACGTAACCAATGAGAACGATGTTCAATCGCTGGTCGGTGACTGCGTTCTATGAATTGACAAAGAGAAGAAGACGAATGACAGACAAAGAGAGCCATTTTTCCTCGTATTTTTTTTGTAATTAAAACCTACAGCCATTAGCGTAAAACTTCTAAATTTTTTCAATTTATATTTTACGAGTTACCTCGTATATATTTTATCGATTACCATAATAACAAAAATTCGTTTATTTTTCAATTTATACTTTACATGATCAGTTGAAATCTTTATAAAATAGATCTTGTTACTGAGAATAATGACATCATCGGATACGCCGGCTATTAAAAATTTCTCACGCGATCACGATATATAGCCGGAAACACGTGCACATTCCAATTCGATTATTTAATGTAAGATAAAATATATTCTCTCATGGAGGCAGGAAGTTAATAATTAAGCCCGGCATGTGATGCATAAATGAATAGTCTTACGAAATATTGCGCAACATAGTTTTAGCGTGGGAGAGGCAGTTAGATAAAGAGCAGATGCACTACATATCGTCAGTTCAATTCTGATCATCCTTCAGACAAGTTGTGTGTTTTGTGCAGCGTCAGCAATTATACAAAGTACCGTTCGGAGAAGTTCTGTGTTTGTGAAGTGCCGGCAATTATATATACAAAAGTAAGTTTTATAATACTTAACCTTTTTTATATCATTTAGAATTCATCATTATCTTTACTAATTTCCAATTCTTAATAATTTTTCTGATTTAAACATTTTATTCAAATTACTTGGTTATATTCTCCGTTCTAAAAAAAAAATGTTTGTAAATAGTGCGGTATTTGTAATTTTTTGTTTCTATGAAAGTTTTGTTAGTTAAAACTATTTCATTGTTAAATTAAAAAATATACATATTATAATAGATACAATTTTTGTAAAATAATATTCCTACTCAAAGATATTTCACTGTTAAATTAAGAAATTGCTAGTCAAAGATATGTTACTGTTAAATTAAGAAAATATATATTGTTGCAGATGGACCTAAAAAAGATTAATGCATCCTCTCTGCTTACAGAGAAGACAATCAAGCCAATTAGAAAGCTAAACAGCCTACCCGTAGGAGTACCCCAGAAGATAATTGCGGCAAGAGAAGTCGATACGAAATTTGGGAAATCCATCCTTATTGAATTAGAAAAGGAGGTGACGTTCTTGCCGCAAAGGGTGGTTGAACTCTACAGGCCGCATTTGGAACATTTCAGCGAGGGAAAGTACAGCTTGGTGTTCCGAGGAAACGTTGCCACTGGAAAGGTGCAGCCAGCCGCCTCGTTTGAAATAATAGAAAATTAGAGGATAAAAAAAAATATTGGTGAGTTTTTCATTTATTGATTTATTGCTTTTTACTTAATCATGAGTAACATTGGTGATCTTAGTAGTGACATTGTACAACATTTAATTCAAGCGCGTGATGTTTTGTTTCGAAATTATACACCGCGAGAAGCGAATATTTGGTTAAATCACATTAAAAGGCATTTGACTTTGTTTACTAAAGCGATTCGGTGTGGGGACTTGGAATTAGCTAAATTACGGCAACTACAGACAAACGCGGGGCATTTAAAGACAATTAAATCGGAAATTCAAAATTTCGGTCTTCGCGTGGGTGGTGGAATTACTAAACATCGTCGGGTTAAATGGGAAGATGTAAATTCCGCATTCAAGAGTAGAATCAGAACAGGTATAATTATTAATCTAGGACACAAAGATTTAATGCAATTTTTCGGGGATTGTTTTAAGTTATTTAGAATTCGAATTAAAAACATTTTAAAAAAATTAAATATGATAAAATGTAATATGACATTATGTGGAGAATTTATTAGAAAATCAAATCAAGGAGGTGCTATTAACCAATTTAAATATTTTAATACCAAAAACGAAGCCATAGACGCAGGAACGGACTTGGTTTTATGGTTTCACACAAACATAATCGATAAATTAATGTCTAAGCTATCGGAATTTGAAGAAACGGGATCAGGGTGGGCTTTGAAAAAAATAGTTTCTTTAGAAGTCAATATAAATAAATATGAAGTGGGAAATGGAGCTTCGTCGTTCATTAGACTACCAGAACAAATCCAAAAGAAGCACGCATGTATTAATATCAAAAACGATGATGAAGCATGCTTTTTTTGGAGCATAGTTTCAGCGATTTATCCAGCTAAATGCAGTTCAGATCGTACATCTTCATATCCACATTATGCGACTGTCTTAAATATCGATGGGCTAGAGACACCTATGACTATAAAGGGTATTTCAAAATTTGAAAAGTTAAATAATATTTCTGTAAACGTGTACGGGTTAGAAATGAATGTTGCTAAAGAGAGAACATTTTACGTAACAACGCCGGTAAGGCTATGCAAAACCAAATTAACTAAACATGTAAATTTATTGATTGTACAAGATAAATATTTTCCAAAATTGAATGACTACGAAGCACCTATGGCTCACGATGAATCTGTAGAAATTAAGTATCATTATTGCATGATTAAAGATATGTCTCGACTTATGTCCAGGCAGTTAAGTAAGAACCGTAATAAAAAATTTTTATGTGATAGGTGTTTGAATTATTTTAGTAGTTTTGACAGATTAAATGATCATGCAAAATACTGTGAGAAAATTAATGAATGTAAAGTTTCTTTTCCATCATATCAGAATGTTGAATTTAAAAATCATATTTATAAACAAACAACTCCTTTTGTAGTCTATGCCGATTTTGAGTCAATGTTGAACAAAGTTAAAAACAGTCCATTAAAATGCAAAACAATTAAGTATCAGCAGCATAAAGCCTTTAGTGCAGGTTATTACGTAAAATGCTCTTACGATGAATCTCTGTCGTTTTACCGAAGTTACGCAGGTGAAGATTGCATGGAGTGGTTTGCCAAGGAAATGACGTTGTTGGCGGCATTTGTGCAAGGAAAAATTAAAGATATTGTACCTATGAATGTCACACCCAGTTTTAATGCATCTAATTGTCACATTTGCGAAAAAACGTTTTCAGATAAGGATGTAATTGTTCGTGATCATGACCATTTTACCGGAGATTTTCGAGGACTCGCACACCAAGTGTGTAACTTAAATTTCAAAAAACTTTTCGTTGTCCCAATTTTTTTTCATAATCTTAGCGGTTACGATTCGCATATGATGATTAGAGATCTTGCGAAAAATGGTAGTATCAGCTTACTACCAATAAATAAGGAAAAGTATATTTCATTTACAATATACGATTCTGAGGTCAGTATTAAGTTGAGGTTCGTTGATTCACTGAGATTTTTAAATTCATCATTGGACAAGTTGGCTGCCACATTGCAACCTGAGGATTTAAGATATTTAGCTAGCGAATTTCCAAATACCACTCCCGAACAAATGGAATTATTGAAACGAAAAGGCATATTCCCATACGAATATATTGAGTCTTTCAATAAATTGAATGAAACGCAACTACCATCAATTGATAAATTTTACAGCTCATTATCGGGTGAACACATCTCCAAAAATATGTATCATCATGCTCAGAATGTTTGGCAGTCATTCGGTATTAAAAATATTTTGGAATATAGTATGTTGTACATGAAAACTGATATTATGTTACTGACTTGCATTTTTGAAAATTTTCGACAAAAATGTCGAAGTACATACAGTCTTGATCCTGCATGGTACTATACCATGCCTGGATTTTCTTGGGATGCAATGCTTAAATATACTGGATGTAAACTTGAACTGCTGAATGATATCGATAAAATCATGTTTATTGAGAAAGCTATCCGAGGTGGTATAAGTCAAGTAAGTAATCGGTATTCTGAGGCAAATAACAAATACATGCATAATTATGATCCATCAAAGCCTAGTAAATATGTGCTATATTTAGATGTCAACAATTTGTATGGTTGGGCAATGTCTCAATTCTTACCATATGGGGGTTTCGAGTGGGTCGATACCAATATTGATGTCCTTTCCATTGCTGACGATGGAGATACAGGATACATACTACAAGTGGATTTGGAATACCCAGAACACTTGCATGACTTACATCGAGATTTACCGTTTTGTTGCGAACATCGTGTGCCACCAAGAAGTAAGCTTCCAAAACTTATGACCACCTTGTACCATAAAAAAGAGTACACTTTGCATTATCGCAATCTAAAACAAGCTCTGAATGCAGGACTCAAACTAACAAAAATCCATAAAGTGTTGAAATTCAAACAGAGCGCTTGGCTTAAGCCATATATCGATCTTAATACAAAATTGCGAACTGCAGCAACTACAGCATTTGAAAAAGACTTGTACAAGTTAGCCAACAACGCCATATTTGGTAAAACGATGGAAAACATTAGGAAACATCGCATTGTAAAACTTGTATCAAAATGGGATGGAAGATATGGAGCGAAAAATTTGATTGCTAGTCCAAGATTTCATAATAGAACTGTGTTTAATGAAAATTTAATGGCAATCGAACTTAACAAAACAGAGCTCATTTTCAACAAACCATTGTACATCGGCATGTCAATTTTAGATATATCCAAAGTGTGTATGTACGATTTTCATTATAACTTTATGCTGCCATATATGGGAGTTGAAAATTGTAAGCTAATGTATGGGGACACTGATAGTTTTATCTATGAATTAAAATGTGATGACGTTTACAGAGATGTTATTAAAGCAAATTTATCCAAATTCGATACATCAGACTATTCTGAGAATAATATTTATGGAATACCTCAAGTCAACAAAAAAGTTCTCGGAATGATGAAAGATGAGGCAAACGGTCGCATTATGACTCATTTTGTCGGACTTAGATCTAAAATGTATTCGTTTAAGATTAGTACGACGGATGAGGATCGAAATGCATTGTGGGATAAATACAAGAATAATATGGATGATGCAAATATTGAAAGACTTGCAAATAATTTAGGCGTCACAAAAAAATCTAAGGGTGTAAAATATTCAACGGTAAAAAATGACATTACTTTCGATGATTATGTTAAGTGTTTAAACGAATTTACAACTAAAAGTGTTTCCCAATCAACGTTTCGTTCCTACGCCCATGATCTTTTTACAATAACACAAGAAAAAATTGCATTAAGTCCGTATGACGATAAACGTTACTTGCAACAAAATTCTCATGACACTTTACCTTGGGGTCATTATGAAACCACAATGATTGAGTAAAAACAAAAATTAATAAATGAAAACATAACCAATTTTTTTATAGCTTTATCAATCTCCACACGAAAATGGATTGGCTATTTGTTAAATGAATATGTAGAATGATAATTGTAATTTAGTGAAAATCAACATTTGTAATTATTATAAGTAGAAAATAAAAACTCTAAAAAATATACATTGTTTTCCTGTAATTTTAAGTCTCAGCTTATCTTTTCCAGCGTTGTGAGACATTCAACGTGAAAATAAAAAAGACATGTTTGCATAAATAGCATTTATTTTGATTATTACATAAAATCATTTACAACTTTAATTTTATAATAATATAAATATTCTCTTAAAGCATTACTTAACAAAGTGTCTGTGGAAATTTCGCAAAACGCAGTTAAAGCTTCAAGTGGTCCATATAAACTGCTTCTGCTGCAAAAGTTTGATTGTATCAAATCGATAACATTTCTATAATAAGCATGAAAGTGTAAATTATCCAATAACGATACACGATGACACACCAGACTGCTGTTTACTTCTAGGATTTGGTTGACATCCCTTTCATCTAGATAGTATTCCAGACCATGCTTTTCAATAACAAGGAACTTGGTTGAATCATACACTATTTGTTTAATTTTACAATAGTCTCCACACTGAAACTCGATAGGATTGTAATCATCTTGAGAGGTGCTGTTAAAGAAATCGCAAATCTTCTGCTTAAAAATTCCGATTATATCATCCCACTCGAACGTGTTTAAACTAATTCTTGCATTCTTGTTGTGCTGACACAAAATAATGGCTGATGAGAAATGACGAGCTGGAGAAAGGCCAACTTTGATTATACACTTGTCAAGCGGAAAGGATGCTTCTAGTAAATAATATGGTTCATTTTTGGCTGCTTCTTCGAATGTCGCCAAAACTCCATCTAATTCAGCATAATAATCGATATCATCTGATGGTGAAGCAGCAGCTACCACCATATCGTCTGATGAACTATAACCACTATCTTGAGAACTCATATTGATGAACTGGCAGGAACAACTGGGCATGAGCTTGCAGCATTTATGAAATTTATACTTTTTGTCACCCCCCACTCATTTAGTGTATATCGACGCGGTGTATGTAAAAGTAGATCCTAAATGATATCTTTAACGTTAATCCAACTATTATGGCTACTATCGAATCCCAACCATTGAACATACATCTTATTTCCACGTCTGCGCAGTACTTTCTCTACTAAATATATGTCTTTATTTTTTGTTTTCTGTAATTCTTCTTCGTAGAATGCTCCTTTGATAGGCGCTCCAGTTATATCTTCAATCAAGTATGTTGTGGGATTCGTTATTTTAATTTCAGTAATTTTAAACAGTTCTGTTGTCCAATTCGGTTTATATCCCTTATCGAAAATGTGTTTATTTTTACTAATGCGAACCACGTCACCAACTTTCAATTTTCTTGGACCGGCAATTTTCAAGTGAGTATAATATTTTCGTAAAATTTCATTTTCGTTAGATTTATTAACATCAATAGGTCTAAGTCGAATTTTGCTGTGTTTCGTGTTGTTGTACTCTTTTGTAATTTGAGGCAAGATATCAATCCATTTGTAAGTTCCATTAAGACTGAAATACTTGTAAAGTTTTTCCTTCAATGTTCGAATAACTCGTTCACATATGGCTGCTTTTTTAACACTAAAGGTATTATAGTGATTAATACTATGCTTTTTCATGAGATTTTGAAACTTGGAATTAAAAAATTCTGTGCCTTGGTCTGTTTGTAAATTTTTCGGACATCGTCGAGTATGAGCGAGAATATCCGAAAATGTTCGAGTAATTTCCTCCCCTGTTTTCGTCTTTAATGGTCGAGTCCACACAAACTTTGAAAAACAATCAATTACAACAAGAATGAGCTTGTAAGATTTATTTTGACTGGCATAAGGTCTCATCTCAGCAAGGTCCATTTGCCACAAATCGTCTAGTCCTTTAATGATTGTTCGTCGACGAGGATAATTTTTTCGTGCAGGCTTGTGTAGCTCGTTAACTAGTTGTATCTTCTCCTCGCTAAATGCCATGTCTAGCTTCCAACGATTCGATTCTTTGAACTAACGCTAATTCGTTGTTCCGTTGGCTTTATTATGTAAGAGGTAATCTTCCATTACATTAAGACGCTCATCTAAATCATGTGAATTAAGATCCGCCGTTTTAATCTTTTTTTCTATTTCCAACGTTTTCATCATAATTTGTGCATTTTGGTTGGCGGCATCTGTAATATTCTTCGTCATTTCTTGTTTAAATATATCAAGATCATTTTTAAATTCATGCATTTGTTTTGATAAATCAGATATTTTCGAAGCAGTCATTTTATTCTCATCAGACAACTCGTTAACTTTTTTACTTAAATTAACTTCTATTTTACTAATGGAGTTTGAGATTTTTTGTTCGAGTTGAGTATCTTTTTGAATTCTATTTTTTTGTATCAAATTAATCTCTTTTCTTAGAAAAGTTTTCGCACGAACAATGCTGTCATCTACATATTTCTTATTGGAAAGATGATTACCTGCTACAGGAGGATCTCGTGTAATGTCTTTATGTACTTCATGTATCTGGTTTTGTAAATCCAAAATGGATTGCTTTAAGCCTTCACGTAGCTTTTTAACAACTTGTTCATTAGAACGGTAATGATGACGACCAAACTTGTCAACACTCATGTTGGAAATGATGTTCCAATAATCCAAACATTAATATATAATATCTGCTTCACGTAATTCGTTGATAATGGCAACAATTTCGTTATTGTGGGATGTGTTTCCTGCTTCTTGGGAAGCAACCAGCAATTTGAGTCTGTCGCATAGTTCGTTTGGATCATCCCAATATACATATTCAATAGGATTATCGTTGTAGATCAAATGAGAATTATCGACGAGCCCTGACCCTTTGGAGCTAGATGGTGAAGATAACGATGTTCGAGGAGACGTTGTCATCGATGATGAACGAGTCGTTTTTGCTAAACGAACAAGACCTTCGAAAGGTTGTCTCTTTAATGCAGTAGATCGAGTTTTCGGTGGCGATTTCTTTGTTGTTTCATCGGTAGGTTTAAATAGCGGTTTGATAATATGATGATATTTTTTCCCAGTTGCACCTTTAAGACGACCTTTGGAATCCAGATGAACTTCTGTACTATTTAATAAACTTTTATAGTGCTTTAAATCTGTATCATTATAATCTTCAGGGTTATCATAGAAAATTAGTTGGTATAGACCTGGCGTTCCCGGCACCCATCCTCCTTCCCCACTACCATCACTAATGACTTGTATACTACCTTTGTTTTTGTTAAAGTTTATTCGTCGTTTACCCAACATCCAGCCAATTTCATCATTGTAAATAGGTCCGTAGTTTTTATCAATTTTATTATCTTTCATCCAAAATTCTTTTATATACTTATGGCTCATTGGAGGATATTGCTCGATATATTCATCAATAGCCTCTTTCGAAACATTATTAGGATCAAATATATCATGTTCGTTAACTTGATCGATTGATACTGCATCGGAAAATACATCGTCATCTCTGGCTTCTTTTTTTATCTCTTCCTCCGTTTTCACCTCTTCTTTTTTAACGTGTCTAAGCTTGTTATTAATAGCATGATGCAACGTTTTTGACGATTGCGCAATATCTGTTAGAGGTTTAGCTATGGGCTTAAAGAGTTTATTTAGCGACTCATCTTGTTCTGTTTTACCTAACTTTAATGCCAAATACTTTTTGCGAATGACACGAGCTAGTTCGGCAACTTTACGCGTGCGCGCAGCTACCTCTTTGTCTGACATATTGTTATACAATGCGTGTTTTTCAACCATACCTACAGTTTTATAAACTTGTCGAAACCTTTACGATATCGTCCGTTAGAAATATCGAAATCCTTAACAATGACGAATGTACCGTATTTGTCCTTCCAACATTCGGAACAAAATTGTTTAAATTGCTCAAATGTCATATCAGGTGATACGTGGTCATCAAAGACGTGTTTCAAATTGAGCTCATCTTGCTTAAACAATACAATAAGATTCGCATTATCACGTAAAAGTTGTTTGCCTGCTCGACTGTATGATTGACATAGGTATGCACAATCAATGTCTTTATGTCTACCCATACAGTAATATTCACGTATTGTTTGTTGTGGATCCGTTGATACGTCATCAAATATGAATATTGAGTTTGGTTTAGCTTTACTTGGGCTTATAACATCATCATTATCTTTAAATGGAAAATAACCTACTTCTTTCACAGACTCCAACACTTCCTTCAAAAATTGATACTTGGGCTGAAACAACGACTTTGAATAAACGTAAACATTTTTGAATTTAGCGCCATTCAGGTCAAAAAGTAATGCCAACATAACATTAGTTTTTCCACATCCGCTTGGACCACATATGATAGCACGAAATGAATGTGGTAGCAATGCACCATGTTTGCTGGTTCTTGTCACGTTGTCGACAAAATCCAAGTTTTCCACTGCTAGTGTCTTGTCTTGTTGAATGACCTTCATCTTGTGATTGAGATGTATTTTGTACACATGGTTATATAAAGACATTTTTCAAAAAGCGATTCATTTCAATGTTGATCGTTCAAGGTGAAGGAGTGTTGAATTCTCTGATCAATAGTCTACCGTTTGAATTGCATGCTCCTGGTTACCAATATCTAGGACCTGGAACTAAATTACAGAAACGTCTAGCTCGTGGAGATCCGGGGATAAATCCGTTAGATCGAGCTGCGAGAGATCACGATCTCGCATATTCCCAAAGTAATTCATTGAAAGATCGACATAAAGCAGATTGGGTGTTGGAAAATAAAGCGTGGGAACGAGTTAAAGCAAAAGACGCATCTTTGGGTGAAAAAACCGCTGCCTGGTTAACTACTACAGCAATGAAAGCTAAACGAAAACTGGGTATGGGTATGAAACGTGGTAAAGGTGTTGGTTCATTTAAGCGACATGTGTTACAGCCAATTATCAAAACATTGAAACGTGCTCCTCCGTCACCAAATCTGCGTAAATCCGCTCTACTTGCACTTGCAGCAGCTAGAACAGCCGTTAAGAATGTAGGTGGGAAGAAAAATGTACGTGTTCCAAGAATTATTCCATTTGAACCAAAATCTGGTGGGATTTTACCTTTAATCCCAATCTTTGCAGGCCTATCAGCTCTCGGAAGCCTCGCTGGGGGCGCAAGCGCGATAGCGAAAACTGTTATCGATTCAAAGAATGCTCAAAAGAAACTAGAAGAAGATAAACGTCACAACAATGCAATGGAACATCTAGGCAAAGGATTATACCTGCGAAAAAACGCTAAAGGTGGCTTTGGATTATATTTAAAAAAGACAAAAAACTTTCGCTGAAGCTACCTAATAGGCCTTTAACCAATGTGGATTTAAATAGATTTGTTAAACTACTTAAAATTTCAAATTTCCGCGGCGTGTTCATGCGAGATAATTTACCACGTAGCCCTCGTAAACATGAATGTGCTATTATTAATCTCGACATTTCCACAAACCCCGGTACACATTGGGTAGCTTACAGAAAGATAAACAACGATATAGAGTACTTTGATTCATATGGTTGCTTGAAACCACCGCGAGAACTAGTATCCTACTTGAACGGTGGAAGAATTTTCTACAATAACGACCAATATCAAAGTTATAACCAAATTAACTGTGGACATCTTTGTTTAAAGTTTCTCTACAATGGAACCATCTAACGATATATTGAGAAGTGCCATTTGCATTTTTATGAAAAATATAACGAGCGTTGTTTGGTATGAACTACCTCAAGATATTCGTCGCGCACTAGAAGATTATTTACCCTGCAAGAAAGACTATGATAGACATGAATGGAGTGATGTTTGCGGCATGTATATGGAAAGTAGATGTGTATTTTGTAATGTGTCATATTATGAGAAAAATTTGTAACAGTATAAGAATAAATAAAGGAATTTTTAACATATTTTGCTATTTAATTTCATACACCTATTCAAATGTATCAGTCATGTCTCGATTGTTGACCTTGACAAGTACTTCCAACGAGTTTTCGTTTACTCCTCAAGTACCTCTTGTGCTTGACCCTAACCGACAGTATTATGTAGCAGTGTTGGGATTTCATACATTTAATTCGATTCCAAACATCGATGGCGAAAAGTTTTACTACTACGAGAAAAATGATCGAAAAAAGTTGTGTAGCATCGATATTCCGTCTGGATCTTATGAAATTACCGATATCGAAACGTATATTTATAACGCATTAATCGATAAATATAATTCGATTCGAGATAATGAGTTCATCTTAAGACCCAACAACAATACGCTCAAGTGTGAAATCTTTAGTCAAGATCATGCTGTTACTTTCGAGAAAGATGACAGTCTCGGCAAAATATTGGGTTTCTCATCAAACAGAATATTGGTGCCAGGAAAAATGCATTCTTCGGACCAACCTGTAAACATTATAAAAGTATCGAGCCTACTTTTTGAATGCAACATTACCGAAGGAGCCTTTTACGAGGACAGACCTGCGCACACCGTTCTACATTTTCCGATAAGTGTTGATCCTGGTTTCTCTATTGACGAACGTCCTCATAATCCTATATACATACCAGTAAGCAATAGCATACGTGAAATTGCCAACATTACCGTTAGCGTACTCGATCAAGATTTAAGACCAGTCAACTTTAGAGGAGAGAAAAGTACACTTCATTTGGATTTTAAGGAAACGATATAGATGGGTTTAATTATAAAACAAAGCTCTACGCATCAATATCCATTAGTCTCACGCAAATCTTACAAGCGACGTGACGTGTCTGCTGTCAATAAAGCCTTTCTCGTTTCCATTGGATTACAGCTAAAAGATGTCAAAACGTCAATACATTCGACGACAGGTTCAGGAACCTCAACCACCTATTTTAGATCTGTACCAGAAACCTCAGTTCGACGATACTATTAGAAAAGAAGAATTTCGTACATATACACCTTACATCAAGTCATTTAATAATAGCGACGTTGTCGAGTTTATCATCAATCAATCAGATGCATTTTTTGCCATACACGAAACACTTTTGGAAATTAAAGGAAGTATAAAGAAAGTGGGTACTGGAACTGTTTCTCTTGCACCGAATGCTGGAGCCTTCTTGTTTGATACATGTACATACATCCAAAGTTCACACGACATGGAAATAGTTCGAGATCCTGGTGTAGTTAGCACTATTCGCAGTTTGTTGTGTTACACTCCTGACGATTCCAAGTATCTCAGTACGGCAGGATGGAACTATCCCAATAATCCACATTTATCGGGAGACAGCTTTAGTTTACTGATTCCGATAAAACATATTTTCAACATTTTCAACGATTACAATAAATTAACCTATGGTCGTCAAGTGTTTCGATTTGTTCGAGCACGTAATGATAGAGACAGTATTTTAGTGGAAGAACCTAATGCCACAACAACAACAACAGTGTCTTTAACTGTTACCAGCATGGAACTGAAGGTCAAACATGTCTTTCCGAATGACGATGTGAAAATTGACCTAATGACTCCGATTAAGAATAATACGCCGATAACCATACCTTTCCGTAAATGGGAACTTAATGAACTACCTTCACTTACGGCTGGATCCCGACGTGAGATATGGAGTGTAAAGACAACTTCAGCTGTTGAACGTCCACGCTATGTCATTGTAGCTTTTCAAACTTCTAAACGAGATGACATTCACGCCAATCCAACGTTATTCGATAACATTAAGGTGTCCAGCGTACGAGTGGTTATTAATGGTGAATATTGGCCTAACGAGAGAATGCAATTGGATTTTGCGAAAAATGATTATGCTATAGCTCACTACAACTATACCCAATTCTTTCCCAGTTATACTCATTCGTCAACAAAACATCCAATCTTGGATTATAATGCTTTTAAAAAATATGCTTTGTTTACTTTCGACTGCTCCAAACAGGATGATACGTCATTTAGATCGGGAATCGTTGATATTAAGTTGGAAATCGAAGCAGATGAAGGTTTTCCTGCAGGCACTCGAGCGTACTGTTTAATTGTCCACGACAGTCTACTCGAATACTTTCCTCTAACTGAAGTTATCAAAAATATCATTTAACTTGACTTATTCAATCATATCCAATTCAGTATACTATCAGCCATCATGAGGATCGCATTAGTTGACATTCAAGGATTCACCGTAGATGGGTGGTTTGTTCCCAAAGAACTTAGCATTGAAATTGGCTTTAAACATTGCCATTATATATTTAAACCTCCACAACCGTTTGCTACATTAAGTAATCAAGATAAGAAGACTGCTGTGTACTTGGAGAAAAACGTGCATGGTCTTCGGTATTCTAATGGAGATGTTAAATATTCAAAAATAAATAAAATACTGGAATCTAAGTTGTTGTATGCAGCTGACTACATCTACGTTCGCGGAGAACAACAAGCAGAATTTTTAAGATACAAATGTTATATGCTTGACGTCTGTCCCATAATTATTGATGTTTGCAAGTTTGATGATTCTCCATACTCCACTGGAGGCTTTGCTCCACATGAATACAACTGCCACGCTACTGGACTATTTTCCTGCTCCTCGATAAATGTGGATCACCTCCGTCAATGGCTGTGTAACAAAATATTACCTATATAAATTGGATTTTTTTAAATAAAAGATTAAAAGTTTTATTTTAGTTTTATTTTAACAGTTTTACATATTTATTTTAATGCAAGATGATTCGCATTTACGATTTACAAGAAATTTTTTAATGATATTAATCGCTATAAAGGCATTTATTACGAATATAATACTTAAGAGTATAATCGATAAACCATATTGATCGATGTCATCATTATTAGTTTTGTACCATTTTGAATCACTTTCGGTGTTATTTGGGGATATTAGCTTGATCTTATAGAATGCTTCTCCTGATTTTGGTATCGCTTTGAAAAATACTGGAAGCTGTCCATAATTCACCACTTCATGATCCATTAGAGTCCAGTTCGGTCGATTACAATCAGTTTTTTCATCATTAAAACATATCGCCTGGTTCTTAACGTTGTTTGGAACGTTTGTATAAAGGACATTGTTAACAATAGCTGTAAGGATGATGAATGAGGTTGTTAGTGGAGGCATCTTGTCGGTTGAATTCTTTTTAACGGGTATTGTGTTGTTTTTGGTAACTTTCTTTCTGACAAATTAAACTCTGCAAATCGTTTTTCAATTGCAGTTCTATCTTCGTACCACTGTATATCGGCTTTTAACTTTTGTATTTTTTCGTACAACTCTTCTAATCTACACCGTATGGAAGTCATCGATGAAATAAATGTCTTTCGCTCCAAAAGCCAATATAAATAATATTCTTAGTCACCCCCACTACCCTGGTATAATAAATAGAAATAAATGTTTTAATTCTTTATTCAAAAATACTGCTATTTAATTCACTAATTGTATCTTCCTTATAATAATACAAATATTCCCTTAATGCTAAACTTACAATACTAGTATCACAAGAAGCCTCACAAAATGAATATAAAATGTCTATTGGTTGTAAATCGTTTTTGAATGAAGTAGCAATTTTTAACGCATTACAATAGTAATCTAAAAATCTCAGTCCTTCGAGAAAACGAATGCGTGGTAAAATTAACTTTTCATTTCCTTCAATAAGATTTTTAACATCTTTTTCAAATATCTGCAAAGTAACACCAAGTTTCTTAACATTGAGCCATTTAAGTTGATCTGTCGCTTGAGTTTCAATTGCTAACAATTCACAACATTCTGGAGGTTCATCTTCACAATAGCATTGCAGAGGCATCAGGAAAAACTGATTATATTTACGATTAAGTTCATCGATGAATTGGATCCAATCACATATACCGAACGATATCTCATTATTCTCGCTGCTTAATTTAACACCCGGTCCAAATGATCGAGCTGAACTTAATCCAACTAATACTTTTAAATGCTCAAAATTATACAAAGTATTAAGCAGCATCATTTCACTTTTGGCTCTTACTTCCACACTGTTCATGTTGTAATGACTACGTTTTACGAAATAACGCTGTGAACATGAACACGTTTAATTATATCTTCTTACCTCTCCCACGCTAAAACTATGTTGCGCAATATTTCGTAAGACTATTCATTTATGCATCACATGCCGGGCTTAATTATTAACTTCCTGCCTCCATGAGAGAATATATTTTATCTTACATTAAATAATCGAATTGGAATGTGCACGTGTTTCCGGCTATATATCGTGATTGCGTGAGAAATTTTTAATAGCCGGCGTATCCGATGATGTCATTATTCTCAGTAACAAGATCTATTTTATAAAGATTTCAACTGATCATGTAAAGTATAAATTGAAAAATAAACGAATTTTTGTTATTATGGTAATCGATAAAATATATACGAGGTAACTCGTAAAATATAAATTGAAAAAATTTAGAAGTTTTACGCTAATGGCTGTAGGTTTTAATTACAAAAAAAATACGAGGAAAAATGGCTCTCTTTGTCTGTCATTCGTCTTCTTCTCTTTGTCAATTCATAGAACGCAGTCACCGACCAGCGATTGAACATCGTTCTCATTGGTTACGTTGACGTGTAGCTTCGATATTATTGGGGGGGCGTCTTTTCGGGAGGAATGGGGGGACTGGGGGCGTCTTTTCGGGGGAATGGGGGGGACTGGGGGCGTCTTTTCGTTAATATTGTGGTACGACTCCACCATTAGTCGATGCACGTCTTTCTCATTGGCCGTTGATGCACACCATTGGCCTCCAACGTCACGAGGATGTCCACCATTGGTCGAGGACACGTTTCTGTGGCATCATTGGTCGAGGAAAACGTTCTAACGTCACGAGGAGGGTGTTACTATGTCACCATTGGTCCCTCATCGCTATACCGCCATTTCTATGTTGTTTATTCAAATTCTAAGCTGTCATTGGTCGCTGGGGGTGTTGCTATTCCCACCACTGACGCTGCTATGGCTGCCATTGGTCAACGACACGTTCCGACGTTACGAGGACGTCCACCATTGGTCAGCAAGACATTGGGGGACGTTCCTATGCCACCATTGGCCTGCTATTCCCACCACTGACGCTGCTATGCTGTCATTGGTCGACGACACGTTCCGACGTCACGAGGACGTCCTCCATTGGTCAGCAAGACATTGGGGGACGTTCCTATGCCACCATTGGCCTGCTATTCCCACCACTGACGCTGCTATGCTGTCATTGGTCGACGACACGTTCCGACGTCACGAGGAGGGCGTTACTATGCCACCATTGGCCTGATATTCCCACCACTGACGATGCTATGCTGTCATTGGTCGACGACACGTTCCGACGTCACGAGGAGGGCGTTACTATGTCACCATTGGTCCCTCATCGCTATACCGCCATTTCTATGATGTTTATTCAAATTCTGAGCTGTCATTGGTCGCTGGGGGTGTTGCTATTCCCACCACTGACGCTGCTATGCTGCCATTGGTCGACGACACGTTCCGACGTCACGAGGACGTCCACCATTGGTCAGCAAGACATGGGGGGACGTTCCTACGCCACCATTGGCCGAGGGGCGTGGTCTAGAGACACGAGGTACGTTCCTACGTCACCATTGGTCGAGGGGCGTGGCCTCGAGACCCTAGACTCGTTCCTACGTCACGAGGGGGGCGTGGCCTTGACCCATGAGGATACGTACGCTTGACGATCGACGTGTGACGTCACTTCCGCTCCAGAAGGAACTCTATCTATCTACTGACGTTTTTTCTAATCCCATGTCATTAAATCTTATTTGACAATAAGAATTTAATTTAATCTTTAAATCAGTCATAAGTTTATTAATTTAAACGGATAGAGGCTTTTCCCAAAAAAATATATTTAACAAGGACTAGTTTTCTTCATCTATAAAATAATTAAATATTTTAACTAGTCGATTTCCTTTCATCTCAAACCCGCAAAGGTCTACATTGAAAATATTAGTCCCTTTATTTAAAGTGTTTATTAATTATTTATATAAAGCACAGAAAGTTGTAATAAATATGAGATTATTATATTTTATAATCGTCATGGATACAAGAATCTTTTTATCAAAAATGGCCCTGTTAAGAAAAATAGTAATAATAAACGGAAAAGAGAAATATTTCTGACACTAGGCACAGATTCCAATAGAAATTTAAATATGGTTCCGGTTCTGAATGTCAGGCGTGAATGTCGACTTAATTCGAGCTCCAAATCTGTTATAGTTTTTTAATAGACAAAGTATCAATTAAAAGTGATACTCGTGTTAAAGAAGTTTACAATAATTTGTTAATTGCCGTAAGTACTTCTTCCAGATAATTATAATTTGATTAAAAATATGCTATCGTAAACATCAATAACATCAAGTTACAAATTAACCAAAAAACACAAGTTTTAAGTCTTATCGTTAATTAGCTTATTTAATAAATAACATACCGATCAACTCATATTAAAATAATCAGAGTCAGACTTCACTTAATTTAATTTATATATAATAGAAAGACCTGATATATCAGACGCCTATATCAGATGGAAGTTCCAATGTTCTATAATCCAATGTTCTATACAACGTTCCAACATTGCTAAATCTGATTAAAGAGTACTACTTAATATTCGACAACGAATGTGTTTTTTACACGACACGACGGTGCTCCAGTTAACCACACTGTTCCTATTCACAATCATCTAAATAATAACTTTCCTGAGAGGTGGTGATTTTAAATAATTTTATGGAAAGTTCCTAAGAGTGTTTTGACTCATTTCAGCATCCCTGCTTTATCAGACACTCGTGCTGATACAAATTCAAACTCGGATAGTCCAACAATTGTGTCCCAAAACTTGACCACTGAAGTGGTTAGCATACAAAGTTGCCACTTAATTTGGTGGCCATGAACAAAAACGATTTCATAATATCATTTTCTGTCCTCTGGGCTAAACGAAATGTGTAAAAGATTCAACATTTTAGCAAAAGCTGCTATTGCTTTGTTGAATTAAATGGCCAAGTATATGGCCAAGAAGGACAAATTCGTTAAACTTCTCGTGCTCGAATCGGTATCAATAGAGTGTTTTGACTCATTTCAGCATCCCCACTTCTTCAGACACTCGGGCTGATACAAATAATATATATATATATATATATATATATATATATATATATATTGATATGATTGGTGTTTATAGAAAATAATTTATAAGTTACACTACTAGATATATTAGATATAAAAAGTATTTGGTTATTTTAATAAGTTATATACTAGAAAATTTTATAAAAATTATTTATGTGAGGGCATTTTTAAGAAATTAGCATATAATAATTGTAAAAAGTTGCATTTTAGTAATTATGATTTTGTAGATATATTTAAGTGAGCCATGTGACTAGGCAACCAAAAATACTCTTTAAATTGACAGACAGGAATTAATAATTTGCGAATTATAAAGTGGGGTTATAATATTATGATGTTTAAAATGTGTAATTTATTAAATTAAAATGTTTAATTTATATAAGTTACTGATTTAAATGTATATTCTGATCTGAAAAGCCTAAATGCCAACAAAATTCTCGATAGATAAGTATGGAATTCTCTAGATCACCGGAGATGGCCTTGTTTGCGAAATGGTTTGTTCCAGAAAATTCAGACATGTATTTAATAGAACAAATGGAACATGATTTCTTACCAGATGGTTCTAGAAGATTAAAAAGATATAAATACCCGTGATTTGGATTCAAGATGGCAGTTTTTAGTAAGAAGTCAAGTCAAGCAGTTTAGTAAGAAATATGAAAGTTATTTAGAGTCAGTTAATCAGTTCAAATTGTTTAATATAGTGAGTTAAATGAAGATTAAAAATTATGCATATATTTTAATGCACATTTATAATTATACACAAATAATTATTGAAGATTAAAAAAGTATATTAGAAGAATATTGGAAGAAATTAAAATTATATGATTGGAAATTAGTATAAATCAACTTATAATAATTGGATATTGGTATATTGAAAAGAAGAATAAATATAAATGCTGTTTTGCTGGTGTGCTTGGTGGTTTATAAATGCTGGTGAAGAAAAATATATCTTAAATTGGTAGAAGCTGATAATTGGAAAAAGTAATTTCACAAAAACAAGGATAACCGAAGTACGAAGACATTCAGTGGTGATTAGAATCTATATAGTGGAAAACAGTTCATTTAGGCATTCAGTGAAAGAAAGGTACAAAATTTTGTTAATATAATTTAGTTAGTGTCATAACAATTTCAATTTTGAAGATAGTTTGTTTAAATTTTACATTGTCTATAGAATTTAATTAGTTTCATAAGAATTTTAATTTAAAGATAGTTTATTTTAAATTTACATTGGCTAGGTTAGATATATATGTGTGTTTCATAGTAGTTATAATAAAGATAATTTAAAAAAGTACTTACAAACCAATTTTTTGAGAACCGCGATAAAAACCCTATATATTATATTATTAAAAATACTCATTGCTCATCATTCACAAACAACACATCATAACAATATATATATATATATATATATATATATATATATATATATATATATATATATATATATATATATATATATATATATATATATATATATATATATATATATATATATATATATATATATGAAAGTAAAAGATTGCATTTCATTTCAATCGGAACTCCACCATTGCTCTACACGTGTTTCGAGTTATTCAACTCATCATCAGGAGCACTTGTGGAAGTTCAACTGAAATGAAATGCAGTCTAGTATTTGGTTATTATAACCAAAATAACAAGCCAGGTACGCTAGCAGCGACATCTATACGAAGTAACAAGAAGTCCAGAGACCTCTCTCTGATAGTAAATTAGGTGAACCGCAAATTCAAAGCCTCTTGCTAGAGACTTTTAACGACGCTAGAAGTACATTTTTACTTCAACATGCATCTACGATTCACCTTTGAAAATTACTATCTTTTTCGCTCTTTACGTAGAGAAAGACGTTTAAATGAAAGTAAAAGATTGCATTTCATTTCAATCGGAACTCCACCATTGCTCTACACGTGTTTCGAGTTATTCAACTCATCATCAGGAGCACTTGTGGAAGTTCAACTGAAATGAAATGCAGTCTAGTATTTGGTTATTATAACCAAAATAACACACTGTTATTTTGGTTATAATAACCAAATACTAGACTGCATTTCATTTCAGTTGAACTTCCACAAGTGCTCCTGATGATGAGTTGAATAACTCGAAACACGTGTAGAGCAATGGTGGAGTTCCGATTGAAATGAAATGCAATCTTTTACTTTCATTTAAACGTCTTTCTCTACGTAAAGAGCGAAAAAGATAGTAATTTTCAAAGGTGAATCGTAGATGCATGTTGAAGTAAAAATGTACTTCTAGCGTCGTTAAAAGTCTCTAGCAAGAGGCTTTGAATTTGCGGTTCACCTAATTTACTATCAGAGAGAGGTCTCTGGACTTCTTGTTACCTCGTATAGATGTCGCTGCTAGCGTACCTGGCTTGTTATTTTGGTTATAATAACCAAATACTAGACTGCATTTCATTTCAGTTGAACTTCCACAAGTGCTCCTGATGATGAGTTGAATAACTCGAAACACGTGTAGAGCAATGGTGGAGTTCCGATTGAAATGAAATGCAATCTTTTACTTTCATTTAAACGTCTTTCTCTACGTAAAGAGCGAAAAAGATAGTAATTTTCAAAGGTGAATCGTAGATGCATGTTGAAGTAAAAATGTACTTCTAGCGTCGTTAAAAGTCTCTAGCAAGAGGCTTTGAATTTGCGGTTCACCTAATTTACTATCAGAGAGAGGTCTCTGGACTTCTTGTTACTTCGTATATATATATATATATATATATATATATATATATATATATATATATTGTCATACTTTTTCTTTCCCAACCAAAGAAAAATAAATAAAAATATCCATCGGAATAAAACGACCTTTTTCCGTTTCAAACAAAATTATCAAAAAAAACCTTTGTTTAGAATTAGAAGACATTTTACCTGTAAGTTAATCTTTTCGATGTATAGTCGAGTATTAAATGACCATATTCTAATCTTTTGAAATATGTATAAATGATGTATTGACAAAACCAATTTTAAAGTAAGCTATTTAGTTTTTCTCTGAAACCGAAATTAGGCTTTTCCAAAATCACGGTAAACACAATTTGAGCTTTTGATTGGACGGTCGTTTTTAAAATGGGAATTTGTGAGCCGATCAGGAGACCGGAGGAGATAGTGATATTTTGGTCATCGAAAGGAAACAGTCGTTTGTCTCAAGATAGGGTGTGGTTTGTGAGTTTGGATACCGGCGTAACGAAAAGAAGTGAATAGTTTGCGGAAGGAGATAACAAGTAGATTAAAAGAAGTCCTTGTATCTACCGTGGGCATTTTATAAAATATATGTGAAAGTATTCTTACGGCATCAAGTTGACAAAAGGAGGTCCTGGTGTCATAAATAAGTAGCTGAGTTTGGAGAAGTGAATCAGGTGTTTTTTTTGTGTAGTCTGCAGGAGGTTTGCAGAGACGTTAAGAAGGAGCCGAGGTGCCAAAGAGGAGAGATCACATCGTTGAGGAGACTGGACTTTTCTGGGTATGTTCCAACATACAACTCAAGAAGAAAATAAGCTGTAAGTGTTTGTACAATTGAATTTTATATCTGTGAAGGATCGGTTTGACATCATGGTCATTAGCATTCAAATTTAAGAACTGAGGTTTTGTTAGGCTAATCAAAAGTTTAAAGTTTTGTTGTTTCTTGTTTCAAGTAAAGAAAATTTTAAGTAAAATTGGTTTTCACGTAATATAAATGTATGTATCTTTATAATCTTATTATTATAAAAATTTGATTTATTTTCTTGTATGCTGATTGATAAGATAACAACAGAATTTAATAATTGTGTTATTCGTTCATATAAAATAAAGAAACGTAAATCTTTGTAATATAATATATTTGTATTCTTATCCTTTCTTCTCCCTTCCGATAAAAGACAACTAGAAAATCTTTTGAATCCATCGAACACAGGTAATATAAGGATTATTTTACTTTTGATAACAAATAAGTTATAATTCTTTTTTTATTGGCTCAATAAACTAAGATTAAAGTCAAAATAAACAATCATAACAATATATATATATATATATATATATATATATATATATATATATATATATATATATATATATATATATATATATATACACAACGCAAAAGTCTAGGGATATTTTTATAAATAGACTTATTTTGTTAATCTATATTCAACTTAAAAAAGTAATACAAAATTTGTAGTTTAAATTTTTGTTTAATATGTCAAAAACCATAAATTGCAAAAAACAGAAAATTGAAGCAAAAAAAAATATATTGCAAATCACCATGTTTCACATACCACCATAAAATGTCAAAAATACGAAATATAAACTTAAAATAAAGTATGGCCACCACGTTGGTTTATCACAGCTCTATATCTACTGTTCATGCTCCGAATCACATTGTTAATGTCTGCTTGATGTAGTTGTGTCCATTGTTCTCTCTTTTAATTAAAAGCTCTTTTAATTGAAACTCATTGTAGATATTGCCCATATGTGGAGTAATTCTTCGTTGGAGCATATCCCATACACGTTCAATGGGATTCAAGTCCGGTGATTGTGCTGGCCACGGCAATACATCAATACCCTCGTTATCCAACCAGTTTGTTACAATATGCGCAACATGTGGTCGAGGGTTATCATGCATAAAGTAAAAATTTTCTCCAATAGCAGCAGCAAATGGGCGCAAAACAGGTTCAAGAATAGTGTCCAAATATTGCTGACTTGTGAGAAAGTCACTTGGGAAAATGAGGTCAGTTCTTTGATCAATCATGATTCCGCCCCATACCATTAATGTACCACCTCTGTATGCATACACTTCTTGAAGATGTCTTAATCGTTCTTCAGTTCCGGGTCATCTCCAAACTCTTGTCCGACGAGAATCTGGATGAAATCCGTATCTAGACTCGTCACTAAACAAAACTGTGACCCAGTCATTGCCAGTCCAATTCTGAAATTTTTGACACCAGGTTAATCTTGCAGCGCGATTGCCTCTAGATAGAGGTGGACATCTCAGTGGTCGCCGACTACGAAGATTGGCTTCATGGAGACGATTCCTCACAGAACTGCTGCTAATTGTTACATTATGTACAAGCTGTAATTCATTAACCAGCTCGGGTGCTGTGATTGTTGGCTACCTTCTGGCATTTAAAATTAAATATGGCATTTAAAAGTAAAAAACAATATCTTTAACTCACATATTAAGCAAGAATAGTGTTCTGTATCAACAATTGTAGTACAAGCAACTTTATATGGTCATGAAATTTCTGTCATTGGTATTGTCAAATTATTAAAATATCCTTAGACTTTTGCGTTGTATATATATATATATATATATATATATATATATATATATATATATATATATATATATATATATATATATATATCTGGATAATCTAGGGTCCAATCTTACATGAAAACCTTGACAAATATTTTATAAGTTGTATTGAAACACATGTTTGTACAAAAATCTATTCCCCTTAGTTTTATGTTTTTTTATTATTGCTAAACTTCGTCGAACAAAACAGTTAATTATGTTAACGGTAGTCTTCTACCACTACCACCAACGCAAAGTGAGTCAACTCACACCTTTTATGACACATCGCTTTCTATTTGCATACACACATAGCCAGCGCTAGTGCAGTTTATTTTCAAGCCAAGTTTATGGGGTAGAGAGTAATCCGCAGATTTGTTTGTTCGCCGTTTTAAATACTAATTATATTTGCCATCCCTATCTAGCTCCATATTTCATCGCTTTCTGTCCCTCGAAATGGTGGATGGTAGAGAATGATAATTTCACAACGGCCGGTCTGCCGCTTCAGATAACTGATATTTATTATTATTACGGAAAGCCATATTGCTACACTTCGATTTCCGTTGAAACGGCCGAAATAAAATGAAACATTGTGTGTTGTTCGCTGCTTTCGTGTGTATTTTAGACTGTTGCATCCAGGACCACAATCAATTCATCCCATTTGAGTGTTTATTCACTAAAAATATATACGTTAAATTTAATTTAGAGAATTAATAAAACTTTAAATAATATATTATTACAATTTAGTTACAATTTATTTGATGAATAATCTTTAAATCTGTAATTATCTTTCTGCTGACGAGAAAGTGACAATACCAGTATGACCTGCTTCTTAAGCGTTGATAAAATTTTTATTTGAACTACCTTCACCCAAATTGGCAAGACACAACAGTATCGAGATTTGTTCCTCAATGTGAACGTTAATCTCGTAAAATATTTTTGCTGGTGAACCATTAGGTTTAGTTTTCTAGTTAATAGTTTATTTTTGTTATTCATATAATTTATTAATTTATTAACATTCCCATGTTTTATTAATTTATTATCGACTATTTTCCCCGCCACTTATGAGATAGACTCTAAAGACGCTTTTTCTAAGTGGTTTTTTAAATGTTTTTCTTTTAAAATTAGGCAAATAATTATCCTCATTAACTTTTATTAAAACTTTGTTTACAGTAGGAATCTTGCTTCTAAAATAAAATTTATGCACCTTTTTTCTTATGGCATAACGATCAGCTCTGTCTACTAAATCAATTATATTGTTGACCGACTCACTTTTGGGTCTGAAAATGTGTGAGCACTTTTAAATTCTCCGAGGATATTATAAATAATGCATCTGCACACACACCTGACTTATGTGCAACTCTTATTAGCGACTCTTGTATTGTTACAATATAATTTTCTTCTATTTCAGAGTGAAATAATTTCTTTGGTTCTGACATCGAAATGCCATTTTGAAGTTATACTTCTATATGCGCGCTCCACGTTAGAAATTTGTATGGTAGTGAATCTGTGAGATCATTACATATGTAAGATAATGAGTAAGAGAGAGACAGAAGATATATTTTCTCTCTCCTCCTCTCTCGAATATAAAAATATTCCTTTTGTATATATAATTTAATATTATATATATATATATATATATATATATATATATATATATATATATATATATATATATATATATATATATATATATATATATATATTGTTATGATTGTTTATTTTGAGTTCAAACTTAGTTTATTGAGCCAATAAAAAAATTATAACTTATCTGTTATCAAAAGTAAAAGTATTTTCTGATATCCTCAATTTGTTTTTCTATTTCTTTCTTGTCTTCTTTCATTACATTTTCAAGTTTGCTTTCTAATTCCTCCAAATTATCTTTAATTCTCATTTCTTGTTCTTTCATATCATTTTTAATTTCATTAATCTCTTCTATTTGTTGTATCAGTTCTTTCTTTATCCCCTCAACACATCCTCTAATTTCCTGTTCATAGTTTTCCAGACGCTGCTCTATATTGCTCATTGTTTGTTTTGTTTCCCGTTGGTTTTCTTCCATTGTCTGTTTTGTTTCAATTTGGTTTTTCTCTATTGTTTGTGTCTGTATTTGCATCATTGCTAATAATTTTTCCAGCATCCCTGTTTCTTTTCTTTTCCCTATTATTGTAGCATTTCCTTCATTATCCGATCCTTCATCAATAATTGTTTCCTCTAATCTGTTATCCTCCTTTCTTTCTTGCATTTTGCTTTGACTCCTTGTGGTCGACATGTTCGTTAGATTATTTATCCCCGCCAAATATGAAGCTTTGAAATTTGTGCAATAATATCCCCGCCAAATATGAAATTCGAGTAATGTTGCAAAGACGAAAACTTTTCCTCTTATCCCAAATGCAATAAATTCAAATAAATGCAATAAAATTTTAAAACTTTTGTCAGTTGTAAAAATCAATCAAATATCATAAATTATATCATGTAAAAATTTGTACCTAGAGAAATTTGAAATGTAATGTCATAAAAGTAAATATTATAAACTTTAACCATCGGCAAATAAATTTTCGATCAATCTGCTTTCTTTCTCTATCCGTTTAAATTTTAACTAGAAATACTTTCTACGCCTTACACGTTGGGGGCCATTTGTTATGATTGTTTATTTTGAGTTCAAACTTAGTTTATTGAGCCAATAAAAAAATTATAACTTATCTGTTATCAAAAGTAAAATAATTCTTATATTACCTGTGTTCGATGGATTCAAAAGATTTTCTAGTTGTCTTTTATCGGGAGAGAAGAAAGGATAATAATACAAATATATTATATTACAAAGATTTACGTTTCTTTATTTTATATGAACGAATAAAACAATTATTAAATTTTGTCGTTATCTTATCAATCAGCATACAAGAAAATAAATCAAATTATTATGATAATAAGATTATAAAGCTACATACATTTATATTACGTGAAAAACCAATTTTACTTAAAATTTTCTTTACTTAAAAAAAGAAACCACAAAACTTTAAACTTTTGATTAGCCTAGCAAAACCTCAGTTCTTAAATTTGAATGCTAATGACCATGATGTCGAAACGATCCTTCACAGATATAAAATTCAATTGTACAAACACTTACAGTTTATTTTCTTTTTGAGTTGTATGTTGGAACATACCCAGAAAAGTCCAGTCTCCTCAAAGATGTGATCTCCCCTCTTTGGCACCTCGGCTCCTTCTGAACGTCTCTGCAAACCTCCTGCAGACTACACAAAAAACACCTGATTTACTTCTCCAAACTCCGCTACTTATTTATGACACCAGGATCTCCTTTTGTCAACTTGATGCCGTAAGAATACTTTCACATATACTTTATAAAATGCCCACGGTAGATACAAGGACCTCTTTTAATCTACTTATTATCTCCTTCTTCAAACTATTCACTTCTTTTCGTTACGCCGGTATCCAAAACTCACGAACTACACCCTATCTTGAGACACACGACTGTTTCCTTTCGATGACCAAAATATGACTAACTTCTCCTCTCTCATGATCGACTCACCAAATTCCCATTTAAAAACGACCGTCCAATCAAAAAGCTTAAATTGTGTTTACCATGATTTTGGAAAAGCCTAATTTCGGTTTCAGAGAAAACTAAATAGCTTACTTTAAAATTGGTTTTT
Source organism: Diabrotica undecimpunctata (assembly GCF_040954645.1). Classification (NCBI taxonomy): domain Eukaryota; kingdom Metazoa; phylum Arthropoda; class Insecta; order Coleoptera; family Chrysomelidae; genus Diabrotica; species Diabrotica undecimpunctata. The sequence continues at coordinate 38,672,884 of NC_092806.1, read as the reverse complement.
TTCAATACATCATTTATACATATTTCAAAAGATTAGAATATGGTCATTTAATACTCGACTCTACAAACAATGAGGAGATTAACCTTCAGGTAAAATGTCTTCGAATTCTAAACAAAGGATTTTTGATAATTTTGTTTGAAACGGAAAAGGTCGTTTGCCAAACAAATTTCTACTCTTATCTACACTAAATCTTATCTTAAATTACTATATACAATTTGTTTATATTGATATCTTGAAATTTTATTTCGATGGATTTTTTTATTTATTTTTCTTTGGTTGGGAAAGAAGAAACATAACAATATATATATATATATATATATATATATATATATATATATATATATATATATATATATATATTGTATAAAGATAAAATATTTATTAATATTATTATTTATGTGATATGTTTTGTATTATTTATTAAATGTTCATAATTATATTAGTCTTTTGTATTTCAAAATAATAATCTCAATAAATCACTGTATGATTCAGAACTGTCAGTTTTGAAATAATTTTGTGTCATGTCCTCGGTAGTATAGTAGTCAGTATCCCCGCCTGTCACCCGGGAGACCGGGGTTCGATTCCCAGTCGGGGAGGACTTTTTTATTAATATTATTACATGGTAAATTTATAATGGTAAAACATATATGTGTCAGTAGAAAAGTTATGTATATTATTGTCATTTTTAAATATTTATGAATATTGAATTTTAATTTGTATTCTATTATTATATTAATAACAAAATAAACAATGAATTTTACTGCAGAGTATGTGTAAAAAAAATTTTTGTATTCAACTCTTTTCATACATATATGAAAATAAAAATATACATTTTCATCAAAATATTGATTCAATCCTTCATTTACTTATTACAGGTCAAAAATTGTTTATTAATTGTTAGTAAGTTGTTATTAATTCTGTTTCTCCTTCTGCTATGTCTTACCTATAGCATTACATATGTACTGATTGTGCAGATTGACTCCCAAATAAATTTGTAACGGCGAATGCGTGTATAGAAGTGTAACTTCCACCGGCAGTCCCACTGGACTGCCACACCCGTTTTTTTTTGTTCGTTTTAAAAGAACTGCTTAGCTAGGAAATGCTTTCTTAGGTATTAACCCGGTCTATATAAACATTTGAAATAACAAAAATTGCCGGATAGCCAAATTTTGGTGAAGAGCTAAGAGTCACATTATACATGAAAATATGCACACGTTTCCACACCACCTGTGAGGTAGTGTACTCGGCGCGTTTTTTTTTACCGTGGTTTCCCCTGTAGGCCTACTCCACTAACTGTTTTGACAATTTTAGAATAATTTAAGGAAACAATACCGGCCAAGTTCTAGATATTACCTTATTATTGATATTTATTATTGATATTGCTATTGATTATTAGGTTAACTATTGTTTTGATTTCTTTAGATATTTTAATCAGATTCATATTCTTGAAAGTCTACTTCAACAGTTAAGTCTTCTTCGATTTCATCTTCTTCCTCTTCCTCTTGCTGGATATTCAAAAATTGTTCAAATGTGACTGAGTCATTGGTCTCTTCATTAAAATCACAGGAGTCTTCCCCTGTTGTACTAAACTGGACATTTGAGCAAGAATGACCTTGGCAGTTGGTACACGCTAGAGAACACAGCAACCCGACTTTTTTACATCTACATTTGGCACTACAACCTTTTTTGCAATTGCAAAAAGTAATGTGTTAAGGAGTTTTTCTGGGGCAGGTGTAAGTAAGGTTTTAATCGGTTCCAGAGTATTATCTATTAATTTCCAACCCCAGTCTTCTGGATTCAGTTCATTGTCTAGCCATGTTTGAACTTAATAATATACTCGATACAAATGTTGAAAAGCAGATGCTGATGTTGAAGGAAGACATGGTAGTTGTACTTGTTTCTTGTTTGGCGTATTTTTTACAAAAGTTAAGTATCGGTATTTATCAGTCAGCTCTTTTTTTTCGAATAATTTAAGTACTGACGTTTTGCCCCTTCTGTACATTGCTGACGTAGTGTCGCAGCCGGCTATCGCATGTAAAAATAAAATGTACTTTTTATTTATTTTTCAATCGTATTTTTAAAGTTATGTCATCTAAAACTCATCTTGACAAACATTCTCCCAAAAACACTCTATATTGATCGAAGCTCTAAAAGACATTGGTTTGGACGGCAGAGATGTTCGAATAATTAAAAATTTGTATTGGAATCAAACAACATCAGTTTTAGTAGATCACAGGCTCTCAGTATTAAAAGAGCAGTACAGCAGGGATGCCTCTTGTCACGCCTGCTTTTCAACGTTTACTACGAAAGAATTTTCAGAAAAGCGCTTTCTGAAAAACAAGAAGGAGAAGGAATACTTGTGAACGGTAAAGTCATCAATAATTTGCGATATGCAACACTTCTTAATAGTGTCGTTGAGAGTTGTAGGGAGGCAGGTCTGTATCTGAACATACGGAAAACCAAAATACTCGTAATAAGTAAACAACAGCATATAAAACCGTCTATATATGTAAATAATACCAAACTTGAGCAAGTTGATAAAATGGTTTACCTTGGACAGCAATTAAATTGTAACGCAGAAAGTCACGGTCACGAAATTAGATCTAGGATACAGACAGCGGCTTTTAGAAGGATGTCCAAGGTGTTATGTAACAGAGACCTAAAATTGGCATCGAGGATCCGCCTACTTCGCTGCTACGTGTTTGTATAAAGCTTAGCCAATGAACCTTGCTAATATACAATTAGAGTACGAACAGGTATTATGTTCGTAGCTAAACTTATTTTAGACTTTACTGTTTTTCCAGGGCTGGTTCACTAATTATGATAAATAACTACAACGTTGGTATACTACAAAATTCTATTACACACAGTACAGTAGCATTAAACAAAATTCCTTATCTACGGAGGCTGGTAATACAATTTTTAGAGCGTCATTGCGTAAACGAAGGTAAAACCCCATACGGTACGCACTCAACCGCTGTTACTTGGTGACTGACTAAAAATGTGTTCTCCTCGAGGCGTAGCGGGGTAAGTATCTGCGTTTTTAACAGGTCAAAAGGAGATATAGACATAGCAGATAACATACGGGGAGTTGAAAAACAATGTACATTTCATTAAAAATATTTTTAACTGTTGTAAGTTACAACAGTGTTCTCGGTCTTACTTTATGGTCCTGGAATGTGAATAAATCGCCTTGAGACTTTTGAAATGTGGTGCTGTAGAAGGATTTTAAAAGTTTCCTGGGAGAAGAAGATTCGAAACTCCACAATACTAGAATGTCTCAGCAAGACTACTGAGATCATAAAAAGCATCAAGCAGAGAAATCTGGAGTATTTCGGATATGTAATGAGAGGTCTCAAATATAGGTTGCTACAAAATATCATGCAAGGAAAAATAGCAGGCAAACGCAGTCCAGGACGAAGAAGAACCTCATGGTTGAAGAACTTGCGAGATTGGTATCGTGTTGATACAAGCATGCTATTTAGGGTGGCAGTGAATAAAATTAAGATAGCTATGATGGTAACCAACGTTCTGAAAGGACATGGTACATGAAGAAGAAGAATATTCCACGGTGTAATGTTTATTTGAGCAAATATAATAAGTCGGTAACTTAATAAGTAATTCTAAAATGTTTAGGTATCGTTGGTGAAATCGGGCATGAGAGTTATTTCGGCAACCTCGTCAGCAGTATCTGTGTTGGATATATTTGTTTTTTTTGGTAGGTATTAGTTGAACCTGCCGATTTAAAAAAAATTATATAAACGGTCATCTATAAACACCAAACTTACTTGACAGAACAAAATAAGAATAAAATACAAATATTAATACTAATAGTTATTTAAAAACTAAAAACCAATTTAAAAAATAAAAGTAAAAAATAAATACAGTGTAAAACAAGCATCATTCACTAATTACATTTGCAACAAGCTGAAAGCCAATCTTGCTAAAACAAGTACCAAATCTACTTTAATAATAGAATAGGCAATCAAAACCGTACGCCTATTGCTTCCTCCGTGTCTTAGCGTATTTCTATTTATTCCCAGTACATCTTTATTAAAAATTAGAAAAATGGGTCGTTTAATGATATATTATATATATATATAATTCAAAGTTTATCAATTCGAAGTTGGACAGTATATCTTGACTTTACTGAAGAAATTGTAAAAGTAGCTGAGGAGAATATTAATTAGAGGATTTTCACTCCAGTTTAAATTGTTTATATATTTTTTTTCTATATTTTAATATTTGTCAAAATGAGTATAGAAGGTATTGCAATCAGATAAATTAATATATCCCATTAGTTTTAATTACCGACAGTAAACTATCTGAAATACGATTACAATAATAGTTTTGTTGGTCCAAAGTTTGGCAGTTATATTAACAAAGTGACACCTCCATTAACCCTTTCACCTGAAAGACAGTGATAGCTAATCTTCCAAATACATTTCAGCTTGCTCATCAATTTATCGCGAAACTTGAAAACCCGCGGTCAACACCGACCAGGGGTTCATTAATTAATAACTTAGCCATGACGTATAAACAATGTCAATTTCGAAGCACGTAAACTCGAAGTCCCCTTCTGCTCCAGAGGCCTTCTTGCAACTTTCCGATAATTTATAGTAATCAAGATCGAATCTTGGTGAATTCTACAAAGTTTGGGCTCGGGCCGCCTCAAGCAGATTCTGCCTTATTGTGATTTACTTGATTTAGTTTTGGCGAGATAGGAAGGACGCTTGCTTGCGTATTATCCTATCCCGGTTCTCTTCTATTTAAGAATGAACTTTGAGTTTCACGATAAAATAAAAAATTAATCATATTATGAAGTATCCTTTTCTTTATAAAGTAGATAATACTGAGATAGCAATGAATTGTGTAAGCTCAGTTAGATTTATAGGAATTTAAAAAGATCGTAAACTTTACGCAATATGTTACAATAAGGATTATTGTTCTCTAAAATAATAAGAACAAAACTATTAGTCTAGGTATGACAGTTTTCTACTTAGATATTTGTATATGCATGGATTTGCTTGAAATTTTGACAATAAAATGTAATCTAGGCCAATAATATGTGTTTCTTCTCTAAGGGTGGTTACCATCTCAACTAGAAGGCGGAAAAATTTTATCAAAAAAACTATGGTAGTCGCTAGAATAATGAATTTTAAGATAATTATATTCATTAGAGTTTTTTTTCGAAAAGATACGAATGGGATACAACTTCAAGTCAAATAAGAACTAGTACACCTCAAGAACTGCCTTTGATAATTAAACAAAAAACAGCTGTGAAACAGAAAATAAAAAAAATTTGGGAAAGAACTCGTGCTCGTGCATACAAAACTAAATTAAATCAATCTACCCTACAACTCAAGACCTTACTTAATACTAAAAAAAAATATGAAATTTAAAACTATCTCAGGAACTGTAAAAGAAAGCTGTAAAAAACTAAAAAAGCCTTACCTAATTTAGAAACACTTCTATACGTATCCACTTGGTCACTGTGCAAAAGTAATGAGGACAAAGCCAATGTTTTGCCATGGACTCAGAAAAAGTCTTCTAACTATATCTTGCTGAAAATAACTTAGGCATTAAAAATAAATTGAAAGTATTTGCAATTAAACAAATAGCAATCTACAATGGCTACAACTCAAATATTATCGACAAACTCATTCGAAAAAAAAAACGTTTAAACTTTTTCAGCAATTAGCCTTTAGTTGCAGCTCTTTAATTTCACCCACTTACAGGTCATTGTCATTTTACAATTCCATTATTTCGGAAAAGCTTAAACATATCTTGTTGAGCACTTCTAAGAACATCTGAGACTGACATACATTTATCTAGGCAAGAACGTTTCGCGGACTAATTTCTTATAGTCTAAACGTAAGTAAATACAAATACAGGAGAGACACTTAAGATTTGATTTTAGTGTAGTGCTTCCAATATTCGCTTATACGTATTTTGGCCTATCGGGACTCCTCAAAGCTGCAAGCTACCAGTGAGGTTACAGTTGGATGATGGATGGGTGAGGATAAATAAGCAGTACTCGACTAAACAGCGATGCTACTGGTGGGTGTAGCGGTATTTCTTAGGAAAAGTATATAACATTGCTAAAGAAAAAAAGGGTCGTAATGTGGCAAGTATTGCTGCCAGTAGATATCACAGCCTAAGACTAGTACTGAGGAGCAGAGGGCGGAGTTAAACTAGTAAAACAATCTCTGTACTAAGTATAGGTACATGGAATAACTGAACACTTTTTAAGACAGGTGAACTTAATAATGCTATAAAAGAAACGCTCAGACTAAATATCGATGTTCTGGGTATTAGCAAAACCAGCTTAGGCCTGCATCGACTCCCACCAAAAACCCTCTGGATGCTGATTTTAAATTTAAACTTTAAATACTACAGAAGAAAACAATATATAGCGATATATAACGTTGATTAAGTAAGAAAACTAACAATTAGCGACAAAATGGAATTAGCACCAGCAGAACAATCTAAGATATAACGAATGTCTCAATAACATATAGAACAACATAAAAGATAACAAAATAACTGCTTTCGAAGCCCTTTTCGAACCATCCAATAGTAGCAACGAAAGCATTTTAAACTAAACAGCATTATTTAACAAAAATGCAGACAAGCTAAAGAGAATTAAGTAATTGCCAAATGTCAAGAAGCGTAGCGCTTACATGGTATGTATATTTTCATAGAAAGATTAAAGAAATTACTGAAATCATAAAAAGCTCTTATAGCATCTTTAAAATACGATTAAAAGTTAATCTTGGGCCTGATTCATCTAAGCAAGACATAAGAAAGCTATGCTTATATGCAGTTTTGGGAGCCATAAAGAATTGAAACAATGCTCATCATGACAACCTGCATCCAGAATTTCTTAAAATAAGTGACAAAATCGTCTCATGTACTTGATCCATTGAAGATTAATTCAGGTAAAATTTCAATTGTAACAATTTCTGAAAACGTAAATCTTAAATTAAAAAATTTAAACTAAAAATAAAAATCGACTTCTTTCGGGGTTTGTCTACAAAGTTGCCTATTCTTGAGAAAATGTATTCATTCCATAATTTTGGTACTCACTGTATGTATCTCATACTCACTGGGAACTTACTTCCCATTGAGCGCACATCAGGGCGTTTATTTCTTTAATCGTCTATAATGTTCTCTTAATAAGTAACCCATTTAATAAATAAATACATAAAAATGATTCTTACAAAAATTATCACCTCACATCATACATACTTTCAAGTTTTAAATCGAACAGACTGTAGTAAAACTAATATTAAACCTGGAATTTTATATATTCACCCTACCAAAAAATTCTCCGGTTCTATCACATCACGATCAAATATTTTATGCAGTTAGATTTTTCTCGAAAAAGCAGGACAATAATAAATAACTTTTGGTGTTATTCGGAGAAGATGTTTTTTGGTTATAAAATAAAGTGAATCCGGAAGAAGCATTTTCTATTTCGGGTATATATGTGATACACTCGGGTGAAATTTTTTATTGAAAATGTGTGACCGCTGACGGAAATCAGAATTTATTGCTAAACGTAAAAATCGTAGGAAATTCAGATGGAATTTCGGTGAATATGAATACGCTGGGACGAATAAATCGGAACAAAAACTCGCTATAGACAGGTTTTTATTACATTTAATATATGTATAGAGGCCAATTTATTAACGTATCTAAATATCCGTACGTGTTTACGAAGCGTTAACTTTTATTTCTCGATATGTAAATATGTTCTGATAATGATAATTGCCGTTAAGGTTTTCACAACTATTTTCATGTTAATATTTAATTGCGTGTACTCAGCTTTTGGAATTCGGTGTTTTCATTGGGCACTAATCCCGCTTGTAAACATCTTGTAGGAGTATTAAAAAATGATTCGCCTGTTTTTAATATCACTACTTGGATTTTAAATTGCTTTCCAAACATTTTAATATACAGAGTGCTTTATTAAGAATTGTCAATACAGTGATGAGTGCCTTACCACCCGGCAAAATAGCGGAAAGGATAGAAGACAGATTAAGTTGTGAGATAGTACGAGATAAAGCTAGTTCTTAGACGTGGCTGGCTATTGGACTTCAGTCATAATTATACGGATGACCTCGAAAATATTTTAGTTTAATAATGTCTGATGTTAGAATACATGATTGAATAAATTAAGATATATTATAATAAAAAACATTAAATAGTAGCGACTTTAAATTATAAATTTTTAAGTTTATTTAACAATAAAAATAACTCAACTGCAATATTTGACTAAACTAAAGGTAGGTATGTTCAGTCCGAAAACAATTATTGTATGTGGAATTTGTGTAGTAGTTAGAGACGTGGTCTATTGACAAGAAGATTGGGGTTTAATTCACACCAAGGATAAAATTTTTGTTTTACTCAATCAAAATAATAAAAAATATGATATATATTAGGTAACAAGTTTTCGAAAAACTCATTATTTACAATTTATTATTATTCCAATGTTATAAAATAGAAATACAAAATAATTCAAATTCAATTCCAGTTTTACAGTCTTCAGTTGTGAATGCAAAATAATCCGGTGAAGACTGTTTAATGTCAAATCCATCACTAAATTCTCAGTGTTAATATCAATTCCTCTGTACAGGTAATGATTTTCAAAACAATTGACAACATCGAAATGGATGCGCGCTAACAGCTGCCTGCTTTACAGCTAACCAAATCATCAAGCCTTCAGCCATCAAATAATACCATATCGAGAAGTGTTTTTGCACGGTAAACGGAAACTTTTTATTGAAAAAACAATTCGTGAAAATGGTTTTAACGGTCGAGGAAAAAGTGCAAATGGTTGTCTGGCATGTGAATGGATTACCAGATAACATGATTAGACAACAATTTGTAAATAGGTTTCCAAATAGGCCGGCTCCAGCACGATCAACAATTCAGTCCAGTGGCGCACCGAGGGGGGGTTTAGGGGTTATAACCCCTCTCAGAACCCTATTCCGACACTGTTACTTACACATTTTAAGGACTCAAAATGGAGGTAACCTCATAAAAAAAGTTTTGGTGACCAACCAACCCCCCCCCTCCAGAGACAAATTCTAGGTGCGCTACTGATTCAGTCTATTATACGTAATTTTTTTACATATGGATTTGTGTTCGCTCCAAGAGGGGTTCATAGACGAAGGGAGGTAATTCCAGATTTGGAACTAAGGGACACTTTGATTTGTGCAAGTATTGAGCAAAATCCTACCCAATCAACATCTCGTCTCGTCTAGGTCAAATTTTGAAAAGACATGGATACCGTCCCTATAAACTTCATAAATCCAACGACAATTCCCTGGGGATCAATATAGACGTTTAGAATTTTGTCAAACTGCAATGGAAATGTCACATCAAGATGAATAATTTTTAGAGAACGTTTTGTTCACCGATGAATGTACGTTTTCATTGCATGGCCGTCACAATTCAATGAATGCTCGGTATTGGTCTCGAGGAAATCCTCGTCAGATTTATGTCGCTCGTACCCAGCGTCCTCGAAAAGTAAATGTTTGGGAAGGCATAATAGGGAATCATGTCATTGGTCCATTTTTTATAGACGGTATGTTGACTGGGCGGAAATACTTGGAACTTCTGCATAATCAAATTGTCCCAGTCCTTCGTAATTTACTAATACCTTTCGATTCCATATGGTTTGAACACGATGGTTGTCATCCACATAATTCTCACATTGTCAGTGAATATCTCAGTGCGACTTTTCCTAATCGATTGATTAGTGGCCACGGAGATATTTTTTGGCCTACAATATCACCTGATCTTGCACCTTGTGATTTTATTATGTGGGGATATATCAAGTCCAAACTATATGAAATTGAAGACGATAGGCCTAATTCTCTCCAAGAATTAAGAGAAAAGATCTCTGATTCAATGAGAGGTATTAGTCCAGAAACATTAACTAATGTTAGACGAACCTTTTATAATAGATTGGGTTATTGTTCTGCTGCTAATGGAGGCTTATTCGAACATTTTTTGTAAATACATTTCATTAGAATAAAATACGTTTATTTAGAATATTTTTATAGAATTTCTACCTATTTAAACATTTTTTGTAAGTACATTTATTTAGAACGTTCTTTTATGTTTGAAGAATTTTTACTTTATTTTCGAAAGTACGACATTGTTTTTTCAATAAGATTTTCATGTTTTATTATAAACACTTCTAATAAAGACTGAAATAAATGTTTATTGATTTAAAGCAAAACGATATAATATCTGCATAATTTCAAATTTTAATTTTTAAAAAAGTAAAACTTTCATGTTGGATTCGAACCCTGAGCGCCTGGATGAGAACATTGTGCCTAGAACTCTGATCCATTAAACTTTTATGATTAATTAGTGACAGTTTAGGTTATTGTTCTGCTGCTAATCAAGGCTTATTTGAACATAGTGTAAATACGTTTATTTAGTTTACAATATTTTTTTTATTTTTGTAGAATTTTTACTTATTTAAACATTCTTTAAGCGTTCTTTTAATTTTGAAAAATTTTTACTTTATTTTCGAAAGTACGACAATACTGTTTTTTCAATAAGATATTTATGTTTAACTTTAAACACTTCTAATACTAGTAACGACTGACATAAATGTTTAGTGATTTAAAGCAAAACGATCTCTGCATAATTTCAAATTATTAAAAAAAAAAAAAATAAAACCTCGTGGGTTTTGAACTATAATCATCTGCAACGTCTGTGTCGCAGTGTCGAATTCTTACCACTAATCCACGAAGAATTGATAATTATTTCGTGACAAGAGTGTATGAAACTTATCAAATCATAGTAGAAATTATTCTTGGTTAATAATTTAAAACTTTAAATTAAATAATTACTATTAATTAAATTATTTTATTTATATTTTTGCTTTATTGTGGTCAATTAGATTTTACTTAATGCGAAATAAAAAAATGGAAATACGTCACACATACGACGTTACACATAATAATTATGACCGAGGTGATTTAGCTCGAAGTTAACGTCTAAAGGTGTGAGACTATCGATAGTGCTAATGTAATGTAATGCAAAATTATAGGTTTCTATCGATTATTTCTCACTTCTACGAGTTTCATCTCTTTTTATTTCACAAGGTAACTGTGTTTTCTATCTCTTACGTTAAAAAGCCGGGTGGTAAGATACTCATCACTGTATAGCAACTGGAGAAACCTTAGCACAAAATACGAATATTTAACCTAAAATACCTTAATAAAATATTCTTCCCTACCGAAACACAGAGTGTTTTATTACGAATATTCTAAAATTATTTTAGCCCACTGTTTTAACACATTAAAATATTTTTTGTTTAAACTTGGCAATCAGTTTACAAATATTGTGATACTTTAACTAGTGTTACAAGCAGTGGCGGATCTAGAAATTTTTGTCAGGGGGGGTCATGGGTCTTGAGGGTAATTTTGATACAGGATTTAGATTTTTGCACCTTTACGATTAATATGATTTGTGCCTCATGTCGAGGAACCATTTTCTCAATAATTATTTTAAGCGATATATTAAACCAATGAGAAGTTATTAAAACCCAAATACCCTACGGGTGCAAAAAAGTGTACAACATTAAGGGGTCTTAAACTTAAACAAAAAAATAATTTAAACCCACATACTCAGTAAAATCAATTGTACAAGACTATTAAACCAAAGGAAAGTTATTAAAATATAAATAATAAAAAATCAAGGACTTTCAATTTAAACTAGATATTTTAAAGACAATTACAAATTATAAATTACAATTACAATTAAAAATGACAAATTACAATTAAAACAAACCAAGGATAAATAAGTATAAACCAAAGTTAAGTAATTTAAATGCAATAACTCAATGTAAGTGTAAACATTAATGAATGTATTTAACATTCCAAATAAACTTTATCTTATAGTTGGATATCCGATATCAATTTGTAACAACATTCATTTATTCATTATTGCTATACGGAGTGGAAACATGGACTCTCGGAATTACAAGTATAAGGCGTATAGAAGCTTTAGAAATGTGTGTTTTTCGAAGAATTCTGAAGATTTCGTGTACAGAGCACGTAACCAATAACGAGGTACTGAGAAGAATGAGGACTGAGAGAGAACTCCTAAATATTGTAAACAACAGAAAAACGAGTTATCTAGGACATATTCACAGAGAAGAAAAATATAACTTTCTACGACTCATAATTGAAGGGAAAGTAGAAGGAAAAAGAGGTCCAGGAAGAAAAAAATGCTCCTGGCTGAAGAATGTAAGAGACTGGACAGGCATGGACATACATTTGATACTAAGAACAGCTCAAGATAGAGAGCAATTTCCTGTACTTATAGCCACCCTTCCATAATGAAGAAGAAACCTTAAGAATAAGAAGTGTAAACAGCATTTTATTTTAATTAATTTATTCAACAAAAAACATAATATAATTAAGGAATAGTTATTTCTATAATTAGGCATATTAGGTTATAAGTGCACGAATCATCAGCAACAGCCGGCAACGAGTGGTAAATAAAAATTCAGTGATTAAAAATACTATAAGAAAAGTAAATATTATATAATTTTATGAAAATGTATTCTTTTCGCCTATCCGATTTAGCAGATCGCTCTATTTCTAATTTCAGGATGCACATTGATGAGTGCTAATCCAGTTAACAGAAGTTCTATTTCTAAGCCAAGTTTTTGGACGCTTAAGAGTAGAACGCTCTGTTTTTGCTGCACTGAGTGGCAGGGTAATTAATATTTGCAGAAATATTCTGATATTTTGATACATACCTATGAATATCGCGGTTTTCTAATACTTATCAAATACAATCAGGAAGTTTTCCATTATTTTGCACGACTCTTTTCCACAGTGAAAACTCTTGTTCTACTGTGGAATATGCAGTAAGTAGTTGGTCCAATAATATCCTGGAAGGTGGAAGTTAAGATATTTTTTAAAAGGGGTAAATAAATAGATCTTCGTAAATATTCTTCGCAAGAATTAGCAGATTGATTTTGACGACAGGTTTGACGAGAAACTATACGAGGCATCTTCAATTCAATGTCTAGTTGTTTAGCTATTTGTTTAGTTCATAGTAAAGTTTGCTAAAAACAGATCCGGCATTTTATCTTTTATTTTGAAGAATGCATTTAGTGTCCTCTATGGCCCCAGTGCCTACTTAAAATCTAATTTTGGTGACTGAAGAAGACGACTAAGTGATACAGTTGTACCTAAAACATCACTAAGACAAACTATTGTTTCACAATTTCACAAATACCTTGGACAGCAGCCACCAGTTCCTTTATTTGTATTCACTAACGTATCAGACAGAGCTAATGCAACAACAATATTCACTTTAATATTTATTATAGATAAATTATAAAAATGTAGCACACAGTCTCAACAATTATAATACATATTCAAATTACAAACAACCAATTTGTAGACAAAACTGAAGATAAGAAATACCTAATAAAAAATAAAAATGTGCTGATTTCGTGCGAAAAGTCATGTCATGTACATTGAATGAGCAATAATGTGTGGGCGGTAATTCTATCTCATCGATAATCGAACGATTCTCTGGCACTCAAATGACGAATTGTCAAAATTTGACAATTCGTCATTCTGTACTCGTACTGTATTCAGAATTGTTGATTTTTTTTAGAGCAATTTAAAAAGGCTTCCGTATTTCAATTGACTTTTTGCTTATAGGGTGGTGGGTTTTAAATTATTTTTTTTAGGATTATTTGATTAATATTTAATTTTGTTTTGGGGGTGGTCATGACCTATGTGACCCCCCCCCCTTGGATCCGCCACTAGTTACAAGATAGTTTTTCGCTGTTTCCAGAGGCGTACTGTAAAGATAGATACTTCCTTTTTCCCCCTCACAATCTACGCAATTGTCGAAATAATGATTTCAGCTTTTTTTTTCGATTCTTCGTTATACTCCAGTCGTCAGAGATGAAAATGCCAATGAACCTCTAAAAATCACACGAACAAGCTGAATTTTGCCGAGTATATTAATTTTGGGACCCCAAAAAAGATGCAAATAAGTTTACTACTTTTACCAACAGGATTCTCCCTAAAGCCCCCTCGCAGGTGGGTAAAAACGCAAAAACTCGATTTACCAAGAATATGTACATCGTAGAAAAAAATGTTTCAAATGTAGCTGCGATAATTTTAAACAAAAATGTTTATAAGCATTTTTTGTGTAGAACGAACCGTTCTCTTAGAAACAGCTCTTGAAGCGACCGTCGATTTTGCATGTCAGTTACGCGCTCCAAATCAATGTTCAATAAAATTTGTATCAGCTCGACGGTAAAAATTGGATATCTTTTGATTCAAGTGTCCTATCAACTCTCCTACAAACTCTCCTTAAAAACCCTGAAGTTTGGAATGAAGTTTTACTCTTACATGAAAATAAAATTATAACAACAGCAATACAATTACCCAGCCACAATGTAAACAAACCTAACTGACAGTCTAGCACAGAAGCAGGGGTACAAGTGGACTTGTACCCCTGCGGTGTATCTTTTCACTTCTAAGTTCTACGTATAGTTAGCTTGGAGGTTAAGAAGTTTTCAGCTAGAAAGCAGCTTAATATTTAAAAAATGTTACACCCCTATACTTTATTGGCCCTCCATTAAGGTTTATTGATTTAACATTGTTGTATTCTTTTACTTCCATCCACTTATTTAATATTACGCATAAAACGTAATTTTGCATTCTTTAGGTATTAATTGGGTTCAATTTTTATTATAAAGTACATCTTAAGATTTCAAAAGATCCACTTCTTGTTTCAGACTACAATATTTTACCAATTTTCCATTTTATATTTTAATGAGCACTTCAAAGATATACCCTACAATCCCGTAATCCAGGAAATAATTTAAAGCAAGCCTCATAAAACCAAAATAATGAAAGTTCTAAGGAGTAATCCGTCTTTTCAAAAAGTCACTTGGTAAATCAGTATTCAATTCTCACTAACAATAACTGCTTTAATCTATTTTAATCTTTTCTTTCTTAGTTTGCAAATCGCCAAGGAGAAATTCTTCAGTCATTATCGTCCACTAAGGTAGTAAGGGTCTTAAAGGAAGTTCTAATAAAATTACAACCAAAATTGTTGTAAAAATTTTTTTGTTTTACAATTATTTGTATAAGAAGAAAAAGCTTAGTGAAAAAGCTAAGCTATAAAAAAAAAAGAAAATTTTAATTTAACTATAACATTATTAACGATAAAACAATTTTTTTGTTATTTTGTTATTATATAAAATAAAACTATCAGTAAGCAAAATAACAAATATTTTTTTTTATTTAGCTTCACGTGTCTCGACAGCGTAGGTCACTGACACAAATACATTAAATATTGGTACAATTATTAATTACTAAGTTCTAAACTACGTTTCTTCTTCTAAATTTCCTGGTAAAGTCTAGTTCATAGAGGAAATTAATAAGATCCGTAAACTAATTTTCGAAACCAAATTCAGATTTTTGCTTTAATCTGTGCCTTCTAAGAATTGCAAGGCAAAACAGACGTTGATAAAAATGTTAATAGAGACATGGGGAATCTAAAATTTGCATTCCGCAACATATCTCCTCAATTAAGCAAAAATCCTAGCGAATTGGTTTCTAGTACTCATACAGAGTAAATCTGAATAAAAAGGAAAAGACAGTTAAGATTTGTTTTCACGTATAGTGCGTTTGTGTATCCGCCTATACGTATTTCGGCCTAATAGGCCTCTTCAGAACGTCTTTCACAGTCGCTCTGAACGTGAAAATAAATCTATTCTGTCTTAGGAAGCAACTCTAACATGGCTTCGAATGGACGCAAATAGCGACATCTGATATAAAATTCGTAAACTAATTTTCGAAACCAAATTCAGATTTTTGCTTTAATCTGTGCCTTCTAAGAATTGCAAGGCAAAACAGACGTTGATAAAGATGTTATTAGAGACATGGGGAATCTAAAATTTGCATTCCACAACATATCTCAACTAAGCAAAAATCCTAGCGATTTGGTTTCTAGTACTCGTACAGAGTAAATCAGAATAAAAAGAAAAATACAGTTAAGATTTGATTTCACGTATAGTGCGTCTGCACATTTTATTGCAATATACTTCTTCACTATATATACACACATATATATATATATATATATATATATATATATATATATATATATATATATATATATATATATATATATATATATATATATATATTTATATATATATAACGATTTATTTTAGTGGCGTATCGGGTATCATCATCATCAGTGGTGCTACAGCTCTAGTTGAGCCTTGACCTTCCTCAGTCTATTTCGCCAGTCGTTTCTGTTCATCGCCAACCGTTGCCAATTTGCCGCGCCAATTTTCCTTGCGTCCTCGTCCACACCGTCCCTCCATCTCAGTCGTGGTCTGCCTCTACTCCTATTTCCCACTGGGACCGATAATAGAGTTCGTCTGGGTGGGTAATTTTCATTTGCTCTTGACACATGTCCAGCCCATCTAAGCCTACCAATTTTTATGAAGGATATTACATCTCTACCATTTACTATTTTTTTATACTTCTCGTACAATTCGAAATTATATCGCCTTCTCCAAATACCATTCTCACAGAATGCGCCCATTATTCTTCTTAGTATCCTCCTTTCGAAGACGAGCAGAAGATTTGCGTCTGTTTTGGAGATGGTCCATGTTTCTGACCCATATGTCAGCACTGGTAGGATGAGTGTTCTATATATTATTAGTTTGGTTTTCTGGCTTAAATTTCTGTTTTTTAGCTGCTTGCTTAGTCCAAAATAACGTATCGGGTATGGCGGTCTGTTATTTGCAAAAAAAAACTCTTTTTTCTTTTATTTCTCTATATTTCGCTGATTTTTGTCAGCTTCATTAGGAGACAACTAAAATATGGTTAAAATTTGTATAAATAAAAGGTGAGAATAAACAATGAATTACTTACAGATTTGGAGTTTAAAATATTTAAAAATGTTCTTCTACATAATATGTTCAAAACAGTACTAACAATATTGGTTAAGAGCAGCTAGGTCACTAGTAATTAAATATAAAAAGCAAACCAAAACAACCAAGAAACAATTAAAACACAATAAAATTATTAGAGAATTTATCATTAAAGCTAAAATAGGTGTTCTCAAAAACGAACACACGTTTAATGATAAATTCTATCGACAAATATTTGGAGCACCTATGGGTAGTCCACTCAGCCCCATAATAGCAACCATCATTTTGGACCATTTGCTTCATGTCATTATTCCACAATTACCTTTCCCTTTACCCTTCATTAAACAATTTGTAGACGATCTTATATATTCTGTTCCAACTTCACAAATTCAAAATACCTTGAACATTTTCAATAACTTTAACAAACATATCCAATTTACTTTAGAGATTGAAAATGATTATTCGATATTATTTCTAGACACCAAATTAATAAGAACTAAACAAAACAAAGTATTGATAGATTGGTATCAAAAGCCAACACGCTCTGAAATATATTTAAACTTTTTTTCAAATCATCCTACTCATCAAAAGTTTATTACAGTGATTGCAATGAAGAATAGGGTAAGGTATATTAGTGATGATAAATTCATAAACAGAAACTTAAATTTGCTGTTAAACATCTTTAAAAATGATGAATACCCAAAACATATCCTTAAAAAATTGATATTTAACTCATACATTTTTGACGGTCCCACTGAAATCGGAGCAGTACAAACAATCCAAAAGAAAAAACTACCATTAATAAAACAGTTAATACCTTCTGTGACTAGTTTGTTTAAACAATTTACCAACATTAAAATTGTCCAATATAATGTATTAGAAAACCGATAACTGTTTTCTAAAGTAAAAGACAAGACACCAACTGTAAATAAAACTAATGTTATCTACAAACTACTTTGTTGGGATTGCCAGAGCTGTTATGTTGGTCAAACTTCTCAATAGCTAAAACAAAGGGTCACACAGCACAAAAGTGACTGCACAAAAAAGAAGAATACATGTGCGGCAGTTGACCATTATTTAAAACTGGGCATCAATTTGACTACTCAAATGTCAGGGTTTTACAGCAAGAGAACAATTACAAAACAAGATTGTTTTTAGAAATGTGTCATATTAATAGAGAAATATATGCAATAAATTACAAGGCAGACACAGTTGAGCAATATCTACTGTAATATTCTTAGTATGTTAAAATAATTTTTCTGTTTACAATTATATTTTAAATCATCCTGTATATTTTTAATGTGTAATTTTATTGTGTTTTAATTGTTTCTTGGTTGTTTTTGTTTGCTTTTTATATTTAATTACTAGTGACCTAGGTGCTTTTAACCAATATTGTTAGTACTGTTTTGAACATATTATGTACAAGAACATTTTTAAATATTTTAAACTATAAATCTGTAAGTTAAATTTAAACCATATTTTAGTTGTCTCCTGATGAAGCTGACAAAAAAATCAGCGAAATATAGAGAAATAAAAAAAAGAGTTTTTTTCAAATAACAGACCGCATACCCGATACACCACTACAATAAATTGTTATTTACGTTTCGGTCGATGATCCTACCAGTTTTGCTATATATATATATATATATATATATATATATATATATATATATATATATATATATATATATATATATATCGAGTGTTTTTATTAGCAGCACTAGCAAACACTAATAAAAGCAGTTAAAGCACTATACAAAGAAAACAAAGTAGCTATTAAATGTGGAAATAAAGCCTACAATCCATTTAAGAGGACAAAAGGACTTCTACAAGGCTGTGCTACGTCCCCTACTCTGTTTAAAATATTCTTGGCAAAGACACTCAAACCATGGAGTACAAAGTGCGAAGGAATGGGCATACCAGTAAGAGACGAATACCTATACACCTTAAGTTTTGCCGACGATCAAGTAGTCATCGCACAAGATGAAGAAGATCTCAGCTTTATGCTCAGAAAACTAGAAGAAGAATATAAAAACAACGGAATGGAAATAAACTTAGAGAAAACCGAATACCTAACAACAGAAAACAAGGATATGAGAAACCTAGAGATAGACGAGGGAAGACAAATAAATGGAACAGATAAATTCAAGTATTTAGGAACCATAATATCGAACCAGGGAACAACAGAAGAAGATATAAACAACAGACTGAGACAAACAGGAAACTGTATAAGACAACTAAACTGAGTGTTGTGGGATAAGAACATTACGATAAAGACAAAAAAGAGAATATATAATACCCTGACAAGAAGTATCCTGACATATGGGTCGGAAAACTGGACAATAAACAAGAGAAATAGAGGTAGAATAAGAGCAGTAGAAATGGAGTTCCTGAGGAGAAGCTGTAGACTTACAAAAAGAGACAGAATTGAAAACGCAGAGATTAAGCGGAGAATGGGAGTGCAATCAGACATAATCGACTATATAGAGGAGAAGAGACTATCCTGGTACGGCCACGTCAGAAGAGCGGACAGAGGACGCTGGATAAATAAAATCACAGAATGGAGCCTGATTGGAAGAAGAAAGAGAGGAAGACCCCGAAGGTCATTCAGAGATGAAATCGACGAGGCTATGGAGAAAAGAACCCTGCGAGATGGAGACTGGAATGACAGGGAAAATTGGAGAAAACGGTTGAGTGAAGGAAGACAGTGAAAACTGTGGAAATCCTTAGTAGTAGTATATATATCGAGAAAAGGAGTACGACCGTCAATCCAAAATAAACTAAGGTACACTCGACGAGTGGTGGGTTTTTCGGTCAAAGTGGAGAAATAAAAGACAAAGAAGGTGGCTACTTCATCTATTTATTGAAGACGTTTCGCTTTCTGCTCAGAAAGCATCATCAGTTCATCTAAAAAGAACAATATGAAACCAAACATCCATAGAGAAGTTAAAAAAAGTGTGTTACCTTACAAAGACATGTAGCAGTCAATGATGTTAAAAATATGAAAAAGCTTACGAAACTGGACATTTAGAGTTAAAGTTGTATAAAACAATTAATTGAAACTAGGTATAGTTTGCAATTTAACAAAATTAGCACAGCAAAAGAACATGTGATAAACATACATGTATATAAAAAAGTTATTATAAAAACTTAAGTAAAAAACATTAAGGTTTATTTTATAGTGTAAAGAACTAGAAAGATCATGAGAATGCACTTCCAACAATTTATTTATAATCAATTAGATTTTAATTTTAACTTTAGGTAACATTATTGAATTATTTAAGATTAATATAGTAATAAAGATAAAATGAAGTTACCAGTCTTAAGCTTACTGAATCTCGCAGGTAAATGAATTTACAGGTGCGTGGATGTTCGAGTGTACCTTAGTATATATATATATATATATATATATATATATATATATATATATATATATAATAATACCTATATATATATATATCTATATATTGGAGCTGGTGCTTTTTCTATATCACAATTATTCTAACCCTCAACTGTTAGTCCTCTATTGTTACAGAATACACTTTCTCTTTCATAAACTTTCTCTTTCATAAACCCCCAAAAGCAAAAGTCCATGGGGTTAAGACCTGGACTACTGGGTGGCCAAGAAATAGATACGATACGACACCTTCCAATTCGCCGACCAGGATACTGCCTGCAAAGGTATTACCGGACTTCATAACTGTAATGCGGTGGAGCGCCATCTTGTAGAAACCACATATTTTGCCTTATTGCAATATTCACTTCTTCCAAATACTCTTGTAAATCGTTTGCCAAGAACTGCAAATAATTATCAATATTTAAATTGTTGAGAAGAAATACTGGGCCTATTATATTGTTATCCACAATTCCTGCCCAAACATTAACTTTGTAAGTCCTTTGGTGATAAGTCGTTATTTTGGCGTGAGGATTTTCGTCGGCCCAAATGTGCTCATTATGATTGTTTGTTATTCCATTTCTACTAAAGGTATATTCGTCGCGCGTCGTAGAACAAGAAAGTAACGTGTCCATTTTTATTACAAAATGTTAAGTAGTTTTAGAGATAATGCAAAAAAACAATTTTTTAGTTTGTAACTTCAAAGGGCTGTAACTTTTTTTGTGTACACTTTTGTACTAAGGTAAGTTGGATTCAATCAATTTATTTTTGTCCCTGGAAAGCGCGATTTAATTTATGACATACCTTTTTGAAATACCCAGTATAACAGCTCGCTAGAATATCTTAAATTGTTCTCATAAATAATTCTAACTAGCCACTTCTGAATAATGTTTATAGAATGCAAGTAATTATTCCGTATTCCACCCCATCCCAAAATGCCATAGGTAAGTTGAGATTGTATAAGTGCATAATAAAGAATTCTTAAATGAGTTATTCCTAAAAATTGTTTTAAAAATTTGAATCTTGCTAGTAGCCCCTTTAATTATTATATATATATATATATATATATATATATTTATATATATACATATATATATATATATATATATATATATATATATATATATATATATATATATATATATAGCAATAATAAATATTTAATCACAAAATAAGATGTCGTTCAGTATAAAGCTTACAGTTTAAGTTTTATAAGTATATAAAAGCATATCTGAACTGAGACGTCCTGTATATCCTTAGATAGGCCAAATCAATTTATATATACTTTAATTCAAAAGGCTAACTTTCTATTTTAATCAATCTTGAAAGTTCCCTTCTTCAAATTCTTTTGTAGCGGTTATGCCCTTAACGCCCATTGATATATTTTAAAAGGAATACCGAGATGATCCGCTTAGAACTCAAATTGTATACAGTTTAATATCTTGCCGGATTTCCTCGAATTCACAATTTTTCGATTAATTTATATTTTGCAGATATATATTTCAGTTAAGGAAATTGAAATACAACCACAGTCTGCTTTGCCGTAGCTTACGAAATTGTAAGGAAGGATTAGGAAAATAGTAGAGAACGATTAAAACAAATAAACAGTTTAAGGTAAAATGATATTAAGTAATGTGTAATTTAAGTTTGCTTATGAACATAATTATACGACCTAATAAAGGTAAATATAAATTTTTTTTTATTTTAATACTTGGAAGAGAGCTCATTTTTCCATTCCGCTTTTAATGCTAGGTCACAATATATCGTTTTTAGTAGATACTAAAAGAGTTAACTTGTTCATGAGAATGGACCAGGCCCATGTAAGTCTGAAAGTCTACTAAGAATAAAAAAACGGGTATGGCAGTCCAGTGGAACTGCCGGTAGAAGTTATACTTCTATACACGCGTTCACCGTTACAAATTTATATGAGAGTCAATCTGCACAATCATTACATATGTAAAGCTATAGGTAAGAGAGAGCAGAAAGAGAAACAGAATTAGGTATATGTATCTGGTGCATCGTTTGTTGTATATAAACAACATTTGACCTGTAATAGGTGTATAGTAAATTAAGAATTGAATCAATATTTTGATGAAAATGTATATTTTTATTTGTATAAATGTATGAAAGGAGTTGAATGCAAAAAAAAATTTTTACACATACTCTGCATATACAATACAATACATTGCAACATAATTCAATATAATAATACAGTACAAATTAAAATGCAACATTCATAAGTATTTAAAAATGACAATATGCATAACTTACTTACGCATATGTTTCATTTATCATGATAATAATGTTAATAAAAAAATAATAATAATATTAATAAACATTTTTACCATAAAGCATAAGCATAAACATAAAATAACATTTTTATTCTCGAGAGAGAAAGAGGGAGAAAATAGATCTTCTGTCTCTCTCTTACCTTTATCTTACATAATATGTAATGATTTTGCCGATTCACTCCCATACAAATTTCAAACGTCGAATGCGCGTATAGAAGTAGAATCAAAAACGAAATAAATCTCACCCAAACAATTCTTTTCTGAACCTTAAAACTTAAACTACTAAATTTTTAGGTAACTGAACTAAGCCTCAGTTTTATTATGGAGAAATTAATATATTATTTGAAAACACTTGTATAAATCATTAGGTCCCTGGATTTTTTGATTCTTTGTGGCACCGTTTCAAAATCCCCACTAAATTGTGCAAATCTTAACTTTCTAATCTAAATTAAATTAACTCTCAGTGAAAGAATAACTCATTCCTTTCCAAATGAATAACGTCACTAGTATCATATATGCCAAAAATCATAATTTAAAAATAAAATCGACCTTTTTTAAAATTTATGTCATGCATATAAACATATACATAAAAGAAATTTAAAATAAAAATCATTATATTTGTCCCTTTCATCTCTCCGCCCATGAATACTATACATACTAAATATTCAATAATAAATAAAACAGCTTGGAAAATTAAATACTGTATAAAATTAGTAAAACAATATTAAAAAATATATTATGATTTTTCCATTCTTTGATTTTTAAAACCAAAGTGACAAAAATCAGAACATAATAATTAAAAAAATATATTCCCAAATTGGGATCGAACTCGCGACTTTTGGTTCTAAATACCGCGCCTCAAGTCATTCGACCAGAAACTTTAAGTAATAAGGTGGCTAATCAATGTCATTGTTTGTCAAGAACATTATGTTAGTTTTTTGGTTGTATTTTGTGTTTGTGTTTATTTATTTATTGTATTCCAAAATGGAATACAATAAGGTTAAAAAAAGGTTATTACGAATCATAGAGGTTTCAGAAAGAATATTTCTTCGCAAAAAACTTTGGCCAAATGTATATATCTACCGAATTAATATAAAATAATAATAATAGTAATAAATATTAAATATATTTACAAAAGAAACATTTTTATTTTCGAGAGAGAAAGAGAGAGAAAAAATATCTGCTGTCTCTCTCTTACCTATAACTTACATATGTAATGGTTTTATCAAATCACTCCCGTACAAATTTCCAACGTCGAACGCGCGTATAGAAATATAACTTCAAAAATGTTATTCAGGCATGGAACCAAATACGTGGAAACACTTCTTCTTCTTCGAGTACCGTGGTCAAATTAGGGGTGGGTAGCTTCCACAACTATTTGCCGATACTGTTCTCGATCTTGTGAGGCATGTGAGAATGCCACAAGTCCATTTGAATGAACTAGTTAATGAACAAGTTGTTGATTGTTGACTACAAATAGTTTCTAATTTGAGTGGTTTTATTAGTTTTTAACACAGTTGTAAGACCTACAGATTCTAAGGGTTAGAAGATGGAGGGAAGTTGCCGGGAGTCGACAGGAGTGGTGAATTATTTGTGAGCAGGCCAAGATCCACTACGGATTGTCGAGCCAATTATGATGAAAAAGTTACTTAACTCACACAAAACAATTTGTAGAAATTAATGGTGCCAAAAGTGATCCGGAAGTAATTAATTATGGCGTACCGCAAGGGACCGTTTTAGGCCCTCTACTTTTTACACTCAAACACTCAAATTTAATGACATGCTCAAACTAAAAACTGTTGGAAACATAATTAGTTATCTCTTATAGAAGATCTCAAAATTATAGCAGAACAAGACTTCAAAATTATAAAAACATAATTGCAAATAAACAAACTTACATTAAATTATGAAAAAACTAAATATATACCTTTTGCAATATATAAAAATTCTCTGCCAACTTTTAATTCATTAAAAATAAATCAAAAACAACGAATATTTAAAGCAGAGTACATAAAATATTTAGGAGTTTTAATTGACAGGCACCTTAAATGGGACATACAAATAAAAAATATTGTAAGAAAAATACGAGGACTGCTACTAAAATTCTGCTATTTAAAAGAGTTTTTGGATGTTGAACAGCTTAAAATGCTTTACCTATCCCTAGTACAATCTCATCTTGTATGTGGGATTTTAGGATGGGATGGAGTAGCTGATTGCCATCTGGTAACCCTTTGAAATTCTCAAAAATGGTTTCTTATACTAATATAGGGAAAACGAAAAACATATCTCGCAGCCCAACTTTTTCATGAAACTCAGGTTCTTGATGTTCGGCAATTGTACTGCTTAGAGCTACTTAAAAATCTTCATAAAGATAAAATTCCTCATAAAGTAAAAGTGTCAAATTATGAAACAAGAAGGAAATTGAATGTAGAATGTCTTCACACTCGAAAAACAATCACGTAACGCTCAATTAAATATTTTGCTCCAAGAATATATAATCAATTGCCCATAAATTATAAAAATATCAAAATTTTTTTTTAATTAGTTACTGCTTGGGTAAAAGAAAAATGGGAGTTGTGTAACAATTTAATAAATTTAAATTGTACTAGATAAAGAAATATAGAAATTAGATTAGAAACTGTAAAAATAAAATAAGGATTTGTAAAAAACAAATAAACATAAACCTGTCAATATTGGACAGATTAAGTCAAAAAGCATTTTTTTACGTTTATTTTATTGTAAGTAAACTGAAATTGTAATTTAATGTAATAACTATCAATTTAAATAAACGTAATTACTATTTCAATGGGAATATGCCACAATTAAAAGTTAAAGTACGTTTATTGACGTTTCAACTTCCACTTCGGAAATCGTTCTCAAAATACAAACTAACGTTTGTATTTTGAGAACCGGTTTTTTATTTTTAAAGTAAAAACCGGTTATTAGGTTTTTACCGTGATTAGGATTAGGTTAGGTATTATTTTGGATACCAATCATAATTATTATTTACAAGTAATTATTCCATAAAAACCATAATTCAAATTTTATTTTATTTTATAAATACAGAAACAAACTGAAAGTGCAAAACTCACATCAGCCAGAAACAATTAAGTTTTATTATAATATTTCGTTGAAAAGGTATTTGTAGTCGTAATATTTACATAAGAACTGGTACATCATCTATGTTTCACACTTGCCTTTTGACATTGAAAGTGGGAGAATGGCTTTTTCTGATTACCAAAAATAATGTTCGGACTATTAATATCGAATTACCGATTACGAATACGCATCTCCAAGGATTTCTTCCCTACGTTTTAAAAACGATACACCCATACGGGAAGTATTAAATGAGTTAAAATGTATCTGTTATACAAATATACAAACGTGTTAAAAGTAATACATGATAATTTTTTTTTAATGGTAGTAAAAATAAAAGATGAATTGCATTATCCAATTTATTTTTAGGTAAAATATTTATGTTGATATTATTTTTTTTAAATCTCATTTGAAAGAGTCTGGGAAATTTTTGGGAAAAGTTGAAATGGTTGCGTTGGGGAATTTTTTGGGTTTGGGAGGAGAGGAAAATTGGTGGGTATTTTAGAAGATTATATTTTTAAACGGTAAATTAAATTTGCATCATTAATTAAATACAATAATTGCATATTATATTCTACACTCATAATATATTCAATGACAATAGAACCTGAAATTGAAATCTGACCACTAAAATTTTATCGCCTTTCGATGAGGCCACAAAGGAGATCTCGGGTTCCCAGTACATTACTGCTAGCCATGTTATCCCCCTTGTGTCTATTATCGAAATATCTTTAAAAAACCTCAAGCCAAACCTTAGTACAGCCCAAAAGTTATGCCAAAAGCTTATAACTAGCCTTCAAGAGAGGGGCACTAAGCTTTTACGAAACTCCCTGCTTTGCCATGCTACAATCACGGACCCGAGGTTCAAAAAACTGTATCTGAATCCGTCTATGACGGAGACAGTCACATTCAATTTAGGCTCGGAAGTTAGGACGTATCTTACCGAAATCGGAAAACTTTCTCCTTCCTGTTCCTTCCAGAATGAAAAAGCTAAAGTGAGTTTAAAATCAAACCCTCTTTGGTCTTCACACGATCTGGAGTTGATGAACAGTGGTTCCAGTTCTGATTGACTCTATATCTGCAGCAGCCTTTGCTGCCGAGATTAAGTGATCCGTTTTCATTCTAGAAGCAGAACAGAACCTGTATGCCAGGCTTGGCTTTTATAGCTAAAAAAATACATGTCGTTGGTCGGAAGTTTCGTGGCATCAGAGAGACTGGTGTCATCATTGAATTATATTGTGTCAGATGAGAGAAGCCGCTTAACCGACCAACATATATATGAACGAGTTTTTCTCAATAGGCTTCATGAAAAATACTGGCCAACATAATGACAAACCCATTTCATATAATATAACCTATTTGTAACCTTCTAACCTATACTTTTTTACTTAAAATATTACTTCATTCTACTTATATTATACTTTTATTGCATATTATTGTAATATGTATATATTAATTTTACGCTATATTATATTTAATAATAATCAATAAATATATAATAATAATAAAATAATAAATAAATATAATAATTAGTAGAATAAAATGGTTTTATTAAAAATTGTGTTTTATTTATATTTATATTGATGTTCTTTCGATAGTACTTATTTTGATTATATTGATATCGTGTCGAATGTAGTATCGCAAACTAAAGTGCATTGTAAATGTAACTTTGTAACCTATTTTATTAAAAAAAAACCGAAAACCGGTCTTGGAAAAACCGGTTTTTTTTGGCCGGTTATAACTGCCAGGTTAAACCGTAAGCAAAAAAAACCGGTAGGGGAGACCTGTGTCGTCAAAATAGCAAGAGATGTATTTATGCCAAGTCAATTATTGGAGCATTCTCTAGTGACTTGATCCATAAAGAATTATAGTTTGTGTTTTATTTTGCAATAACTTTTTTGTGTATTAACCGATTTTAATTTAGCATATCTCATTTTATGGGTTCTTTTTTTTTCTGAAAATGTTGTCAGTTGCCTCAAATAACTAAATAGACAGTTTTTGGGTTATGTACCAAATAATGAAGTTGACTTTTTGATTGTTATTTTAAAAATATTTTACTAAAAAATTAATAAATTTCTAGAGGTTTTTTATACAGATGTGTCAAGTAAAAAACTAACTTAATTGGCCTAATTTGCAATATTGTCGCAGGAAACAAATTATCTTGTTAAATAAAACAAATATATATCTTATTCAGCAACAAACCAATCAAATAGCTCATACAATCAGTAAGGATACTACTTACGGTTTTTTACCATAACTTCCAAGATATTTAATATTTAAAATTAATTATCAAATAACCCATTTAAAATTTCGTACAAGCTAAAGTTTTTATCATTTTGCTAGAAGCAAAAATCTGAAATTAGCGTTTCCACCCTACCTTTTCACGAACACGTGGAATTAGTGTTTTTAATCCATCAGCCCGCCAGAAATTTACATTTTTATTTAATAACAAATTAATTAGAGGTCTGTGCACACTCCATTGAATGTTTAACATGGGAAACCCTACTGCAACACATGCTTTCATTAAATTCAATTTTAAATGCAAATGATTTTAGGAGACTTCTGTGGACTATATTAAACGTATACTCATTTTTCTTTTCCGCGATTACATACATTAACGTTCTTTAAATTTTCCTCTTTACCTTTTCTTTTATTTAGTGTACCTATATATATATATATATATATATATATATATATATATATATATATATATATATATATATATATATATATCATCATCATCATCATGTGCAGCTTTATCAACCGTTTCCAATTACGGTGCAGCCTTCCTTATTTCAATGTTATTTTATGTTCTTATTATTATTCGACGATGTCTTAGTTATACGTTGTTCTAATAATTTGCGCTCATTTGCGCCCATATTTTTCTATCTTGTGCTATTCGAGACCACGTTGTTCCTGTTAATTTTCTAATATCATAATCCCATCTGAGATTTGGGCGCCCCTTTGGTCTCTTAGCGTTCCTGGGGTACCACATAGTTGTTCTAGTGGTCCATCTGTTATCTGTTCTTCTTGCCATATGTCCTGCCCATTGCCATTTCAGGGATTTTATTCTTTGGATTACATCAGTCACCTGGGTTTGCCTCCGTATCCATTCAATTCTTTTACGATCCCTCTTTGTTATCCCTAGCATACATCTTTCCATTGCTCTTTGAGTTACTTGGAGTTTTGACGTTATTTCTCTCTTTAATATCCAAGTTTCACATCCATATGTCAAGACGGGTAATATGCATTGATCAAATACTCTCTTCTTGAGGTATAGTGGCATTTTGGACTTGAAGACTATGGAATTTCGTCCGAATGCTGACCACGCTTGTTTTATTCGTCTGTTGATTTCCGGAAGTAGTGATCCCGATTTATGTATGAGCTGTCCCAGGTATATGTATTCATCTACTACTTCTAGCGAGGTTTCATTAATTTTTATTTCCACGTTGGCGATCAGATCATTGCACATTATTTTAGTCTTTGCTAGGTTCATTTTTAGGCCTACCTCATTGCTGGCTGTATTAAGGTCATTAATTTGCAGTTGTAACTCTTCAGGACTTCTAGCAATTAGAATGATGTCATCAGCGAATCTAAGATGGTTTAGGTATTCTCCATCTATACATAGACCTTGGTTGTTCCAGTCTAATTTCCGGAAGATATTTTCTAAGGTTGCAGTGAAGAGCTTAGGGGATATGGTGTCTCCTTGTCGGACTCCTATCTGAGTGGGAAATTCTGGGGTATTTTCATATATGCTTACTCTAGCTGTGGCCTCTTTGTATATATTTGCTAGATATATATATATATATATATATATATATATATATATATATATATATATATATATATATATATATATATATATATATATATATATATATATATATATATAAGAATTACTGGATATTAGTGACTGTCGATATAAACAAAGAACACAGTTTATTAGGGTTGCAGTCAGATGAGCCAGAAATTGGCCGGGATGTTAATGAAACACTCTTTTGACTTTTTGTGTAGCTTTGGGAATGGTTTTATTCCTTTTTCAAGACACTGTAATAAGAAAAATATGTAAATATTTATAAAATATCACAATTATGTGAAATAACTTTGTCACTTTTGCCGGTAAGTACTCATTGATAAAATAATGCACAAAACTCACTACATTATTTTGTCCTTTCTTTACGACTGTTTTGTCTTACATAAAGAAATAAGATTTTCCGGTGCTTCCTACATAAATACAAAAATTATATTCTCACAGCTGACGCTTAAAAAATACATCTCCACTGGGTACATGGGGAAGGGGTATATTTTGCTGGTAATCAAATGCTAATAGCTCAGCCTGATTGTTGCTTGTTTTAACCTTGGCAATATCTTCCTTTAATTGTTTATAAAAATAGTTTGCTTTCTTTTCATGTACTTCTTTCTCCAGTTTTAGATTTTTTATTATTTGTATTATTTGTCGATCGGATAGCCAAGCGGGCTGGACGGCTGGCTTCTCCTTCGCTTCAATGCGAGATATGTCAGTTCAAATCCCCGGCTCGGTGAATAGCAAACAAAAAGGCTAACGCAGTAGTTTAAAATTCTAAAATGAATCTGCGGCTTAGTCTAGAATATGCTGGTATCTGATCGGCCTATGGTGGAGCAGTACGGTAAGAGATAAGGGCTTGCGGCTAGGTGATACTCCTCCATAGATCCCTACCGGAAGAGCGTGGAACGCCTAAATACCGGGTATATATATATATATATATTATTTGTTCATCTTTTTTCCCAGATAAAAGATCATCCAGTCTATCACACTTTTGGCATGTATTAGATCGTGGCTTACCGAAAGAGTAGTTGTAGTTTGGTACAAAATGTCTAGAAAAATAGTCATAAGTGACTTTAGGTCTAACTTGTTGGTCATTCCTTATTGCTACGTAAACATGCTGTTCATAATTTTGAAAGAAAAGTTTATTTATTTTACTCATATTTAGTTCAGGATTCAAAGAATATTTATTTTCATTATTTGTCCGACTATAGTGTAACGTTCTATTTGGAAACGATTAAATATGAGAATCAATTTAATGAATTATGTATTCAGGAATGACGTTATGACGATTGGCGTGTTTACCACGCATATCTCTGGAGGCAGGTATACTATCTTGCAAATATTTGACAATAAGCTCTACCCTTTTTCTATTGATACCATATAGTGAACAAAAAGCTTTTTTGCACATTCGTCGTTCTGTTGTGCCAATTTTAATATTGTATACACAAGAACATGTTCGTTTTAATCCTCCACTACACTTAGACCTTCGTCTTTCAACATTTTTAACATTTATCTGTCCGCCAATAAAAAGTCTTACTTTTCTTTGTTGCCGATATCATTAAAAACTGTCAGAAGTTCAAGCTTACCACGGTCGTCAAATTTTTTAAAACATTTAAATTTACAATATCAGTCACTACCCGTTTTTCTTTCTTCTTTAACACACTTTTTTTGATTTTTTAAACCTATATGAGGCTTTCCTTCAGCTTTCATTTGATTGGCTACGTTTTTTTTCCATGCACTCTCATCTCTAACTCGTTTCTTGCTTACCTTTTTTCCAGTTTTGCCTGCTGCTTATGAAACATTCTCACTTTCAGAGTCACTCTTAATTAGTGATGAAACTTCAGCACTTGAAGTAAATAGGGAAAAACGCCTAACACTAGGTCCAGGGTTATCCGGGCAAAAATCAGGATCATTGTCAGAATCGTCAAATGGTTCTACTGGGCTACTGCTGCGTGACATATTTCTTATTTCGAACCTAAAATAAAGTTTTAAATTAATAAATGTTTTGAAACTGTTGCTTCTCTGTATATATTATTCGTACGCACTTATACTCATTAGTATTATATAACATATTAATATACTTACTTATACTAAAATATCAGGAAACTGTACCTACTATGTAGTACTTAAAAATGCACGTACCTTCGTCGAAATTACGGAATGAACTAAAATTACGACGTAAATCACGCTCGCTATATACTGCATTCAAAAGGTGCTGCATCGAAGCGGCGGAAACGTAAACTGATTCGGTGTAAATAGGGGGCAACTCCATAGCTGCCTTGTTCTTACACCGGATTGATAAAGGAAGCATAAATACACTCCGTATAACATCCACATAAATCAACGTATCTGCATCGTTTTTGCACCGATCGATAAAGGGTCTTACGATTACTGGTTTTCACCATAAAAGTTAAATTCGCCTAAAAGTGGAGCAGCATCCTTTTTGCACCGGACCCTTCAAAATAGTCAATTTATCCATTTCTGGAGTTATCTTGAACCTATGTTTTTTACTCCCGAGAACAGGTGGCTTTCACCCCCTGAAGTAAAAGCAACCCTGGGCTCAAGTCCAAAAGTTAAGTAGAAAATAAGATAAATAATTATGGACCATGGACTAGATAGTGACAGTAAGTTTTTAGACCAGGCTAGTGGACACAGTTATCACGAAACAGACAGTGAAGAGGAATGGGACCATGATGACGACAAAAATTGGCAAATTAATAATTCCGAAACTGGTAGTGAATATTCGGGTGAAGAAAGTGATATAGCTGACTCAAGGGATGTGTTTTATGGCAAAAATAGGTACAAGTGGTCTAAAACTTCTCCCACCTTTTCTCGTACACGTAAGCAGAATTTAATTAGTCATTTCCCTGGTGTTATTGGAAAAGCTCGAGCTAGTATGCCAGAGAAACCAGTTGATGCTTGGGAATGTATTATTACCCACGATATATTGCAAGAAATTCTTGAGAAAACCAATGAACGAATTACTAGTATGGCTTCTAAATATAATTTACACAATTTATCGTGTCAATATACCAATCATCTTGACATAATTGAATTAAAGGCCTTTTTAGGCTTATATTTAGCTGGGGTATTTAAGTCCAATAATAAAGATTTAAGGTCTTTATTTGCTACGAATGGTACTGGCCGTGATATATTTCGAGCAACCATGTCACTAAACCGACTTTTTTACTTGGAAGCCTTTGTTTTGACGACCCAGCTACTAGACAAGAACGTATTGTGCACGGAGATAAACTGGCAGCTATATCCAATATTTTTAATATGTTTATAATTAATTTCCAGTCTATTTATAGCTGTGGTGAATATCTCACAATAGATGAAATGCTTATTGCATTTAGAGGAAGGTGCCAATTCAGGATGTATCTCAAACATAAGCCAGACAAATAAGGTCTGAAAATGCAGTGTTTAGTAGACTCTAAGACACATTATTTGCTAAATGGTTTTATATATACTGGAAAAGATACACGCAGAGCAAATCCAAAAAAGTTATCCATCCCCACTCTAGATGTTTTGACACTTATTCCACCAATTTCTGGTACAAATAGAAACATAACAGCAGATAATTGGTTTTCGTCCATTGAGCTCATAAAAGAACTGAGAAGCCATAAAATTTCATATATTGGAACTCTAAAAAGAAATAAAAGAGAGGTTCCTGCTGAATTTCAACCCCAAAAAAACAGGCCACCTAATTCTGCCTTATTTGGTTTTACAGGAAGCGAGAGCCTTGTATCTTTTGTTCCTAAGAAAAATCGTGCAGTGTTGTTAGTGTCAACTATGCATCATTCCAATTCATTGGATAAGAAATGTGCATGCTATAAAACTGGCAGAAGAACTCGTAGATGGCCTCAAGTAATATGGTTTCGCATTTTGGACATTGCAGGATTAAATGCTAACGTAATCTTTAATGGAGTTCAGCAAAATCAAATAATGGAAAGAAGATTGTTTCTAACCACTTTAGGTCAAGAACTTATTAAGGCCCATTTAACTCGTAGAGCTCAGCAAACTTGTTTACCGAGAGAAATTCGTAGTGCCATTTTTAAAGTTTCCGGACTTCAGGAACCAATGCCTGCCGCAAATCCAGAGCCAAAACGACGAAAAAAGAAGAGAAGGTGTAAAATATGTCCATATTCCAATAACCAAAAGAAAGAAAGCTCATCGTGCGATAAATGTCGAGATTTTATTTGCAAAAATCATTCCCGCATACACACGTTATGCATAAGCTGTGTTGAAAATTAAGGTAAAATGATGCTTGTCATTTTTGAGATACGAAATCTAAATCGATTTTTTTTATTTTAGGTAGGAGCTATGATACCTAGATTTCACCATTGGATATAAAAAGCTGCACATTATTATTATTTTTCTTATAATTGGAGAAAGTGCATAGCTATGTTAATTTGACTGAATACAAAAGTTTTTTTTTAAATAAAGTTATATCTAATTAACCAAATTCGTTTATTTTTATATAAATGTAAAAGTAGCTGTAAACAAAATAATTTAAAATAAAACAAGTTAAAAAAAGAATATTTTGTGATACAAAAAACAATGGGGAGTCAAATTTGACCCTGCCATAGTACAAATGTTACTATTTTTGGCCATGGTAGTTAAGGGTTCAATCAAAATTTCAAGCAAATTTTTACGTGACGAGACAAATTACACTTCAAAACGGTCATTTACTAACCTATATCTATACCTTTCCAATGTTCAATCTTTCAATTCTTGGATATTTTTTTTTTAGTTTAGGTTTAGATTTAGTCGCAGTTTTTGTAAGGTAACTGATCCCTCACACCTTGACAGCCAGTAGCATATATCACACTATCCAACCCGGAGCTGAGGTGATACCAAGAGTGAATCAGATCACTATATTCTATCTTGCTCTCTAATGCATCATAAAGAATAATCCAATTTCTACTTAAAATAATATTCAAAGGAAAGATAGATGATATAGGAGAGGCAAAACTTCATACCTAAGAATCTGCATGTGTTTTAACAGGTTGATTTTGAGTGTATTTCGTGTAGCCATCACCTATATACTAATTGCTATGACGATCGTTAAAATTAGACACAAATAGGCACTCTTGAAAATAAGAGTACTTTTTGTTTTTTTAGTATTGCTGCAGAATATTTTTCGTGCCACTCTATGCGGCATAAAACCTGTTAATTTTTTAAAGTAAGTCGTAATAAAATGGCTCTCTCATTATGATGTTGTTTTCCTTTTCAAGGCAGACAAAAACGCAGAAAAAGAATATATATTAAGCTGTAAGCTTTTAATTTACTAACGAAGATGAATAGGCTTTTAAATAAAGTACATTTTTAACAAAAAGAATTTTTTTAAATATTCGAGATAAAGTTGCGGTTTAGTTTAATGCACGTTGGTTCGTATTTTTTTATTTTGGAATTTATCTTATTGTGTACATTTAACATATATGTGGAGGAAATTACATAGGATGGCACTGTTTTAAAACTAGTTTTGTGCTTAAAGAAAACAAAACAAATAGTGGAGAATAGAATGCGGTAATGATATTTGCTTTTCCTTTTATATTATACGGCTTTTTGAAGCTGGTTAAAATATTTCGTCCAAACAGGAGTACAGCTTTTCTAAAAATATAATGAGGAATGTGAATACATTCCTTTGTTTTTAAGATCATTTATTTATATATTTATAATAATCATAAAATTATTTTACGATAAGAATGAAATGATGTCACACAGTGATTAGGTGCATCGTTGTCAAATTATTTTTCCATTTTCGATATTCCTCCTAAAACATATAACCTAACTTATCCTTTTCTTCTTTTATAAACAATTTGGTCGCTTTTGGTTTACAAGTTGTAAATTTTTAACCATAAATAATTATAATGTTTCTATATAATGCTTTATATCGTCCTAAAAATGAAGTTTCATAAGGTACAAATTTGTGGTTTAACACTAAAAAGAATAAGTAGTTATCATAAGAAAAAAAAAACGGGTGTAGAAGTTATACTTCTATACACGCGTTCGTCGTTACACATTTATATGGGAGTCAATCTGCACAATAATTACATATGTAATGCTATAGGTAAGAGAGAGCAGAAAGAGAAAAATAATTAGGTATACAGGTATATGGTGCATCGTTTGCTGTATATAAACATTTGACCTGTAATAGGAGTATAGTAAGTAAATGAAGGATTGAATCAATATTTTAATGAGGATATATATTTTTATTTTCATATATGTATAAAAGGAGTTGAATGCAAAAAATTTTTTTTACACATACTCTGCAGTAAAATTCATTGTTAATTTTGTTATTAATATAAAAATACAATACAATACACTGCAACATAATTCAATATAATAATACAATACAAATTAAAATGCAATATTCATAAGTATTTAAAAATGACAATATACATAACTTACTTACGCATGTTTAATTTACCATGATAACAATATTAATAAAAAAAAAATTGTTTGGTGATACATCTGTCAAAATACAATATTTACTTGTTGTTTGTTGTGTATATAAGTACACATTTGAACTTTCTTGAGATATTTACAAGTTTTAATTTATAATTTAACATGCCTAACGAGGCAACAATAATCATAACACTAATTCACTCGGTTTTTGCATTATTATCTCACCCGAGCAGTACTACCTATAACTTGAATATTTAGAATTTATGTTTCAGCTAAACTATTAATTACTATTTAAATGGGAATAAGCCACAATTAAAGGTTAAAGTACGTTTATTATAACAAACGTACTTTAACCTTTAATTGTGGCTTATTCCCATTTAAATAGTAATTACTTTAAAATGCTTTTCTAGAGCTTTCTCTAAAGTTTTACTTAAATCTGGTTGTGATGCCGTATGTTTTCGTGGCGCTGGATGAGGTTCAATGCATGAACCTTGATGCCTTTGTAAACTGGCTCTCTTAGAGTTTCGATTATATCTGACTACCTTCCATATAATGACAATCAACATAACAATGAATATCGTGACTAGTCCTGTGGTTAAATGAGGAATCCACTGATAGTTCTGTTGTTCTGCTTTATAATTGGCCCCTGCATAAGCTCTTTAATGGGACTGACAGGAGTCTTTAAATAACTTTTAAATAACTAAGCAACGCATTTTGGTGACAGCTTTATAAAACTTGTTTGATTGATTATATATGTTTAGATCGGGAACCGATATAGCTAAATTTATAGCGTATGATGGAATGACTAGCCAAAGGTTCGGTGTGATCTTTTTCAACCAACTGGCTTCCTTTATCGTGTACTCTATTATATTGCGGGTGGTGGTAGTTCTATCATATAATTCATTTAAGATACAGTTTGGCTGGGTATCATTATTAATGATTCCCATTGGTGAACATGCCAACTCCCCTTTGTTTAATTCTATACACCTTTCTTTATTTTCATATGTTACTTCAAAAATAGTGTAAGTTATTGTAATCTACTGCAAATAGATTCCTTGGGACCAACAATAAGCGCACAATACTACCTCTCACCGACAACGGAAGAGCTGTGACTCTCAGTAGGTTGTAGCCAAGAAATAGCCAAGATTTAGCCAAGAAATAGCCAATAATGACGATGTCTCCTTCTCCGGTAGATTTTTTGTTATTTTTCGTAGTACAATTGCTTCGGTCTTCATTTCAAATTTATTTTTGAAATGCGCCTTTAAGTTTAATGTCACGATCCATTTCGACGTCCTTTGGTCTTCATTGCCAATTCCATATATCTGAGCGTGGACAGCCTTTCTTTTTATTCCGAGACTTGTAGCGGCCTGCTCCGTAATTAATGATGACTGCGAGCCTTGGTCAATCAATGCTCTCATCAAGTGTGAGCTTTCTTTTGAGTCTCTTACTCGTACTAATGCCGTTGCAAGTAGCACTTCCTCATTCTGATGACTTAAACAGCTCACAGTATTCTCTTGTCTCCTTGAAGATCCGTCATAACTGTTGTCACCTCTGGTCCCACTAGAATTAGGTCTAGGTATTTTGTGGCCTTTTGTTTTCAGAATTCCTTCTGTTATCATACTGACCTTCTGACCCACTAGAATTTGGTCTATTTTGTGGCCTTCTGTTTTCATAATTTATTTTGTTGACCTTCTCACATGTGTAGTAATGAATGGTGTTGTCCACCATATTCTGAACATGTATAAGAGGAATAACATGGTACTTCCCTTTTGTGTAGTAGGCATCTACCGCACCATTGCTTTTCCTTTACGGTTTTGTTTCTTTCTTTGTACATTTGGACAGTTTATATTCCTCATGACTAGACTTCGGCAAATATGCATATTGCATATTTTGCATATTGTGCATATTTTATGCAAATATTTCATATTTTGGCATATTTGTATAAAAGTTTGCATAAAGTGCATAAAAGTTCAGATTTTTATACTGTATTTGAAAATTTTTAAACATACCAATTTATTTCAATTCTTGTATAAAATTTTGTAGTCATTTTAATCAAGAAATGATCTAAGTACGTAATCTCTACAGGTACAAAACATTTACAATTTCAAAGAAGATCAATTTAAGTAGCCCTCAACATTCTTAGAAAGTCTCGGTCACTGAGGCATTCAGTTATTGGATAATCGCTAAGGGTTCGCTCATTTGCATTTTATGATCTAATCCCCAAATCTATCTACAATTTATTGTATCTTAACAGCAGGTAAACGGCTAATAGTTTTTTTCCTAATTTAGGGATTTTCCAAAATCTCCCAGTTTATTGAATTAGGTACCTAAACATTTCTAATTTGATGCTCAGATTTGTAAATCATTTTTGTTTTGATATTCAAAGCGTAAACACTTGTTGTGCGTAACAAAAAGAAAGATTGTAATTTTATAATGCCTAAAACAACCAGTGCTTCAACTTGGATTAAACCTTATAAAGAGCTGTCTATGGATATGGGAAAAATCTACTGTTTAGTCTGTGGCAAAATTGTAAGTATCTAATATTTTCTATTAAATATCTAATGTTTCATACATACAGGGTGTTTCCAAATGACACTTACAACGTTTGACTGTAGATACTTCTCGAAAAATTAAACAAAACGATATAGTTAATGAGGGGTCAAACTTATTTACTTTTCGAGATACAGGGTGTTAAAATTAAAAAAAATTAAATTCTTTTAGTTAATAACAACAATAACTTTAAAACCAATAAACGTATTTACTTGAAATTTAGTACTCGTAGGTTGTTTTTAAATGAAAAATAGCTTCCTTCAGTGAGAAAAAATTGTCCATGGTACAATACACTGGTGTGTATTTAGAAAAATTTTTCACCTTTTCTTTTTTTTATGAAGTCAGCTATTCTAAAACACAATTATTTTTATTGTAATTGAATTAACAAAAAAAAAACTTTTGTTGAATTTTAAAATAAGTTATATGATGTACTAATGGTTAGTAACAAAAACTAATGTG
Source organism: Diabrotica undecimpunctata (assembly GCF_040954645.1). Lineage (NCBI taxonomy): Eukaryota > Metazoa > Arthropoda > Insecta > Coleoptera > Chrysomelidae > Diabrotica > Diabrotica undecimpunctata. The sequence goes on along the minus strand of NC_092806.1, from coordinate 38,633,915 downwards.
TGGATTAATACTGCATTTAAAACACTTAGCGAGTGTTTTTTTTCCAAACCAGTTATTTGATTAACCAAAACACCTTGTATATTTTTATATTTTAAAGGTTGGGTTAAAATAAAGGTTTTTATTTTTATTTATAGATAGCATGTGAGAAGAAATTTCAGATAGACCACACAAAAAAAGGAAAAATAGGAGGAAAACATCAAACTTCAATGGCTAAATGTTTCCAATCTACTTCAAAAAAATTAGATGAGCTAGAAACTTTTAATGAAGACTTGTGTCGCGCATTAGTGTCTGCAAACATACCGCTTTCAAAATAAGCAAATGTAAATTTTAGTTCGTTTCTAAAAAAATATTGCAAACTTAATGTTCCAAGTGATCGGTCTCTAAGAAGAAATAATGTGAACGGGCTATACTCGTCGGTGTTAATTAATATTAAGGAAGAAATTGCAGATAATTATTTTTACATATCTGTAGACGAAACCACTGATTCCTCAGGAAAGTATATTGCTCATTTATTGATTGATGTTCTTAAAGAAGATACCTTACTAAAATTTCATCTGATTTCATGCCAGCAACTTGAGAAAACAAATGCTTTAACAATTTCGCGTTTTATACAAGAAACATTAGCAACTTTTTTTCTTCCGACAACTATTCCTTCTAATAAATTACTGCTTATTTTATCGGATGCTGCTCCTTATATGGTGAAAGCAGGACAAAATTTAAAAATATTTTTCCCAGATTTAATACATGTTACTTGTGTAGCGCATGGATTAAACAGAGTTGCAGAGGAAATACGAAAAAAGTTTCCTCTTGTAAATACCATGATATCCAGTGTCAAAAAAGTATTTCTTAAATCTCCTATAAGAATTCAACTTTATAAAGAAATGCTACCTAACATTCCTCTTCCACCACAACCTATTTTAACGCGATGGGGAACATGGTTAGAAGCAGCTAATTTTTATGCAGATCATTTTGTTAAAATAAAGAACATAATTGATACGTTAACAGATGAAAGTTCCCAATCTCTTTTGGATTCTAAACAAACTTTTCAGAGTAACTTGCTTCAACAAGAACTTTCATTTATAAAATCAAATTTTAGTTTTGTTCAAAAAACAATTACTCAGTTAGAATCACCAAAACTGTCATTGTTCGAAAGTACAGCATTAATAAAGGAATTTGCGTCATGTTGTCGGAACGTTAGAGAAACGTTATTGGAAAAGATATTTTAAAAAAATTTGAAGCTACTATGGAAAAAAATAAAGGTTACCATATTCTTTCTGAAGTAGTCAGTGTTCTAGCTGGAAATATTTCGGAAACAATTAATTTAGAACCAAATGTTTTGGTTAGTTTGAAAAATGCTCCCGTTACATCAGTTGATGTTGAACGAAGTTTTTCCATATATAAATATATGTACTCAGACAGAAGCCACAAGGTTTTGTTAGAAAATTTTGAACACCACTTGGTCATTTATTGTTACCATAATTCTAAATAAGTTTATTCATACTTAAAAATGATGTAGTTACTTAAAATAAATGTAAATCTTAATGAATAGTAGGAAATATTTAGTTATGTACACTTTTTTTTTAAATAAAATTGTTACTATTTTACGATTTTTTTATTTATTTGTATGCATATTTTGTAAAATATTTGCATATTTTCGGGTAAACACGTGCATATTTATGCGCATATTTTCTACATTTTTATTTGCATATTTGCCGAAGTCTACTCATGACACACCACACAGGTTATTTTCTTCTTTAGCTGTTGTCTGTGATCTTTTCTTTTTGTTTCCAACATCTCCAATGTCTGGAATTTTCTTTGTAGGAATTCCTGTATTGACTTATATGTCGCAATGTATCTACTGTCTTGTATTGACGTTTCATATAATCTCCTGGTTTTTGTATCCCGCTTTAACATGCTTATTCTTGCTATAAGAGGTCTCCAGGACTTTGTCATTATACCTAGTCCACTAATCGCTTCTAAGCATTCGTGGAGAGTATCATGTAATGTTTTCAGCTGACGCTTCTTTTATCTCCGCAGCCTAAATTATCTTGTCTATTAATATAAATAGAAAGATTCATCCTTGGATTATCGTACCGATCTTGCAACATTTTCCAGGCAGCACTGTAGTTTGCTTCTGTTGTGTTTAAATATTGTATTATTCTACTTGCTTCTCTTCGGAGGTTTGTCTTCAGATACTGCTTTATTTCCACATTTGATAGTTGGGTATTCTCATGTATCAAACGTTTATAAATATCATAGAATGTTACCCAGGATTCAGACCTTCCCTCAAAACAGGATAACTTCACTTGGGGTAATATTATTTTGTCTTTCTTGCATCCTTCCGCCTCCAATCTTTTATTTTCTTCTATGATCGACCGATTCACCAAATAAGTGTATTGCCCTTTACTTAGAAGGAAAACCTTTTTGACGTTTGAAAGCTGGCAAATATAATTTGAACCGAGGAAATGATTGCAATTATTTCCTCACTACCTATTAGGCAATCTACAGTTTGCATGAAGTTGAACAAACTGTAATAAGGCTACTAATCAATATGTTTTACAATTATACACGGCGAAACTACAAAAATTCAGGAAATTAGGATTAATGTGAGTTTACAAGTTAGTAGACTAATTTGTGATTGAACATGCGGACTCGATTTTTTTTGCGGAGTACTTTCTAAAATAAATTAATTATAAAAAATATTCTTTATATTGTTTTGGAATATTTATAATCAAGTTATATGCCATTACTTGATCGATTTTTAAACTTGAGTTCAGATTTTAGATGAATTAATTGATTGATGATTAATTCTTGATAGTACAATAATTTTTTGTAACCTAATGTAGGAGATTTTTATAAACACCTTCTATGAAGGTAAATTCAATATTAGATTTATCTAACTGTTGTTCCTAACTTTTAATTTAAAGAAAAATTCTCAGCTTGTGTCTAAATCCGATTGTATATAAAAGAAAATATAAGCACTTAATTCCAATACGGCTTGTTATTAAAAAGAAGTAGGCACTTCAAAAAATAAATTGGAGAGATACTTAGAAAACAAGCCATTATTAATTTAGGTAAGTGACACGCGAGATTTATTTTAGCGAATGTTGTTCTTAAGGACTACTCCGGTCCAATGAACAAGAGCCATCTGCAAAAGAGTTATGAGGGTCTTATAAATAATAAACCGATATTTCATACGGATACAAGACTGTGGCAGACATTACCGACTTAGTCACGTGGTTTATGAGACACGAGAATACTTATGTCTTAGATCTGCAGCTGGTGGAGTTACAATAAGAAATTGCAATTGGATACGTTTAAAAATGTATTCGAATTTCGTGGGAACTTACCGTGAAAGAGGGTTTTTGGTATATTTTTGATAGAAAGTTTTCATGTAATTTCGTTGGTAGTTTTACTCAACTTTTGCTATTATTTGTTATATCCGATAACTACTTAGTTTTGAAATAAATAATAATTTGCACATTTTTTGGACATTTTGCATATACAGGGTGAGTCATGAGGAACTTTACATACTTCTACCATATGTAGAGTCCCTCAGGGAGCATATCATGTGGCCACTAAAAAATGTCAACTGCTCTTCTTTATTAATTAAGAGGGTGATTTGTGTAATTGACCATTTGATTTTTTAAATTTTTGCATGATACAGTACACTACTATCAAGCATTCGACTGGTATTAGCTAAACTAAAAAATTCCAGGAATGGCTTTGGAAAAATTAATTTAGGGATTCGTATTAAATATTACACCCTGTATATATATTTTTTAAAATGCAATAAGTGATTTTCAAACTACATAAATAGCCAATGAAAACGACATATGCGACAATGTTGTAGCACTTTTATTAAATTTTTAGTGAACGATCAAATCTTACCAAAAATAGAACAACCATAATGAAGTATCAAATTATAAGGTAATTAATTTAAACAAATGTTATAAATTTCAAACATTTTAATTGAAATGATAAACTGAGTCACTGCACAACAAAAAACAGTAACTACTAACAATAACGAAGAACAATTTAAAAAAAAAAACTAAAAATATGTACATAGTTATGATAAACCCATAAATTAGAACTGGAAAAGATAGAATAATGATAACAAAATAAAAATAATTCAAAATAGATTTACGAAATGGAACCCTGCAGCCTGTACACGTTTTTGTTGCCGAATTGTTAATTGACGTATCGAATTACGGATACTCTGGGGATCGTTTCTAATAGTATTACAACAATGTATGATTCTATCAATTAATTGTTGTCGGTTATTAATATTCACTGCGTAAACTAGTTGCTTCAATCGTCCCCAAATATGGTAATCAACGGGATTGAAATCAGGGGATCTTGAAGGCCACGAAATAGGACCTGCACGTCCTATCCACCTGTTGCCATAAACATTATTGAGATGTTGTTTCACTGCCAGTAAAAAGTGTGGGGGTGCCCCATCATGCTGAAAATACATCCCTCGGATAGCAACGTTCGCGTTGGCAAGCAAATTCGGCAAAATATTTTGTAGAAAGTTCAAATAGACCTGCCCTGTTAAAGGACCATCAAAAAAGTGAGGACCTACTAATTGGTTATTTATGACACCAATTCACACGTTAACCGAAAACCTTAACTGAGAACGACGTTCTCGAATAGCATGGGGATTTTCTTCTGCCCACACAGGTGAATTTCGTGAATTATTTATCCCGTCTCTGGTAAATTGGGCTTTATCTGTAAATAGTGTCCTGTATAGCGTTGGTCGATTATTGTTAATCCATCTACAAAATTCCAACCTATCGATCTCATCTCCAGCATGTAGTAGCTGAACCATTTGAATGTGATATGGGTATAGATTATTTTTTTGTAAGACTCTACTTACTTTTGATTGAGTAACATTGAGTTCTCGACTTACTTGTCTAGTGCTTATTGTAGGGTTCATAGTAACGGCGTCCATAATGTCATCTTCCTGCGCTTCATCTACATGCTGTTGTTCCACTAGGAAAAGTGCCATTTTCTCGCAAATAATTAAAAACTGACCCAAATGTTGGATGACTGGGAGTTCGACGATTAGGAAATCTCCTGCGATATTCTCTACTAGCAGCCCTACCATTCCCATTACAGAATCCATAAGCAAATATTATGTCTGCATATTCTTGGTCGAAAACTGATGTGGCAGTTTGAACGAAAGTAACAAAAGCTCTACCAAAACTAACACAATGTACTTAACGTAGATATAACAGAAGAAATATTTATTCTTGTACACATAAATAACAATTGATAATGACAATAATGACAATGGGTATAAAATATCAAGAAACGTCAAACGGTCAACGCCAACCTTCATTTTAAACTTTTTTAGATTTATTTTTATTTAGTACAGTTGATGCAATGTATTATTATTTGACATAAAATTTTAATCATTTATAATCAACAAAAACTAACACATACAAGAGGTTTGAATTTTTAATCAATTTAATTTATTATTTATCGAAAATAATGCCCCAATACGATCTATGAGTAAAAATTTAAAATTGAAAAACAATTGATTCTATCGTAGAGATAATACAAAGTGACAGTAAAGATGTTAATTTTCTACGTATTAGATTATGTTGTAGGAACTCATTTTAATTAAAATGTTTGAAATTTATAACATTTGTTTAAATTAATACCTTATAATTTAATACTTCATTATTGTTGTTCTATTTTTGGTAAGATTTGATCGTTCACTAAAAATTTAATAAAAGTGCGACAACATTGTCGCATATGTCGTTTTCATTGGCAATTTATGTAGTTTGAAAATCACTTATTGCATTTTAAAAAAAAATTATACAGGGTGTAATATTTAATACGAATCCCTAAATTAATTTTTCCAAAGCCAGTCCTGGAATTTTTTAGTTTAGCTAATACCAGTCGAATGCTTGATAGTAGTGTACTGTATCATGCAAAAATTAAAAAAATCAATTGAGCCGTATAAACACTACAGTAAAATGAAATAAATGGTCAATTACACAAATCACCCTGTTAATTAATAAAGAAGAGGAGTTGACATTTTTTAGTGGCCACATGATATGCTCCCTGAGGGACTCTACATATGGTAAAAGTATGTAAAGTTCCTCATGACTCACCCTGTATAGGTTCTATATTTATATTATAAATTAATAAAAATTATAGAAGAAAATATTTTATCCACATAATGCAATTTCCAATAACCTGCGGGATACCTGTGTAGTGTGGTCACTACAGGGGTATCGCTAAACGATATCATGTTATGAGCTATTAAGTTCAGCTTTTGTGTGTGCGTTACAGAAAAAAACACTTAAAGAAAATAGAGAAGGTAATACACACAGCAAGTTAAGAATGGATGAGGAATAAAATCCTGCAAGTTATGAATAAAAGAAGAACTTCTTCTTCTTAGAGTGCCGTCTCCCTACGGAGGTTGGCAATCATAATGGCTATATTTATTTTTGAACTTGCTGCTCTAAACAAATCAATCGATCTGCCAATCATGTCGATACCAATCACGTAGATTCTTCAACCATGAGTTCTGCCTTCGGCCAACAGATCTTCTTCCTTGAATCTTTCCCTGTATTATGAGTCTCAAAATTTCATATTTTGGTCCCCTTATCACGTGGCCTAGGTATTCGAGTTTTCTGGTTTGTATAGTGGTGCTTAGTTTTGTTTCTTTACCAACCCTCTTCGGTACTTCTTTATTTGTAATTCTATAAGTCCATATTTTTAATACTCTGCGGTATAACCAAAGTTCGAATGCCTCGATTCTTTTTAAATTGCATTTTTTTAATGTCCAAGTCTCAGCTCCATATAATAATATTGAAAATATATAACAGCGAGTGGTACATAGTCTGATCTCCAAATTTAGATTTTTGCACGTTAGTAGAGGCTTCATTCGTATAAATGCTGATCTGGCAATCTCTACTCGCCTGTTTATTTCTGCAGTATGATCATTGGTTTCATTGATCAAAGTTCCCAAGTACTCATATTTTTCTACTTGTTCTATCACGTTACTATTAATTGTCAATAGGTGATGTATATTTTGTGGTCTTTTTGTAATTAGCATGTACTTCGTTTTTTTAGCGTTTATAGTAATTCCCATCTCAGCACTATTCATACTTAAGCTTTCGATAAGATGTTGTAGATCTTCTATACTCGTTGCTATAATGTTAATGTTGTTAATTAATTTTCCGCTAACGGTAACTCCCTCTTTGATATTATTGAGCGTTTTTTGGAAAATTTCTTCAGAATATAAGAGTTAAACAAAAGTGGCGATAAAACATATCTCTGTCTAACTCCTCTACAAATCTTCATTTCTTCTGAGTGTTGCCCATCAATTTGAACTATTGTAACAGTCGTTACTTTTATTACAATTTGTATTTAAATAATAAACAATTTATATGAAAATAATTTCAGAGATGTAGTATGGGTTGCCTAACTTTAAGTGTTCATTTGCTCATTAAGTGTATATTTTTAATAATTTAAGTTGTCACTCTGATCTAATTTGGTACCATTGCGGACAAGAGAAATGACAGGAGATTAGGGGAAGTGGAAAAATGGCTCTTCTTGGTTAATTAACTGTGAATTAAAAATCACTTTTGATCGGGAGTTTGAAGTGGTACATACAAGTGGCAGTTAGCGAAAGAAAATCCAATTAATGCATAGAATTTCCTTCACTTCAAGAAGTTAAATATTCTAAGTATACCATAACGATTTAATTGACGGTGTTTTCGGAAACTCAGGAAGTTGAAGTGAGATTTCTAGCACGGAATCAAGTAGCTATCTGGTAAATAATAATTTTTTATATTATAAACATTAGAGTATTTTATCTATATCCTATTATTCAGATTCATTATTTCATATTTTAATATAGTATTTTGTCCAAGGCCATTATATTTTTACTCTATGTGAAGCAAGGTCACGCTACATCCGATTGGATGGGTTTTTTTATCTACTATAATTATCTTTTTGCTCCGGTTTCTTATGCTGAAAGAAACTTTCCTCACTTCTTCTTTGATTTCTTTTTTATCAATGTTGAGATTAGAAGTAACGGGGAATTGTTTTCAGCCACCTACCATGGAATTATAAATTTCCCTCAGAACATCCGAGGGAGAGTACCACTTCAACTCTATTAGAATCAGGGTCATTGGGACAAGCCACAGGGAGTATTATCTACTCCACCTTCATTTTTTCTCCAGCCTGCACCTAGAGGTAGGGCAGGACAGTCATCATCGGAACTGAGCCAATTAGCACCAGCTCCGTGCTAATTTCGGACCTCAAGGAGGACTTCGCTGGGACACCGAAACCATTCGGGAGTATCCTTCCAGACAGCTGTAGGAGGACAGTTGGTTTTTGATTCAGAACTATATATATATATATATCTTGTTTCACCAGTTCTAGTTTTTTTTTATAACATATATATATATTAATTAATATAACTCCCCTTGGTGTAAGGTATCGGTAAGTTTGAGCTCAAATTCTACCCAGAGATTATCTTCCATTGTTTTTTTGTATTAACCATTTATTTCATTATTAACTTTAATTATTTCATTATTTGTTTACTTAACTAATTTTTTTTTATATTTCATCTTGTGTTATTAACTCCGGTTATTATCCCTTCAGGATAATAGACCGTTTCAATTGTTTAACTTGGCTTGTTCCCATTTATATATATATTATTTTGTTTGTATGTGAATTTAGAGTTGTTTAACAATATTGTTGGTCATATTGTAGGTAAGTTTGAAGATATTTACTTGGCTATACGTTCTTCCAACGTTAGCATTATTTTTTGTTTAAGGTTGTTTTTTAACCTAGATGTAGGTTGTACACTCTATATTAGAGTTATTCTGTGTAATTTTCCACTTTTTATTATAGTTGTTTTCAACATTCTGTTTTTAAAATATTATATTGTGAAATTTTCATATACTTTTTGGTAACTTAGAGGTTGTCAAAATCTAAGAAATTATATTTAATAAACTTGAATTTGTTTTGCATATAATTTTTTATTAATATTTCCTTACCTTTTTACATTTACAGCATTTTTGTTTATTAAATCAACTTTAATTAATATTAGCAGTATACGATACCTGGAAGAGTGACCGTTACTCTTTTTAGAGTAGTATCCCTCTTCTGGCGCCCTCAATTTGTTTTCTTTGTTAATTTTCATTATATCTATTCATTTTTCTTATCTTCTTTTCTATCCATCATACATATTTTCCTGATTTACTGTCTTTAAAAGGCATGCAAATTGGCCGTATCCATCCTTGAGTTTCTAGTGGTCATTCTCTTGCCTACATTGCTAGCCTAGCCACATTCCGTTCAATATTTTTTTTCATACTTCTTTACTTAATTGTTATCTATTTTATCCCATATATATATAGACCACTCTTCTTATACCTCTCTCCTCCTACACACCCCAGTATTTTGCTACACTATGGCACTTAGGTTTCAATATAATGTTTGCACTATATTTATGATTTGACTGTCAGTGCGCTTGTTCATAAGTATTGATATTAGTTTTTCATGTCTTACTTTATCTAAAGCTTTTTCGTAGTTAACAAAGCACAAGTGTAGATCAACGTTTACATCCCGACATTGCTGAATCAATATTTTGATGGCAAATAGTCCTTCTTGAGTACCCAATCCATTTCGGAACCCGAACTGCGTCTTGCTAATATCCTCCTCTCCTTTCGTATATTCTCTTATGTATTACGTTTAGCAGTACTTTTAAAGTGTTGTGAATTTATTAATTGTTATGTCTTTAATTTATAATGTCTTTACTAATTTATTATATTGTTCCTACTTTAATTTATTAAAAGGCACGATAATTTATATAAGTTTATTTATCACTACATATACAATAATTTATTAGTAGGCGAGCGTAACAATAATATCACGAGCGCGAATCTTCTTTATTAACTGTTCCTTCCAAATAAAATGTCCTTTATATATGCCATTGCCTTTACGCTAGAATCATCGAACAGCCTTCTCGATTAGCGGCGAAATTATAACGGTAAGGCAAACGGGTATTTTTTACATCGGCTCGACCGTTTCTGGAAGGTCCCTTCAGGTAAATTTCTGCCGGCTAATAGAATACTCTCGTAAAATCTAAAAACAGAACAGCATTAGTCATAATATTTACGGTTATTTTAGGCCAGGATAATTATCGTAACATTGCCCCCCTCTTAAAAGATGGTTCCTCCTGGAACCTTGTCGGGACTGAAACCGGAACTGTATGCTGGTATCGGCAACTGGACCCTCTTTTACAACTTCCAGTTGTATAAAAATGACAAGGGACGGTTTTCTCTCCGCACCAGTAACTATGCGGATTGCAACAGACTAACACCTGGACTTCGGTGTCTTTAAAGATCTCCTCCACCATATTTCGGATAACCCTCCAATCTAATTGGCGGCACTCCAACTTTGGCATGGCTAACTTTTGCACGTCGGACTCTAGTACGTGCTCTCTCAATTGAAGTAAGGCTTCCCACACATCTCGGTAGGTAGGTTGGTCACGGGCAGTGTCTTTTGTTACCAGGTAGAAAAGGTAACGTGATGCATCTTGGAGTTTCAAGGTTTTACCGGGAGCTGGCACCTGGCATTGAAGTTCTGCAACTCGACCAAACTTCCTTCGAAAGACGGATGCCAACCCTGGTGCGTCTTTGATACTGGCCGGGATGGTAAGGGCCAGCGAGTAGTCATCGGGGAGCGCGAGTAGATCTTGCTTTTCTTCAGTGGTAACACCATGTCTTGCTTTACCGGTACCTCCATAGGCACCCATGAATTCCTCAAACGTGAGGTCAGACACGTCTTGGACTTGGTTTACTTCCACTTCTTCATCTACGTCGTGGTCACCTTCGAAAGACGCCAGCCGGTTATGGTGTACTATCATCGGCTTTCCCCTCGGAATCTTGCTTATTCGGTAGATGACATCGTTGATCTTCTCCATGATGAGGTATGGACCTTCCCAAAACTGCTGCAATTTGGGAGAACAACCTTTTCGCTTCTTGGGATTATACAGCCATACTTTGTCGTTCTTCTTAAAGCAACCCTTTTCGGCTTGTGTATCGTACCGTTTCTTCATTCTGTCGCTAGCGATCTGAAGGTGGGAACGGACCAACTCATGTACATCGTCCATTCTTCTTCGTAATTCGATCACATAATCTTCACCTGCTACATCTTCTCCAGGTTTACATCCAAACTCGAGATCACAAGGTAGCCGCATTTCGCGTCCGAATAGGACTTTGGCTGGTGTCTGGCCTGTTGATTCGTTAACAGCAGATCTGTAGGCCATTGTGAAGAACGGAAGGTATTGGTCCCAGTCTCGCTGATGATCGGACACCATCTTTGTCAAATACTTGCCAACTGTCCTATTCATTCGTTCTACCATACCATCCGATTGCGGATGATACGCGGTAGTTCTTGTTTTCTTCATGCCTAGTCTATCACATATTCCTTGGAATAGATCACTTTCGAAGTTCCTGCCTTGGTCACTATGGATCTCCAAAGGCACTCCAAATCGGCTGATATATTCTTGGATCAACTTATCTGCAACGGTGGCGGCCTTCTGGTCTGGAAGTGCGTAAATCTCGACCCACTTAGTGAAGTAATCCATTACTACCAGCATGTACTTGCCTCCATTTTCACTTTCTGGAAATGGCCCAGCGATGTCCAAAGCTATTCTTTCAAACGGGCTTCCAACATTATATTGTCTCATAGGAGCTCTCCTTTTTCGGTAAGGCCCGTTACTCGTGGCACAAATAGTACATTTCTTACACCAGTCTTTTACATCGTCGGAACTGTTCATCCAATAAAACCGTTCCCGAATTCGCTGAAGGGTTTTCCTTACACCAAAATGCCCTCCCGATGGACTGTCGTGTAACTGACGAAGTACTTCGGCTATTCTGCTCTTTGGGATCACCAACTGTCTTCTCTTCTCTGAACCGTCATCATTTTCCAGGACTCGTTTGAGCAAGCCATCTTCGATGATAAATGAGTCCCACTGGGCCCAATACGTCTTAACTACTGAGCATAGGTTTGATATTTCCTGCCAAGGTGGTCGACGGTTTTCCTCTTTCCATTTTCGGATTTTCTGTATAACTGGATCTCTCTCTTGTTCTTCCCTTATCTTAGTAGGCGTCCAGTCGTCGTTGAGAATCGTCGTTCTTAGCACTGCTGCTTCCTTGGATTCCGTTTTGTTGCAGTGGGAACACTCTGCTGGGCATGGCCTTCTGGAAAGAGAATCAGCGTTTCTGTGGCTAACTCCGGCTCGGTGCTCAATCTTAAAATCGTATTCTTGGAGTCGTTCGATCCACCTGGCTATCTGACCCTCTGGATTCTTAAACTGCATCAACCACTTAAGGGCGGCATGGTCGGTTCGGATTAAAAACTTCCTTCCATAGAGGTATTGATAGAAGTGCTCTACTGATTTCACTACTGCCAGAAGTTCTCTTCTCGTGACGCAATAATTCCGCTCAGGTTTTGAAAGAACTTTACTAAAATATCCGAGGACTCGTTCCTGTCCTCCTTGAATCTGAGACAGCACTCCTCCAATTCCCACATTACTTGCATCCGTATCTAAGATGAACTCTCCTTCTGGCAGTGGATACCCTAAAATTGGTGCTGTTATTAAATGCTTTTTCAACGTTTCAAAGGCATTTTGGCAGTCTATATCCCAGCGGTATTCTCTTGCTTCCTCTGTAAGTCGCGTTAATGGCTTAGCGATATCTGCAAACTTCTTAATAAACCTCCGGTAGTAAGTACATAGTCCAAGAAAACTTCTCACTTGATGTTTGTCAGTTGGTTTTGGCCATTCCTTAATAGAATCGATTTTTCCCTTATCCACGGCCACTCCTTCTTTACTGACTATATGACCCAGATAATTGACTTTACCTTGAAATAGCTGGCACTTCTTGGGGTTTAGCATCAATTGGGCAGCTTTAAGTCGATTAAAAACGTTTTCTAAATTCCTCAAATGATCTTCGAATGTCTCCCCCAAGACGATTATGTCATCTAAATAAACCAGGCATGTTTTCCAAGATAACCCTCTCAACACATTTTCCATAAGCCTCTCAAATGTCGCAGGAGCATTACAAAGTCCAAATGGCATAACGTTGAATTGCCACAATCCAGATCCTGTGGTGAAGGCTGTCTTTTCTTTATCGACTGGGTCCATTTCTACCTGCCAGTATCCAGACTTCAAATCTAAAGTAGAAAACAATTTACTTCCAGCCAATGTGTCCAATGTGTCATCGATCCGAGGCAGAGGATAACTATCTTTCTTGGTAACGTTGTTCAGCAAACGGTAATCCACACAGAACCTCGTCGTTCCGTCTTTCTTCTTAACCAGGACCACCGGAGAGACCCATGGACTCGTAGAAGGTTCTATCACCCCGTCTTTCTTCATTTCCTGAACAATCGTTTCAGCTTCCTCTCTCTTCGCCTGTGGTAATCGTCGAGCTGTTTGACGAATTGGCTTAGCATTACCAGTATCAATTTTATGCTTAACAACGGTAGTTCTTCCCGTCTTTCCTCCTTTCGGTACGAAAATATCACGATACTGCCGAAGAAATTCCCTTAATTTCCTTTTCTCCATCTGATTTAGAGACTGTCCTGCAACTGCAACCATTTGGTCGAATTTGTCGTTGGAATTATCAGATGTTGTCGCCTGACGGATTATGGATGTCACAGGTACACAAGTTCCTACCTTTGTCTCTTTCTTGATGGTCACTGGGTAGTCGTTGACATTGATAAGTCTCACAGGAATTTCTTTAGCCGAAGTCACCAATTCCTTTCCAATTATGATTCCACGGCCAACCTCATCGTCGTGGTTCCAAGGCTCCATCATAACAGGTCTCCCTTCGTCCACAATTCCCTGTAGCCGCGCTACTATGATCGTTTCGCTTCTCGCAGGCACGACTGTATCTTCTTTAATGGCTGCTTGCACAGTGTTGTCATTATGTGGATGGAGAAATACTTCCTCGTTGCCAACTTTGATTACCTTATTCTTAAAATCCAATTGGAATCCATGCATATTCATTACGTCCATTCCTAATATAACATCCTCTTCGATGTCAGCAACTATAACAGTATGGACAAACTTTTCTGCTCCAATTCCCAATTGTACCTGGATTTCTCCATGAATGTTGGCATTTTCACCTGTAGCGGTCCGAAGTCGCAACCTTGTTGGTAACAGTTTCTTTCGGCTGTTTATAACTGTCGGGCGTATAATGGTTCTGGTCGCTCCGGTATCCACCAAAAACGTATGTCTTTTACCATTTATTTCTCCATCTACATATACACTATCTTCACGACATTTCAAAGAAGCTATTAGTATAAGAGGGTCTTTGGAAGAGTTCCGGGTCGAAGCTGCCCCCCTAAGGTTGACTCGTTCTGGTTTTCCTGATGGTGAGTTTCTTGATTTTATGGTCTTCTTTTTCTTGCATGTCATGCTTTTCATCAAATTAAAGAGCTGGTCAAGTTTATCTTCATCTCCTTCCTCTTTTACAGTCCTAACTTTACTGTACCCGCCAGAGGCCTGCGTAGCTGACTCGTATTCGAGGGCGGCGGATAAGACATCAACCAGCGTCTTGTGACGAGCTAATCGTAGTGTTCTCTGCATTTCATGATCACGAAGACCATCAATAAACGTTTGAACGGCCAATTTTTCCATCATGTCTTCGGGAGCTGTTGGATAAGCATATCGTACTAATCTGGCAATATCTACCTCATATTCTTGAAGAGCCTCATCTTTCTTCTGTCTACGATTTTTAAGCTGTGACTGATATACATGCTCCAAATGTTCGTGGCCATATCGCATATTTAACCTCTTCTTCAGTTGTTCGAAATCATCGGTCTCCTCTACGGCTATGGTCTGAAGCACATCTAAGGCATCTCCTCGAAGGGCGATAGTCAGGTTTACAGCCTTTTCTTTTTCAGACCATCCATTTGCTCTTGCGGCTGATTCGAACTGTTTCATGTAGTTGTTCCATGATGATTTTCCGTCGAAAGTTGGGACTTTAACATGAATAGAACCTCCACTTCCTTCAAATTTCGGCCGTGTCTCCAACTTAAATTTCGTCTCGTCTTCTTTTATCTCCACTGTAATCGGATTGTTACCTCTCTCTGCTGTCCCTGTTTCCTCCATCTTCCTTTCCATTTCTTTCATCTTTTCTTCGAAGGCCAACATATCGGCAGCAACTTGATTTTTTAACGAAGATATTCTATCGTCGAGGGCAGACATCTCAGAAGTGACTTTAGAGATTTCCGAAGAGATGTTAGCAGAGACTTTGCTTTCCAGCGAAGAAATCTCGTTAGAAACTTTGTCTTCCAACGAAGCGATATCGCCGGAAACTTTGGCTACATCACCAGAAACTTTGGCTACATCAGAAGAAACTTTCGAAATCGACGAGAGGACAGCATCTTCAAATATATAGGTCTCTGGATCTAGTCCCTCTTCTAGCAAAGCGTTCTTTAGTCGTTGGACTAACTCAGCCTTTTTTCCGGTAGAAGCTAATTCTCTGTCTTCAAGATGTCTTCTTAAATTAGTCACTGTCAGCTCATAAATCGTAGCCATTTTCACAATTTATTTTATATTCACTTGTAATTTATTTTCGCAATTTATCTTAAGTATTCCACTGTTCTGACACCATTTGTTGTGAATTTATTAATTGTTATGTCTTTAATTTATAATGTCTTTACTAATTTATTATATTGTTCCTACTTTAATTTATTAAAAGGCACGATAATTTATATAAGTTTATTTATCACTACATATACAATAATTTATTAGTAGGCGAGCGTAACAATAATATCACGAGCGCGAATCTTCTTTATTAACTGTTCCTTCCAAATAAAATGTCCTTTATATATGCCATTGCCTTTACGCTAGAATCATCGAACAGCCTTCTCGATTAGCGGCGAAATTATAACGGTAAGGCAAACGGGTATTTTTTACATCGGCTCGACCGTTTCTGGAAGGTCCCTTCAGGTAAATTTCTGCCGGCTAATAGAATACTCTCGTAAAATCTAAAAACAGAACAGCATTAGTCATAATATTTACGGTTATTTTAGGCCAGGATAATTATCGTAACAAAAGCATGACTGATGAGGCTCAGTGTTCGATAATCAGACCACTCTTTTGCTGCTTGTTGTTTAGGGATGGTTATAAATGCTGACTTCAGCCACTCTTGTGGTATTATTCCCGTATCGTACACCGTGTTGAATAAATCTGCCAATACTTCCAAGTTATCCTTTTCCACTAGTTTTAACAGTTCTAGCGGTATTTCATCTAATCCAGCTGCCTAATTGTCTTTAGAGTTTTTGATAACATATTTGATTTCATTTATCGTGATCTTCTGTCTCTCTAACGGATTTAATTCTTGTATTTTCTGCATTTTACCTTTTTCATCTTGGAAAAGTTCTTTAACGTACTCCTCCTATCGTCTTAATTTCTCTGGAAAACCTATAAGTGTTACTCATTTTTTGTCTTTTATGTGTCCTTGCTGTCTATTTTGACTCACTCCAGTCACTTCTCTTATTTTTTTGTGCATATTTCTCATATCGTATTTTGTTTCTAGTTCTTCTATCTCTTTACATTGTTTCATCAAATAGATGTCCTTCGTGTTTTTAAAATTTTCCTTAATTATTCGTTGTATTTCTTTATACTTCTGCAGATCTTTTCCTGTATATTTCCTTCTTTCTTCCATCTGTAATAGTATTTCTTCTGTCATCCACTGTTTTTTAACCTCTGACCAGTTAAGTTTGTATCAAACTTTCTTGAGCTGGTTTCAGTAATGTGTTTTTTATATAATAATATATAATTTTTTTGTTGTCAGTTGATGTTTTTGTATATTAACGTTCACATTATTTTTTAATTCGTTTTTATTTCTTCGTTTTTTAGCATTCTTACATTAATTTTTGGTTGTTTTCTGAGTTCAATTCTTTTTAATTTTATTTTCACTTTAGCAACTAACGGATTGTGGCCTGAGTTAACATCTGTTCCAGAATAAGTTTTGACTGAGGTTATAGAGTCTTGCTGAATGTAAAAAACTCTCTGAAATTTGCTTCAGCAACTATATCCAAGGTATAGATACTGGCCTAAAAAATGATCGAAAATTATTTTGGAAGTACATCAATGATAAGCGATCTATTCATGACCTACTTATTTTTCTTGTAACCTTTTTTTGGTGTATTCACCAAATAACAACAACCTTTACGTACCTATCCATCCACTAAATAGCAACTCTAGTACAAATATTTGTCCTTTTAAGATTACCATGACCGATATTTTTAATGGCATTAATGAGCTACCCTATAAGCTTACTGCTGGCCCAGACATAGTGCCTAATTTTTTATTGAAAAAGTGTGTCTGCAGCCTTGTACTGCTGTTTATTATATTGTTTAATAGATCTCTGAAAACCTCTATATTTACTTCTTCATGGAAAGAAAGTTATGTTGTTCCTATATCTAAAAATGGTCAGAAAGACAATATTGAAAGTTATCGCAGTATTCGTATACAATCTGTAATCTTTATGCTCTTCTACCGTCTTATAGCAAAGCAACTTTCTTGGTTATGTAAAGGCTTAATATCTTAATCACAACATGGTTTACACAGCAAAAAAACCACTGCAACAAACTTGGTTTACTATATGCAAATGGAAGACAATAAATAGGTAAATGCAATATACACAGACTTTTCCAAAACATTTGATTGTGTAGATCACCAAATACTTTTGGGTAAATTGTCAGGTTTGTTGAATGGGTTAGAAACTCTACATGTGGTAGAAATCAAATAGTTAAGATAGGTTGTCACCTGTCCGACAGTATTTCAGTAACATCTAGAGTTCCTTAAGGAGACCACACTTCTCCACTCCTTTTTAAAATTTTAGTTAACGACATCACTTTCTATTTCCTAAATAGCAAATGTCTAATGTTGGCAGATGACTTAAAATTTTGGAAAGTAATAGATGGCTTAAAAGATCAAGCCTTGTTACAAGATGACTTAGACCGACTACAAAATTGGTGCAATCAGAACAAATTCCTCCTAAATGTAAAAGAATGTTGTTTTATAAGCTTGTTCGTAAAGTCAATAGAATTGAAACAAGCTATACTATTAATAATCAGCCACTGAATTAGGTTTCATTAGGAATACATAAACTGTATTTTAATAAAGACATCTCTAAACTTCTTGGTTTTGTTACTAGGAATTGCAAGTATTTTTCCATTGATTCAACACAATTGGTGTACTTAGTTCGAACTGTTAAGCTCTACGTTATCAGAATGTTTTTGATATTTCTTTCCACAAAATCACTTATGGCATTAACAACCCATTGGATACATACATGGCTATTAAATGTTTTTAATTTTGATGTTTTCAATATAACTTTAACAAGATCAGTAAAGAAAAGTTCACCACTCCTACCCCCGCTTCCTCCTAAAACCCCTATCGAAGGGGGGGAGGGGTAATGGGTAATGGAAAAAATTGACTTATACAGTGCTATGAATATATGAATATATGTATAATTTATTCATATATTCATACCCAAACGGATTACTAAACAAACTAATCTTTAGTGAGATTCGACATCCAAAAACACAAGTCAAAACTAACAAATAACATTAACAAACCAGTCACTAAACAATATAGCAACAAATAGCACAATAAGAAGATCACCAACAACTGTAGGATCACTACCATACATTCCTAATTTGACACCAAAACTTATAAAATTGTTTAAGAACCTACTTAAAAATCGCTACAAAAACATTGAGAATATGTCCATTCACATTCAGAGGTAAACAATGGTAACCTAACAAGTATTATTAAAATATAAGTACTTTAGAGCATAACTACAACCAGAATGAACATTCAAAATGGCCGGTTGATTCATGCGTTGTTTCTGAGAGAACGATCAATTCTACACATTTTGTCCTATTCTGTCTCTTCGTGTCGTTCTGTCGTTTTGTCGTTGAAAGAGTACAACGTTTTAAGTATCTGGGGGCCGTAATCACAGCTGACAACGATGTTACTGAAGAAATAAAAGACAGAATCCAATCTGCAAACCGCTGTCTATTCGCACTGGATAAGCTCATAAAATCAACAAATCTTACAAGAAGTTCAAAGATCAAAATCTATAAATCCATCGTCAGACCTGTAATAACATAAGGATGCGAAACGTGGACCATGACCAAAGCAAACGAAGAAAAGCTCAGACGCTTTGAACGAAAAATACTTAGAAAAATTTTCGGACCGCCATGACATCACCACAAACCAGTATAAGATCAGAACCAATATCGAATTAAAAGCACTTTACAATGACGCCGATATTGTCCAAGAAATTAAATGACAGCGACTAAGATGGGCAGGCCACGTGCACATATTGCATAACGATAGACTTGTAAAACTGGTATGGGAAGAGATTCCCACAGGCAAAAGACCACTCGGACGTCCCAGAATGCGATGGAGAGATAACATCCAAGCAGATCTCCGGAAAATGAACATTCCATTTGACCCTAGGTTGATGGAAGACCGAACAAATTGGAAAAAAGTTGTACAGTCAGCCAAGACCCACCCAGGGTTGTAGCGCTACGTGATGAAGATGATGATGATCAATTCTACACTAAAATTGTTAATAAACATTTTTGTTCAAAATTAGTTCAGCTACATTTTTTACTACGGCGCCGAGCACTGTATAAATCAATTTTTTCCATTACCCATTTTACCCCTCCCCCCTACGATGGGGGTTTTAGGAGGAAGCGGAGAGTAGGAGTAGTAAACTTTTTCAGTATATTTTTTGTGGCCCTAAAATTAACATTCTCAGTAAAAATTCAGCTTGTTTATATAATATTTAAAGGCTCAGTGGCATTTTCGTCTCTGACGACTGGAGTATAAAAAATATTATTTATTCTTAAATATATAATAAAGACATATAAGAAACAAGAAAGTCAAAAATTTTACAGATTTTCAGATATTCTCTGTACCATAACAGGAAAGATAGTTTTCTTTTGTAACTAAAACATTTGTTTACCGATCAATATGTTTCAATTTTTAAGTAAGATATTTTCAAGTCGTGTAACGTAAATATTTAAGAGCTGATTCTTTGACTTTCAAGACGGTGCATTTCAGAAAAGGAAAATGTTGAACGCTCCAGCGTAAAGGCATCTTGATTTATTTATAAGCAATCCCACTTCAGAGCCTCCTAGATTTCCCTCGTTAGGAGATATTCCTTGGCGTGGAGCTGCTAAAGGCAATTTACTTAATAACGACATTAAGAATGTAATTTCAAACAGATTATTACCAAAGTGCATATAATTTTAACTTGTTAATTTAAAGTTTCAATTAAGAATAGTTCTAAAGAGATTTTATTAAAAATAAATTATATTAGATAGATTCAGGTCATTCCACGTTTCGATAGGACAACCTAAATCCATTAAGTCTTTGTAACGACTTTTTTACTAGAGGTTCATCAAAGTAAATATGCACTTACCCTAACAGTTTTATCTGTTGTCTATATATATATATATATATATATATATATATATATTAGTTTGACTAATATATATATATACTATATTAGTATATATATATATATATATATATATATATATATATATATATATATATATATATATATATATATATATATACACCAATGCAATAATGTCTGGCTTTTATTTCATCTGAACAATAGCAAGCTTTTGCTAGCATTTCTGTGCTCAAAGCACTGAAAGTTAAAAAATTTTGAAGACATTAGTTGGCTTTTTTTGAATCGGAATCAGCTGACGAAGTAGTTACTGAAATAACTGTTTTATATTATATTATGTGAAAAGTTTGACTAATATATATATATATATATATATATATATATATATACCTATATATATATATATATATATATATATATACCTATATATATATATATATATATATATATATATATATATATATATATATATATATATATATGTATATGTATATATGTATATGCAGGCATTCAAGGTACGCACTTCGCCTTGTCACAAAACTTTTGGATAATTCCATCCAAACGTGTTATTCGTAGTGTTCTTTCAAAATGTCTTTCCTGGTGGAGACTAAAACCTCAAAATTATCAGCCACCTATGGGGGCTCTTCCCGACCTACGGATATCCAAGGCCAAACCATTTTCTTGAGTTGGCGTCGACTTTGGCGGTCCTTTTCTGATACGCACCAATAAGCTTAAAAATGCTAAACGAACGAAAGCCCATATTTGCCTATTTGTATGCTTTGCCACTAAGGCTTTGCACTTAGAATTAGTATCTGAACTTAGTACCGAGGCATTTTTAGCCTCATTCAGACGTTTTATAGCACGTCGAGGACGTTGCTCTGTTGTCTATTCTGATTGCGGAACAAATTTTGTAGGAGCAAAACCCTATTTAGAAGACAATAAGTCACATTTTGATAAAAACGACCTCATTACATGGCATTTAAATCCTCCGGCAGCTTCCCATTTTGGTGGATTGTTTGAAGCGGGTATAAAAAGCGTAAAAACACATGTGTCTAGAGTCATAGGCGAACAGGTTTTAACCTATGAAGAATTCAATACATTACTCATACAAATAGAGGCTGTCTTAAATAGTCGTCCCTTATGTCCTGTCAGTAATAATCCAAATGATTTTTCAGTGTTAACACCTGGACACTTTCTTACACTAGAGCCTTTAAAGATAATTTCCGATCGGGATTACAGTGATGTTCATTTAAATAGGCTAAGTCGTTGGCAATTGCTGCAACGATTACATGCAGACTTTTGGCAAAGATGGAGCAGAGAATAATTACATACTCTTCATCAACGCACGAAGTGGCATAAAAATGAGGGTAATCCTAATATAGGTACACTCGTATTAATACGTAATGAGACCAAGCCTCCCTTACAATGGCAAATGGGTCGAATTAAAACTTTAATTTTCGGTCAAGATGATATTGCTCGCGTAGATATCGTACAAACCGCGAAAGGTGAACTTAGGCGACCTTTGGTTAAGCTATGCCCTTTGCCTTATATTGACAAAAAATGCAAATATGCATTTTGATGGGTGGGAATGTTACGTCCCTCCACACATATTTTTAGTTTTTTTTATTAATAATTTTTATTATTTTATTTTTATATTTAATTCTTTAATTAACCTGTATGTATGTCCTATAATCGTGAATTAATACGGCCCTGTACACAAGAGAAATTCAAAATCTAACCAAAATTTATAATTATATTATTTCTTTATAATTTATATATGAAACTTGAAAAATATCACATTTTTATTTGATTTTCCATATATCTGTTACATTTTTTTAGACATCTATCAATGGTGAATAAATCTTCTTCTTTTTTGTTACTAAACAAAAAAGAATTTTTAAACAAAAATTTATTTTTGACAATATAATTGTCAAAGGTAAACATTTTAAGTTGGCATTTATGACATTGAGGTTTATTTGTAATTGGTTGCTACTTTAAACTATTTATAAATTCAATTATTTTTTTTTGTTAAGAAAATGTTTTCAAAATTATTAAAATTTCAGAGAAGAATTTATTAGATTAAGGCATTTTAGTATTAATTCTTTTTGACATGTATTTGCAGCAATTTTTATTAACGAAACTAATTTTATTTGGCGAGTTAACAAAAAATGTTTTTCTTTATAGTTCAACTTCGTAAGATATTTTGTCTTTTTTAGCAGCTCTTGATAAGAATTGTAAGCACAATTGAAAGCTCGAGATATTAAATAGTTAACCAATAGCCCCTTTTATTGACTCCAACCCATCAAAAACATTTATATATTTATATACATATATATATATATATATATATATATATATATATATATATATATATATATATATATATATATTAGTCAAACTTTTCACATAATATAATATAAAACAGTTATTTCAGTAACTACTTCGTCAGCCGTTCGAGCTGATTCCGATTCAAAAAAAGTCAAATACTGTCTTCAAAATTTTTTAACTTTCAGTGCTTTGAGCACAGAAATGCTAGCAAAAGCTTGTTATTGTTCAGATGAAATAAAAGCCATACATTATGGCATTGGTGCACAAATTAGTCACTTTTACGTCTGAATCAGAATTAAGATATAACAGTTATTTCAGTATCTGTACCTCGTCAGCTATTCGAGCTGATCAGACGTGAAAAGTTTGACTAATTTGTGCTCCAATGCTTATATGGCTTTTATTTAATCAGAGCAAGAGCAAGCTTTTGCTAAAAATATTGGGTTTTATAACTTATATGGCTTTTATTTCAACAGAGCAAGAGCAAGCTTTTGCTAAAAATATTGGGTTTTATAAGTTAAATATTGGGTTTGCAGCAATAAAAAATGAAACGTGTACTCTTGTAAATTTTTAATCCAGAAAATACACTACTTACAAACTTAATGAGGTTGTATCATCAATGATATTATATAATATTGATAAAATTTATCACAGTCTGTCATCTTTGACCAATATAAAACCTATTTCCATATTTAAAATTAAAAAATTACTTTACATTCACAACACTTAATTATTATACACACATTCATGAAATTGTTATTCTTAATTTTATTCTATCGCCATTCGTTTTTGTCAAGACAATCCAGTGGTTTTTATTATTGGTTTTTTAAAACTCTTCGTGTGTAAATTTAAAAATATTCGTATTGACAAGTGAAAATCCCACACCACTAATATCAAGCAACTGTGGTCCGCGGACCACAGGTTGAGAATCACTGCTCTAGAGTTAAATCGATTTCATCAATTGCTAATTTCTCGTACCGGTCATAGGCGTTCTTTACGGTTATTTTAACGCACAACTTTTTTTCTTTTTAACTTTTAAGCATTCGTGATACTAGATTATTAGATTTTCAGGTATTCTAGTACTAAAATGTACTCTTATCTTATGTCGGTAGGATACACAGTTTTCGAGATAAATCGATTTGAAAATTTTTCGGTCACAAATCTGTGACCGAAATAGAGGTTGAAAATAATGTTTGTATTCCCTGTATCTAGGTTTTTTTTTCAGTAACAATTATATTAGATAATTATGGTGAACAGTATCAAAGGCTTGACTAAAGTCCATAAAGCAAAAATACATATTTTTATTCATATCTAAGGATCCTCTGAGAACATACAATAAGTGCGAACAACGTTTCACAAATGCCTAACTCATTTTGAAAACAACACTGAGTATCACTTATATCATTCTGAGCTGTATTTATCTTTCTTTGTTTTCGGTTTACTTACAAAGGTTAATATAAGTCATTTCGATGGTATATTTCCTGATTTATAAATGCTGTTAAATAAATTAGACAATAAATAAATATGCTCTTCATCAATAAGTTTAAGGATCTAGGCTGATAGTTCATCTGTAGCTGAGGTTTTTCTGTTTTTCATATACATTATTGCATATAAAAGTTCTTCTTCTTTTATGTCGGGAGTCGGGATCTTTTTCTCCCTAGACTAAAGTGGTATGGACATGTAAGAAGAACTAGCGACAGCAGGTGGATAAAGAGAATAACCGAATGGAGCCCCATAGGAAGAAGGAAAAGAGGACGACCCCAAAGATCCTGGAGGAACGAAGTAGACGACGCCATGAGTAAGAGAGGCCTAAACGATGGAGAATGGGACAACAGAGAGATATGGAAACGGTTGAGCGAAGGAAGGCAGTGAATACTCTAGAATCCCTGAATATATATATATATATATATATATATATATATATATATATATATATATATTTCGCCCTACTGTGTTTATGGTGATTTCTTTATCTACAGTCGTCAAGAGTTGGTCAGTATATGGTTTTAACATTGTTAGTTTTCTCTATGACTATTATTGTTCTCCTGTCTATGTCGTATGGAGTTAACACCGTCTTTGTAATTCTGCCTATTCTTTACCCTTTTTGTGAATATCTATTTTATTTATTTATTTAAAATACGGGATAACCCCATTAACAGTTTAAATTACAATATAGAATATCACAGTTAGGATACAAAATTCCTTATAATATAAAATCAATATCAAAAAGTTTAAAAAATGAGACTAAAAATCTTACATACTAAAAATATAACAAGAACAAAATTCAACAATACCAATATACATATCACAAAGCAAGAGATCTTTTTAGCCGAGTTAAAGTTATATTGAAAATATCAAAATTAACAACATTTAATAGCCATGTATGTATCCAATGGGTTGTTAATACCATAAGTTATTCTGTGGAAAGAAATATTGAAAACATTCTGGTAACGTAGAGCTTGATGGGGAACTTATGCTTATTGAAATCCACAATAAATGGTAAATTATTGATTCTGAAAATTGAAGTCACTATGAGATTCAGTTATAGGACACGATATATCACTAAAGTTAAACTCACCAATTACAATGAGATTTTCTAATCTAGATAGTTCAACAAGTGTACAAATAAGGGTAGTGTCATCTGATAATCGAGAATCTTAAAGCCAATGAGCAGCTTCTGGGCGAAGAACATAAAATGGAATTACCAGAGTTATTAGTAATTTTCTTTTGAGGCTAAGTCGAGAGAAAAACATGGTCACTACATCTTTTTGTTAAACTATATTATCCGCTGAGAAAACAAAATAGTTTCAGAATCATTTAATAACCTTTGAAATGAACAAAAATAAATGTTTTTGTAGGCAAATATTTACGTTAAAAAGTGTTGAAATATTATTTATTGGATAATTTAATTAGTTCGCTTAATCAACAGGTGCACTTACAACACGAAAAAATTTAACTCAAAAGTTAGGTCCTAACTATCCAACAAAACCATCCTACGTAACTCAGTAAAATCCAACTTCAAACGGTCCAGAATTAACCTACATTGTAGACAGGAAAATTAAATAATCTCTGCCAGGAACCGATGAGTTTTGATTTAATTAAAAGGCAATCAATGTAGTTACCGTGGAACGGTGGAAATCTGACGGGGTCCGACCTAACGTGTCTGCTTAATTAATACATGATTACACCTGCAAGCGACTGCTACTGCTGCTGTTAGCTGTTACCTATTCGCCGCCTGCCCTTTCCTCTTTCCGCTTGCGTCCGGCACCGCATTCAATTCGTTATTACACCCGCATTGAAGGAGACCAAGGTCTCTCATTACTTTTGTTGTTTATAGTATTTGTATGATATCTATGTAACTATTAATTAAAGAAAAAAAAAATAATAATAAAAAACTTAAGACCGTGAAAATACCGATATCTTTTACAAACCCAAATTTAAAATGTAGTGTCTATGACTTAAGCTAAGGTTTATGCAACTAATTTCTCCCCAGGTTCGGCAATTCATTAAACTTGGTTGGTCATCGAATATCGGGATTTAGATATATATGTATATATATAGATATGTATATATATATATATATAGATATGTATATATATATATATATATATATATATATATATATATATATATATATATATATATATATATATATATATATATATATATATAGGGTTGCTCTTTTTCGAATCGACAATGTGATAAAATGCAAGACAATTTTCAATTTAGAAATTAGAAACATAATTTTCTTTTAACTAGATGGCCAACTATTGTTTCCGTCTTTCTCCCATGATAGTGTCCTATTTCTCAATCTGGTAGAAGTAATAAACTTTGTTTTCCAGCTATTATATTTGCGTCATCTACATACCAGATTTTAAAGCCTCTGTGCCAGTATATACAGTGAAATTTCTTCATAACGGACACCAATAGGGGAAAATAACTGGCCGTTGTGTAGAGTTTTCCGTTGGGTAGATTTATCGCTTAATCAACTGAAATAAAAAAAGAGGTTTCAACTGGCTTGATCTTTACTTATACATTTTCGTACATATTTTCATAAGCATATACACGAATAAAACAAATAAAACACTAATGTAAAAAGGTAGATATTAGTACCTTATCGATCGTTTTAAAAAGAATCTTTTATACTGCGCAAACTGTACTTTCCACTGCCTGGGAGTTTTTAGTATTGTTTCGGCTTTCTATTTGAAATCATACACTACGAAATCTTCCCCTACTTTTACAACAGTTGCCTGTTGTGAAATTATATCGATGTACTGGGTTTGGACTCAGTATTGCGTCTATTTTACGAAATTCCTTTTTGCTGTTTCCGAACACACTATCTACTGGAAGATAGGAGTGGCCAGTTACTGAAAACATCAGTTCTACTGTTTTAATAGAAGGATGTTCCAACAACCATTTGCAATACATCGTGATTATGGTGAAATTTTTATTCTGGCCTCCGCAGCCGTCTGAGATCAGTCTAATAGTCGTGATATTGGTGTGATACGACTTGTTTAAGTGGGTATACACTGCAGACGCTATAGTATTAGAATTTTTTTAAAAAGTGTTCTTTGTCCAAACGTTTGCAAAAACGTTGTTTTTATTAAGAGGCGTCTTTTAAGTTCCTTTAACAGTGTTAAAATTAAAAAGACATAATTGCCTGCTATAATAACACGATTGGTCTGGCACTTTAGGAAGGTTTATGTTTTTTTGGCAATCATAAGATATTATTTTTACACCCTCTTGTTCTGTCTTAAGCAGCGAATAGAAAGCTTTTGTCCTCAAGCTATGAACTCTTTTTTCTACTCTGAACTGATCCTTTTCCTTTCATCTTTCTCTGTTTTTATTTTTTCTAGTAGTTGCAGACATGTATGTCTGAAGAAGATATGTCTGAAGTAAGATTCCTTCGCTAGTACTGAACATTAATTTTTGTATAGTTTGTACAGTTTTCGGATATTTAGATCACTTGGCAAATATCTACGAATCAAACTTTAGGTTGGACAATAATGTGGTTCTGAACACTGAAATTTGCGAATAAATGCATGTAATGATGCCTTTTTAGCCTTGAATAGGTTTGCTTTACAATCTCCTTCTCTTTTTTCTCCTGGAAACTCTCCACTTACGAGACATTTGAACCAAATTTGAGACACACGTCCTTTTTTTCAAGCAAATCGCTGCTAAAAACTTATGGCAACCACTTAGATTGTTTCTCAACTTTTATATATTTTATGATACACTGCTGGGTTGCTTTTATTTAAGTCTGATCTCCAGTAGCAGGATCCAATGTCAAGTTCCTTGGTCGTTTTCTCTTAATCGGTAATGCTTGACAGCATTTCAATATGATCGCATCTTGGTCTGATTTGATAGGATTCTTATAAAAAGCCGTGTGAAATTGTCGTAATATTTTATCCGTCACTTTATTGCATTCAAAAACTTTGGTTTTATAATCACAACGTGGTACTGTTGGCAAACTCTTTGCAGAATACCTAAAAAAAAAGTGTAAAAAATAAAAAAATGTTTTTAGCCCCACGATATCATAGGTCGCACACTAAAAGAGCTCTTCCAAACACCCATCGATATTAGTTATAGATTATACTAATGATGGGGTTTTCAAATAACAAGAATCAACAAGTATTCGATTCCTGAAAGTCCTCGAGATATCTCCAGCACTTAAACCAAAGTATTCGAATACTGGCTGAGCAAGCTGTTGCTATATTATTAAGGTATTCATTCGGTCTGGGTACTCGGATGTCAGCAGTTTCTTTTAAATTCGTTTGCCGATTAACTATATAAGCGGATAAGTTAGTTTTATAAACAAATTTTTTTGGAGGTCAAATAATATATGTAATAAACTCATCTAATGAATATTTGGGATAGAAAAAAAACGGCAATACGACATACGACTGCATAACTGATACTAATATTTTTATTTTTAATAGGATTTCCCATTCAACAAAACTCGCTTATTCTTAAGATTATCAAAATGACCAATTCACCTTATCATATGTCTGTAAACATATTTCAGTGAGTGTGAGAGCCATTAACGAATTTAAACATTAAACAAATCAGGAATTGATGAATTTAAAATACATAGTATTATTTATTTTTCTATCAATTTTAAAGGCGAATATGGTTCGCGGTTCTAGTAACTCGAAAAAATTCTTGATTCTTAAAAATTCTGTCCATCACGAGATTAAAATGTATCTAAATGTGACTTATAGTACGGCCCTGATAAACAAACGAACTTACCTCTCTTTTTTCGCCTTGTTGGCCTTCCAGTTTTGTGGCTGAGCAATTCGTTTTTATGCCTGGTTCTTACAAACATACATAGGAATCAGAGAAAACATCCATCTTCATAAAAAAATAGGTTCACTAATTGAGGTTTCACTTCAAATCACAGGAATTCTTATTTAAAATGCGAAAAACTGACGACGTAACAACATAGAACTGATAAAGCGGCCATAACAGTTTTGGTTCGAATAAAGTGCCCCTATTGGCTGTCGTGCGTGTAATTATGTTTGATACTAAGTTTATGTGGACGTAACCAAGTTTGTTTCCAAACAAATTTTTTTAATCAAAATAACTTTGGACTAAGCTAAATTCAATCCCAAACTGTTTCTTTATGTAATAGGCTGTCTTGAAATGAAAATGTTACCATAAAAATGTCAATTTCTAAAAATCGTGGACATAGCTATTTTTGATACTACACCCTTTAATTAAAAACTTCAAATCTCTGTATAGAAAGTTTTTGATAAAAATAATGTTATCATCTATAGAATGTTCTTTATCAACGGCTGAACTGAAGAAGTCCATAATGATTGCTAACGTCTTAATTTGGATTGTGCCAGCATGGATAAGACGTTTCAACCAAAACAATTAAAATGTGTTTTATTAGGTGCGGTTTTTAAAAAACTATAGTAATGAGCGTTGGAAAATAACTATGGTGGAGCAGTACGGCAAGAGATAAGGGCTTGCGGCTCGGTGATACTCCTCCATAGATCCCTACCGGAAGGGCGTGTGCCGCCTAAATACCGGGTATATATATATATATATATATATATATATATATATATATATATATATATATATATATATATATATATAGTAATGGAAAAGAAATTGTAAAAAATCTAGAGCTACAAGACCTGGAAGATGATTTGCCATTTACAACCTTTTGCGAAAGTCATTGAGTTGAAAATTTTTTGAACTACCTAGAGATTGATGCCCCCCTATTGACGGAAAATCCTGAAGTAAACTTAGCTAGTTGTGTTAGTGAATTTAAAGAAAACGAACAGAATGACGATGAACTAGAACTTACTAAATCTGTAAGTAATTTAAATGATGCTTACCTAAAATTAAGAGACTTAAGAGAATAAGTAAAGATCAAGCCAGTTGAAACCTCTATTTTTATTTCAGTTGATTAAGCGATAAATCTACCCAACGGAAAACTCTACACAACGGCCAATTATTTTCCTCTATTGGTGTCCGTTATGAAGAAATTTCACGATATATACTGGCACAGAGGCTTTAAAATCCGGTATGTAGATGACGCAAATATAATAGCTGGAAAACAAAGTTTATCAGTTCTAGCAGATTGAGAAATAGGACACTATCATAGGAGAAAGACGGAAAAAATAGTTGGCCATCTACTTAAAAGAAAATTATGTTTGTAATAATAAACAGGTCTAAATGATGAAGAAGAACATAATAATAATAGATCTAAATCTGATAAAAGATGTCTGGATCGATACTAGAACAAGCACAAGGATAGGAATGTTCGAGAAGTTATCCAGGATCTGCAATGTGTTTTGCACGGGAATATTAAATTACATGTAAGTTAGTTTCTATTTATTTAACAATTACAGGTCACTACAAAATATTTAAGTACTTGATTTTTGTTTCTTCCGTCGTAGTTTCTCGAGAATTAAAAATATTTATTTGTAATACTCAAAATCAAGGCATATATTAATCGATTGATTTAAAATGGTTCCTTGAGAATCACCGTATATATAAAATACTTAGTTAATCTGCGCATATAATCATAGAATAATGTAAATTAGCTTCTTTCTTCGCGTTTATACAATAAAATTGCTGTAATAACAAATTCTAAAATTTTTCATTTTAAATGAGCCCGGCATATTTTGAGGGCGCTGTTTGTAAATTATGATGATTATTCAAATAAATAAACTTGACTTCCTTATTATTACGACCCGTTCAACTGAAATACTAAATATTAAAAGATATAAAATATGACGATTGTTCAAAAAAAATAAACTTGGCTTCCCTAATATTACGACCCGTTCGTCTGAAATACTAAATATTTAAAGAATAAGAAAAATTTCACGCCATAATTCTTGTTTTCGTTGGCACATTGTAAAATATGCTATTCAGTATTAATTTGGGGATGATGTTCCTCCGCATGCCGCCTGAAAACATTTTTCCTTATTTCTCATTTTTCTCTCGTTCAAGCAGAAACGACGAAATGAAAAGTTGCCAGTGTTTTGGAGACGATGGCAGTCATAAAGTTGCTTTTATAATCTCCGAGTAATGCTATATAATTAAAAAAAATAAATTAAAAATGAGAAAGAATGACCCCGGAACGTCAACTTGCGGTAACTAGATCAGGGACGGATACGAGTATCTAGGGGTATATTCAAATTGTTTCTTGTTGTATAATAATTGAAAAAGTAAACTGAAACTTTTATATCGCAGCTAAAGTAATAATCCCCAAATTATTTTAATTTGTTAAAATCAATTATTTTTTACGATTATTATTTTAATTATAACTAACATGTTTTGAATACTTCGGATCATTTTCACCATACAGTTAAGAGTAAATGTTAAATTTAAATTAAATATACAGGATTAATACAAAAAGTGAGTGTACTACTTATTCAAGTTACAAAGATTTAAATAGTCGTTTAAATTAGTTTGAGTAAACGTGCCTCTTTTAAATTCAGTATTAAATCGATTCGGGATTTTTTTTTATATTTCGGACATAATTTTTCGATTTTCTTTCAGGTTGTGTTCTATTCTATAACAAGCAAGGTTATAAAAATTCACTAGCACATGTTAAACGGAAAAACAGAATGCAATGAAATGAGAAACAAGTCATTCCATAAACCCCTTCATTTTCCAACTATAGTTAAAGCCTAATCTGTCGTGACTGACACAGTTTTAGAGATATCAATGTTTAAATCACTAAATCTTATTATAAAAATCTCAAGACAATCACAGAAACAGATCTTTCAGATTTATTGGATCAGATTCTAACTCCAAAAATAAATTGTAGGTGATTTTAACTGTCATACATAATCCAATATGGAAATCTCTTGGAATAAACTATAAAGGTAAAATTTTCAAATTCTCAAATTCAAAAAACTTAAACTTGTCAAATGATGGACAACCAACCCGTTATAATATGCATAAGGGCTCTTCATTTTTTTTTTCTCGCTATTTTACTATAAATGTTTCTATATTGGGAATATTATGTCTACTGATTCGAAAGCATTCGATTCCATCGAAATATGGGCAGTGCTTGAATCTCTAGAAAATGCACGTATAGATACACGATACACTAACATAATTAAAAACATATATGAAAATGCCACCATGCAGATAAAGCTGGACGAAAGCACAAAAACTACTCCCATAAAGATACAACGGGGAGTAAGACAAGGAGACACCATCTCTCCCAAACTATTTACCCTTGCTCTAGAAGACATTTTTAAGAAGCTAGAATGGAACAATAATGGTATCAACGTCGACGGATCATACTGAAACCACTTGCGATTCGCAGATGACATAGTTTTAATAGACGATAATATCCAAGAACGAAATGATATGTTACAACAATTAAATGCAGTTTCAGGAGCGGTAGGCTTAAAAATGAACTACAGCAAAACAAAAATACTGAGCCGAGACCAGACAAATATAATAATTCCAAATTATACCATAGAAAATGTTGAACATTATGTATATCTAGGTCATGTTATCAAACTAGGAAAACCAAATCAAGATGCTGAAATCAAAAGAAGAAGACAACTGGCATGGGGCGCTTTCGGCAAATTAGCATATATCTTGAAAAACACCTCCATTCCTGTAAACTTAAAGAAAAAGGTGTATAACACATGCATACTACCAGTTTATACTTACGGCTTGGAGACAGTAGCCCTTACCAAAAAATCTGCTAAAAAATTAAAAACAACGCAGAGAGCAATGGAACGAATCATGCTTGGAATATCACTAAGAGACAAGATTAGAATCACCAAGATAAGACGTAGAACGAAGATTAGGGATATTGTGGAAGAAATTGCAAAAATGAAATGGCGCTGGGCAGGTCACGTAGCCCCATATAATGACAACAGGTGGACACGGAGAATTCTAGAATGGAGACCAAGGACGACAACAAGAAGCATGGGAAGACCACAAAAAAGATGGGTAGATGACATAAAAACAGTGGCAGGCAAACAGTGGATTAGATTGGCGCAAGATAGAGAAATATGGAAGTAATTGGGAGAGACCTACATTCAGGAGTGGATGGAAAATGGTTGACAAAGAAGAGAGAAGAAGATATGTCTATTGAACATGGTCATTGCTGATTTTGTGGCCGACAGTTGAAGATGGTTTTCTTCCAACCATATTTGTACAACCTTGTTAGTATCCATTAAAAATCCAAAAGCTTCATCTCTCTTCTTTGTTTCACAGTACATGCTGAAGTCTTCTGCATATTGGATGATCTTAAAAGGATATTTTTCCAAGTTTAATTTATGTAGGTCAGCTGTGTATAAATTGAAAAGAAAAGGACTTAAGACAGCTCCTTGTGGAATTCCTGTAAAAACATATCTTGGGCCTAATAAATGGTTGTTAAAGTCCCTGACATAAACACGTCTTTTTGAATATAATCCAATAATAGCATATACTATTGCCTTAGGAATTTTAAAATCAATAATCATTTTTTTACTCAAAATATTTAAGCTTAAGGTGTCATATGCTTTCTCAATATCAATAAAAATTGTTGGAAGAAAGTTATTTCTAGAGAAATTATTTTAAATATTTGTTACTAAGGTTGTAAGTGCATCTAGCGTTCCCACTCCTATTTTGTATGTAATCTGACAGGTCGTAATCAGGTCTTTTTTATGTAGCCACCATTCCAGCCTATGTTTTATCATACGTTCGAAAGTTTTTTGCACACATGATAGCAGAGAAATTGTTCTATAAGAATGGGCCAAATTAGGATCTTTACCTTGTTTAGGAATCGGTGTGATTATAATTTTTCTAAAATCTTCAATGAACTCACCTGCAAGCATCTCATCAAAAATTTGTAGAAGAAACTTTTTTACTATAATTGGTAGGTTCTCTAACATTGGATACTTTATTTGATCAAAACCCGTGGGAGTACTTTTTTATTTCTTAAAGCATAATTTAGTTCATTAATGTGAAAATTATTTGCTAAAAAATGATTTTTATCTAAGAACGTATGTTCGATATTTACAATGGAAGGAACAGTCTGGGGAGCTACATGATTAAAAAACTCATGTAATAAATCATTATTATGTGGCTTACCAAGGTTAATTGTTTAACGATTCATTTTTTTTGCTTGTTTCCATATCATGCCAGCTGGAGTGTTTTTGTTGAGACTGGAACACCATTGAATCCAACTTTTTTCAGCTTTTTATTTTAATGTTTGTTTAGTAAGTGCCATGCATTTTTGGTATGCAAGAAAATTATCTTTTGTGGGGTTTATTTTGTATACTTGCAGTACATGTTTTCTTTCAGAAATTATGTTGTAACATTCTGCATCCCACCAAGGTAAAGATGTTTGATTTTTGCATTTAAATGGTGTGTATTCTTTTAAAGTTCTTTGTGCTGCAATATTTATACAATTGATTAAGAATGCATATTTTTCTTTGGCAGTTGGATATTATGCATCAGTAAAGTTATAAAAGTAGTCTTCAACAAACTCTTTATATTGCTGGGTGCATCTATATCACGGAATTGTGATGGCCTGCGGAATTTGTTGCATTGCAAGAGTTATTTTGATCGTAAAATGATTCGATCCTAGTGTGTCAGAGTAAACTGCCTAATCTATATCACAGCTATATCCGAGGAGCAAAAGGTAACATCTATCATAGAATCATTGCAGCCTGGTCGATTGCAGCCAAATTGATTGAAAAATTTATAACGATCTTTAAAAACCGTTTAAAACTTAATTCTATAAACGCAGGGTCAGATTCACAAATTGCTCTCGGCTGGATTAAACATCCCGCTAATAATTATAATACGTTTGTTTCGAACAGAGTGGCCAATATTCAGAATCTTGGTAAAGATCTAAAGTGGAGACATATTAAATCACAATAATTAAATCCTACGAATCTCTTTTCCCGCGGTGTTCAAAAAACATTTTCGTTTTGGTTTCAGGTACCTGAGTTTTTGCTAAATCCCAAAATATATTTTAATGAAACTAATACCTTTGAGCAAATTGAGAATTTACCGGAAGTAAAGAAAATAGCTCTATTAGTTTTTAATCATTCACCAAATAATTGGATAACTATGTTTGAAAGATTTTCTAGATTTTCAATATTACAAAACGCAGTAGCTTACTTATTTAGGTTTGTATATAATATGAAACATAGTAATGAAAAAATTAAGGGTACTTTGACACGAAAATAAATTTTGGACGCTCATAATGTTATCATTAAAACTATTCAGCAATAAATATTTGCAACCGATATAGCCCGCTTATTAGGGGAAAAGAACTCGTAGACAAAAATTTCTCCCTCTTGATCCTTTTTTAGACTCCTCTGGAATTATACGTGTTGAAGGGCGCTTACAAAATGCAGATATAGACTTTAATAATAAATTCCCAGTATTTTTGGCCGCAAATGATCATGTTGTTTCTTTGCTTATTAAAAAGGAACATTGTAGACTAGGACACAGTGGTCCTCAATATGTGTTAGACAATCTGCGCCTACGATACTGGCCTTTAAGTGGCATCAAGTATGTTAAATACATTATCAAAAAATGCATTACATGTTATAGATTCAATGCACAAACCGCATCACAATTTAGGTCTCTACACCCATTGGATAGAGTTAGAACCTCGCGCGCTTTCCACTGTAGGTGCAGATTTTGCAGGTCCTCTGTTTATTAGGGCTTCTAGATTACGAAAGACGCACACGCTTAAATGTTATTTTGCAATTTTCGTTTGCGTGGCTACAAAAGCCATTCATTTAGAGTTGGTTAGTGGGTTATCTTCTAACGCTTTTTTAGCAACGTTCAAACGATACATTTCCCGTCGAGGCAATCCCCACACTATATATAACGGGACTAACTTTGTTGGTGACAGTAATCAAGTTAATGAATTAAGTAATTTTTTCAAATCAAATTCTGAATTTAACAAAATTAGAGCTTATTTAGCTCAAACCGAGATTCAGTAGAAGATTACTTCTCCCCAATCACCTCATTGGGCTCATTGAAGTGGACTCTGAGAGTCAGCAGTAAAAAGTATGGAGTATAGGAGTTATATACTGTTTTAACCCAAATAGAAGCTATTTTAAATTCTCGGCCGCTTTATGAATTATCTAATGATCCTAATGATTCACAACCACTAACTCCTGGGCATTTGTTAATCCCTTCACATCATTTCCTGAGATTGATCTTACAAATACGCCTGTTAACAGACTTTCTATCTGGAAACAAATTTGGAAAATACAGCAATCCTTTTGGAAACGTTGGTCTGTTGACTATCTAAATAACCTAAAACATCGCTCACAATGACTCCTTTCCACCACAGATGTCAAAGTAAATATTCTAGTTCTAATCACAAGTGCACCTATGCGTGCTCAGAGTGCCATACACCTCTGTTACGGTTTCCCCTAGCAAGAGTGATAGAATCAATTAGCAGCAAAGATGGAAAAGGTAGAATTGTTCGTGTCCGTACTTCTGATGAGAATATATTCGCCCTATCAGTAAGTTAATCTTTCTTCCATTGTTTGAAGCCGATAGCCTTCTGTAGCACTGTAGTTGTACTTAAAAAGTAAGTTTAGGATATATCTAGCTGAAGTTATACTACACCTAGCCGCACGCCCCCAGTATGGATACATTTCTGTAAGAAATATATCCAAGTATTGCTACGCCACTGGTAGCAATTAACTTACACGTCTTAAATTCTACCTAGGTAAATTCTCCAGCAAATTCTCATGAAAGCCGAAAATGTATTCAAAAGATATTTTTACCCACAGATAACTTTCTCCGACCAATTCCCAAAATTTCCCTGTTTAAAAAAGAGTTCAAAAGGTGGGTTTTAGCTACCTCTGTATAGAAATATCGAAGTAGTCCCTCGTCCTTCGCAAATCCCTTGGCAAAAGTCAGGCATCGCAATCAGAATTTTAAGTAGTCAGTATAAAATTGTATCCCAGCTGAGCTGGTCGCTTCTTGTTTAGAGTTTGAACTCTCGCATATTAGTTATTGTCACATAGCTTATAGTTAAAAGCTGAACGCGCATTCTTAATCAAGTATTCTAATATTGAAGAAAACATCCTTAGTTGAAGCGATATTTATTAGTAACATTTTAATCTGTATTAGTGCGCGTGTAGTGTATCGCTAGTGTAAGGTGGACAGTGATCGGCTGTTTCAATAAAAGAACTTACGCTAAAACTTCGGCTAGATATTAACTTAGTTGTAGTAACATTCAATTATTAAACTACGTATTGTTTCAACTGCTTGTGTTCTTATTTCCCACGCCAGTCGGTGATCCTTCAAGATGGAAGTAATTACATTACTTACTACGCTCTAAATGGTAGCAAGATCGCCATCCTAATTTGTTGAATAAATGTCCGTTTCATTCTACCAACAATCTTGCCTGTTAGAGGGTTAAAAATTTTTTGGGTTCACTTTTTATTTTAAAACATTACCCTCACACTTTAATAAATTATTGTTGATAGCTATGATAACACAATATTTTCTTTATCCACGGAACAGTACAATAGTTAATTTAACTGTATAATATTTAATTTATAAATTCAAATAGGTTAGTAATTTTCGTTAGTATATTTATTATGGCCGAACTCAAATAGTTATTTATTTATATTGTTTCAATTAAATTTCTATACCAAAATATCAGCAGCTATTTATGGCCAACCATGTTGGTCCGACCCTCTATGAATCGTACGCATGTATATGGTATAAAAAATTTATTACAAAACGTACACTCGTATGAATAAAAGGGCAGAAAGGTTCGGCCATTGTATTTTTTCGAATTTTGTTGCGGTTGGTTTGGTTTGAGCGTTGAAATATTTATTTCTTTACGACAAATGCTGCTGTTCTTACTAGATAGACGGAAATATGATGTTAAATAATGCAGTACGTGTTCTGTTCCGATGAAATTGAATGTAAAATTTAAACTCCTTTGCATCGCATCGGTAAGAAATAACAAAATACGAATGACGTCAAAATAAATACTACATTAACTTATGGACAAAGTTAACGGCTCACTTATGGCAATTGACATTCTCCAAAAACCGTTTATAACAAACGTTTATATTAAAAAAATTCAATTCATGATATGTAAAATAAAATTTTACCAACTTTAATATAATTATAAAAGTGTTAAAATGACAATTTAATAAAAATATTACAGTTTTATTACCATTATTGACACAGTGAAAACTTGAAGACAAAACAATAAACTTAAGTACAAAAAGAACTTATAAAATTCATCATCATCAACCTGTATGCGCCCACTGCTGGACATAGGTCTCCCTCAGCTCTTTTTATCTGTCTCTGTCTTGTGTGGCTTGCATCCAGTTATTGCTAACACGCTTCAGGTAGTCAGTCCATCTAGTTGGTGGGCGTCCTCTGGTCTGTATTGGTTCTTGTCTTGGTCTCCACTCGACAATACGTTTTGTCCATCGGTTGTCTGATAGTCTGGCGACGTGTCCTGCCCAACTCCATTTTAGCTAGGAAATCTGCCAAAGTAGGCATTTCCAGCATGATTATTAATATTGAAAGTGGATTAATCACTAAACAGTACACTCTGCCACTGTTCTGCTGTTCAGATTCGATGTTGATTGGCCCATTTCAAACGGTGCAATCTTTGCTTTTCTGAAAGCAGTGGTTTCTTCCGTGCCTTACATCCTCCAGAGTCCATCCTCCTAAGTCCAAAACTAAGCAGTCTTTTTCTCGCAGTGGAAGTGCAGACGCTGTAGATTCCGACAGCTTCGTCAATTGGGTGGAATTAAGGCTTCTGTCTGCCAGACTTGTTGTTCTTAACGCAGCGTCATCCCGAACAGAAGTTTTCTTTGGTGGGCCACTACGCGGTCTGTCGTCGATTTTTCCTCGTTCAGCATACTTTTTAATGACTCTAATTACTGTAGATTGATTATAGTTTACTGCGGATGCTATTTCGCGACTAGATTTGTCGTTTTTATGGTGAAAAATAATTTTAAAACGCTTTTCGTCCGATAATTTAGTTTGTTTGGTCTGGGATGACATTTTGACCATTTTATCAAAAATCAAAGAGCGAATAAATGTGTTAGGGTAACTACAGTGTTTACATAGTCAAAATATGTGGCAAATTTGTCATTAAGATTAAATTTAATAGTACCTTAACGACCTAATAATCACCTCATAATTTTCTCGGACTATGGGAAATCCCTTTAATCAGATTATTTTAACCTTTTCTGTAGAATTTTGAGCTAGTAATTAAAAAAACATTAGTAAGTATACCGATAATGCTAATTACAAGCACAAACTTAAAATGAATTAGCGAAAATATACAAAAAACTTGTGTTAAACCTCAAAAACTATAAGGCGCTTAGGTGATGCAGGACTTTTTAACACCACTGTATATAGATATAAAATTATAGTAAATTTATTTGAGATTTAAATTATAAGTAGCTTTGTTCTTCTAGATATATTACTAATAGGGTCAAAGGCTGGTTTTGGTTTTGAAATATTTACTTTCCAGCAGACATAGTTTTGTTAGTTCCTTAAACAAGATTATAGAAGCAATTAAAAAAGTGCTAGTTTAAGCGCATGCCACATATGTTAATGATTCTTTGAAATGCAGTTCTCACTTTCTAAGTGGCCAATTCATAGCAATACAGATTGCACGAGCTCACTAGTAACCTTGTTGCAATTCCTGGTGTTATACTTTTTAATCCTATTTCATTAATATTTCTCTTATCTATTAGTTAGTACTATATACAATTTATTATTCCTTTCTATATCTATGTTTGATATGATACAAAGAGGAACTAAGCCTTAGTAATAACGTTGATAATTACTCCACTATCTTCCAAACGGAAATTTATGCTATACCAAAACCATGTTAGAAGCCCGATTTTGAATCGGGCGGTTATCAGTAGGCCTCAAACAGTTGTTGCTTTAAAATTTAATTCCACATCACTTGAAAAGTAAAAGGTTTAATTTCCTATATTTTATGTTCAGTAAGAATATTGAATTGTTTTCTATTAAAAACAAATGGAATGGATATAATATTTATATTTAATTTATTACACACAATATTTATTTGGTTCTATCTTATTCACACCTGTCCTATTTTTTACATATGGTGTCCCCCATCAACTAGTAGGATGTGCCGCGTCTAGTATTTCTCAGTTGCTTGATTTATCCAGAATAAACAAGGAAAATAAATATAGTAAACAAAAATTATAAACTTTCAAATACTATTTATTTATTTTACCATAAAACATATAAAAAAGATCAAATGTTCTTCTAACTTTTATCATGTACAAACTTTGTTACCTAATTGCCAAAAAAAGAAATCTTTAATTTTGTTATCTTCTTTTGAAACTAAATTTATAAACCAATTCTAATTATGTACAAATATCCTGATGTTAATTTTGGTATCAAATTAATTTATTCTGATAATAAATGAATAAATTAAACTTTATAACTATAAGAATTTTTGAATAAATACTTTATGTCCCAATAATAACAAATTTATATGGCTGCCAAAAATAGGGTATGCAATACAAACACAACTCTTATATCACAAATACTTTGACTGACCTTTAATGTCGGCTCTGTGACGTTTCCCGACGGACACCTGTTATCCTTGATTGTGTTATCCCATACTGTCCAAGTTCTCCAACAAAGGTGTTAATCTGATTCTGCAAATCTGCTTTCTCTTTTTACAATATTTCAAAACAGCACTGGTTCGGATTCTCTCCTCAAATCAAATCTCCGACTCGTTCAAAATAAGACCAGCAATCTTTAGGCCCAAGGATTTTTCTTCTCAACTTGATGTCTCGTGCCAATTTTATTTAATAATTCTTTCCTTCACTCACAGAAACTGAAACCCCTTCAGACAAAAGCAGTCGACTTGGTCTCTTTTCGCCTTCCACGATTCTGCTATCACCGAACTAACCACACAAAAACACAACTTATAATCTTTCAACTGGTTTGCTTGTTCTGGATAGTAAAAACACAATGATTAAAACTTACTCGTTTAATTTTACATCGACTCTCTATTCTCCTACCATCGTTTTCCCATAGCCAATCACACAGCATTGATCCTCATCATACTTCTTTCAAAAAATCCCAACTTTATTTTTCTAATAAATCAACAATATTGTATACAACTTCATTTTTTCCATTTTTCTAAGAGACAATCATAATAAAAATTCCTTTTTATTTACTAACACAAAACCTTATCTCGAAACAGGTTAAAACTCTGGTTCCAATAAGATATTAAAAATTTCTCCAAATAATAACTTCCTTTGAATTTGTTATCTGAAACAACTATTATCTCTGATAACACCCAACGCTTTGTCTATTTAAGCCCCAAATTTCCAGAAACTATTATTAAAACGTCCGGGTCTAATTATTTATAAGCTTCTAAACAGTATTTAAATGTTTATCAATACAAATTGTTCTTGTAACTTAAATCACCATAAAAGTCCACTCTTCTTCGAACACTTCTTAATACTAAATTCTTATATTTACAAATTTATCATATACAGAACATTGGAAATTTATATTCCCGTGGTCTTTTTCATAAAAATTATTTTATTTTTAAGTTAATTTTGAACTACAAAAATACATACATATAAACATACAGGTATACCTGCACACAATCATGGTCAGTTTAATTTTATTTAATTGTTACATAAGGCCATCAGAGAAAAGAATATAGAACCATTGGAGCAAAAATGGAAATAAAACATAATATAATGGATGATATAGCTAAAAAACAGTTAACCTGTTATGCACACCTACAACGAATACCAAAAGAAAAGATACCTTTAAAGCTTTAGAAGATAACACCAGCACAAAGAAATAAACAAGGAAGGCCAAGAAAGAGATGCATTTTAAATAACCACACCGAAATGGAACGTAGAGTAGTCCCCGAAAGAGACTGGAACAATAAGAAACGGTGGAAACGATAATAATTGTGGTATTTAAAATTGAAGAGTAAAAATATTAAATGTACAATGAAATCAATATTTCAGAGATTATAGAAAATAAAAATACTCCGAGCTGCCTGGAATTAACCAAAGGTAATCTTAGTCATAAATAATCTTTTGTATAAATATACCAAGTGGATAGTGCGGGTACAATGAATGGAAGTTAACGATGTTTTTTTTCCATAAGCCATAAAGTGTTCCGTAATCCGGGTTTGCGCCATGAACAGGACAATAAAAATAGTTAATAAGTAAATGGTTTTTCGGAATCTGTAAATACCCAGTATAAATTAAGTGTCCGTGTAGAAAAAATATGAATTAGGAAAGTTTGTAGGTATTTTTGATTTTATGTGGGGAGTGGTATGCAAATTTCTGATTGGCCGAGAATTTGGAAAGTGGTGATATGGGTGTGTATAATGAGAGGTTAGATGGATGGACAGATGAGATGAGAAAGTTGGTTAGTTCCAGTCTCTTAAAGTGAATGGTTGGTTTTCGAGTTGGTCTCCAAGGGTAATAAGTGATAAAGAATAAGTTGTGAGTTGGTGAAGTAAGTGTGTCCGACGATAGTTGATCTGGTACAAATTTGTAAGTAAACTTTTCCTACTTGTATTCTACGTATCGCTGTTTATTCCGGAATGAGAGATTAAGTTTGGCAAGAGGAAAAGAGGCTGGTATCATTGGATTCGAATGCATTCGAAGGAGAGCATTGAAGACACTAAATTGCAATATCTTGTTTAATATTGCAAATTACATAGGAGGCTGCTGAGAACTGATAGTTAATTTTGCATAGAACGAGGAATTTAACAACTCAAGGCAGAGGAAGCGTTTCAACGGGAGAAACATTCATAATATATTCAATTTAAGAATTTTGGGTCAAATAATATTATATCATATTAGTAACGTGTGAATAAGTTGTCGATAGTCGAAGGAGATAAAATTTGTTCTGAGAGGGGACACGGAGCTGTGGAAATTTTTCTTGGTATAATCGATATATCAAAATTGCATTAGGAAGGACACTGAATATTATTTGATTTGTTTATGTAGAATAATAAGCTGGATTTTAGATTGTAATTGTATTATATTATCCATGCATTATTGAAGGTTCACGTACGTAGAACGAAGTTTGTTTGATAAACATTGTATGCTAATAATTTTTGGAGGTTTTTTATCAGTTTATTTTATTACATTATTTTCATATCATATTATGTTGTTTTATTCCGTTATTCTTTGGACCTAACCCATCAGCTGTAAAGTATAGATATTGATGCACGAGTAAAACCTGAGATAACAAAATTGAAAGGTGTGATATAAATCATAAATCAAAAATTTTAATAATGTTTTATATATATATTTTTTGTAAAGTTTTAAAATTAAAATTCTTGGTATCACATTAATATATATATATATATATATATATATATATATATATATATATATATATATATATATATATATAAAGTCATAAAAGTGTTTCATTAACATCCCGGCCAATTTTCTGACTGCAACCCTAATAAACTGTGTTGTTTGTTTATATCGACAGTCACTAATTTCCAGTAATTCTTATACATATATATATATATATATATATATATATATATATATATATATATATATATATATATATATTCATCAATATAGATTTTAACAATTTTAGCTTTAACATGAGCAACAAGATTTTTCATATGTTGTAGTCAAATTTATATTCGATTATCTCAGCATTATGAGCTCGTTCCAAATAAAATTAAAAAGTA
This sequence comes from Diabrotica undecimpunctata, assembly GCF_040954645.1. Lineage (NCBI taxonomy): Eukaryota > Metazoa > Arthropoda > Insecta > Coleoptera > Chrysomelidae > Diabrotica > Diabrotica undecimpunctata. The sequence continues at coordinate 38,589,917 of NC_092806.1, read as the reverse complement.
TGCAAACTATAGGAGGTTCTTAAATTAAAAACGCTCTTGTGTAAAATTGACGGAAAAAATTCATTAAACTGAATTTCTCCCTCATGTGCCCTGCATTTTCATTTATAATTGTGCGTTAGAGATGAGCTTTCTCGTTATTTTTAAACAAAATTATTTTACGTTGATAGTACTAAATAGTTGACAGTTCATCAAATTGCTTTTTTATCGGATTAATGTAATAACAATATCATTCTAAAAATCTCATATAAAATAAAAAAGTACAAAAAAATACGTTTCGTAGGCCCAGAGAAAATTTCGGTAGAATTAATTAAAAAATAAACTTTTCAACACACTGGTGTTTAAACCACTTGGTAAATGGTACTTTATTACTGCAAGAGTGAACCATGGCTCACTTCAATCCATTAAAAATACTGCTCCAACAATCGACATGTAGTCGGACATATAAAATAGTTCTACTATATCTCATTTAACTTCAACTAGGTACCGATAGAACAAATCACCTTGTATTCGTGGATATATATATATATATATATATATATATATATATATATATAAATATATATATATATATATATATAAATATATATATATATATATATATATATATATATATATATATATATATATATATATATATATATATATATATATATATATATATAAGCGGGGATCCTACAGCTTCTGCCGCTTCCCGCATTTCGATCGCCATCTTTTTCTATCTCTCCAGGTGTCTTCATCTATGGCTCTGTCTTTCATGGTTTCCATAACACCTTGTATCCAAGACTTGGCTGGTCTTCCTCGTTTCCTTCTATTACTTGGATTGTATTCCATAGCTCTTTTTGGCCATCTGTTGTCGTCCGTCCTCTGTACGTGTCCATACCATATTAACTGTCTAGTTTCTATTCTTTCAGAAGTTGTATGTACTCTATCTGTTTTTCTTCTAATTTCAGAATTAGGTATACGTTCTACTCTTGATATACGGCAAGCTCTTCTTAGGTAGTCCATTTCAACCGTGTCAACTTTTTTCTTTCCTTTTACTGTCATTTGCCAACATTCTGCTCCATATGTAAGAATGGACTCTACAATTACTTTGTAGATAGTCATTTTAGTTTTCATAGTAGCTTTGTTGGACCAAAGTATCGAATTCAGAATTTGAACACTCTTCCTGCCTTGTTGCACTCTATAGTCTATATCTCGTTCCGTTGTTCCTTTACTGCAGATAATACTTCCCAAATATTTGTATTCGTAGCACCTTTTCATTTGTCTAATTTCCAATTCGTGGATATATAATAAAGTTATCAACATTAATTACAGTACGTATCAAAATGTTCTGAAAGACGTTACAAGACAACATTAACCAACATTATGGTAAGAGGGCCCAAGAGGAGGTTTCGCAAGCTACTTGAGCGCGTCAAAAAATCATAAGGGGAGAAACCTTGTAGCTTGTAATGTACCCCTACCGTATATAAACTCTTAATATAGGGGCGTTTCTTAAGGGCAGTCCGTCAGGTTAGTTAATAAGAATTTATCCTTAGAAAAATTAGAGGGTGTCAGATTAAGACAAGATAAGTTAAGTAAATAAAGAACAGTGCATATTTCAATAGTCTGATAAGTTGAGCGCGGCGTAAGGTTATAGGCTAGTTACAAAGTTGTAAGAAAAAGTGGAACAGTAGGCCATACTGTAGACTAGCGCGTAATAATTGTAATAATTTTATTATAATTTTTTTATATTGTAAACAAATTCAATAAATTATTATGTTTGCTCCTAACGCCACCTGTTACCGTATTAACGAAACAAAAGTTGTTTAATACCAATAAACCTGTCAAATTAAGACCGAATATTAATACTAAAATATAAATAAATATCATTTGACAATAAATTTAATTACTATATAAACTAAAGAATATTTTTAAAAATATATAACGAAAAAAGAAGACATCTTAACTTTTTTTTCTATCTTATGTAAGTAGATTTCGGTATGCTCTGCAAAATTTGGGACAACCTGTAGACTCTAACCTCGCCAATAAAATGGAAAACTTAACATGTATTAGGACCTACTCCTTACAATTTAATAGGTGCCCATGACGCTTTAGTGACTGCATTACATAATCGTTATCGTTTTCGAATATTTTATTTCCAGCAATATTCTCTGATATTCTTTTTTCTATATAAGTGGTTTGTGGATTCCGTATTTAGTCCGTCAACTTTAATTTTTGTTTGTATTACGCCTCTCTATAGTGTGAAGTATTTCACGATGATTCTAATTGATCAAAGTATTATTAGTAGTAGGCTATGGTCACTACGTGCATCTTCTGAGTTAAGGCATCTTACGTCAATTATTTTTGATGGGTATATCTGTGTTGGTTATAATAACGTAATTTATCATAAAGTTTTGTCCACGAGTGTTATTGAATGTATATTTTTGTTGGTCTTTGTGGTCAAAAAATTTGTTGTTTATTCCAAGTTCGTTATTCGTGCAGAAATTTATCATCAGTTCTCCATTTTCGTTTTTAACATTCTCGTTTTTGCTTAAATCCGGGTATTACTTGATTGCTTATTCGAAATATTTCGATAAGACTAAATATTATGTTTTATTTTGTTATATGTGAGATAAATTTTATGCCTTGGTTGATAATCCAAAATAATGTTCTTAAACTCAGTTAAAAAATCACATGTTTTAGAATATCACCCATCTCTAATATATATTTCAATCTGGAGCTCGCTCATAATATCAATAAATAAATTTTAATTACGAACTGCAAGCTTGCCTTATAGGTTGCGCAATTCTGCAGTAAGAAGGGAGTAATTGTTTCTTTTTTAAACAAACAATTTTAGTTTTTTGTAAGGTAATTTTTCATAGAAAAAATAAGCCAAAATTTAATTTAATTACCTCGATCTACTTTGTATTCAACGAAATATTATCTGTTCCTCCTCTATATTCTATGTTTACAAGCCATATGTCTATTTCTTATCCAACTACCTCATTTCTTATAACTCTTTCTTTAAAGTTAAATACACCTTTTTATATAATAATAATAATACTTTATTCCTGTGGGTTGTTAATGCTTCTGCTTAAATTAATACAACGTAATTACGTAACAATCTCATTCTTTAAGCTCTACAAACTCACCATCCTCCATATTACCTATGGGTCCCTGAAGGAATGCTTAAAAACAACAACTACAAGCTTTGCTAGAACCATGCACTGTACAATCAGTCCAATTAATAGTACATAATAGACCTAATCTCTTAATAATTAATAAACTATTTAGACAAACAGAAACAAAAAAATTGCAAGTATAAAGGCTTTAAGATACAAATAAGAAGACAATGGAAAATAATAAGTATCCGAACAATACTTTCTTTTTCTACTACTGTAGCATTTTATATTGAAGTCCCCTCGTATATGTGATATATTGAGGTCCCCTCATATATGTTTGAGAGATCTAAGAATGTTTTTGATGTAATTTTGTTCCTATCGTACGTGTTGGAACCCAAATGTTTTCAATTCTTTCTTAGCGTCAAAAAGTGATATAAATCATTTTAGAGTTGTTTATTATTTTAAAGATGTGTACTTTCTCAGCATTTTCTTTTAATGTTTTATTCGAAGTCGCCTTATAATTTTGGTACGTCGTAGAAATGGAATCTTCTGCGTTTTAGTTCCTGTCAAGTGTTTGTTTATTTTCAACTTATATGAACGAATTTTTAAATTCGTCATTCGTACTTGGGTCGCCCTAGGTGCAGGTGTAGATTAATTCTTACTTGGTTCGCTGTGTGAATCACAAGTATGGATCCTCAAATTCATCGTCGAATTTGTGTTTTCTTGTTTTTGACCCCTTTTCATGGAAATGTAGCATGAAGTGATAGTAGCAGTTTTAGAAAGGTTTTGGCCTCATTTTGCTATTATGCTGTGCCTGTTCCAGTCTTTGAAGGAGATGGGTTTTCAAGGTTGTGATCCAGCCGGTGCTGGCTTCCTCCCTCATCTTCTTATCCCTGATCGTCATCCCGGATCTGCCCCCAGTATAGTTCCAGCATGTTTCCAGTTCCCGACCTCAGACATGCAGAATGAAGCTTAGTGAGGTTCAGGTAACTTTTTCTGTGTTTAATTTTCAAGTAAAGACAGACATTGTTAGAAGTAATTGCTTTCGTAACAATTTAAATTTTTGTTTTTTTTTTAAATTGTAAGATTTTAGAGTTTGACTTTAGCTGTCAATTTGTGTGTTCAGTTTTTTTTTTTTTTTTAATTTATTGTTAACTTATGACAGCTCGTTTTATTATTATTTTGATTTTATTTGTTTTATTTAAAAAAAAAATTAACCTCCATGCTATTTTGTAAGTTTTTGTAACGTCTCCTGAGTTTGTAAATCAGTAGATGACATGTAAGTCCTTTGTATTTTGTGACTATTGTGGTAATATTTTTGTATTGTCTTTTTTGAGCATTCTTGTGTTCTCTATGTTTTGAAACTGTTTGTGGTAAGACACAATAAATGTTAAATTTTGTTTTTTAACATTTTGTTTATTCCTTTTTAACTAACCCTTTTTGAGTTTTATTTGAAAAAGATATGTTTTTTATGTTTAATGATTATATCTCCAGTTAGAACTAGCTGTTGTGATGGTTATAATTAGGCACCTCAAAGTGGCGCTCTATATAAATTACTAGGGGTGTTTCCTGTTTCTTTCTGTTTTGTTTGTCCCAAGAGATTTGTATAAGTACCCCTTTATTTCATTTTTTTGTAGTTGCCCCAATCCCACCCCCTTGTCTTTTACTTATCCACGACCCCAGCTCTCCTACCAAAACCTGAGTGCCGTTCGCATATGTTTCGATTATTTTGCTTGCCCTTCTCCACCCCCAGTAGTTTCTTCCCCCAATTTTCTACCCCTAATAGTAATACCCCTATGGTAGGCAAAATATTTCGTTACACTACTACATTTATTCCTAGTTCCTAGAATAATTTTATAAAACAACTGGGTTTTAGGGAACATCTCTATAAGAAACCAGATGTGTAAGAAAATTTTTGGGAGATACTCTAGCATACCAGGTCACTTAAAACATATAGAAAAGTGGCCATATCCATTGACCAATAAGAATTAAGAAATTAGGGTACACAGACGATACAACGCTTTTGCTGAGTACTTGAAATAATTGACAAAGCTGCTGGAGCGAGTAGAAGGAGTAAATTTTGGGTGATCGCATTACACAGTACTGTGAGAGATATAAAATGGCTCTTAACATAAAAAAAAAACAAAAATTATGATTCACAGTAAGTACAAGATTAAAGAAATAAAACCTCCAAGAACGATCTTAACGACTTAAATAATTGTATCATAAATGCCTTACAAGAAAGTCACCGAGTGCACTGTCCTAAAAGAAAATCAGATAGTAAAATAAGTCCATATACTGAAACGCTGCTAGATCAAACAAGACAAATGAGAAGCGATAAGAATGCAGACAGCAACACTCTAGAGAAATGAATAAAACTGTTCCGAAGGCAATTAGGAGAGTATTAAACGTACTATAAGGAAACTATTTAATCTATGTTTGCAGCAAAGAGAGGTGCCCAAAGAATTCAACGATGCTATAACCATTCTTTTACATAAAAAAGGAGATAGAACGGACCTAGAGAATTATAGACCTATTAGTATATTGAACCACATATACAAGTCCTTCACTAGGTAAGTGACATCAAGATTGGAGAGAAAATTTGATTTCTACCAACCGAGGGAGCAGGCAGGATTCCGATCAAATTATGGTACCAATGATCACCTCCATACAGTTAAGACGCTCATTGAAAAATCTATAGAATACAACAAACCTCTTGTCCTTACTTTTATAGATTTTCATAAAGCGTTCGACACGATCGAAATCGACAGCCTTATAGAAACAATGAATGACAGCAGGATTGACCATAGGTATAGTGAACTTACTTACAATATTTACAAAAACACCATTATGACTGTTAAGATACACGATAAAATTCGACCAATAAAAATAAAACGTCAGATAAGGCAAGGAGATACATTGTCACCGAAATCATTTATAACGAAATTATTAGAGTATGGCTTTAAGATGGCTAATTGGAACCACAGATGAGTAACAATAGACGGCGAAAAACTTAACCATCTCCGTTTCGCAGATGGCATTGTCCTTATCACAAATGATTTAGGAGAAGCCACAGATATGTTCAATGAATTGGACTTTGCATGTTCGAAGGAGAGCCTCAGAATGACCTTGTCCAAAACTAAGTTTATGACAAATATCCATCCATCCAATGCCACTACAGCTTAAATCGGGCGTTGGCCTCCTTCAACAGGCTTTTCCAATCATTTCCATTTACCGCTGTTTTTTTCCATGAACGCGTTCTCAGGAATTTCCTGGCATCCTCATCGACTTCGTCTTCCCATCTCATTTTAGGTCGTCCAACAGGTCTTTTTCCCTACTTCTTGCATTTAGTAATTTTCTGGGGATTCTATTCTCATGCATGCGGACCACGTGCCCTATCCACCGTAATCTCTGCAGTTTGGTGTATTGTGCTAGAGTTGGTTCGTTATATAGCTCGTCTATTTCTCTATTATACCTAATTCGCCAGTTGCTGTTTTCACTTATTGGGCGCAGTATCCTACGTAATATTTTTCTTTCAAACACATCTAATGCTTTGGCAGATTTCTGTGTCACCACCCATGTTTCACAACCATAAGTTACTATGGGCCTGATTATTGTTTTATAGACCCGGAGTTTTGTTTTCCGGTGTACGTCTCGCGATTTGAATAGGTGGCCCATCGCGAAAAAGGCTTTATTTGCCAGCATAAGCCTTCTATTTATTTCCGGTTCTTCTTTATTGTTTGCGACCAGATCCATTCCTAGGTATGTGAATACATTCACATGTTCTATATCGTCAATAAAGTGTTGTTGCGCCGGTCTATTTGATCTGGTTTGTATGAGTAGTTTTGTTTGTATTTATTGCTAGCCCTACTGCTTCTGCACTCTGCTTCAACTAAACGTAGGTTTCTTCCGCTGCATTCACTGTTCTGATCATTATGTTTATATCATCTGCATATGCTGCTAATTGGGTAGATTCGTTTGTAAGTATGTTATTTCCGCTCACCGTCAACCGATTAATTACATATTCAAGGATAAGATTTAACAGCTTTGTGGCCAGTCCGTCGCCTTGTTTCAGTCCTTGCGTTATCGTAAACACATCAGTGATCTGTCCCTGAATACATACCTGTACTTCTGTTTCTGTCATTGTCATTTGCACTAGTCGTATTAATTTTGATGGTATGCCAAATTCTTCCAATATATTAGGTAGAATTGTTCTATCTATTGAATCATAGGCTTGTTTAAAATCTACAAAGAGATTGTAAACGTCCATATCATATTCCCATGCTTTGGCTAGTATTTGTTTAACGTAAATAGTTGGTCAATGGTAGATCTATTTTTCCTAAACCCTGCTTGATATTCCTCGATGATTTTTTCCGTGAGAGGTTGGAGTCTTCGATTAATGATGTTTGTGAGTATTTTGTATCCCGAACAAAATAAAGAGATGCCTCTATAATACTTACACAACAGTTTGTCTCATTTTTTATAAATAGGGCAGATTATACTTTTCTTCCATTGTTGGGTGATTTCTTCTTCTATCCATATCTCTCATATTAGCTGGTACATCTGTTGTGTCAAAGTCCTTCGTCTTTGCTTGAGTAGTTCTGCCGGTGTTTTATCTATTCCCGGTGCTTTATGGCTTTTTTGTATGTGGATTGCCGTTTGGACCTCCTCTAGCGTTGGGGGTCTAGTTATTTCATTTTCTTTTCCATCTTCCTCCAAGTTCTTGTTGTTGTACCTCCTGCCGTGCCTGCTGCTGCCTCTGTTGTTGTAATAGTGGTTGTGTCCCTTTGTTTAGTAATTCCTTAAAATATGTCATCTAGGTTCTCTTAATTTCGTCCATATCGCTAATGATTTCACCCTTCTTATTTTTGCAGAGGCTAGTCTTCGGTTTGTATCCCTGTCTTAGATGTTTGATAAAGTGGTATGCACTACTTGTTTCGTTTTCCTTAAACTCTCTCTCTATGTTTAGTATCCGCTGGTTTTCGTACTTTCTCTTTTTCTGCCTGAACAGTTTATCTGCTCTTCGTCTTCTGTTCTCAAGTTCTGTTTTTCTCTCTCTAGTACGTCTGAGTATGTAATTCTTATGTTCTTTATTTCTTTCCTGTATAGCTTGTTTGCCTTCTTCATCGTACCATGTCTTTTCTCTCCATTGTTTCTTTGTTCCTATTACTTTTTTCGCTGTGTTGAGTATGATACTGCTTATGGTGTTCCATTGATTTTCTATTAAGGAGTCTGCTTTGTTTTCTTCTAGTAATTTTTCATCCATTGTTCTCTCAAATCTTTCTTGTACCTCAGAGGCTTTTAGGTTATCTAAGTTTAGTTTTTCTTGTTTTGGGTATTTTATTTTACCTGTCGACCGATTTTGCATCTAAACCGTGTCTCTACTAACAGATGGTCTGAGTCACAGCTTGCGCCACGTCTACTTTTTACATCTAAAATACTCTTCGCTTTTTTTTTCAGCCAGTATATGGTCTATTTGATTGATTGTATTTCCGTCAGGTGATATCCAGGTCCCGATGTGGGAAGCATGTCGAACTGATAATCATATTCTTTCCAGCTACGAAATCTATTAGAAACTGACCATTCTCATTTGTGTCTCTATTCAAACCATGTTTGCCTATTACCCCTATGTACTCTTCTTTTTTTCCGATCTTGGCGTTTGTGTCGCCTATCAGCATTTTTATGTCATTTCTTGGTATTGAGTCATAGATTCGTTCTAGATCTTGATAAAAGGCTACCTTAGTGTCTTCTTTCTGTTCATTTGTGGGACAGTGTACATTTATAAGCGTTATGTTAAAGAAATGCGTTTTTATCCTAAGTTTGCAGATTCTTTCATTGTTGGCTTGAAAGTCTGTTATCAGGTGCTTCATTATATTATCTACGATAAAGGCTACTCCAAATTCATTATTTCCTTCATCTTTACCGCTATACAGTATAGTGTGTGTTTTAGTGTCCCGGATACCTTTTACCAACCATTTAGTTTTTTGTACTGCAGTGATTCCTATTTTATATCTTTTTAGTTCGTATAGAAGAATCTTCTGTGTTCCTGGTCTATTTAGTGTTCTGACATTCCATGTTCCTAGCATAAATTCCATATTACGTTGCCAAAGTCGTCGTCTTGATATCCGTCCATTCCGAGGCCTTTTTGAAGGTTTCGTATTAGTACTTTTTTACAGGAATAGGTTACTGGCCTATCGCCCAACCCCCTTTTCGGAGGACCATTTCTCCCTTCCTCGTCAGCCCTGACCCTACTTTCCACTGGGGTTAGTTTGGTTACCCAATCTCCGGTAAGGTTGCTCAGGTTTACTGGGGTTCACCCGTGTGATTAAACGACACTTCTTGGAGGTGAGGGTAGGAATTGAGTAGGAGTGGCTAGAGGTGTTATCAGGAAGCAACACCTTGTATTGCGCATCACTACTTCTTAGAACCCCCTTATAACAAATATGGTCCATAATAACTATTTAACTATTCAAAACAAAGTGGTAGAACTGGTGGATCTGAGTCATGAAATAAGAATCAGCAGGGATAACCAAACATGCGAAATCCAAAGACGAATTACTTTAGCGTGGTCAGTCTTTGAAAAACTGCAAGACACACTTGGGTGTCTTGCAGGGTCAAAATAACAATTAGCCTTAAAAGAAAAGTATTTGAACAATGCGTATTACCGGTCATGACCTATGGGGCGGAAACTATATATTTTTATTTCATCCTTTATTGATAACGTTTGATATATAAATTCATAAACATCATCAGTTTATTGAAAAGTAAATTAGTTAGCCTTCAACCATAGTGAAAACTACAAAGAATAACGTACAAGAATTGACAGCTATCAATATGATGCAAGTGAAGCAAAAGTTCAACTCACCCACCATAGATTTAAAGGTTCAATATTAAAAAAAAACATGTAAAAGAACAGTATACTTTCGAACATAAAAAAGTACGATTTATTTTGAATACAACTGAGAGTGGTAACAATATCTAATTACGATTGTCATAATAAAGAATGTTTAATAGTCTACTGATTTCAAAATCATTAAACAATCATTTTATTTGTATATTATTTCTCCGTTGTTTACTTGTATATTGTAGGAGATGCAAACATAAGCAAGAATAAACGAAATTTTACCAAAATTAAAAAAGCATTAAAAGAATCGAATAGTAATAAAAATAAAGTTTATCAACTACACAACCTAATACAAGTAGATCAAAAAGACCAATTCATAAAAACAAAATCACCCAAAAATTATATTACTTCATGTTAATGCCTAGCAATTCGCTGTTTGATAAAGAAAATCATTTAAACCTTTTTTTCAGAAAAATGGATCTTTATTTTCCGTCCATGACAACGAAAATGAAAATCTCAAGAATAACTCACCATTAAAAGCAATACAAGGGCGAGAAAATCCCTGCAAAGTTAATAAAAGCGGATATTTGAAATAATGTGCGAAAAGCAAATATATGTCGGATATTAGGCTTTAGTTTGCTTCCCCTGTGTAAGCGGCAAGTACAAAAAGTAATAAAAGAATTCTAACAGACGAAGACGTCTTTTATACACTGTTAAATTTCAGCCGAAATATACTTTTTTATTTAAATATTTAGCGTAACTTCAAAGTAACTTAAAATTCTCATTAACCCATTTTCTGCCGGTGATGCGCTCACGCAACACCTTAAATAATATTTTTTTTACATGGCATAACCCACTCATGAGGATAATGTAAGTGGTTTTATTGCTTTTATTTACTCGACAAGATGTTAAAAGTAATGTATTTGATATAAATAAGTATATATAAGAAATAGTTATAGTTTTTTTTCTAATCAACTTCAAATTTATGTGTTGCGTAAACGCATCACCGGTCAAATAGAAATATAAACGAGAACGAAATTTTTAAGAACTGATCTGCATATCTGTTATGTTCTGGTTGGTATTTACCGCCATAAATGAAATACTCTTACGGTGCGTTTTTGCTAGTTTTCCAATTATCAGTTGTTCGCCTTAATAAAGGAAAAAAGTTTATTTTGCCACAGCAACAATTCGTGAAGACAGAACTGAAAAATGTCCATTGCAAAATGCAAAAAATATGAAAAAAAAAGTAAGGGGCTATTACGACAGTTTTTTTGATAAAAATACATACATCTCGCTAGTAAGATGATATAACAATGCAATTGTAAAGCTTATAAGTACACACTACCATACACTTCCAGAAAAAAAGCTAGGAAGTACAATAGACAACAAAAAAAGTACCACAATCTTATGTTGTGTCCAAGTACAACAAATATATGGGAGGTTCACGATAATGGAGTAGCCAATTATCAAATAAATACCAAAGGAAAAAAATTATGGTGGCCCTTGTTCACAAATACCATGGATAATATTCTGGTAAATTCGTGGAAAATTTATAACACTACACATGAAAAACAGATGTCGCAGCTGGATTTTAGATCCTATATGGTTTCACCAAGAAAAAAATAGCAAATCCATCCACAAATCGACCGCGTGAAATCCAAGTGTACCAAAAATTTGTAAGTAATATTTATCATTGAAAACCAAAAAATTAGTTTCAAACACCAATTGCAAAAGCTCTGCAAACACGTCCCAGGAAACGGGGGAGTTTGGTTGGATAGTGTTCCAATGATTCCTTAAAGAAGTGAGAACACTAGAAAAAGGAAGGTTAGTGAAAAGTGATACTACATCAAAGCTCACCTATATAGAGATCAATACATATCTCTCAGCCAGTCCTTGTTGGACGATAGTCGTTATTATCAACTTCTTCCCTCTAACCCTTGCTCTTGTGTTTTGCCTTTAGAGACGGCTATTGTGTATTGCCTTGCAATTCTTATAAGGCACAGATTAAAGCTAAAATCTGAATTTGGTTTCGAAAATATTTACGGATTTTAATATCAGTCGCTATTTGCGTCTTTACGAAGCCATGTTAGAGTTGCTTCCTAAGACAGAAAAGATTTATTTTCACATTCAGACTGACTGTGACTGTGAATAATCGTCTCTGAAGAGCAATATTAGGGCAAAATACGTATAAGCGGATACAGAGACGCACTGTACGTGAAATCAAATCTTAACTGTCTTTTCCTTTTTATTCCGATATATTCTGTACGAGTACTAGAGACCAATTCGCTAAGGATTTTTGCTTAGTTGAGGAGATATGTTGTGGAATGCAAATTTTAGATTCCCCATGTCTCTAATAACATCTTTATCAACGTCTGTTTTGCCTTGCATCTCTTAGAAAGTACAGATTAAAGCAAAAATCTGAATTTGGTTTCGAAAATTATTTACGGATTTTAACGTAATAATTTTATTACTCCAAGAAGAGGAGGAAGAAGAAGAGGTGATAATGTCAAATCTAAATAAAAGAAATATAAATGTAAACGAAATTTTTTCATCGTAATACAGAAGGTGCTTCTAAATTAACAGCCAAAAGAAGATTGTTTCAAAACGAGGAAAAATTTCGAGAATATTGTAGACTTTCCAGGGATTTATTTGGAACTCTTACAATTTATAAGGGATGATATTACTAAAAAAACCTACAAGAAAAGACACCACTTAATTATTACAATAATAACACTATATAAAGATACATTTATAATTTCGGTATAGATGTGTACGCTGTGAGCTCAGCTCAACGTTTGCGTCCAAATCAAATCGCAATTGATTCCAGCGCACACCGTGGAAGTACACTGCTATAACTCTGCAGAGCGCGCAACTAAGCAGAACCTAACAAACCGTTATCATAAAGAACCATTCCTTTGATTTTGACTGACTGTGAGTTATGAATTATAGCTTAAGGAAACACAAAACGTAAAGAAATATAAATCAACAAAACTCGCACACTAATAAACAATAAATCCTTTTATATATTACATTTTTTATAGTGTAGATTAGGAAAAGAAACAAATATATCGAAGAGCATATCTGTTGTTCTATGAGACAGATATTAAAAATCGAAATTAGTATTGTCTAAGAAGCAAGAAATAATTACGATTTCCTGAAAAAGTGACAGAGCGAGTGCACGTTCTAATTGGACATCTACAAGATATAATAATTAATAAAATAGGGAAGATTTCTTAATAAAAATAATTGCTTCTAAAACAGCTGATACTTCTTTCTTTCAGCAGAAATAAGTAATAAATGAAAATTTATTATGCAATACTAAATGCAATATTTATCACATATATACGTAACAAATGCGTGCTTTGCTCTTGAAGTATTAGTGTGATATTATTGTCTCATAATTTAAAAACAAGCCAGTAAAGAATCAGTGGATTCTAATCTTCTCACATGTGTTAGATGCTCACACTACCATCTCTAGTAATCTAGTAAAGTAGGCATTATCTCTTATAAGTAAGAAGGTACCTTCCCATTGGATTTTTTTATAACAAACATTGATAAGCTTTATTGTAGTTAAAGTATTTTTGATTGTTTTATTTTGATTTTTTATTTAAAGACCTGGTAAGAAGGTAATAATATTTGTGCATAATTCTTCTTCTTTAAGTGCCATCTCCCGATCGAAGGTTGGATATCATCATCACTATCTTAACTCTATCTACTGCTGCTCTAAAGAGTTCTATAGAACTGCATTTAAACCAGTCCCTTAAATTCTTCAACAATGACACTCTCCTTCTTCCTATACTCCTTCCTCCTCTTATCTTTCTCTGTATTATTAGCCTTAATAGTTCATATTACTGTCCCCTCATTACGTGTCCCAGATATTGTAACTTTCTTATTTTGATTGTGTTTATTATTTCGCATTCGCATTTCGCAATACTTCCGTGATAGTTTTCTTCTGTGTCCATGCTATTCTAAGCATCCTCCTGTAACACCACATTTCAAAGGACTGTAACTTATTTATGTGTTCTTGCTTTAATGTCCAGCTTTCAAGTCCATACTGCAGTATCGAAAACACGTAGCATCTCAGTGCTCTTAGTCTCAGTTCTAATCTAAGATCTTTGTTGCAGAGAATTGTTTTCATTTTTACAAACGCATTTCTTGCTATTTCTACGCTGGCTCTTATTTCGGTTGTTTGATCATTATTGTCTGAAATCCAGGTTCCTAGGGATTTGTATTTATCAACCCTTTCTATCGGTACATTTCCCAAATATATGTTTGTTGGTATATTTGTTTTCTTTGTTATTATCATGTATTTGGTCTTTTTTTATATTCATTTTTAGTCCACATTTTTCACAGAAACTGTTTGTTTTATTTAGCAGTAATTGAATTTGTTCAGCAGAGCTTGCCATAATAACGGTGTCATCTGCATATCTTATATTGTTAATAGATCTTCCGTTAATTATTACATCAATAATATTATTACATTATTATTAAATATTTTTTCATATATTTCTGCTGACGTACATTCACATATTTGAACACACCAAGCTATTCCATACATCACGAATAAAAGCCCGCATTTCCCAAACCTACCCATATAGACACTGTCAACTTTTTTATTCCATAAATACATTTAACCATCACCTAAAAAGGTATCGCTTTTTTACCGAAATATATAGACACACTCAGCTATCTAAACCTGATAATGTTTTTGAGTCACTTATATTTGTACCTAATTAATTATTACTAATTATTTTAATAATTAAAATTATTAATTTTTCCATCATAGCTGTATCAGTTTGTCCGACACTAATAGATTTAATTATACTTAATTAATCGGTCTTGGTTTGACATTCAGATTCACTTTTTCCATTCTTTACCATATACTTTCTCTCACATAAAGATATCTTTATTTCACTCTACCTTTTTAAACTAGCTAATAGTTTTTTACTCAAATAAAAGGCAGATGGAAAGCACAGTTTTTTATTAAATCTGGCTCAAGTACTTTGGCTCTTAGAGCATCTTTATTGGCATCTAAAATAAGCCAAGAAACGTTTTTTCAAGTGAAGGAAAATTAGTTAAGTTTGAATAAACTCGAAGTTGATGCTGAAAAAAAAAATGTTTATATAACGTTTTAGACTTACTTCGCCAAAAATGTTGGTTATCCAGTACGTCAACACTAGACAAAGGACAAACAGTTTAAAATTATTTCAAAGCTACATTGTGCGCAATAGTAAGAGGCAGAATGACTTATGGTCTTAACGGAAATGTGAAGTAACATCGGATATATGACAACTTGGATGAGCAGTCACAATCATGGTGATCTGAACATTCCAAATTTCTATGGTAAACTGAACATTGACCAAAAGTCCAACTGACCACTAATATAGGAAAAGCCAACTGATGAAATATGAAATTATATCAATTACTATACATATAGACTGTCCAGGTCTCATACTCAAACCTCTCAGTGATAATTTTGGTATTAATTAGGAGGTACATGAAGTAGACATAAAGTGTAAATGTAAGACTAGACTAAACAATCTGTTAGAAATTTGGTTGACTATACTAAAAAAGTCTACAAAGTACTACTATTACTGTAAAAAAGAAGAAATTAAAATACGAAATTAAAGTACTTAGAATTAAAAATCAAAGTTTATCCACTGAAGTATAATACCATTGGTCCAGTCAAATATACAACCAATGGGCAAGCATGAAATTGAGAATGTCAAAAGATTATTCAAGACCAAATGACTAACAGTGGGAGATGTTCAAATATACAACTATGGAAATGGTATATATAAAATAGAAAAAGATATGGGGAGTGAAACTAACGCCAACTGTCAATCAATTGATCATGAACAAACTTGTTTAGCAAGTTATTAATGATTGAAATGTTAATAATAATTAAAGCTGCCAATAATAAAAAGAAGAAAAACTGCTTATCTGGGTCATATATTTCGAAATTCCAAGTACCAGTTCCTAAAGCTTATTATGGAAGGAAAGATAGAAGGAAAATGGGAAATCGGAAAAAAGAAATACTCATGGCTTAAAAACATAAGGGATTGGACAAACCTCGATGCCCATGCACTCTTTAGAGCCACACAAGACCGAGAGGAGTTTGCCAAAATTGTCGCCAACATACACTAATTGGATACGGCACCATAAGAAGAAGAAAGCATGAAATGAATAAAACTCTTAAAGAATCAACTTAGTGTAGGAAATCTAAACAGTCGAGCTGGGTCCCCTATGAGGTAAAGCTGCAATAAAATTTTTAAAGTTCGGTTTAAATTTAGTGCAATTTAAAATAATTTAAATATTAAGACAGTGAGAGTTTTTATTTGTTTCTTTTGTAATTTCCAAATCATCTAATAAATATAACTTCAACTAAATTGTATTTCTACTAATACCATGTGAAATAGATGAATTGGTATTGATATTAAAATTATGTTTACTAGACAGTAAATGATGACTGAAGAGTTTGGTTTGGTATAAATACCACTCTTATCCAGAGTGTTCATCCTATCTTTGGTTTAAATTAAAAAGGAACCTTAAAAAGGAAGTGTTGTCCTTAATTGTAGAAGTAACAAGTTTTAATATTTTTTTGTTAATGTTACTGATATAAGTGAAGGAGAAAAACCTGATGTTATTTGTAGCAAGCTTTTCTGCAAGTTTAAGTTTTAATCTATTTAGAGGCTTATGGATGACGTTAGGATCATAACTATTATTGAAAATAATTGGCTTAAGAATACCAAGTTCTTAATTGAAGTTCTCATTAGAAAGTGAAAATTTGAAGGGCCTATAAATGTGACTGTTGAAAGCAGCCATCTGTTTGAGTAAGTTTTCTGTAAATATTGTCCTCTAGAGAATCAATCTTTTTTACTAAATATAGTCATATCCAGAAGGTTCAACTTATTGTCAGATTCTGGATCCAGTGTAAAGGTGATGTTAGGATAAAGTGTATTAAGTGTATTAAGATCATCCAGAATCTGCATGGCATCATCTTAAGTGCCCTATATAAGAGCTATGCAATCACCAACATTACTTGACCAAAAACCTATTTTATTGTTGTTGTCAACAAATTTCTATTCAAAGCTAACTAAGAACATATCAGCTAAAAAAGGTGATATTGGAGAATACATCACTAAACCTGTTTTATGGTGATATAATTTTTAAATAAAATTGGAAGAAGTCCTGATCAAGACAAAATTTATGCCTAGTTAAGATGACATGTTTGTCTTTTACTGATATGTTACACTTGTTTAAAAGGTTTTGTACAGGTGAAGTTTTATCTCTTTATCAGATCTAAAGAATTTGTAACGGAAAACTTAAGTTTAAAATTAGTGACAGACTGAATTGTGTTGTAAATAGACTCTGACAATAGGTAACAAGAGTGTTGCCGAACCTTACACTAGACCTAAAGACACAATTATGTTTATGAATTTTAGGAAGTTCATATAACCTATAAAGGTGTTATCGGGTTATATATACAGTTAACTTTCTGTTGTTATATTTAATAATAGTATCATTAAACAATTTAACCATTGCTTTTGTTTTACTAATGAGGTGTTGATTGGATTTTTCTCTTAAATTACAAAACTGTTATTTTAAAGGAAAGATTTTTCTTTCTCTATGTATTAAATTTGTTCTAGGATTATAATACAATTTCCCTTATCAGCCTGACTAAGTACTAGAGAATCTATCAAGTTTGTGTTTAATTTATTTTAGCAAATCATTTTGCTTTTTAAAGAAATGGTGATTTCTATGAAAATGACGTTTGAACTTTCATTGTTGTTGTTGAAGTAAGCTAATGCACGAGTTTTCTAAATACTGTTTAATTTTAGCATTGTTTGTCATACATTTTATCGGAGTATCCAGCTCCACTGCAAAACTTCAGCAATGCGTCAGTTAACCTAAAAGTCTGACAAAAAAACTTAACCTAATTACAAAAAATACAATTCATCCTCTGAAAAGTTAGTGTTACTTAGATTTAAGACTCTAGGATGAAATTGATGACCTAAAAACCTATGCATAATAGTTGAGGCACTGGTACGTTGTTTTTGCAAAATCTAATGGTTTAATTTGTTAGTAAGACCTTCTTGGTAGATTGTAAGCGGGAGAATTCATCTTCTATGTGGCTAACGGAGTCATTCACAAGAAACTAAGGATATTATTACACAAGTTGGTCATAAGTAACTTTAAGGTTGACATTAATATGATGAAAGCTTGGTATAGTGCTTCTTAAGTTCTCTTTTCGGGATCTTTTTAACCATAATATGTTTTTCCTTCTCAGGTACATTTTTTGATGTTTTAACCTTAGGAGTAGGAGTGATTTGATGTGAAATTCACTGCGTAACGAACCAAATGTTCAAGAGTATAAATATTTTCTTGCAGGATAGTCTTCTGTAAGAATCAACTGAGCACTTACCCATATATTATTTTATTGACTATGGCAGTCTTGGCACAATTCAGTCTATCACTAATTTTAAACCTGAGTTTTCTGTTACAAGTTCTTTAGATCTGATAGGAAGTTTAAATAACATTAGAATAAAAGAGAGTTTTTATTTAGTTTCTTTTGATGTTACCAATTTGTTTACTTCTGTACCAAGAGATGAAACTTTACCTTTAGTAAACAATATTTTAAACAATTACAACATATCAGCAAAACACAAAGATGTCATCTTAACTGTGCTTAAATTTTGTCTTGATCAGGACTTCTTTCAATTTAATCAAAAAATATATAAATAACCAACAAGCTTAGCGATGGGTTTTCCATTATCACCTTTTTAGCCGATATTTTCTTAAAAAGCTTAAAACAGTAATTTGTTAACAACAAAAGAATAGTTTTTTGATCTAGATATGTTTATCAGGGAACCCAAGATGATGCCTTACAGATATTTGATGATCTTAATAAACTGCATCCTAACATCTCTTTTACACTGGAACCAGAATCTGACAATAAGTTGAACTTCTTGGATATGACTATATCTCGTAATAAAGATTCTCTAGAGTGCAATATTCACAGAAAACCTACTCAAACAGATCATGTCTGTGGCTAGAAGGCAAAAGGGGATAACTCTAATTTGGAAGTTTTTCAGTACAGACATTTTTAGTTCATATGGTCTTTTTGTTACCTTATAGACGTAATATTAGTAACGTTTGTATATTTCTAGATCCGACTTACATTCTGTTAGATATATTTAAGTGTTTTTTCTTAAATTAATATCTACGTGTCCAATATTTTGATAAATTAAAAAAAATATTTTAGGATATTTATTATTTTTAATTATTTCAAGAAAGCATAAGGAGATAAGTCAAGTTATAGTTGAAATGCACATAAAATCATCTTGGTAAAGGGGGTTATGTAGATTTATACCCTTATGCTCGGTAGTAACTTGGCTAACATTATATGTGCACTGTAGTGTTAACTGCAGTTATTTCTACTTACAACGGGCAACCACAACAAAGCAAAGAAAATATTTTGTTGTGGATATACCATTGACAGAACAAGAAATAAAACGTAAATTTTTTCAAAAAGATTATTAAACATGGGGGGTTCTACAACAATATGATGATACGTTTACAAATTAACAATTGATCAAGATGATACTTAGAAAGAGAATTAAAGACGCATTCTAAACACAAAATAAAAACACATATTCTATATAATACGAACAGAATAGCCTTCGCAGGAAGAAAAAAAATTTGATGAACACAAATATTTTTCGGAAGCTGTTTCTTTAAAATAATAAATTCCACAAATATTTGCTTTAGAATATTTTATTAAAAATCGTCATCACTAAAATAATTATCTATGCCTGGATCTGTGTCAGCAGTATTATCCAGATCTTGTGAATTTCGTGGGATTTGGGCAAGTCCACGTTAAATTCTTTTGCACTCTCATCAACTAACTCAATAAGGTCTGAAAGATCGCTTACTTTTTTTTCACTTATTTCTCTTGGCTTATCATACAAATTATCCAAAGTAATGTTCTTGATATCGATGGGTGTATCTTTTTTTTTGTCTTTTAAAATTTATTTCTTGAAATGGCTCTCATTCCTGAAGCGATGTTTTAAAATTTATAATACCAAATTCCTTGGTGTATCTTAGCCATTTCGTATTTCTCCAGCAAATTTCAGTCTTATTGTCTCTCTTCTTTCTCTTTATTAACATTACTTTGAATAAATTTTTAAAATTAAAAAAAAAGAATTGGGGTCATTTCAACTACCGTAAACTTATTGTTTTCTGTTTGGTTTGTTTCCTCTGTTTTTTGTTTTTATTTAGCGGTAGTAGTACGTTTTGTTCCTGCAGATCTTACTAAGTTATACCATTATCTAGGTACATGGATAGGAAATGATTAAAGGATTAAAAAAAATGCCTTTTTTAAATCTTTCTATTGTTGCGTGATTTACGTCACACTCCATGTGAGTATGGCCAGGCACTAAAAATTTATGATCAATTACCTTTAAGTTATTATTTTGACTTAATAAAAGTGTAAACATTGATGCCACAATTGAGTTTTTATTTTGTCCGCCACAAGTATCACTGTATAAAATGACGTGCTCTATTTCATAAGGTAAATTAGCAAAACTCTTAAATAAATAAGAAGCAATTTCGTTGGCACCTCGTCCCGCGATACCTTCATGCCATATAATGAGTGGAGACCTTTGCAGAACAATCATTAATTGTTAAGTTATACGTATTTAATTGTCGTTTGTAAAAGACGGTATAAGTTTGTAAGTAAGGAGTAGGAAAAACCTGTTGTAAGTCAAATACAAATATTTTTTGACTTTTGCTGTTTATACATTTTAATTTGTCTAATCTCTTTGACTCGTAAGCAGTTTCAGCTTCTATATGATGATCTGCTAATAAATTCTCATACTTTTTCCTTGCATCAGCTGTCTTACTGATATTAATATGATTGTGAAAAATATCACAATTGTTACAGGTATCATTGCTTGGTTTTTTAAACTTTAAGCCTAATTTATCGATTGTTTATTGATTGAGAGTAAACTTTATAAGAAACCGGTTCAGATGTTATGTCCTGAGTATACAATTGATACATCTTAGCGTTTGTTAATTCTGCTACTAGATACTTTTTACTAGTATGTTTGCGTGAGTAGTGAGACTCATAGGCAGAAAATTTTGATATGTGGCTATAGACGAGTTCCATTCTAGATTCGGAAATTTTGTTTTTTGGTTCATGCCTACCTCTGCCATCATCCATAGGAATACCACAGTTGGATGACATTTTCTTTTTTGTAACAGTTTCTATAAATTTATTACTTTCGTCAAAAATAGCACAAAAACATACCTTGCAGCATTGGATTCTTCCTCCTTGAATTTCTATAAAATATTTAAAACACTTTTCCCTATTTTTTGAAGGTTTATCAGTATCACTTCTATTAGTAGTAATCTTCTTGTCAGAAATTTAAATTAATGAGGCAATACAACTTACCCTTCTATCGGAGTTGCCCATTTCCCAGTAATTTTGAAACAGAGATAATCTATGTTCATCAAATTTTTTTCTTTACACTTTCTTCTACAATCTCGCAATGACCGTGACTGCCTAGCTTTATTGCGTTTTCTTTGTTTGTTTCATATCCTTTACCCGTATTCCGTAAAACCTGTGTATTTTTTTCTTTTTCCTACTTTTCGTTTTAATATTTTGTGCATTGGTTGGCCATGTTCTGCATTGTTTTCAAAATTTGGTTCATCTGAGCCATTTTTCTCCTGTTCTGTATCAGAATCACTATGGTGGTCTTCTTGAATGTGATCATAGGCCGGGTCTTTTACGCTGTCGTCTGAGTCAAAATCTTGCTGTACATTTTCTTTTACTAAAAAAAAATATGGAATGTAGTGATCAATAATCAACAATTATATCACACGTGGAGGAATAATAATTGTTATTTCGAGTTGCCATCGTAGTGAACGTTCCTTGATAAAATTTGCGTGTGCTCTCTTCACAATCTAGACAAGTCCTGACAAGAAACTGATACGAATATGATTTGCGTGGACACCGCATTCTTGCAAAAAGGGATAACTTTGTATATCCTAGCAATACTTTCATATATATTTCTTCTATCACATTCCGGCAAAAGGGGATATCTTGATTTAATGCCTTTTACTAGCACACATTTCGAATAATTCTCAAGTTAACATGACTTAAATCGTTTTGCTTCTCAGTTAATTTCATAATGTTAGAAAATATGTGCACATATACCATTTTACTACTAATTACTATTTTGCTCTCCAGAAGATATCTTGACTTATATCCTTAAAACGGTCGTAACGATTAAATTGTAGCCAAGTTACCCCTTTTTGATCAATAATAATATTTTAATTAGTAAACTTTCACTTAACTCTCTTTACCAAGATTGTGCACAATCAAAAATGCTGTCGAATGGTAAACATAACACTATTTTGCAAAAAATCGACTTATCCCCTTTTGCCTTCCAGCCACAGATGTTATACATGAAACATCTAATCATCCAACACAACACAAAATGGCTGCTTTCAATAATTACATTTATAGGCTTCTCAAATTTCCACTTTCTAATGAGAAATTCAATTTAGAACTTAATACTCTTAAGCAAATTGCTTTTAATTATAGTTATAATCCTAACATCATCCATAAGCTTCTAAATAAAGCAAATATTAAACTTGCCGAAACGCTTGCCATAAATGCCATCAGGTTTTTCTCCCTCCATTCCAGGAGCCTCCAGAAGCCATTCTAGTCTACGTTTTTTCACCACTTTTGTTATTGTAGGGTTAGCATACAAATGGTACACTTTTGCATTAGTTCGTCTTCTCTATTCTCCCTCTACTACTTTTCCACCAAACATTCTGCGAAGTATCTTTCTTTCTCATGCTTCCAATTTGTTCTGCATGGTTTTGTTCATAGTCCTTGTCTCGGCAGCGTATAGCATTGTGGGTCTAATTATAGTTTTGTATACTCTTATTTTTGTATTACGAGATATATCTTTGGCCTTAACTATTTTGCTCATGGCTCCAGCACACCTCTTGCTCTTGGTCAGTCTCAGGTTGATTTCAGTTTCTTCCTTACATGTCTGATCAATAAGAGTACCTAAGTACATATGTTCATCCACCTTCTCGAATTCTACAACTGATCCATCCTTCACCTCCAATTTAAAGAATCCCCTGGTGTTTATTCCTTTTTGCTCAAGATCTCCATGTACTTCGATTTATTAATATTAACTTTCAGTCCTATTTTAGAGCTTTCCCGAAACAGTCTTTTTGCTATATTTGATAGTTCTTTTCCATTTCTTGCAATGAGAACCACATTATCAGCGTATGCTAAGCATTGGTGCTCCTTATATAAAATAGTTCCGGACCTATTTTTCCCACTAACCCTTACAATTTTTTCTAGAACTATATTGAATAGCAATATAGACAACGGGTCTCCTTGGCGAACACCTTTTTTTACTTCGAATTCTTCTGAGACTGTACCGTTGCATCTCACAGCACAAATGGTTTGTCCAATTGTTGTCTAGTTGTCATATTTACCAATCTTATTATTTTTTTTGGTACTTAAAATTCTTTTAGCGTTCCTATTAATTTGTTTCTATCTATTGTATCGTAGGCGGCTTTGTAATCAATGAAAAGTACTTGTGCTAAAATGTTGTATTCATAGTAATTGATCAGGATTTGTTTTAGAGTAAAAAAATTTAATCGGTTGTTGATCTTCCTTTCCGAAATCCTCCCTGGTATTCTCCTAGATTCTTCTCTATATGTATTTCTAATCTATTTTTAATTAGTATGGCGAGTACTTTATATATTACCTCTAATAATGATATTCCTCTATAGTTTGCGCATTCAGTTCTATCTTCCTTTTTGTGTATAGGAATTATAATCGACTTATTCCATTCTTGAGGCATTTTTTCGGCATCCCATACTTCTAGTATTAGTTCTTCTATTAGGTTAATTAATGCTTCCTCCTCGTATACTCCTCGTACATTCCATGTCGCAATATTTAGGTACATATTCTTATTTTTTATTTTGCTATTTATGTTCAAACTCATTTTCTGTTTACATGACGTTAGTAGAAAGAAAAACTACTTTGAGTTGGACTTATTAAAAGATTTGGAAATTATAAAAGAAACAAATGAAAACTTTCACTGTCTTAATACTCAAATTATCTTAAATTGTACTAAATTTAAACCTATTTTTAAAAATTTTATTGTAGCTTCACCTCGTACAGAACCCAGCTTGACCGTTTAGATTTCCTACACTAAGTATATCCTTTAAGAGTTTTATTAATTTATTAATTATACACTCCATATCTTTTTGTAATTTAGATATCGTTTCCACAGTTGTATATTTGAAGATTTCCCACCGTTGGTCAGTTGGTCTTAAGTAATCCTTTGACATTTTCAATTTTATGGTTTTCTATTGGCTGTAAGTTTGACTAAACTAGTGGTATTATACTTCAGCTTGTACACTTTATTTATAAATTTGATTTTTAAGTCTAAGTATGTCAATTTCTTTTTTTTTACAGTATTTGTAGTGCTGGGTAGACCACCTTTTAAGTATAGTCAACCAACCACTCTCTAACAGATTGTTTAGTCTAGTTTTTACATTTGCTACTGAAAAGGTTTGAGTGTAAGATCTGCGTTATACAGTCCACATATAGTAGCTGATATAATTTCATATTTTATGAGTTGGCTTTTCCTATATATTAGTGGTCAGTTAAACTTTTGGTTAATGTTCAGTTTACCATAGAATTTTAAAATGTGCAGATCATCATGATTGTGACTGCTCATCTAAGTTGTTATATGTCCAATTCCACAGAAAATTGTCCTTTTTTTGATGCCAAAAAAACTCTTTTTCAAATTTGAAGGCACACTCCTCAGAGCAATTTTTTTTCGTTCCTTATAGCTTAAAAGTGAAGAAAAAAAAGAATGCCGTCCGCCAGATGGAGGGTACCCATCGCTTTTTAAGCGATTTTTTAAAATTTACTCTTTGAAATTTTACGGTATTTTCAAGAAATACTTAAAATAACTGTGGTATCGCTTCTATAGCACCTATAGGAGTCTTTAAAAAATCAAAATAAAGGTCTTTTCTTGAAATTACAAGAAAGGTCTACATAAGTAATAACTATATTATGAAAAATTATTAATTACGGTATTAAATATTATGTAACAATTTATAATGAGAATTAAAACAATTTAAAAATACTTAAAATTTTCATTGATTTTTAATTAAACTAAATTGAAAAATATTTTATATTTTGATTTCGTTCGTTTATTGTCATCATTGTGAAAGGACGCGGCGACGCTTGATTTCCGGGACTATGCATTTCGGAAAACTGCGGTGGTAAAATGCCTATCCAATTAAGTCTATCTTGACGCTAAATCGTAGAGCTGGGAAACTATAGTTAAGACAGGATATAATAGGTGCAAATTAGGATAATTGTCATCTCAGAATTCCAAGCATATTGCAGTAATTAGATTTCAGTAATAGTTTCGGTAATGCCGGCAATTTGGCTGATGACACGCGATGAGTTTTCGCGAAAGCGTCTCTGCAGATTTAATTAACGTGGATTCTATTTCAGGGAATACTACTAAGTCTTAAACTGGTTTATGGATTCATCCAAGAAAGACGGCATACTTTTGTGACAAGGCACTTATTTTATTACCTAGATTTATTTAAATATTTTATTGGTTTCCAAAGACGAAATCTTTATGTAACGCAATTAGTTAATTTATCGACCAATATGTATACTGTACAGTGGGTGATCAAATTATTGGTGCCACCTAGTAAAATTAATTTTTTTTTACCAAAAAGATATATAATGGAGCTGTATAAAATATTAATGCATTTGTTTCCATTTCACTATCTTGTAACACTTTATGAAAGTAAAATAAATAGTCTGGCAGGAGTGGCAACACAGCGGGTGTGGCAATACGTGACACAGATGCCATTGTTTGTCAAATCTGTCCAGCCTAGGTTGCAAATTGTGTGCATATTATGTTGTATTCTTGGTGTTTAGAGTTATAATAAACAATTTCCATTACCCTCTAGTGATATTCTGACAGTCACATACTATTATTTGTACATTTAGCAAACATTGCATGTTCGTTACACCAGTGGTACAGGAACATCATGGGAAAAGCCAAAGACATCTCACCAAGGAAAATGGTGGAAAAAAAAACTTTATTATTGAACACTAATCACTTCAATAGAAAAACAGCATCAGTTTCTGAAGTTACAAGGGCAACTGTGGACCATATAAAGAAAATACTTGACAAAAATTTAGATTTGACACCACAACACAAAAAAAACATGTGGTCGAAAAAAAAAATTACAACACAAAAAGATGAAAAAAAATTCTAGATATTGTCTTGGCAAACAGAAAACAACCTCCAAGTATTTTAATGAACATGATGCAGGAGTAAGTATAGTATTAAATATGTTACCAATGACAGCTCAATAATAACTCATCTCTACTTTAACCAAACAGCAAAAGTAAGAGTAGGCAAAGAACTTTCGGAGGAAGTAGAGATAAAAAGAGGCGTAAGGCAAGGTTGCATACTCTCCCCCTTATTGTTCAATCTATATTCGGAAGAAATAATTAAAAAATCACTGGAAAATGTACCAATTGAAATAAAAGTCAACGGCAAACCCATCAACAATATCAGATATGCCGATGATACTATACCAACTGCAGAGAATATACAAGATCTACAGACACTTTTAGATAAAGTAGTAAATGCTAGTGAGGAAAGCGGACTAACGCTTAATGCTAATAAAACAAAATTTATGACAATTTCAAAAACACAACAACAAGACATTTTAAACATAAGAGGGGTTCCAATAGAAAAAGTAAAAAAATACAGATATCTTGGTACAATTATTAATGAAAATAACGAGTATACAGAAGAAATAAAAATGAGAATTGGACAAGCTAGAGCAACATTTAATAAGATGAGAAAAGTATTATGCAGTAGAGACTTTAGTTTGCAACTCAAAATAAGAATATTACGTTCATATGTGTTTTCGGTGCTGCTGTATGGAATGGAGACCTGGACCTTAAAGAAAGAGGTGAGCGATCGACTTGAAGCATTCGAGATGTGGACCTACCGAAGAATATTAAAAATAAGTTGGGTAGACCGAATAACAAATGTTGAGGTCCTCAGAAAGATGAAAAAGGAAATGGAAATCATGAATACGATTAAGATAAGAAAGTTACAGTATCTCGGCCACGTTATGAGGGGGGATAAATATGTGTTGCTACAAACCATAATGCAGGGAAAAATACAGGGAAAACGAAGTATTGGAAGAAGACGCATCTCCTGGCTCAACAATCTCAGAAAGTGGTATAACTGTAGTTCCGTCGACTTGTTCAGAGCTGCAATCTCAAAAGTGAAAATAGCTGTGATATTACCAACCTTCTTAGAGGAGACGGTACCTAAAGAAGAAGAAGAATGACAGCTCGTTTGGCGAATAAAGGATCTGTGGTGTTTAATTATAAAGATTGAACCATTCATAATTTGAATCAAGTAAAAAAATATTACTTAACATTGTTTTTCTTTTATGTAGTTTACAGTTGATCAATTTGTCCACCATTCTAAAATAATAATAATATTTTAGTAATGAATTTGACGGTTACTTGATGGAAATTAGTTTTATATATCAATAAAATACTGAAAACTTTGTTTTCAAAACTATATAAAATTTATTATCTTATCACAAACATAAACAGCTGTAGTGATAGTATTTTATAATAAAGTTTGTGGAAGTTTTATTGATATGTAATATTCCAGGTTTGTTTTTCGGATGAATCAACCGTGCAAAACCTTATGGATAGAGCTGAATTTATGAGGACCAGACCTAAGGAAAAATACAAAGCGGATTGTATTGTAAGGATAGTAAAGCTCTCCCTGAGCATCTTGGTGTGGTCTATAAGCAGTCAAGGAACTGGTAAACTCTACGTTGTCGAAGAAACAATGCGGCAGGATCAGTACTTGAGAGTACTGCAAACAAAAATGCTTCCTCAGGTCCAGGAGTGATTCCTGAATAAGAGTTTCACGTTTATGCATAACTCAGCGCTTTGTCACAAGGCAAAATCTGTTATAAAATTCCTTGGTGACATCCAGATGAACGTGCTCGACTAGCCTGACAATTTGGCAGATCTAAATCCAATAGAAAATCTTTGGAAGCTCATGAAAAAAGAAGTATCTAATGACATTTTAACCACAAAGTGTCAATTGATAGAACGCTTAATAGCAATATGGCACAGGAATGGAACATTTCAACAAAATTTCCAGAAATGCATAGAAAGTATGCCAAGAAGGTGTCAGGCGGTCATCATTGCTGCAAAAGGTAACACTACCAAGTATTAGGCTTAAGGTATAATTTTAAGTGTTTTTTCATGTAATTACTCGTTTCTTTTTTAATATTTGTAAGTTTTTAAAGTTTCTAAATCACTGTAAAATAGAATTAAGCACAATTAGAATTGTTCTATAGCTCAATTATCTAACATTATTAAACAAAAAGTAAAATTTTATGAGGTGGCTCTAATAATTTGATCACCCTCTGTATATACCTATTTACCAGTAAATATCAGTTTATAATAAATACCTATTTACAGTTTGTCCAAAAAAATATGCATAAATGATTTTATCTCCTAATATACAAAATATCTAAAAAACTGTAGAAATTAATTGTTCTTTTAACTAAACCTTCCAGTAGCCGCGTAGATTTTCAGGAAATGCAAAGTAGCGCCGGTCCAAGAGACCGGTATTTATTGAACATTTTTTTTTGGAAAAATATAATACCCTTTCTTATTGAACAATAACTTGGGCTTTTAGGAATAATAATACATATAAATATTACAAGAAACATACAATAGTAATTTTAATTCTAATGAGATAAACTAAAACTGGTATTACTCCTAGTGCAGAATTTAAAAATTTCAATCCTAAAAAAATGTCAATGATATGAATATTAAAATCTAATTTTTATATTGAAACATTTATATGTTTATATAAGAACTAAACGTGGCAAAGCTTAGTTGCCTCGGTTATGGTATTCTCACTTCATGGTCAATAAAACAAATAAATACTCGCTTTGATTTTAGTTTGGGTTAGGCTTTGACCGTAATATTTATAACATTCTGTACGTAAAAGACACATGTGGTAAGTATGTACGTAATTGTGACGTGTTGTTATTATTAACGTATGAATAAGGTATTATTATAAATCAAATGTTAATCTAAAGCGTCATCTTACTGAAAAATATTTGAAAGAAATTATAAAAAAAACTGACTTCAGTGATTTAAGTGATTCAGAAGATGATCTAGATGAGTTAGAAAACCCATTTGACAGCGACGATAGCATTGAAAATAGAGACTATGGCCCTGCACAGGACGAACAAAATGTCTTCACAAAACTAGCTGCAGATACACCAGCAGAAACTCACAGAGAAATACATGCTCTCGTAAAATAATTTAAATTACGCAGCCACCGTCATCAGAATCAACTGTATTGAACCAAACTTATCTGTTATATTATAGGATAAACAGTCTTTAGTAGGCAAAGTAGTAGGTTATAAGTGGAGTAATTTACCAATAAATGATGGAGGTGGTAAAATATTGTTTACACCCGTCCAGGTCCAACCAAATTAGCCAAAGATACTATGCATTCTATAGATGTTTTAAATTTATTTTTCACAGATCAGATTTTGGACAAAGCTTTGCTACGTACAAACAAAAATATTGCAGAGTTACAAGAGAAATACCAGACAAACAAAGCTACTGTTTTAGAAACGACTTTGCATGAACTGAAAGCAAGGTTTGTTATTTTTATCTGCGGCTTTAAAAAATAATCACCTCTCAGCTGATGATTTGTTTAATGGCACTTATTATGGCTATAGATACAAAGCAACGATGAGTAAAGTAGGGTTTAAATTTTTGATTAATTCTTTAAGATTTTATACCTTCTTGACAAGAGATGAACGTAAAAATAAAGTAGTTTTGCTTCAGTATCTAAAACTTAAAATTTGTTTATTAAAAACTCTGTGAAAAATTATAAAGCTAGTTCATATGTGACCATTGGTGGATATCTCCTAGGATTTCGTAGCAGGTGTCTATTTCGCATGCATATGCCAAACAAAGCTAATAGATATGGCATAAAAATACTTATGGTTTGCCATGTGGCTATGAAATATGCAATAAATGCAAGACCGTAACTAGATAAGTCTACTGTCACCAATGGCATTCCTTTAGCAGAACATTTTGTCACAAGCCTAGCAAAACATTTAGATGAAAGTAGACGTAATGTGAAAATGGACAACTAATTTTCCAGCATCCCTCTTGCGAATAAATTGTTATCTCCCTCTTACAATTTGACAGTGGTCGGAACACTCCAGAAAAATAAAGGAAAAATACCTGAATTTCCCGATAACAAAACTTGGAAATGCGGTTAAAGTATGTTTGTGTACGATGAAAACATTGACTTTATTATCTTGTAAACCGGGGCAAAATAAGACCGTTCTTCTACTTTCAAATACGCATTTTTCTGGAAACAGTAATTATGAAACAACAAAATCGGAAATAATCCATACATTTAATTTAATTAAAATGTAGATACGTTTGACAAATGTCTCAGAACATTTAATGTTGTAGTGGTTGTATTGCCTACCACAAAGGGTGTTACTTATAAGGGGTTGAAAACTGGGAACAGATATTGCTGGGCTGGAAATAGGGTAAGCAAACCAAACCGGAACGTTTGCGAATGGCTACTCTTGGTTTGTTTGGAGAGCTGGGTCGTGGGTAAGTGAATAACAAGGAGACTGGAATGAGGTAACTTCAAAAAGGAAAAGAAAAAGGTGCTTACATAGATTTCATGGACAAAACAATACAAGAAGGTTTCTAAGCTGGTTAAATCGGACGCCGCTTACAAGAATCTTTGTGCTGGGTGGAAAGATAGGCTTTTGATTCCTAAAAATACATCAAAAGGGTTAGAATCTTTTTAAAGGAAATAATACTCCTGGTTTAGGGAGAAACATCACATATTTATTATTATCTCACTATAATCAGTTATAAATATAAATAATAATAACAAAATCACAAAAACAACTTACAATTTTGCTATAGGTTTACAACTCTAGACGTTGGGGACACTATAAGAACTTAAAGACACTTTTAAGAAGAGTAAAATGTTTAGAGACTCGACTCCTAAAAAATGACTCTCAGATTCGGAATTTTCATCACTGAAAGCACTGCTATTGTCTTCCCGAAGATTATTTGATCAAAAACTAAATCTAAAACATGTTCCTTTTCCCTAAAAACTGTTCGAAACGTTTAACGTGTTCACATCGATATTTCCACTATTTATCTAAAAATGTTTAAAAAAATTCATCGCAAAAATGATTCACGGAACTAAACTTAAAGCCAACATTTTTCTCAGTCACATATTTTTAAAGAGATGCTCACACTAATTCTATGGGATTAAGATCTGTATGATACGGATCACTTAATACCGAATGATCACTATTGCCCAGTTGCTGTGTATATTTCATACACCTTAAATCTAGGTTTATGGCTTTGTAAAATGCTGTAGAACATACCTTCTGAAAAAGGCCGATTCCGTTGTCTTAGCCACTCTTTCATTACATTTTTCGTTGATCTCATATTAGGACATTTTTCAGTTTGCACGTTAAGGATAAGGAGCTTTGTCAACAACTAGTACATTATGTGGACAAATATTGGAAATAAGCATTTCCTGAAGCCATTTTTTATCATTTTCGTAATTCATTCCCCTGTGATACTTTCCTAATTTTGTATTTAATTTAAATTTTAAACAAGCATTTTTCACAAAACCGTTTTATCCACCTGCATTTACTATTATTAGTCTCTGGCCTTTTGAAATCGGAACACGTAATCCCTCATTGGGGTTGTCGCTCCAACTTTTCGAGTGAGTATGGTTAGAATAAATGTAGGTTACATCCATGTATATGATAGGTTGGTTCTATCCTTGGTATGTTATTTTAATTTATTCTCAATTGTCGGAATTCTGGTTTTTCCATTAAAAGTTTTTTATTATTTTTTCTTTTTCTCCAACGAAACACTATATCCCTCATTGTTTTTCTCAAAGATTCATGCGTTCCATTGTAGTTGTATTCAGTGACAAATTTTCTATGTATTCGTCGTAAAGTTGGAACCTTTTTTTCGGTAGCACAAAAATTAATTATAAATCGACGAAGCACGCCTTTGTCGCACTCATCCCACTTATATTTTAAAGCTGACCTATTTTTTTTTATATGATATGAAATATTTTAAAATTTATTTTCTTCTAAAGAAAATAACGTTTTCTTTAAATACTGAATTTGAGTAGTTTCCAGTTCTCCTTTAATAACATGTTGCCTAAGTTCTTGTAACTAATTTTACTTTCCATATATTTCCAAAAGATAAATTTTTAAACATTATTTTAGTTCCAATGGTATATTTTGATAGAGTCTGACAAAAAACAATTAAAACAATTGATTTTAATTCTGATATTAAATCGAAATGCTTCCTGTTTAAATTCATTCAATATTTACTTTTATTTATTACAGGATAAAAAGTCATAAAAATAAAACAGAACAAACACACATGAAATTATTTATTTAGTTTTCATTACTCTATTTATTAACAACCAATTTCAATTAGATATGGATTTAACTTTTTGCAATTTTAAATTACGCATAATACATATACAGTGTGATCGTTTGGGTTAAAACCTCAAATTTTTTCTGTTAAGTACTATGTAAGAGGCCGTAACAAAACGATTTTTAATATAAGTTTTTTTGTAATTATAAACAACCGAAACTGTGACGAATTTGGCATACCATCAAAATTAATACGACCAGTGCAAATGACAATGACAAAAACAGAAGCACACGTATGTATTCAGGGACAGATCACTGATGCGTTTACGATAACGCAAGGACTAAAACAAGGCGATGGATTGGCTACAACGCTCTTTAATTTTGTTTTTGAATATGTAGTTAGACCGTTAACGGTGAGCGGAAACAACATACTTACAAACAAATCTACCCAATTAGCAGTATACGCAGATGATATAAACATAATGAGCAGAACAGTGAGTGCAGCGGAAGAAACCTACGTTGAGTTGAAACAGAGTGCAGAAGCAGTAGGGCTAGCAATAAATATAAATAAAACAAAACTACTCATACAAACCAGATCAAATAGACCGGAGCAACAACATTTTATTGACGATATAGAACATGCGAATAGATTCACATAGGAAGGAATGGATCTGGTTGCAAGCAATGATGAAGAACCGGAAATAAATAAAAGGCTTATGCTGGCAAATAAAGCCTATTTCGCGATGGGCCACATATTCAAATCGCGAGACGTACACCGTAAAAAAAACTGAGGGTCTATAAAACAATAATCAGGTCCACAGTAAGTTATGGTTGTGAAACATGGGTGGTGACACAGAAATCTGCCAATTCATTAGATGTGTTTGAAAGAAAAATATTACGTAGGATACCGGGCCCAATAAGTGAAAACAACAACTGGCGAATTAGGTATAATAGAGAAATATACGAGCAATATAGCGAACCAGCTCTAGCACAATACACTAAACTGCAGAGATTACGGTGGGCAGGACACGTGGCCCGCATACATAAGAATAGAATCCCCAGAAAATTGCTAAATGCAAGAATGCAGGGAAAAAGACCTGTTGGAAAACCTAAAAAGAGATGGGAAGACGAAGTCGAAGAGGATGCCAGGAACTGCCTGGGAACGCGTTCATGGAAAAACCAGCGATAAATTTAAATGATTGGAGAAGCCTGTTAAAGGAGGCCAAGGCCCGATTGATTTAGAGATCGGATCTTATTTCCGAACCACATAGTGAGTTTACTTTCAGCTCCTATATATTTGAAATTTATACGAGTATTTTCAGCATAGTAAATCAACAAAAGTTATATACCTGTTTGTTAAAGTGTTATAAGAAGACATAAAACGTAAGTAAATGAATGTAGCGACAAGCTAATTACGAATAATTATAACTTTTCTATTCAAAAATTAAAATAACAGATCTCATATTTAAATTACCAGGTAGAATATGATAACCTATTAATTTGTTAACCGAAGTTGCTGCCCAAACATTAACTTTACCTGAGTACTGACGTTGCATTTTCATGTATGGGAAACGAAGTAATATATGGTAAGCAATGACATCACAAAAGACCAGGCCGATAATACTTGAGTTTAGTAATTAATAAGTCACAATTTGCATCGGTACGCGATACATACAAAAATACCTTCCATTAAAGAATTAATTACGTTTTACGAAAATAAATATTATTAACAGTTTTTTCTAGATTTTATTCGATTTAATTATTATTTTTATTTTGTTTCCGTGAAAATAAATTTATCACACACGCATCCACACAACAACGGAACATTGGTGACCCCGCGAACATTGAACATTGCACAATTGGACATTGAACAGTGAGCATTGGTGACCCAGTGAACGTTTAAAAAGAATAGGGTTAATAATATACTTTTGCCGGTTAAAACAGTGAATTTAAATCAGTGAAAATGTCAGATAGTGCCAATAATAGTGCTACAGGAGTGGATCGCATGGCAGTGAAAATCCCACTGTTCTGAGCCAGCCATCCCGAAATATGGTTCCTTCAAGTAGAAAACCAATTTGCACTAGCAAACATTACAAGTGACGCAACAAAATTCAATTATTTAGTTGCTAATTTAGAAACAGCATACATATCTGAAGTGAGAGACAACATTGTATCACAAGCAGCTACGAACAGGTATGTAAAGTTAAAAACTGAATTAATTAAGAGACCCAGTGCATCACAACAACAAAAAATTAAAATACTACACGAGCATGAAGAACTGGGCGATCAAAGACCTTCTCAATTCTTACGACATTTACGTCTTTAGCAGGCACAACGGTACCAGATAATATTATAAGATCTCTGTGGTTAGGTAGATTGCCATCCTCTACACAGGCTATTTTAGCTGCCCAATCAAACGCTGATTTAGACACAGTTGCCGAGCTAGCAGATATAGTTTTCGAAGCCGTAGCTCCTAGAACACAAATTTCGGAAAAAGCCACTGCTCTTGAAAGCACCATCGGAAAATTAACAGCCGAATTAGCTGAAATAAAAATTTTGCTCTCCTAGTGGACATTGCTAACCAGTCCTTAGTAGACAATACTACAACTCTTCGAACGAAGGGACTAGTTAAAGATTGTTTCGATAGCAGCCTAAAGACAATCGCGGAAGTGTCGCGTTACGATATGCTGTTTGCTCAGTTTCCGGAAATCACGCGACCTGTCGGTATTCCGAAAGACATTCAACATTAAACCAAGCACCACGTCGATACAACACCAGGTCTACCCATTTTCTCTAAGCCTCGACGATTAGCAATTGACAAATTGCAATGGGCTAAAAAAGAATTCTAAACTCTTCTGCGACTAGGCATCATAAGACCATCAAAAAGTAACTGGTCTACACCACATATGGTCCCAAAGAAAGGTTAGGAATGGAGATCCTGCGAAGATTATCGACGTCTAAACCAAAGGCCTATTCCAGATAGATATCCAATTCCACATATCGAAGACTTCGGCCAGTCGCTAGCTGGTAAGATCATTATCTCTACAATAGATTTAGTTAGAGCATACAACCAGATACCAGTAGCCACCAAAGATATAAGAAAAACCATTTTACCACACCATTCGGACTGTACGAATATTTATATATGCCTTTTGGTTTAAGAAACGCAGAACAGACCTTCCAGCATTTCGTAGATGAAATTTGACGTGGTCTTGATTTCGTCTACGCCTACATCGATGACATCGCCTACATGAGAAATTTTCAAAAGGCTTAAGCAATTTGGCGTTGTGATTAATCCAGCAAAGTGTCAGTTCGGCAAAAACGAGACTACAATTTTGGGATTACCCATCATTGTTTAACTATAATCCTGCTCTAATGTCGTCAATACCGGGTGATTTTTTCTTTAAAGTCCTTTAATAATTCCCTCAATTTCACTGTAAGAGACCGGTCTTGAATACATAGAAAGCATGACGCTGTTGTATTGTGGGAAATATGATGACGGTGGTGTTATATTCTTGGCATAACTTTCTTCAATTTCTGTAAAATAACGAACAAACGAATTAGAGATAGTTTCTTCATCTGTTACAATAGTTTCTTCTTGTGTAACTATTTCTATAATATTTCTTTTGTTTTTTTAGCTGTCAAATTTTTAACAATATTTCACAGGTTTTTGGAAACATTCTTTTCTCAATTCCATTTCTAAAGTAATCCTTCTTAGCATTTTTTTATTAACATATTTAGCTGTTTTCTATAATTGAAATACGAGTATTTAGTTTTTTTATTAAAATTATCAGGATCTTTAATATGTTTATGATACAAGAGATTTTATGTGTTTATGGATTTAACCAGTCCTGCAGTTATCAAACTTTGGCGTTTCTTCTCATGTTTTTTGTATTTTTTTTATATAACTGTTTTTTAATGTAAGTTTGTTAAGAATTTCATTTAATAAATTGCATTTGATATTAACATTTTTAGAGGCATTATATTCACATCAGTCATAACTTTCTAAGTCTTTTTTTAGTTCTTTATAATTGATTATGTGTTGTTCTGTGCTTAGTTTTATATCAGTAGTAGCACAAGTGTCCACGACTGCTGCTTTAGTTTTTTTAATAATTCCCTGTGATTTTAAAAAATGTGATCAAGGCAACTTTTAGAGCTTCCCTGTATACTTGTATATTTGTTGACCATAGATTCAAATTGGTATTTATACATCAAATTAAGGTATTCGTAAGCACGTTCGTTAGTTACATCCTTAACACTAATATTAATGTCCCCGAATAGTATGTGGCACGATAACCGTTCTTGTTTTTGTTGTTCTAAATATTATTTTAAGTTTTAATACTATACTAAAATAGAAAAGAGAATAACCGAATGGAGCCCCATAGGAAGGAGGAAAAGAGGACGACCTCGAAGATCCTGGAGGAACGAAGTAGACGACGCCATGAGTAAGAGAGGACTAAACGATGGAGAATGGAACAACAGAGAGAGATGGAAACGGTTGAGCGAGGGAAGGCAGTGAATACTGTAGAATCCCTAACTATATATATACTAAAATAGAGTTAAATGCGTATTATACCCATTTAATGCTGCTATAGCTTTTTCTCTTAGAGTATGCAGCAGATTTTATTTCTTTACTAGAAACGCACGTTAAAAATACCTAAATGCACACCCTGAAAGGTTACAATAGACTTTGCACCAACCGACCCAATTAGAACTATGCCAATGGAGCAGTAGCTCTATACAGATAACGACATTGTTTTGTTGACGATAGGAATTAAGATTTATTGCAATCCTACCTCTAGAGTATATTTATTATAATGCTCTAAAACTAATTTTTTGGTTATTTTTTAGCCTTAATAGCAAGACAAATAAATAAGTAATATGTTTCATTATCACTGAAACTTGTTCAAATTTTATGGACAATGCTTATACCAATAAGACAAGAAAGAAGAAAAAACATCAGAATAAGAATCGTACTTTTAAATAAAAAAAAACAATAAAATTCTTCCAAACTTAAACATAAAAAATACTACCTAATCAAGAACTTACAAACTTCGTAAAATGTACCTAACAAAAAATAAAAATTAGGAAAGCAGATTAATCAATTAAGGGCTCAAATATTCTACCTCCTTGTGCTAAACACTGTTTAGTAAACAGTAACCAAATCTGTCATACAGATTTCTCCACATATTTTGGAGTAGGGCTGATGTAATGCTTACAGAGAAAGTATTTTTGCCCTTAATTTGACTAGGTTTGTGGTCCTTTAAAACTAATGCCTATAAATGTTTTCTTTAAGAAAACCCCAAAAAAGAAATCGTTAGGCGCTAAGTCACAGGATCTAGCGGGCCATTTAATTGTACCACGTGTACTTATCAGTCAATCAGGAAACGTTTGATTAAGGAAGTCAATAGTTGCTCTAGAGTTGTGTGTTAAAGGAGTCGAATTGCCGGAATGATCTCATTCTGTAAAAATTGTAAATATTTGGGCCCGTTTAGGTTTCCATCGATAAAAAATGGTCGCCTAACATCCCAGTCGAAACATTTAACTTTTGCGGATGCTGCGTTCGCACTGCAACACTGTGGTGCTTATTTTTCTGAGAATAATACCTTGAAACGGATGAATTGTGTTTTTTTTGTAATTAAAATGAAGATTTGTCAGAAAATAACATATTTTTTAAAAAGTGTACATTTTCATTCGGTTTATCTAACATAATTTCACAAAACTTTATCCGAATAAAGTTATCTTCCGGAAACAGTTCTGATGTTGGTTTTATCTGAAAACAGTGATACCCATTCCTTTTGAGAACTCGCTGGACAGTTCTAGCATTCACGCTAATTTCCCTAGCAATTTGTACACTATTGCAGGGTTCACTAGCTTCCACAAAAGCAAAAATATCAATATCCCTGTTTTGACGCTCCTCATCGACAGGTCTAACACGTGGTTCATTACCTTCATGACACTTTTTAAAACTGTTTACGCATCCCGAAGTTTAAAACTGTTTAATGGTATTTTTAACTGTTGTAACGCTTGCTGTATCGAATGACCCTAAAAGTACCATGTTACAAGTTGCACTTTTTCTTGGACTGTATACAATGTAATAGGCATTTTATTAATTATTTGTTTATTCTTTCAGAACTTCGTTTGAAATTTTTAATGTCAATGTGACAATTACGACAACTCGTACCTACTGTGAAATAAATATAGAGGTGGAAACGTGTAACATGTCACAGCGATTGCTATTGTGTTGTATGGTCAATAAAATGTCTTGATCTGTATATAAACTTCGGCTAAACTTTAATATTTGTAGCATTTATGACTGATTTATTTCACCTGACGAAACTCTAACTAAACCTGAATTACTTATTCTTTTTTAAAGAATTTCCTCACCTCAAATCACCGCGGAAGATTTTAATGGCCGTAACATTACATGGAAATCAAATAAAACAATACAGAGTTTATCTCAACTGAATGGCAACTCTTTTTGAAGTTTAGAAATATCAGAAATAATAGGCAAAACTAAACTCAATTCAGTATAGGTTTATTTATCATGGCAGTACACCATTTACATATTCTTAAGAGTCCTAAGCAAATCTTGATATGCAAAACACTAAAGGCTTCTTTCAGACGATCAAAATTTTGTCTTAGTCGTGTACGGCAACGATATCGTGTATAGCAGTGAACTCATTGATTACATGTAAACTTTCACACGACGCAATTTAAAATCGTAGTCGTACACGACTGTCGTAGTACCCCGGCGGGATCACTGCGACGACACGATGTCGTGGTCGTGAACGACTGCAGTGGTACAAGCAAGTCCATTCTAGTTTTCACACTTGTTGTGCGTAGGCGAAAAAATCGTGATTTATTCTAAACAGTGGTAGTGAATTTAGATTTAAAACTATTTGTAAAATATTTAAATTTAAAAAAAAATGGATATCGAAATTGATAACGAGCTTCTTATCAATCTTGTTGAACAGCGGCCG
This sequence comes from Diabrotica undecimpunctata, assembly GCF_040954645.1. Classification (NCBI taxonomy): domain Eukaryota; kingdom Metazoa; phylum Arthropoda; class Insecta; order Coleoptera; family Chrysomelidae; genus Diabrotica; species Diabrotica undecimpunctata. Next base: position 38,550,381 of record NC_092806.1, on the reverse strand, counting down.
GTGTTATGGAATAAAACTTTAAAACAGTATAAAAACCGAAATAAGACATTAAAGGATTGGAAAGAAATTTGCAGAATCTTAAAAGATGGAATTGATGAGATGTCAGAATAAGAACAAAATGAAATTGGTAAGTAAAAATATTTCGCTTTATTTATTACATTATAATTACTTAGCTTAGTAAACTTATATTTTTAAATGTTGCCATGGGACTGATCCTTTCTCGGTCAAAAAATAATCTGCGAAAAGGTTTCTAATTTTATTTGCTGATAATCCTCCACGTACTGAATGACTATTATAAGGACTATTATAGGAACATCCCTAATACTTTCACCTATTGTCAAAGTGTCTTGTGGATTATATCCATCTCTATCACGTACGTAGTTATGAAGAACACAGCATGCTTTAACTATATCCACAGCAAAATTCTGCGACACATTAAAAGGACGGTGAAAAATTCTCCATTTATTTGAAAGAATACCGAATGCACATTCCACGTACCTTCTGGCTCTAGTTAAATGGTAATTAAAAACTTTTTTTTTAAAGATAAATTATGACCTCCAAATGGACAAAGTAAATTATTATCCAACGCAAAACCTTCATCCCCTACAATTACATACGGTAAGTTTGATGCAAATCCTTCCAATGGTTCTGAAGGGGGAATAGCTAATTCATTATCTTTTAGTAGTCTCCAAAATGTTGTATTTTTAAACACAGTCGAATCACAATTTTTTCCATACGATCCAATATCAACATAAGTAAATTTGTAATCTGAATCTACTACCGCCATTAAAATAACAGAGTAATAATGTTTATAATTAAAGTACATGGACCCAGTATGGGCTGGTTTAATCATCCGTATATGTTTCCCATCTACAGCTCCTATACAATGCGAAAAATTATACCGTTTCTCAAACATATTTGCAATGGTTTACAATTTTTCAGTTGAGGGTTTAGGTAAACAATCATTGTGCATATTATTACATATAACCTTTGAGACCTGTTGAACAATAGCACTAATGGTCAAGATTCCGATTTTGTATCTGTGATGGAGGTCGGTAAATGAACATCCAGTAGCAAAGTACCTAAAAAAAATATCTTTTAAGTGATACCTACCTAATAATGTTTTTCTTTTATTTACAGGTTAACTACTTACAAAGAGATGGACAAATATAAAGGACAGTTTCTTAAGATGGCTTAAAAAATATAATGACACAATGCGTTAAGGTGCTGTTGCTAATAGCTTGAAGAAATATGTTTATTACGACCAATTATTATTAAAAAAAAACTGCCCATCCAAATAAAACAGAAAATAGTTTCAGTGACACTATCAACCAAGAACACTGTCTGTGGACAATAATACAACACCAACAACCAAAAAACGTAAACTTGAAGAGCCACAAATACAATCGGGTTCCAAAAAAAGGATGACTGCATTTGAAGAACGAATGATTGCAGCACTGGAAACACCTCCACCACCAGCACATCAAACTTTTACAGAGCGACATATGGCATTTTTCGCTGAAATAGTACCTTCTTTAAACAATTTTAACGACGATCAAATTTGTGAATTCCAAATTGGAGTACTACAACTAATTCAGTCTCTAAAGCGAAACGATTTTTTAAATTCAGCAAATCGAACGCATGCAGGTAATCCCAACTTTTATTTAGGACAAGCGGCAGTTCCCACACAATCTAGAATGACACACTACTTGACTTATGAACACACAGCAATGCAAATATCACCAATACCATCAATACTGTCAATACCATTAGATTCTCATGGAACAACATCCAACTTTCGTAATGGAAAAGGATCTTCGCAAAGCACCGCACTGCAGAATAATTCTAAAAGAACTTATACCCGTTTGCTACCTTCAGGACACGCTTCAGGAAGAAATAGCGCTGCCGCTGAATTAACAGAAGAAACAAATGTATTTTTCCCATCGTATTCAACCGTCTCATCTGACGGCTCATAAAGTATTAATTTGTTTGATTAATGATAGGTACATACCGAAATTGCATTATGTATTTCTAGTTTACATTTCTTTGTTGTTTTTTTTTTTCGTACAGAATAATATAATATGCATTTATTAGAATGTTATTACTTACCTTAGAGTAACTGCGAGCATATCGATTGGTGTTATGCAATTTCGCATATTGGTGTCCTGTTTCTATCAATTACCCTGTATCTTCATACTTAATTAATCGAAACTTGCAACAGACATTCGAAAGTAATTAAAAAATTTTGTGTTGTCTTTTTGCAGATCCTGAAATAATGTGACAAATTTGCCCACTAAATACCTATTTTCAAGAAGCGGACGAGTCCAATATTTTCCTATTTTTCGAGGTTTTCGGCGACAATGCCATAATGCCAACACTATTAAACGCTTTCTTTTTCTTTTATTCATCATACAAGACAACAATTCACAGCACGACTACGGCAGAAATTGAAAGAAACCAAACTTTTTTTCACGACACGACACTGCACGACAACGACAAAATGTCGTCCGTCTGAAAGAAGCCTAATGCAAGGTAAGCTATATCAGCATTATGTATTTGAACTCATTAAAAGTAAAAGTTTTTACGATTTTCCCCGGTCAAGCAAATATTCAAAGATATTTACGTATACTAGCAATCAACCGATAATGATAAAGGTCTTTGTACATTTTGTTTTATGACCGCCAAATATTTGTCGCCTACAACAATTCTAACGACATTGATTGACAAATACACGTCAATTTGTACAATTTAGAAGTTTTAATATGTACAATTATGAATGTCAATATTTTTATATAAAATTGATAGCCGAGTTGTTAGTAGTAAAATATAATGTTTGTTTACTACAAAATATTGGTGAACCTCGTTCACTTTTTACTTTCTATTTTAGCCCAAATCCTATAAAAGCTAAGGCATGTTACTTGATGTGAAATAGTAATAAAAATTCTGTCAGATAAACTTAACTTTCTACCTTTACTACTAAGAACTGAAAGTGAACTTTAAAATTAGATTACAACCGAACCTTCTTCAAATTAAGAGAAACTCAATATCGCCTTTAGAGCCGTGAACTTTAACGGATTCTATCTTACAACTAGGGCCGCACTAAGTGAGCTTGAACGTCTTTTCGAATCTATAAAAACTAAGATAGAAATTAAAAATGGCGTATCTGGCAGGTACAAATAAATGTAGAGAAGTTGGGTGCATTTTTAAAGTAAAAAGAAATAAAACAGAGAGATATTATTTCTTTCTGATTAATGTAGATATAAACGATACAAATATAGAATTTAATAAAATCAAAAAAATATTATATTAATGTACATGGTGTGCCAAAACTCAGGCTTTCTTTAATTATGACTAAACCATAGAGTCTATAAAGCTATACAATATGTTTAAAAGTTCGTCACACTTCTAAATAAAGAATTCAACATTTTTTTCTTTAGGCTAGCCATAAACAGATTTTAAATAACGACGCATTTTAGCTGGAGACACCAGAACTTTATTTTAATAACACACTAAGGAAATTATGAAAACTAATCGTTCATGAATCCTAAACCCTGAGTGAGAAATAAAGAAAATCCCTGAATGGAAAACAAAGAAATTAAAATACTCTGTTACGCAGACGACGCAATATTGATAGCCCAATATGAAGATAGTCTACCAAGACTGGTCCACATTTAACATAAGAGTAAAAGAATTTAATATCACAGTTTTATATCAGAAAATTAAAGCAATAGTCATCAGCAAAGAACCAACCACACGCAAAATAGGAATTGATATGATCAGTATTGAACAAGTCATGGAAATAAAATACCTTGGAAGTACACTTTCCAGCTATGGAGACCTAAACAAAGAAGTGATCGATCAAGTACAAAAAGCAAATAGACTGACACGAGGTTTTAATAACACTATATAGCAAAACAGTCACATTTACACTGGGATCAAGTCAAGAATTTTTAAAGCCAGTGTAAGACTAATAATGACATATGCCTCAGAAACAATACCCGATACAGTCACAACATAAAGGCTACTGGAAACGGCAGAGATGAGAGTACTGAGAAGAATTACAGAAAATAATCTGAAAGGCCGAGAGAGAAGTGAAGATAGTAGAAGAAAATGAATGGACAAAAAATATAAAAAATGGGATGGTTATTCCATATAAGCAAAATAGGGGAGTGTCGTCAAAATAGCAACAGATAAATCACCAATCGACAGAAGAAGTATCGGACGACGGCGCAAAAGATGGAGTAACAACCTTCCATAGAGGTATTATTGCGCCAATTAACAATTAAAATTGCTTATAAAGAGGAAAAAAAGGAGAAGAAGACTATGAATCCTAAACATATACTCGTATAATTTTCATCATATTTCATTAGTTTTTCAGTAACTTCTCTGTGTTTATTACGAGTACTGGCCTAATTTTGTTTGTGGCAATTTCAGTTGCATCACTTTTATTATTACCGCAGCTACCTTTAGAAAAGAGCCAGTTCCTGGATATGAAAGAGAAGAGTTGAGTTCTGCAACAGAACGCTTAATGTGATTTCTTTAAGCCACCTTTTATCCTGCAACAAAATATCGATAATGGTTTTAAGACAAGAATATCAGCACCAGTTATCTTTTAAGAGGGAGTTTTCATTTTTTAACTAAAAGAAGATTATTTTTTTTTATTATCTTAATGCTATATGTGTAGAATAAATTTAAAATAAGTACTCGGTTCCATATAAAAGTTATAATCTTTATGTATCACTTGTATACAAGCTGTATACATCACTCGTATAAACTTTAACCAATTTTTTTCCAAAATGATGTTTGTGAAATCGGTAATAAAATTTTCTCAGACGCCAATTGACCAATCTATAATCTAGATCTTTAGTATTATGTTTGTAAACGTGTAAACCAGTGGACAAACTAGTATTTTAGTTAAAATGATGCATGCCAGTTTTAGTTCCACTTTTCCTAATCTAAAAAGATCGTTTTTTATATTTTCAGTAAAATGCAGGCCATTCTTATAATTTTTAATTTTTTGAAAAGATCCTATTCGATTAGATTCGATTGAGAAGATCCTATTTAAAAAATCGTAGTGTTTTTATTCAAAAAATCAGAACACCTCCTTAAGACCGAATAAAATTTAAAGGTTATTACATTGATATTATTTTTAACATTGGAATATAAAACACAAACAATTACAATTTCTAGATTTAACACAGTTTTTAGGCAGTTTGGTTTTAAACAGTTAGTTTTCGACAAAACCAATAAAGTTTACACATCGGCAAGTGACTATTATGCCTGGATGCTCGCAATGTAATGATCAAGATCAATAAAGAATTAAGCCGAGGATCAGCGATACCGGAATTTCCCATGATTATACCAGTGCGGCCGTTTTTAACTACCAAAAATTGTTCCGATAGCCCAACAAAATTGGAATTTCTATGCAGTTAAATTTTTATTACGATTTTCATGTTAAGCGGCAGTTTCACATAGCAGTTAATCAGTGCAGTGCAGCAGTGTAATCGCCGCGACTGTTAGGAAGGTGTGGCTTGACTGTCACCTGTTCTTTGTAATGAATCATACCACTTCGATCGCATTAGATTGTTATAAGAATTACTGCGATAAGAAGAAATAATTCTAGTTTTGCTATCACAGTAACTTAAATATCAAATAAAAATGGCGAAATCTGTAAAACGCATTGCGTTTTTGGACGAAAAAATATTTTTATTAATCGAATTATACCGCGAACATAACTGCTTATGGGATATAAAATCGCCATTTTACAAGAATAATATAAAAAGAAAGGCAATTGCAAAAATTGCGGAAAATATGGGTATTGATGAAGAAACCATAAAAAAGAAGATAGCATTCATAAGAGCAACGTTTCTACTAGAAAAAAGAAAATTCATGATAGCCAACCAACAGGAATAAGTACAGATGATATTTACTGTCCAAAATTGTTATGGTTTGAACACATGCAATTTTTAAACGATGTTTGAAGTCATAAAACCATTTCTAATTTGGAAACGAAACTACCACAGGTATGTTCTTTTTCATTTAGTATTTTACTGTAACATGTTCTTAATACACTGACATATAAAAGTTCTATTAAAAGTCTATATCTCCTTCATTAACCCGGTATCTGGCAACACCAAAAATAGATGTCGCAAAATTATTTTATTGTGTATATAATCTTATATAACTCTCAAAAACACACTGTGGTACAAAAAAACCGGAAGGAGATAGGGGAAAGTGGTTTTTGAATCCGTTGCCTACAAGCAACATTGTCAGTCAAGAAACACTGACTTTGATTTGGTACTGATAACTTCACTAATGAAGATCTCAAAATTTTGTTAATCATAAATAAAAAACTGTTTAACTAAAGGACATTTTATTGATTTAATAAAAAAATTAAAAGTACCTAAGACTAAAAAATTATAAATATAGGCCTAATTCTAACGGTGGAATGATAAAAAGCAATTTTTGTTCGGTGTAAAACAAAGCCGCATGTTACATTTTTCACACTGCACAGTTGTATAGCCAGTTTTACAAAATCTACATCTTCCTTTAGCGGTATAAAGAGGCCAGTGACCTAACGCATCTGTTCTGGTAGCATCATCAGGTCTTACAACAAGAGGGTGGCGAATAATGTTATCTGTATTTTCTATACTTGATGGACGGCCTCGCTTTACTTTGTTCTTTCCAGTGTTGGACAAAGACCTAGCTAGCTCCATTCTAAACTTCTTGAGAGGCATAAAATTTATATTATTGGCTTTACTGTCATTTTGATATAATATCCAAGCATTTATAATATAGACATCTAAGAGCCAGGTAACTATTGGAAAGTACCATCTTTTACTACGACTTGGACTTCTGTAAAGACCCAATAAAGAGTTAGCTTTATCCACTCCACCCATGTGTTTATTGTATTGAGTGATTAGATTTGGGCATGGCATGTTTATTTTTCTTTTATGTTCTTTAGAATACCTTTGTACATGATTGACTGGCTTAATCCCACAACCAGTGCTAGCAAGAAGTACACATTTGTTATCTGCCCATTTGACAACTATAATATTCTTTTGTTCATCGGATTTATAAACATAGGAACCCCTGCCACGTTTTAGCAAAACTTTATCAGTATCCAAGGTGCAACCTGCTATTCTATTTGAGCGAATAGTGCCCAAGCTAAGGATATTATACTTTTCCTTCAAGTAATCAAGTAATCTCAAACTGGAAAACCAATTGTCACAAAAAATCATTGAATTCTGGGGGTCATCCAATGTTTTACATAGTGCAATCACTGAAGATGCACCGACACCCAAGGATTGTTCTTCTTCAGAAATCTGATTGATAGTTCCCTGTAGTTGTGAAAATGTCGAAGCTCCTTGGTAAGGAATGAAATCGGCAATATATCCTGAAACACCTGCCCTTACAAAGAACTTTTAACCCCATTTATGAGGCTTATTTTGTATGTATTGTCGTAAATTGCCACTGTATGTACCTTTGTATGCAACCATAGCCTCATCTATGGAATATTGGTTTTCGAACTGATACTTATAACAATTTGTAGAAATATGATCTAAGAGGGGACGAATTTTGAAACAGCGGTCTTTCGTTTCTGAAGTTACTTCTAAGTTATCATTGAAATGGACCAGTGTTCTCAGTTTTTGAAATCTTTTTAGGGACATAACATTAGCAACAAGAGGAATTCTTGAAGAAGTAGCCCAATAATCTTCTATTGCTGGCAGCTGTATTACCCCCATAAAAATCAAAATGGAGAAAAAGTCTGTTATTTCGGAAGTATTTGTGTTGACACTTAACCCAGTTTTTTGAGTACTGTATAAATTCGTCTGGTATACAATATTCTCTATTAGATTTAGTGAAAAAAACCTCGTAAAATACTCAAGAGGCAAGGCTACCTCTACTGCATTATTGCCTATAGTTGGATTTTCGAACGGAATGGTTTCTATGTCACTTTCAGACCAGTTATAATTTACTGACTCCACTACTTTTTTACGTTTTCTTGGTGGTTCTTCATGATCGCCTTCTTCATTTGTTTGATTAGCCTCCTCTTCAGTTAGCAGTTGATGATTATGAGGTGCATCATTTTCATCTGATTCTGCGGCAATTTCATTTATATTGATGTTTTCAATTTCTTCATCATACTCCTCCATATCAGACAAATCAGAGAGATCAGGGTTAACAGGAACAATACACGACATTTTGGTCTTTTTTCCATAAAAGGAGGTAGTTGATATTTCATTTAAATTTTCCATATTGAAATCTTATACTGAAAAAAAAAGTCAATTACTAAACTGACAATGTTGCTTCAGAGCCACATGATGTTTGTTCAACAAAATAATATCATTACTTACCGTATACAGCAAAAAATAGCAGAGAATTACACTAAAACAACCTTTGTTTATATACCAAATAAAAATTCAACCTCATAGTACTCCTAACAAACGGTTGATAATAAAAATTATGACACACCCACTTACACGTAGGTCTCTACTGGTATCCTCTCTAGTAAAATTATTTTTTTCAAATATCTCTATTGAATGTTAGATGTCGCCACCAGTTTTATATAACTAACACGTCTTGTTGCTTACAATTATCATTGTCACATAACAGCTATGTATATAAAGTAGAAATTGATTTAAGAGCTTATAACGACGATGTTGCCTGAGAGCATCAAAACCAGATACCGGGTTAATAAAAACTCTGCAAACTCGTCTCGGATCTGTCTAGCAAAATTTTTTGAAAAAGTTTTTCCCTCATGACCGATATTTGATAATACGTTCACTGTTGTTCTGCTTCAAAGAATACCAAATGCGTACTCTACAACTCTACGTACTCTACATAATCTATAATTAAAATGTTTTGCTTTATGTACACATTTGTTGATCGAGGATACGGCTTCATTAAATCATGGCTGAGTGCAAAATCATCATCATCAACAACGCAGTAAGGTATAGGGGTCCTCATTCCTGGTAAAAGTTCAGGACGAGGAATTTATAAGGCATTATTAACACTAACAGCTGCATATAATGAGCTGTTTCTATATACTCCTCCATCAGAAATTCTTCAGTTTCCATCACAATCATCTAAATAAATTTGTTATTTACCTCCAAAAGGGGCAAAAAAACAAGACTAGGAAATATTTTGTAGTTGTAGTAGTAGGATCGTTTATTCGCATGTGCATTAATAGCTATATGCTTGCCATCCAAAGCTGAAATGAAAAAAGAAAAGAAAACATGACTATTACTCAGCATCCAGACAATCTTCCCGACCCTCTAAATTTGCTATAAATGATGACAATGCCACCGATTATTCATCAGAAAATACAGTCTCAAACACCGTTAAATTAAGAGGTAAATGAAGCCCAAAAAGACACTGTGTGGAACAATGATTATGCAACCAAAGACCTTATAAATATATCTTCAAGAAATAATGAAATGATTTGTTTCTCTTTTTGTAACAAACCATATTCTATTCCTATTATATTATTTTTTGATACTTTAAAATAATATAAATTTTTGTTTCAAATCGCATTTACTTATAGAAAGTCTGAACTTAACTTTAGAAACTTATCTTTTAAGACAATGACAATTGCATGCCATACTTCTGGTACGAAATTTCCTATTTAATTCGTAATATTCTGCTTAGAAATTCAAGTGACTTGGATGAATTTGCACTTGCCAGTTGTCGTAAAGTAACCGCAAGACGAAATTTTGAAATTATCGAACTTCTCATATGCGTTTCTTATTAAGTGATCAAAGGAGCAATCTACTAAAATTTTAAGTTACATACTTCATTTAATTTTTAGTAAATATATACAGTGCTAGTCACAAGTCCGTTTCACCTTCGTATCTTTTGAACGGTTATACTTATAATAGTGAAATTTGGAGGGAGGTAATAAACAGACGTAGGCTTCTTAACTAGTTATAACAAGTGACGAAATAGTAACAGATGACGTTACAGCGCCACTGTGACAGATAATTTTAAATAGGACCTTATAGCAAGTGATACCTCGTTTGAAAGGTATTGAAAATACCTATTCAAGCATACTAATTTTATTTGAGTTTAATGAATAAACTAATAAATACTAAAATTGTAGTTTCGCATTTAATTGATAAATATTAAAACCTCCGCCTCTGGTTACTTGTCAAAAAGTTGACGTTTTTCAATTCTCTGATTGTTTTTACGCCAACGTCAACTTTTTTGATTAAGCAGCAAAGGCGAACGTTAGAATATTTATTAATTAAATGCCAAACTACAATTATCTTAATATACCTATTCAATAATACTAATTTTGTTTGGATTTAAGATGATTTTGACGAATAATTTAAATAAATACTAAAATTATAGTTTGGCATTTAATTAATAAAAATTCTAACGTCCGCCTTTGGTTACTTGTCAAACAATTCGACGTTTGACAATTCTCTAATTATTTTTAGTTTACAAAAGCATTTATAGCTCAATATTTAGTTTCTGTTCCTGCTTAGTTTAGCCAATTCATGTTTAGTCAAGTTGTTTTTAGTTAGTTGTTCTTAGTTAATTTTAAGTTTAATTATTGTTAAACGAGACGTTTAAATTTTTATAAAGACAGAATGGTACTTACTGTAGCCGATAAAGTAGCAGCTATGTTAATAATTGGTAAATGTAGAAATAATTTCCACGCAGCGGAACGTCGTTTTAATGAGAGGTATCCCGATCGCCCTTCATCGAGAGCTTATTTGAGTAAGCTTCTTTGGAAGCTTAAACAAACAGGTAGTGGTCAAGATATCAAACGATCTGGTCGACCAACAATTAGTGATGACAAAAAAATGACATAATTTCAGAAATGATAGTGACTCCTACTTATTCTACAGCCCAAGTTACATCTATCTATGGAATCAGTGAGACAGTACGCTGAGTGTTGGCTGAAAACAAATTTTATGCATACAAATTAAAAATTGTGCACCAACTTTTAGAAAGATTAGAATTCTGTTAAAATATGTCCAATAAAATTAACCAACAGGCCGATTACATAAAAACAATTTATTTTAGTGACAAAAGCACTTTTTCTCTCAATGAAAATGTTAACACACACTACGTGAGGTATTGGAGTGACACAAATCCTCACGTCTTTCGTGAAACACATACTAAATTTTCAAAAGAAATAAATGTTTGGGCAGGTATTTTAAGAAACCACATACTGCACACCATTATAGTGCAGTAAGACGTTACCTAGATGACGAATATCGTGGAAGATGGATTGGACGACGAGGTACGATAGAATGGCCAGCTCGGTCACTGGGCCTCACACCATTAGATTTTTTCTGTGGAAATACTTAAAATCTAAATTTTACCCTACAGCACCCAACAATATTGACATTTTGAAATAACAAATTGTTGAAGAATGTAGGGCAATTTCCTCCAATATATTTGATCGAGTACAACAGTAATAAATAAGTATTTACACCATCTATAACTTTTTTTTTCATTCGGTGCCATATTCAAAAACTGACTGTTTCATTTGGGCATGCGGATAGTGAATCAGTAGGTAGCAGTAAAACACATCGTATTAGATATATGTTATGGCGAGTACGCCACTGTGTGTGTGTGTGTGTGTGTGTGTGTGTTTTATCTCAATATTCAGACTACTTAGAAGATGATAAACATCCACACTGAGTATCTCGAGGTGTTTACGATATTATCAAGAACTATGAGAGGTTTTTAGGATAGTTTGTAATTCTTAAGTTAGTATAGTTTTATACCCTAAACTGTTAACATCTTAATAAATTTGTGCATTTCATTCAGAGTTACGTTATTTAATTCTCCAACGAACACATATCATTTTATAGAGAATAAAAGTTATGTCCCAACGCTAAAAGCCGCTGCGATAACAGTGAACTTCTATGTGAAGCTGTTGCTTTTTACTTCATCGAATGTTATAAAAAAAGCACTGCGGAGTTCCGCAGAACACAGTTTAAGAAACGCTGCCCTACTAAATATCCTTCGAATGATCAAATCAAATACAAATAATTTATTATTAAAGGAAATAATTCCATTAATAATGTGAGATGATTACGAGTAGGGTCCTGTCTGCTACGAATTTCTAAATCCTTATCTATAGATGCCGTCCAAATAACTTGATAATGAACTATATAAAAGAAGAATGAAGTCGACTCTCCGTTTTCAAACTGACTTATTGCCGATTTCCGATTTAGATTAATAATCGAGCAAGCCTTCGAGTTCATATAAAGTCTTGTTGTAATTAGAAGAGTTTCGAAATGAAACTGAATTTCTCCTTAATGAGATATTTTTTGAAGGGTTCGAAGTCGAGGAATCAATATAAGATTTCCTTGTTATAAAAATTGTAGTTAGTATGTAATATATCACATAAATCTGATGTATGTATATACCACATAACAACAGATTTCGTAAATAAACAGGGGACATTAAGTTATTTATATATTTAGAACAAAATGAATTTAAAGCATATTGGTTCTTGGATAAGGAATAATTATTTAGAGGAGAGAGGCAGAGAATGAAATTAAAATAATTTCAAATAAGTAAATTTGTTCGTACGCCAATTTATTATAGGTAGCTGTTAGACTCCGGCGTAAAACGCAAGTTTAATCTGAATAAACATATATTCAAATAAATAACACAAATAATACTTACTTCTATACAATATGTATAATAAAAATAAAAAAACGAACCCTTCCGGGGCTTCAAATAAAATCAACAGCGCAGTGGTCTGATGTTGATATTGGTGAAAAATAAATATTAGTGACATTCTGATGGATTAGGCAAAGAACGATCTTCAGTCAATACCCTAAAACCGGGGAACGACGGATCATAGAGATGATTTCAGCGAAAATTAGTCAAGTAGACTAATTAAAATAAGAAATTAAAATGCCGGTTTCGGTGATAGTAGAAGGTATTAAAAACTGCGATATCTGGACAAATATCTTCAATTAAAGCAGAATCATGGAATGGAATGCCAATGGGTTGCTAGGGCACAAACCAGAGTTACAGATAATCCTTGACATTAAGAAAAATAACCTCTGTCTCATATCTAAGAAACATTTTAAAAATTAATCATGTATATATCAAATGTTATAAAGTGTACCTTACACTACATCCTGATAATGCAGCCATAGAAAGTAGTTCAATCGTGATTAAATATAGTATTGTTTCTTGTTTGTTTTTTATTTAAAACTGCTTTAACTACAAGGGTTATTAGCAATGGTCCATTTTACAGATAACATAAATATAAAAAAAAACAAAGAATACAATTAGATTCTGTTGATTAGTCCTGAGGAAACCAAAAAAAGTATGGTACGATTGTGGTTACCATGTTCACTTAGAGTGTCTTTTATTGTTGTAGGTAACTGTTCATGTTGTCTTTCAAATGTTTACAACGGACACTCCACTAATAAGTGATGTACTGTTAGATCACTATCATATGCGGAACACAAAGGTTTGGATTGCTTCTGTAGTAGAAAATCATGTGTGATCTTGGTGTGTCCTAATCGTAGTCTGGAGATAACTTGATCTCTTTTTTTCATAGGTAGCCTCTACATAGGTAGGACAGTTTGTTTTATGGATCTAATGTTAGAATTTGAGACATCTCGTTTCCTGGCATTTGTTCATTATTTTCTTTTTAAAATATTGTTTAAAATCAAGGTGATGATAAATGGACATTGACAATAAAACTGGTTTTTCAATTGCTTGTTTTGCAAATTTGTCGGCTCTTCCGTTTCCTTTTATTCCACAATGTGAAGGGATCCAAAATAACTGAACAGTTCGATGATTGATTTGGCATATCATGAGTACCGACAACTAAACTTAAAATAGGGTGGTGTTTAGTAAAAAGTTTGTTTATTGAGGATAATGAACTTAATGAATCACTAATTATTCGGCTATTAACAATGTTTTTTCCATTGACGAATTTTATTGCCAAAAACATGGCAAAGAATTCAGCAGAGAATATACCAAATTGCTTAGGGAGTTAAAATGACCGTTCCTCGCTGGTTGTTACAAATGCAGCACTCACTTCATTTTCCGATTTTGACGCATAATTATAAATGTGGATGGACTTTATTTACTATTTAACTTCTCTAAGGCTTTGGTATGATAAATACCAAAGTATCAGATTTTTTAAATGATGTATGACTGATATGGTACATTGAGAAAGATATTGTTCATGGTGGAGAATTATCAGAATTTGTAGGTCTGTATATAGGAGGTACAGTGATGTCTAGGTTATTTAGAATTGAGCTGATACGATGATAGAATGGTGGATCTAATCTTATTCTTGACTGAAACTTCGAGAAAAATCTGTCAACAAAAGTATTTCTGAAAACAGGAATGGTTGGATTTGCCGCCACCCTTGTAGCATACGAAAGACTAAATATTCTCTTCTAAGCTGAAGTAAAGACGCCCAAGATTCACAGTACATGCTCTTAGTAGAGCTTGTGTAATGTACACCTAATTCTATCCTAATTGCTGATATATAAACTGGATTGAGAATTTTTGGTATTAAAGTTTTTGCGAATTTGCGAAGTTTTGAGCTAATTAGGGATCTGTATAAAGTCATTAATGTTTGAGAGTCCGCGCCTCATTGCTTGTGAGGTATATTTTTTAATATATTAAGTCCATTTTGTACAGATTGTCGAAGAAAGTGCACATCTTCTTTTCAAGTTAAACGGTGATCTAATTTCATACCAAGAAAATAAATAGATTTAACATATTCAATAGAATTGTTATTTAACACTAGGTTTGGAGGAATTAAACTAGCTCTAAAGCGTTTGCTGAAAAGCATAACTTTTGTTTTATTGAAAGAGAACCGCAGACCAGTAGTATTAGACCAGTTTTCTAGTTTACTTCTTGAGTAGATGACCAGGTCGTCCACAAATAGATAGGCTTTGACTAGAGGTGAAAGTGAGTTGGCAATATTATTGATTGCAATAAGAAATTAAGTAATACTAAGAATGGACTATTGAGAAATATTGTTTGATTGGGTTTTGGGAATATCAGATAAGTGCTGTCTATTCGAACTTGGAAATGTCGCTTCAGGAAAAAGTTTCGGATAAAATGCAAGATGTTTCCTTGAATTGACCAGCTTGACAAGGCATTTAAAATATCTTGTTTCCAAATTGTGTCATAGGTGTGAGTTATATCGAAGAAAACAGCTAAACAGTCCTGCCCACAGCCAAATGATTCATGTACTACAGGTATATATTTTTTATAAGTAAGATATATATTTTTTCGAGGCTTTCTTTTTGCACTGCTTTAGAAAATATCTGTAGAGAGCCCGTTGTCTATTAAATTTCAATTTATTTTTTAAAGCTGTTTATCTTTTAAGCTTGTGTAAGGATTTTTTGGAATCTTTTGTAGCTTTTTCATATGCAGCATTCCATCAAGGGACTGGAATATGATTTTTTAAGAAAACTACAAAGCCAATAGATTTATGTGCAGCAGAAGTTATGCATTCTACAAAACTCGATACTTTAAAATTAATTTCCGCCTCTTCATCAAAAGGAGACATCAATTTCAATATAGATTCTGAAATATAATATTGTTCTGAAAATACAACACCAACTGTCTCTGGTGCTAAACCTTCTGTATATTTAAAGATGTTCTTTTCCGCACTGTTATTTTTATTGGAGAAAATACAATAAAAACATAGCCAAAAATGCATTTTAAATGCAGTTTCCTGTTGAAGGGAAAACATGGGTATGAGTGCATAGAAATGGATGTTGCTCATTCTGTTAGCCTTTGCTTTGATCTTCAACAAATTTACCCACAACATGACAAAGGGGCATTATAAAACGATTCGATCCTTATATCTACATTCGAATATATCCATATGACATCGACCTTTTTCGACAAAAGCTACCTGCCCAGCAAGAAAGCAAGAAATAAAACCTAGTTTATCTGAGATTATTTATTTCCAAAACATTACATAAATCAATGTTATTTTTAGAAATAATTAAATAAAAGAATTTGTTTTTTTCTCAAAATCTATTATAAATAAATTATTTACGAAGTTTATTGAAAAAGTATATATTAATCATAAATATTTGTTGTAAAACAAAAATTACTAACAATATTACAAAAAAAAAAAACGTAAAAAAATTGTTTAAACAAATTAGATGTCATTTAACAATTTCATTATTTAAATAATAAATATTTGTAAAGTACTCAAAAAGTTCTTGTAAATTAAAATAATTAACGTCGAGATCTATAAACAAAAAACAGCGATACAGTAACAGCTCCTTCCCCCTCCACGCTCTCACGAGTTTCAAAGCTGGCCGATTTTGAGGACCACATTTTTGATGCTTTGTGAACGATGCTATTAAAATGCAATCTATTTCGAATTTTGCATATTAAAAGTTTAAAGCGTATTCTTTCAGATGACTCTAATAAGATTTCTTAAATGTTTTAAATAAAGCTGCTATCAATTTTTAAATAAAAGATACTTACCTCGTTCTCAAGTATCCTAGGTTAATATTTTTTTCTTTTAAATCTATAAAAAATACAGGAATTCTAAGTATTAAAAAATTATTTCTTTGTAGGCAATGGTTAAAAAGTTATTTTAATTGTTTATAAGCAAAAAATCGACATGTTTTTGCATAATTATATTTCCTCATTTTTTCATTCATAGAATAAATATTTTTCCTTTAGAAGTTACCCGTTTAGTATATCTACATAATTTTCTGACTTATATCGTTGAAAAAAAATTTAATTTGGGATTAACAAATTAAATAATTTTTAAACTATTTGACCGTTCGTCTTGAAATTGTTATTATATTTTAAGCACCACAAGACACAATATTATATGTAATATAAACGTTATAAGTTTATTTTTATAATAAAATTTATAATAAACCTAAATTTTTTATTTATTTTCCAATTTTCTAAACAACAAATAAGGATAGGAGCATTTAGAAATCGCCATTTTGAAGATTTTTAAATACCTTATCAGTTTCTTACTCTCAAATTTGTTTTAAATGCTTCACTTTTTGTTAATAGACGAAACATGCGAAAGTTTACCATTTTTTGAGCATAATTTGTTAATAACTAATTAAGTCCAAAAATCGACTGCAGGAAACATATAGGTTTTTGTTACAGAGGTCCATACTACTCAAAACAACTGTTGTTTGCCTGGCCGGTTCAGTGTCACAAACATTTTTTGCTATTTCCCTTGCCTAGTAAAATTTTTTGGAAATTATCTTTTACGCAATCCTTCTT
Organism: Diabrotica undecimpunctata; assembly: GCF_040954645.1. Taxonomy (NCBI): domain Eukaryota; kingdom Metazoa; phylum Arthropoda; class Insecta; order Coleoptera; family Chrysomelidae; genus Diabrotica; species Diabrotica undecimpunctata. The sequence continues at coordinate 38,533,149 of NC_092806.1, read as the reverse complement.
CTGATATTAACAAACACAACAAAAACAGAATTATTTAATTTGGTGCAGTCGTTCGTTTAATATATAATAGTAATAACCAGGATCGAAATATCACGTAAAGCTTTTATGACCTGGAAACCAGTTTTATGCAACAGAAACCTGTCGATGAATATTCGTAAGAAGGTCCTGGAATGTTATGTTATATGGTTGTGAGACATGGACGTTAAAAACCACAATGCTAAACAAGTTAGAAGCATTCGAATTGTGGTGCTATAGACGAATCCTAAAGATATTGTGGGTTTCGCACACTTCCAATAAAGATGTTCTTCAAATGATTAATTCAGAACGTCTGCTCATAAACACCATAAAGAGGAGAAATACAGAATACTTTGGCCATATAATTAGAGGACCTAAATACCATCTACTTCGCCTTATAATACAAGGAACAGTGGAAGGAAAGAGATGGATTGGTCGAAAGAAACTTTCATGGCTGCGTAATATTAAACAATGGTGTGGTTCCACAGTAGAAGAATTGTTTCGCGCAGCAGCCGACAGAGAAAGGTTTTAGGAAATTGTAAACATGATGACGGCTAACGTCTGAATACGGACACGGCACCCAAAGAAGAAGTCGTTCGTTTGGTTCAGTGATGCCCGTCCAAACATTTTGGCGGTTCATGTTTGTTATTATTGGACTTAGGCAAATATGCAAATAAAAAAGAATGACATATGCGCATAAATATGCAGTATTTTATGCAAAAATATGCACTATTTTATGCAAAATATGCATATTTATCTAGAAAATATGAATGTAATAAAAAATATTTACAATATTTTTTATTTACAAAAATACTTCCAATATTATAAATACATACAATTATTATACAAAACAAATACAATTATTTTAACATATAAATATTATTTTCAATTGTGGTAACAATAGATTTATCAAATGATTTTCAACATTTTCTAATAAAAACTTATGGCTTCTATCTGAATACATATATTTGTAAATAGAAAAACTTCTTTTGACATCAACTGATGTAATTCGGGTATTTTTAAAATGTATTACAATAGATGGTTCTAAATTAAGTGGTTCGAAAAATGCCCCAGCTAGTACTTGAACCATTTCAGAAAGAACCACTATTTTTTTCCATGGTTACTTTAAATTTTTGAAAAAATTTCTTTCTAATGGTATCTTTAACGTTTTGACACAATGATTCAAATTCTTTAATTAAAACTGTACTCTCTAACAATAATAATTTGGAGGATTATAATTAAGTTATAGTTTTCTGAACAAAACTATAATATGATTTTATGAATGACAGTTGCTGTTGAAGGATGTTATTTTGGAAGGCTTGCTTAGTTTCCAATAAAGATTGGCAACTATCATCCGTTAAAAGGTTAATTATTTTTTTTGATCAACAAAATCACCAGCATAGATTAGCTGCTTCCAACCATGTTCCCCAACGTGCTAAAATGGGTTGCGGTGGCAGTGGAAGAGCAGGAAGCATATCTCTGTCACATTGTATTCTTACAGGTGATTTCAGGAATACCTTTTTGACGCTCGCTATTAAACTGTTAACTAGTGGAAATTTTTTTCTCACTAGAAAAAGTTTAGAGGTATTAAGTTTGGATAAAATATTTTTAAATTTTGTCCTGGTTTCACCATATATGGTGCGATCAAATTAAGCAATAATTTATCACTAGGCACAGCAGCAGAAAGAAAAAAGTTTGCTAATGCCTCTTGTAGAAGCCGCGATATACCGCAATAAGTGCACAATGTATCTTCCTGACGAGTGAGTGGTCTCGTCCACAGATATGTAAAAGTAATTATTACCTATTTCGGCTTTTATGTTGTGGATAACTGAGGAATATAACAAATTGACATTATTTCTCTTTAGAGTTCGTTCACTGGGAATGTTTTGTTTGCAATATTTTTTTAAAAAAGAACTAAAGTTTTTATTAGATAATTTTGAAAGCGGTATATTAGAAGATACCAATGCACGACACAAGTCTTCGTTAAAAGTTTCTTGTTTGGTTTGATATTTGGAACTTGACTGAAAGCACTTGGACACTGAAGGTTGATATTTTTCACCGAATGTGGTTTTTACTTTTTTAGGTCAATGTTTTGCGGTTCCGACATGCTGATCTATTTGAATTGTTTTTTCAGATGAAATCTAAAAAGAATATAAAGATTCTATAGTTGTACCAATTTTTAAAATCTAAGATTGTAGAAATAAACTAAAAATGAACAGTTTTTGCATAAAAATTAAAATATTTAAATTAAATCAAATAAAAATCGGTGTAGTAATCTTGAAAATGTCAAAAAATTACTGTTCAAGAAGGAAGAACCCCCAAATATTTATAAGAGGCTCTTAGTCTTTTCTGTTTACATTTAAAGAAAAAATACTGTGAGCATAAATTAAAAGCCCGATTGGCATTTTCATGCTATCTGTAAGTTTGAATATAAAAATATATAGTTAACACCCAATTTTCAAATTATATGCACTTTTTGCAAATTTTGCATAAAAATATGCAAAATTTTACATTTTTCCATTTTTTATGCATTATATGCAAAATATGTAATTTGCATATTTGCGTAAGTCTAGTTATTATAGATTTTAATATTTCTAAAAAAAATGGTGTATGCACTTTTAAATATTTATTAAAATCGATTTGTCCTTCAACTTTTTAAAAGGTGAACAATTTCTACTTAATAATTACAATCATGTATAGCACGGCACTGTGTAGACGAATGTCCAAATCTTTTAGTTGACCATTCTGGATCCGACTCTTTTTCTAATTTAATTTGCTTGTTTCGTGCCAGATGGATTGGAAAGACAACATCGCATCGGCATCGGCAACGGCCAACAGACACACACTCTTTGATCCTGATGTTTTCTAATGCAGTATGTGTTGTTTTATGTAAGAAGGAAAATTTAATTTGGAATACACCGGAGATCTGAGCCGACTTTGGATTACGCTGGCGTGGCATGCCTCCAAAATGCCATCACACCCTCGTGGGAAATGTCAAGTCGTGGTCCTTTTTCTTTATCTTGTTTTTATGCGGGATTTTTTTACTATTGGGATTAAGGGAGTGCGTTGTACGATAGCACATAATATTTTGTACTGGTTTCATTCTATTTTGCATGAAATCCCAATATAGTTTATTCGTTATTAATAAATATTTGAAATGTTTGTTATAGCAATATAATAAAAAATACATAAAATAGTTACAAACAAAGATTTCTAAAATCTGACAGATTTTTTTTGGCAATTGGGATTAAGTGCCCATCCAGCCAGCAGCAAATATGTAATAACATTCACCTAACTTCACCTATTCTAACTAAACTAACTACACCACTATTCTGGAAATTGGAAGAAGAAATACGATGGAAGAGGAACTAGGATTTCTTTTCGCATCTAAAGGTAATTCAAACCAGGGAAAGTAGAGCTAGAATGCTAAAATACTTGGCAATTCAATAGAGGTAACAAGCTTAACTCCAATTTTATACACCTTATACATATTTAATAATAGTAAATGAAGTAGATTGAAAGGGGGTATAAGTTTTGCAATAATAAACTATTAATAAGTCACTGATCATTATTAACTTAATAATTTATTATCAATATGCTTGTGAAGCACAAGCATAAAAAAAGTGATATAAGTAGCAAACCGCATTGCAAGTTTCACAAAGTTTGTTATGGACTACACCGATTTTATATAATTGTAAGGAAAGCTTGCATGTCCGAATTGTGACCTACAAATGGTCAAAATATCATTTCTTGTATATTCATTGTCTTGGTGTGACAAAACTGTCAGAATATTTGTATGTAACACTGTGTATTGTGTGAGGTTATTAGAGCAATAGTTTTTCCAATGCACTTCCCATTTTACGTTAAAGTTACTCTTAGATATCATTAAATATTTTTGAGCTCTCAAATTCTTCTTGATATGCTGTCCAGCTTTAACTCTTTGTTTGGCGAAATAATCTGCAACTTTATTGCCACGAAGTGAACTAAGATAGAAATTATAAGTGAAACCTTTCTTTCATAACACTTTAGCCACATCCATCTTAATCAATAAATCTTAATCTAAAGATGCCTTTGACAGTGTTAATGGTGAAAAAGGTGGTGAATATTTTAGAAAGTGGGGACAAAGTTACTAATCTAGTTACTATCTAGTACTTCAAATACAGTGGTAGTATATTTTGGCTTTGTTATCTATCTATATAAAAGGCTATGACGACAAGTCACATATTTTGTCCAGTAAGGTAACTACGCCACCTAGGACAGAAATATGAACTACTAACTGACAGATAATGTTTATTGTAGTTTGTTATCTCGAAATCAAAAATATAACCTAAATATTGTTGTTTATTGTGGGCGAGAGACATGGATACGGTATAAGAAGATTTAATGAAATCGGAGAGTATGATTAGTATGATGTTTAATGTTTATAAACTTATTGCGAGAATGTAATACTTAAAGCAAAATCAAACATTTTATTTTTTTTTAAATAATAGGAAAATCACAGTAGTTGGCTGAATACCATAGTTAAAAAACTAATACAGCAGTAAAAAAAAATTTGTATATTGGTATAAGAACATTTAATTAAAACTTAAAAAGTGTCGTCTAAAAATTATAGATGCATAACGTTTTCGATCTAGCTCAGATCATCCTCAGTGCATTCGTTTGGTACTTGTAGCTAACACTAAAATTACAGTGGAGTCATCAATATATGGTTTACATATTTAAATTTAAAATATAATGCGACCCTAGGTCCATGACAGTGGTTGTAAATGTTAATACTTAAAGAACAACATGCTTCCTTGCTCAACTTGAACACGTAGTTCTTGTCAGTTAAAACGACACAGAACAACTGGCTGAGGTGATAAGAAGTAAAATTCAGGCAGCATTAACATGACGAGGTAGTAGTCAATTTTTGGATATGGTAGGAAACTTATGTAATTTATAAATATAAAATTTTGTAATAGTACCTAATATATTATTAGTTCTTTTTTCTACCCATTCTGTTACATTTTTTCTTTTCTCATGTCTCTTACTTCTTGGGTTACCTTTGTTCTCGTGCTGTGACTTGTTTTTCGTCATCAATCTTTACCTCTCCTTTCGACACTTTCAGTCTGTTGACTCCATTACCACCAATACTATACAATATTTCACTAAACTCACTTAGATAAGCAGTTAATCTAATCTCTGTACCTTACTGATAACTGAACACTTATTTTATATTATTTTACTCTTACTCTTATGTACATTCACACACATACCACTCTGTCTGGTTGCCTATTCATATATTTTAACTATCTGCTTTTATTCATGCCATTCACAACAACGCAGTATTCAATTCCTTTTGGCTGTCTCATGTTATTCAATCAACATTTCACATTTTCTCCTTTTTAATTTTTATAGTATCATTCATTTTAGCTCAGCCTCATTTAAATTCATTTAAATAAAACTCACAATAGGGTAATACTATATTGCTACTAACACATATTACACATATAATAATAGATATAATTCTATATCCTGTTATCATATCATCACATAATTTTTCTTAATAGGCACATTCTATTTTACAATTAAATTTTCTAAACTCACAGATGGTTACACACCAGTTTATCTTACCGTCATTAGGCAACCACCAATAACCAATTAATTTTACCTTCAATTTTATTGAATTTCAGCTTAGTCTTTTGTTATATATTCATTTTCGATATTATTTCTTAACCTATTATGTTCACAGTATAACATCATTCTTTCATTTTCTAACTAAATCAATTTTCATACCACTTATGATGTCATAGATTCAACCTCAAATATTATTTTCACTAATTTAATGACTTACTTGTTTCTTCAATAATAATTTGCAAATTAATACAATAAATATGTACTATTATTTAAATAAAATTAATTTCATATAAAGACTTTTACGATTTGGTTGAATAATAACTCATTTAAAGAATTGAAGGACGAAGGACCTCCAGCCAAGGGCTGGAATGAAAAACATATTAAACACATAAAAATATTAAGAACATAGAAATGTCGTTTCTATGTTTAAAGCGAACTCCTGGCAACACTGCTGGTTTGAATAAATGAAGGTTTATATGAAAATTATAACTGCGGTTTTAGAAAACACTGATTACTACAAACGATTGGCAAGAAGTACCGTTAAATATCTTCCTTTAGTCCTTCTAAGAATTGCAATGGCATGGTTGAAAATTTATATCGAGTGGAATGGAATTTCACCACTAATAATATATTAGGTACTATTACAAAATTTTATATTTAAAAATTACATTAGTTTCTGATTATACTCAAAAATCGACTACTACCTCACCATGTTAATGCTGTCTTTCTGAATTTTACTTCCTGTCACCTCAGCCAGTTGGTCTGTGTCATTTTAACTGACAAGAATCACGTGTTCAAGTCAAGCAAGGAAGCATGTTGCTTTTTAGGTATTAATATTTACAACCGTTGTCATCGACCTAGGGTCGCATTATATGTTAAATTTAAATATCTAAACCCTATATTGATATCTCCACTGGAATTTTAGTGTTAGCTACAAGTACCAAAAAAATGCACTGAGGATGATCTGAGCTAGATCGAAAATGTTATGCATCTATAATTTTTGGACGACACCTTTAACAAGTTTTAATTGAATGTTTTTATACCAATATACAAATTTTGTATTCAGAAGTTTTTTATTTCTTTATTAGTATTTTAATTTTTGTAACGATAAAGACTTTTTTAAGAGGTTTAGACAAAATAAACTAACAGTAAACTATATGCTGAGGAAATATTGTAAAGAGTTGTTAATAAAATATTATAAAAGTAGGTGTATACCTCTTTTTCTCTACTTAGTTTAGACTTTCAATGTTTTCATAATTTTGATAATTAAAAAAATGGAATAATTAACGTTTTTCAAGAGATATTGGTCCTACTGATTAAATAATAGTAACATATTATTTTAACCCTTTATAAACTTTTCTTTACAGTATTAGGTCATTTTTATGAAAATGCTGCAGATAGGATCCAATGTATGTCATAAAAATGTTTAAAAAATGCCAAGCTTGATCAGAAAAAATCTGAGGAGGGTCACTAGACTCACCACTAAACGTTTTGTGCAGTAGCAATACCAGCATAGTTAGTGATCAACAGAATAACCACTTTTATTTTAATCATTAATTTGTCATAAAGACAAAAAAGATATTGTAGGTCGCTTAATATTATGAACTCTATAATGTGTGGAATGGTTCAAAACATGAAACACACAATGCCACATCACATTCTTTACAAATAAGTGTTGATCTGACAACTTTATTTTTTGTACTACAGTACCCACACCGTCATACGTTTCCCTTCATGGGTAAATATTTTCCTACGTCCGATTTTCGTACAGTATCTGTCGTATTTACAGATCGTCCATTTTGTTTTTTCGATTTTGTTTTGGAAACAATCACTTTTGACCTTCTTTTTTTCTGGTGCAATAATCTTGTGTTAGCTCATCATCTAAATTACTGCGAAACATCAAATGAGACATTGGTTTTGTATTCCTCTTGTTACAATCAATTTTATAACTTATGTAGGCGTTGACAATTGAGGCGTTAATTAGATAATATCACAGTTTCATCCACTATCTCCTGGATTTCCATGAAATATTACACGTGGACATGTACTGGTCAAAATGACCCACTCCTCCCATATTTTTATTATAATCGTATATGGGCATGAAATACATTCCTTTTCGCCTTTTTTATTGGTTCGTGATACAGTTGTGAGGCATGATGGATCATGGAAAGAACTTACAATAACAACAGATTTATTTCCTCTATCCTTCCACTTGCGAACAGAGAGTTCATTGCTTGTGGTATAATCGAACTCCCCGATTTTTAAGAAGATGTTTCGGATAATACTTTCTATTGATCCTAAATATTCAACAGCTGAAAGTAGCGTTCGCCAGTATGGTGGATAGCAAGTTAAAAGATGAAAAATAGTTATCAAAAAATATACAGTACCCTTTACTGAAAAATGATTTTGAAAGATGCAGTACTGGTCTTTTGCCTAATGTACCTTCTTCTTCTCCGTAGCTACGTCCTTCATAAATTGAAATCTAACATATATCCAGAGGCATAACATGCTATTATCCACACCTTGAAGCCTCTTTTGGTGGGCTTCATTGGCATGTATTACTTCAAACTTGTCCTACCTTTGAAGCCCACCATATTTTCGTCTACTGCCAAATTGCGAGACGGTGAAAACGATTTTAAAAATTTATTAGAAAGATGAGAAAGTAATGGCCGTAATTTGTATAGGTTATCATAACCTGGTGTTACTTTGCTAGGCATTGCTTGATTATCATTCAAGTGTAAAAAGCGGAGAATTTTCAGAAATCTCTTTTGAATCATTACGTTTGCTATTTTGCTTACTCTGAAATTTTCATTCACAGACCAGTAAAGTCTGATACTAGGAATTCGATGAATCCCCATTATAATTAGTATATCTATGAAAGCTTTAAGCTCAGTTACGTTTAAATTTCGCTCTGTATCCTTCTCACGAGCATACTTATTCGATTCCTCGACAATTTTGTCTAATATAACATCGTCTAAAAACACATACAAAAATTGGGAAGGTTTATCTAGATCGCAAATTGTTGAACGAAACTGTCGAGAGAAATTATAGTAATTATAAGTAGTTGGAATGCATGTCTCTTTTCTAAAAACATAAGGATCGTTGCATGAGACAGAATTCCTAATTTCTTCAGATGAATTAGAATCTGAATCTGATTGGATAGAGTCAAGTAATAATTGGCCTCTAAGTAGTGGTTTTTCCAAACTGTAGGTGGGGTCAACAATAGAATCGTCACTATCATAAGGTTCACCGTCACAGCCAATGCCTTGATGGTAATCACGTGAACGTGATAGCCTCTCAGGTTTTTAATTTGTGGAAACACATCCAGGGGTGCTTGGATCAGCTAAAGGTGTTGAACAGCTACTGCGTATAGATGCCCAGAACAAAATGTAACTTTAGTATCTTTGGCGTCACTGTCTCCATCATAATCAGAGTCAACCGCTTGTTCGTCAGTAATTCCATCGATCAGTTCATAAACTTCATCGGAAGTTATATTTTTTATATCCAAAGTTTTTGGAAATACCATATTCTGTAAGTAAAATAAAAATAATTAATGTGATATCGATCTTACTTGTACAACAAATAAATAGTAATCGATAAGTCTGTCAAACAGAAAAGTTATTCAAGCTAATAGTTGTTTTTGTACAAGTTCACATTACACCTGAATATTTTCTCAGCTAACAAGATATACAAAACGGTAGCGAAAAATACTTTCTATACACTATGTTACAATGATTATGTATTATTATTTGTCATTATATTAGATAATATTTGAAATAATAATAAAAAATCTAACCTCACTTCACGCAAATTCTACGAGTATGTTATGCTTACCTTATACTCTGTGTAATGCAAAAATGGTAAACAAAATGTTAAATAACCGTTTTAGAAATCCAACCTAGCATACACATACAATGATGAACACTAATTATTTCAACAATATTTGTATTAGAAAAAGTAGTACAACCACTCGAATATAACACAATTGGGAACTGCTGAATTTTAATGCATTACAAGCGCGTGGTGGTCACCACAATGATCACTTACTGCTAAAAGCGCGGGCAATTAAAGGAGTCCCTAGTCTCGTGGGCACCAACCATTCCGTTAAAACACTAAGTGATATTAGGAACATTCTTTCATTAAAACGTCTATAAATTTTTACTATTATGATCTTTACGGTGGTGGTTAGTACAGTGATCACCAACCACTAAAAGGTTAAAATGAAAAATATGAACATAATACCTAGTTTGTTAGATTCTTTTAATAATTATAAAACACATTAGATCATATATAAAAATAAGGACTCAGAGTAAGTATACAAAATATTCAGACTGTAGTAAGAGATTTTCAATAAAGCTAAGTTTATTATTTTAAAAATGTAATTTTTAATTTTTTAAAAATTTTGTTGACGCTAAAAAATTTGCTGCGAATTTGATAATTGGTAAAAAATATAATACAAAACTCGAGCTTTCCAACAAATGAATTGCCAAACTAGAATGACACTGTTTTATATACGCAGATCGATTTCATAAGAAGACTTTACGGAAAAGTTCAGCGATTCTCCAAAAGTGACTTATTTGTTATAAAAGTTGTACAACAGATTAAAATATCATTTTGTTGTCGTCCTAGCCTTAAATAGTAGGAAGAGAGAAAAAATTGATTGGTGTGGCTGTAGATGGCAATTGATTGGATCCCCCGTACATGGTGGCGGGCAAAATCACTAGTCTTTTATATTCTTCTATATATTTTACACTACGATTAGGTTACGTACAATATTTTGGTATAAGACACTGCTGTAGTAGATTCAATAATATTTTCTTTTTAAATTTATTTTTTTTTGTATTATTAATTAGGAGTTAACTACAAGATAACAAAAAACCAAAAAACTTTTTTTAAACATATTTAGAAATAAAAATAAAATGAAAGAAATAAAATAAGTAAGAGAAAATGGATTGCGAAAGAGAAATATTCCCCAAAAAAAGTTTGCAAAAAAATAAAATAAACCATTAACAATATCTTACAATTATAATCTAGTTACGTCACAGACTACACACGACCATAATCCGCGCATTAATTTTCTACCTGTCCAAAACACTAGATGTGTGTACTCAACTGTAAAGCTATCAAATTGACCAAACACTACAATAAAATCCGAAACTCGCTGTTCATACGCCGGTCGGACGCATAACGTGCCTGCATTCTAACGAAATTAATTAAATTTCGAAATTTTACAGCAGTCTCCCGCACAAAAAAACTGCACTACACTGAACTGCACCGAGTTTGATACAAAGTGGATGGACTGAAATTAGTTGTTTTTATCACGGCAAAAATCTTTGTACACCATCGATGATGAAAAAATGAAATATATTTAGTTTTTATCTTAACGCTAAATAATTAAACAAAAATTTCAAAATGAGAAAGTATTTAAAAATATTGAAGATAATTTTCAAAAACTATATTTTATATTGTAGCAGCATATCATTTATTGATCGGTTATTGTAAAATAACTTATTGGGAACACACACAGAAGTTGCAACAGTTAATTAAAATAAGGATCTAATACTTAAAGGGACACCTGGAACATCTTTAAAGAAACTATTTATGATATAATAAATAGGAACTTTTAAGTTAGTCAAAAGAAAGCACAGTTAACTGTGCAGGACTGTGCAAGAAGACGTACGTTAGGCACTGTAAACTCTAATTTCACTATTTGGGAGAGTGAGTCATCGTTTGAAGGCGTAGAAGTGGGGAAAGACGTATGAAAATCCAGTGGCGTACACTCACTTTTATTTCAACGTTAATTATATTATATTGTTTAAATATTATTGTTCAAAATAGGCCACAATATATTTATCTGCAGGTTTTTACTGAAGTTTCCATCTCTATATCCAAAGACTGTTTTCAAAGATATAAATTATAGTTATATTTATTTTATTTGTTTATTATTATATATTTATATATTCTTATATTATTTTCTTTTTTTTTTCTTAACTTTAAAAACGGTCTCTGTAATAGAGATCGAAACGTCAGTAAAATAAACATGTAAATAGATGTATTGTGGCTTATTTCCAACATTCTCTCTAAAAATACGGAATGCCACAAGCAAAAAGCCACAGAAAAATAAATACTGCTATCATTTGTATATTTGAAAACGATCTCTTTATATAGAGATCGAAACGTCAGTAAATTAAACATTTCAATTAAATATATTGTTACTTATTCCCAACATTATTTCTAAATATACAGAACTGCAAGCAAAAAGCCATAGAAAAATACATATTACTATCACTTGTATATTTGAAAACGATGTCTTTATAGAGAGATCGAAATATCAGTAAATTAAACCTATAAATAAATATTTTGTGGCTTATTCCATACAGTCTCCTAAAAATACAGAATGCCACAAACAAAAAGCTATAAAAAACAAGTAATTTTGCAGAAAGCTTACTGATGCCACCCGGCTGTCGCGGAAGTTACGCTAAAACGTCTTTTGACGTGACCCGCCCTTAAAGAGTTACACAATAAAATGTTTTTCAAACAAATTTTAAGACAGTTTCCACACCACCCGAGAGGTATGTCTTGTGCCCAGTTACTTTTTTTTAAATGGGTGTTCGCCAAGAGCCATATTGTCCCATTAAATAAAATAAACAAAACACTTAAACAGTATAAAACAAAACAAAATAAAATCCTATAAAACAAAATAAAATTCTATAAAAACAAAATAAATATAATTTTGGATGTAACAAAACATTGTACTATTCTATTTAAACACAAACACTATACACACTTACTATGTTCTTCTCGTTTTTTTTTTTGTTTTTGGTTTTATATGTTGATGTTTCTACTAAACTATTAGAAAATATTATTCGCTGTCTAAATCTGAAGATGCAGTGCTGCTATCGCTGTCATTATCTTCACCTGGTGTAATTATAATTGGCTCTAGTAAAACTTCGACATGAGTGTCAAGTTCCCACATACGATATTCTACTTTAATTATGTAGCCTATACATTTAGCCCATTTCTCTGGATTTACATGGAGGATTGCTTGAATCAAAAGTTCCTTAACTTCGTTTAATTTGAACGTTTTGTTATTGCGTGCTACTTCTCCTTTCACTTGCGCCCAGATAAGTTCAATGAGATTAAGTTCGCAATGATAAGGTGGTAGACGCAGAACTTTGACACCATAATCTTTTGCAGTTTCATCCACGATATATTTAAGATATTCACTTTTTCTTAACCGTGCAATGTCAAATAGAAAAAAAATAGTCTGCGGCTATGATATGGCGCATTGTCCATAACAACCACAGACCCAGATTCCAATTTTGGTAAGATTCTCTTACCAAAGAGATTTGGCAGATAATTGTTAAAATTATTAAAACTAAAACAATTAAGGACACTTAGGGACAAACAGAACACAATTAAAAGGACAAAACAGACATTGAATTTTATAAGGGGGCACTTATTGGCACTACGTCACTCTGTAGGAGAGGAACTGGGAAAATTGAGTTTTTTTTTGTTGTCTACTAGAATTTTAAGAGGTAAATTTGACAAGCTAATGTAGGTTAAAGTGTGACAGTACTTTTTCTATTTCTTAGTGTTGTAAGTAAAGTTAATTAGTTTTTTAAGCAAACAGACATTACTGAAATAGTAATTAAACATTTAAATGGAAATTGTAATCTAATATGTATAATATTGGCACACTTTTAACAATCACTAAATGAATTAAATGTAACTGTGACATTAAAAATAATTAAAATAATTTCTTTTATAAGAAAATTTAAAGAGTCAGAATTACAAAACAAACTTAAGTGAGTATTTGGTAACAAAATATTATTCCAAATATGTAATAAATATACAAAATTTTTTGAAAAAACTTATTGTCGGCTTGAATGAGCCATCTGTAATGGTATGTGTAAAATATTTATTTTAGTTCTAATATAACCTCATAAATTAGTTTTTTATAGTAAACTTCTAAAAGTAGCGTAGACTTAGTACTTGACTCCAAGTAAAGTTTATTCAAACCATCTTCGAATTCCTTTTTAAGGTTATTGATTGATTCACCCATTGTATTAGAAATAATCAGAAACTAAACTGAATAAAACTCGTGTTACCGCTAAGATTTGATATGCGATTTCTGTATATCACGATTGTGGGTATTTATATTGGCTATAAAGCCAAATTCCGACGTCCTTCATAGTTTCGCATTCTGGGTCATTGTAATTTATCTATAACGCATCCTGTGCACGTCAAAAATACCCTAAACGCAATGTGAGAAATAAACGAAATTCACGTGTTGTGGGTATAAATTTCGGTCAGTGGCCAAATACAACATATACATCTATAGAAAAAATGAGAAAATCTACAACCAAAGACTATGACAAATAGTATTCTATAAAACCCACAGCAATATGTTCAAAAAAGATTACTATAAAACGAGGACTTTTATTTTAACCTGAAGTTGTTTATGAAATGAAGCTTCATTTCACCTAATTGGACAGCTGATTTCCTTGGCTACAATCTTGTACGAAAATAGTCATATTTTTAGTTGAAATTAAAATCTGATTTCTGTCTGTTTATGTAGTTTATTGTAGGTGATGTGTCTCTGACATTCTATTAATCCATTAATGTTATGGATTATATAGTATATTATTGAAGTGAGAATTTCTGGATTGCTTATGACCAAAGAACTATTAAAATATTGTGAATGCAACAATTTTTATGTAAATGAAACTGCAATAATACTAAGTATCAAGATAAACGATCATCAATCATACATCAAAAACAGAGACTTTGACAGATTCTAAATATTGAAATATGCCTATGACAATAAACAAATACTACAATGGAAAAATTTATCAAGAGTTATAAATGAGATAGAGAACTAAAAGAGAAAAATTAAAGAGGCTTCCCTAATTTTACTTAATAAAGAAACACATGTAACCAATCTTTCAATAAAATGAAGCAGGCTGTGGTTACCAGTACAAAAACAAGAAGTCATTATAACTTAAACTTGTTACAAGAAAAAAGTTTTAGAACCTCATTTCCACAGATAATTTATTTAAATATTAAGATTAAGATTTATCCTCTTACGATTTTTTTTATAACTGTCTCTTCATTATAATCAAGTGGTCTTCTAGCCTTATCTGGATATTTCAAGATAATTCGGCGCCTGTCACTCACATTCTAGATTAGTTAGCGTGTGCCGAAAACATTCTAAGTTCCCATTAAGACTTGTTGCTTGTAATACTGCTTCCTTCTTAGCCCTGACCCTGATCAGAAATTCTTGGCATCTTTTCTCGGTGGCAAAAGCGACATAAGTTTTCAGCTAGGCACAAGACGTGAAGAGACAAGTAGCAACTCACTATTCTTCTCCAATTTTTATACCAGTTTCTCGAAAAAATACCTTAACTATGCTTCTTACAATATTTCAAATCTATATTTTCCAATCCAGTTCCGTTTTTGTTAAAGCTAATTGTCTTGTGTTATATTGGCGTAGAATTTGTCTTCGATTAACATGCGTCATATGTTCTAATACAACACCAGATAAACCAAGTATCGGCGGTCATGCTTAAAACGTAGTACTTTGTCAATCAATGCTGCTGATTTTTTAACACGTCCAATCGTGCAAACTTTTTGTTGGATACTAAAGAGATTCCGTTGGTTCCGTTGAGGTCTTGGGCGACACAGTAAGCTTAATTTAACTTAAATTAGGTTAACCTTGGTCGGTAACCATATAAGTTTGGTTATGGGGGGCTTCTTGCTTCTTTTATATCATATGAGACAGGATATGTATAAGACGATGTATGTAAATGACTTTTGGTACACTTTTGGTAGTTTTGTTATTCCCATTTAAGTTCCATAGGTTGTTTGTGTTTGAAGTTTAGACGACAAATGTTGTCGTTATTGTGGATTATATAGCCAGACGAGATCACCTACTTCGAAGCTTTCATTCATTGATCTAGAATTATATTGATCTTTCATTTTATCTCTGACAATCTAAATTTCTTTCGGGTAAGATCGCGGATATTGTTTATCCTTAACTTCATCTGGTCCGGGTATTCTTGAGCTGCCATATTTTTTTTCGATGGGTGAATTCGACTCACACATCAAAACAACATAACGATCCAACATAAATCAAGCGGAGGCTGGCCAGTGGTTTCTAGCCGATAAGTAGCCCACCAGGAATACACAACCATGCTGGTCCCAATCTCTTGCATGTTCAGATTCTACTTTGAAATTTGTTTGCCTATCGTTGGATTCATTATCTCGACCATTCTATCTGACTGAGGTTGCAAGGGCATGCTTGTTGTCTGAATCTTTATTAAATTTTTAGAAAACAGTCTCGATTTTCGCGCAGTACTTTTAGAAATTTTTTCTTAATTTTGAATAGGTTTTTTAAAAACTTTATCTCCAGTATGTTCAGATTTTTTATCGATTATGTTTTTATAGATTTCATGGATTTTTCTCATTATTGCTTTACTTGCAGACTTTAATTAAAATGTTTCTGGGTATTCTGCATTAATAATGAGCATTTTCTTAAACCACTCTTAAAGAAACTTTTTAGAACGACTGAAATCTTCCTCTAATACCTTCAAATGCACTCGCGATTGTTTTACAAACATATTTGAAAACCATCTTCAAACGATCATATATGCACTTTTACTGTCTTTAATTATTAGGTTTTATTAAATTGGTTTTTTAAAATGTTTAAATAGTCTTAAAGCGAAGATAAAAAAACTTAACACTTCGGTTATTGGCAAATGTTTTATAATCCTGAATACACTTTTTAAACACCAATGTCTTTTAAATTTAAATTTTTGACACATTATATTTCTAGTTTTTATTTATTTAAACCGTTAATTCCTCTTGTGACACAATTTGTAACAGGAATTAAAATACACGTTACGAATTATTTACACAGATATATTATTTAAATGTTCACAAACTTAATGGTTTTACAAAAATTTATTTTATAAGTGCCTTTTCAATCTAATCAAGTGGTTTTTTACATTTAAACAAATAGATTCGAGCGAGTTCTGGAGATTTCTATACGATACCCTAAACTTACAGATAATTTGTCATTGTTATAGCATTCTTAGTTCAGATCAGGATTTTTAAACCTTGTAAAATTATTGTCATTCTCTGCTTGAATCGTTTCTTGTTATGTAAAATTCCTGATTTATAAGTGACAGTATAGTAGAAGTGACATATTATTTACCAATAAAAATAAAGTGGAATATGAGTTTTCTTTTCAAAAATATTGATTGCCTTTTTAAATTTTAATTTTAAATTCTAAATGTAAAATGTCAGAACTATTAAAATTTTAGATATTATTATTTCTAGTTTTAACATATTTTATGTTTTAAAATATAACTATTGTTAAAAAATAAAATAAATACGTTGGTTTCATTTTTGAAAATATGCAAATTATTAAAGAGTATGAAAATATTTGGTTTATAATCACAACAATTGTATTACCAGAAAACATTTGTGTTAATAAGAGTGTTATGTAGAAATTTTACAATAAAAATAGTCTTATTTTGAATAACTGAATCTAAATTCAATCCTGTAAACTTTGGTTTGTCTGTAGCTCAGATTTTTCAAAGGGTTTCCTACTTTTAAGATATGCAACTTGATGACAGGCGACATTTCGTTCCGTAATGCCTGGAGGCATCTCTTTTCTGTGCCAGAAAAGGACGAAATTAAAACCTATGTAAAGAATTGAACTAAACATTGCATTTATAAACTGTCAGCCGCAGAAATTGGAATTTCCCCCTTTGTCCATGATGTTTTCGTTTTGTCAGCATTCAGTGATTGTTTAAAGAAGTGCTTAATTTTTACGCCTTTTAGTTTTTGATACGTAAAAATTTGCATAATTGGGGCTATAAAATACGCTAATATAATTTATGTATAAGAAATTCTTATTAGAATTACTTAAAGCTAGGTCTTGAGATCCTGTAGTTATGTAAGAAGTTCATATTGCGCAAAAATCATTTGAAATAAGTAGAAATGGGCTAAAAATAAAAAAGATTTATAAAACACGATTTCTAGCGGAATCAGTAAAAGCGTTGAGTAAAAGTTATTGTGTGCATTATCATCATAATCAGTATTACTATAGACATGGTTAAGCATAGACTTCTTCTAGTCTCTTCTGCCAGTCATATATATATATATATATATATATATATATATATATAACGAACCGGTGTTCGTTATTATTAAAGTGCGGTATGTAAAAACAACTGCAAACTCTTAAAAATCGCGAAAGGCATATATATGTCTTCGTTAATATTCGTTTGTTTTAAATGCTAAAAACAGCAGTATATTTATCTTATGATTCGAAACATTTCTAAAAGAAAAAAATGTACCGAGCTTTGGGGACTGGTAACGCACAGACATTACAATTTCTTACTCGGGTACGAGACCGGACCTAGGGGATCGGCGCATAATTAAATATGCATGCCTAAAAATGTCATCTCGCGTTAAAAATATTTTGTTTTTAGCTCAAACAGCTGATTAGCAGCAAAGTTCGTTACACTGTAGAGTTAAGTTTTGCAGCCGTGTATGTCATTTTATACTAAACCAGTTTAATTACTTAAAAAAAAAACAATCAAAAATGCTTGAAATTAATAAAAACGCAAAAAAACACGAACAAATGAAAACATTGCAATAGTTGACTAAAGAAAGATACAGTCTTGTTAATTTTAATAGTCAGTGTTGTCACCTCTAGCTCTAATACAAGCTTCAATACGACGAGGAATGCTTTTAATCAAATCGTCAACTTGTTCTTGAGGTAAGTTTGCCCATTCTTCTAGAGCGGCTTGAATGAGCTGATCCGCATTACCTGGATTATCTCTTCAAGCTCTAATCTTTCTTTTAATAAGGTTCCACATATGCTCAATAAGACTAATATTAGGTGAGCAGGCAGGCCAGCTCAGAACAGTGACATCTTCAGTTTCCAGAAAGTCAGTGGCAACTCTGCTGGTATGTGGAGGGGCATTATCGTGCATGAAAATGAAAATATTTCCCACTGCACCTTGCCACAGCCTAACTATGGCTTCTAGTACCAAATCGACATACCGGCGACCCGTCAAACTTTGCCGTAAGGGACGCAAAGGTGTTTTTTCTCCCATCATAATACCTCCCCAAAACATTACAGTTCCTCCTTTATACATTGAAACGGATCTGGCAGTTTGCAGTCTAGCTTGTCTGCCTCAACCTCTTAAAACCTGAATACGACGATCATCTGATCTCAGGCCAATTCTGGTTTTATCTAAAAGGACATTTTGCCAATCTTCATTTGTCCAGTTCTGGTGTTCCAGACACCAATTCAGCCGATCAATTTTGTTCTGTCTGGATAACTCGGGAACCCTCAACTGCCTCCTGCTAAATAAATTTTGGGAACGAAGTCTCTTTCGTACTGTTTCAATTGAAATGTCAATACCTGTAGTCTGCAGAAGTTGCCTTTGGAGCTCCGGATGAGAAGAGGTTGGATTTCTTCTAGCTAGTTGACCTAAAAACCGGTCGATCACTAGTTACTCTACAATAACTTTCTCTAGGCCTGTTCTTGAGTGTACCCAATCTTAAAAATCTTGCATATGTTTTTGAAACAACGCTCTGCGAGACATGTAGCGTAGCTGAAATTTTCCTTTGTGACATTTCCTGCTCAATAAGAGCAACAATTCTTCCTCTCTGAACATCTGACAAACCTACGTAGGACATTTTACCTTTTCTGAACACAAACTTGACTTTACTCTGACGTCTCGGTTTAACAACTTGACACAAATAATAAAATTTTTCAATGTAACTTTATCAAATTTTATCAATTATTAATCGTATTTCCAACAAAAACCTTTATCTCTTATCTGCAAAAAAAGTTGTCATACATTTCTTATTATTAGTAAGAAATACTGGGTGATTCCATATAAGTTTCGTTGTGTGTAAACATGGTACATAAACATTCTTAACAGGATTATAATGGTAAGTTTTTAAATGT
Organism: Diabrotica undecimpunctata; assembly: GCF_040954645.1. Lineage (NCBI taxonomy): Eukaryota > Metazoa > Arthropoda > Insecta > Coleoptera > Chrysomelidae > Diabrotica > Diabrotica undecimpunctata. The sequence goes on along the minus strand of NC_092806.1, from coordinate 38,513,522 downwards.
TTTTACTTTTCATAATTGTTCTTTAAACTCGTATTATTTATATTATAGAACTATAAAAATATAAAAACTAATTACGTCATTACCGGTACCCGACGGTCGGTAACATATCGTGTTCGCGTCAAGCTAAAGGTCCCGGGGGACCGGTAATGCACAGTTCCGTAGTTTACACATTTTGAGATCGCAGTCAACCTGATATAATACTTTTTCTTCTTCTTCAGGTTCCTTCTCCTATCGGAGGTTGGAAATCATCATCGCTATTTTAATTTTATTGGCCGCGCTTCTGAATAATTCTAATGAGCTGCAACCAAACCATTCTCTCAAATTTCTTAGCCAGAATATTTTGCGTCGTCCTGGGTTTCTCTTCCCTTGTATCTTCCCTTGCATAATTAACCCAAGTAATACGTACTTCTCGACCCTCATTATATGACCCAGATATTGAATTTTTCTAATTTTAACAGTTTTTATGACTTCACATTCTTTCTTCATTCTTTGTAACACCTCTATATTAGTTACTTTTTCAGTACACGATATTTTGTGTATACTCCTGTAGCACCACATCTCAAAGAATTTTTTGATTTCAGATTGTTTTATTGTCCACGCTTCCATGCCGTATAGTAAAGTAGAAAAAACGTAACAACGTAGCATTCTTGTGCGGATCTCTAGATTAAGGTTACGGTTGCAAAGTAAGTTCTTCAATTTTATGAACGTGTTTCTTGCCATTTCTATTCTAGATCTGATTTCTTTTGTTTGATCTCCATCTTCGGTTAGCCACGTTTCTAAATATTTATATGTTGTTACTCTTTCGATGGTTGCATTATTGATGATCAGGTTATCTACATTTTGTGGTTTTTTTGAGAATATCATTGATTTCGATTTCTTGAGATTCATTTGCAGTCCGTTCCTTTTACATGCATTGTATAGATGTTGTATTATGTACTGTAGATCTTTTATGTCACTTGCAAATATGACCGTATCATCCGCATATCTAATATTATTAATGCTATTTCCGTTGACCAAAATACCATCCACAATATCCAATAAAGCTTCTTGAAATATCACTTCACTGTAGACGTTGAATAAGAGTGGTGAAAGTATGCACCCTATCGAACTAAGTATACTTACTGACAGAGGAAGTAAGTATACTTACTTCCTCTGTCAGTTCTCCTTCGACTCTTATTCTTGCTTTCTGATTTTGATACAGATTCGATATAATTTGTAGATCTCTACTATCTATGTTTTTGGTCTTAAGAATACTTAAAAGCTTTTCATGTTGAACTCTGTCAAAAGCTTTTTTAAAATCTATGAAGCAAGCATATATGTCCTGATTCATATATATTTGAGATTTTTGGAATCGTTACAAAAGTTGAGAGAAGCCATTCTTTGGGTATGTGTCCTGTCTTGTACATGGAGTTAAAAAGGTCTACCGAGACATCAATATTATCTTCTCAATTATCTTCAATAGTTCAATTGGTATATTATCGGGTCCTGGAGCTTTTCTATCTTTTGTGTGTTTTATGGCATAAATAACTTCCTCTTTTATTATTTCTGGTCCCGTGATTTCTCCGTCAACTTCTAATTGTTCTACTTTTTGGTCATAAAATAGGTGTTCAATGTATTCTTTCCATCTACGTAATTTGTCTTGGGTTTCAGTTATAGTGGTACCATCTTTATTTGTTAATATCCCGATTGGATTGTTACGATTTCCTGAAATCATTTCTTTAACCTTCTTATGGGTGTTGAAAGTGTCATACGTTGCCTCACATTCCTCAATTTCTTGACATTTAATGGACATCCATGTTCCCTTAGCTTGTTTTATTTTCTGTTTTATTTGTTTATTAATTTCTTGATATTTAATTTTATTTTTGTTTTTATGTATTCTTCTTTTGTCCATCTTTTCGAGAATTTCTTGTGTCATCCATTCTTGTTTGGTAGCTTTTGTAAATGTTAATGTTTTCCATCCCACAGTCTCTATTGTGTTCTTTATATTTTTCCATTTTGTTTCAATATCTGTAGTGTTCTTATTTTGTTGTTTTATTTCTTGGATACTCTGATTTATTTTATTTCGAATTTCTTGGTATGTATTTGGTTCTCTTAGTTTATCAATATATATTTGTGGTCTAGATCTTTTTATTATTGGTAATGATATAATATATACATATTTTTTTATTTCGGTTTTTAATTTTATTATTAAACCATTTAGAAAACCATTCTAAAAATGTAAATCATATTTTCCATAGTACTGATTCTGCATTTTATTGCTGTTATTGTCCATTGATATCAAATATTACAAAAACCTATTTAATTGGATAAATTCTCAATTTTCAAATGTATGTCACGTCGAACTTATAAATGTATATAAATAAAAAATATGCGCCTGTAATTAAATTTATCGAACCGAAATCTCTCTATAAAAATGAATTTTTACTCAATCAGCCGCTTGTCAACAAAACAAAACCACTTCATTTGCAAAATAATAGGGTATCGTAATTGGATCCTTTGTTGCTTCAAAATATGTATGTGATATGATTACATTAATTTTGAATATCTACTCGGTAGGCTAAATCGAAACTTCATTCATTCATTCATGACATATCAGCATACCCTACGATAAATAAGTTATATGGAACTAGAACTTCATAATTCATATATGCATGTACTGAAATGAGGCTCACAAAAGGGGCATAAATAGAGCAAAATAGGACAAAACGGGAGTAATGAAAATACTTTTTCTAATTTACTACGACTACTACATTCACGATTAAAATAATTTTTATCGTCCCTCTATAAAACGAAAGATAACTTTTACGTTTATATATTTTTTATTATTTCATATATTTTCAACAACCAGAATGTGGGGGAATAGTACTTATAACTTAGGCGACACAGGCAAATAAAATTAAGAATAAAAGTAACAATTATATTTCCAGATTATTTCTATATGATATATATATATATATATATATATATATATATATATATATATATATATTAATTTGTAATAATATATATATATATATATATATATATATATATATATATATATATATATATATATATATTTTGTCATACTTTTTCTTTCCCAACCAAAGAAAAATAAATAAAAATATCCATGGGAATAAAATTTTAAGATATCAATAGAAACAAATTGTATATAGTAATTTAAGATAAGATTTAGTGTAGATAAGAATAGAAATTTGTTTGGCAAACGACCTTTTTCCGTTTCAAACAAAATTATTAAAAAACCTTTGTTTAGAAATAGAAGACATTTTACCTGTGAGTTAATCTTTTCATTGTTTGTATAGTCGAGTATTAAATGACCATAGTCTAATCTTTTGAAATATGTATAAATGATGTATTGAAAAAACCAATTTTAAAGTAAGCTATTTAGTTTTTCTCTGAAACCGAAATTAGGCTTTTCCAAAATCATGGTAAACACAATTTGAGCTTTTGATTGGACGGTCTTTTTTAAATGGGAATTTGTGAGTCGATCATGAGAGAGGAGAAGTTAGTCATATTTTGGTCATCGAAAGGAAACAGTCGTTTGTCTCAAGATAGGGTGTGGTTCGTGAGTTTGGATACCGGCGTAACGAAAAGAAGTGAATAGTTTGAAGAAGGAGATAACAAGTAGATTAAAGGAGGTCCTTGTATCTACCGTGGGCATTTTATAAAGTATATGTGAAAGTATTCTTACGGCATCAAGTTGACAAAAGGAGGTCCTGGTGTCATAAATAAATAGCTGAGTTTGGAGAAGTGAATCAGGTGTTTTTTGTGTAGTCTGCAGGAGGTTTGCACAGACGTTAAGAAAGAGCCGAGGTGCCAAAGAGGAGATATCACATCGTTGAGGAGACTGGACTTTTCTGGGTATTTTCCAACATACAACTCAAGAAGAAAATAAGCTGTAAGTGTTTGTACAATTGAATTTTATATCTGTGAAGGATCGTTTCGACATCATGGTCATTAGCATTCAAATTTAAGAACTGAGGTTTTGTTAGGCTAATCAAAAGTTTAAAGTTTTGTGGTTTCTTGTTTCAAGTAAAGAAAATTTTAAGTAAAATTGGTTTTTCACGTAATATAAATGTATGTAGCTTTATAATCTTATTATTATAAAAATTTGATTTATTTTCTTGTATGCTGATTGATAAGATAACGACAGAATTTAATAATTGTTTTATTCGTTCATATAAAATAAAGAAACGTAAATCTTTGTAATATAATATATTTGTATTCTTATCCTTTCTTCTCCTTCCCGGTACTGATATATCATCAGTGGTGCTAGTTGAGCCTTGACCTTCCCCAGTCTATTTCGCCAGTCGTTTCTGTTCATCGCCAACCGTTGCCAATTTGCCGCGCCGATTTTCCTTGCGTCCTCGTCCACACCGTCCCTCCATCTCAGTCGTGGTCTGCCTCTACTCCTATTTCCCACTGGGACCGATAATAGAGTTCGTCTGGGTGGGTAATTTTCATTTGCTCTTGACACATGTCCAGCCCATCTAAGCCTATCTATTTTTATGAAGGATATTACATCTCTACCATTTACTATTTTTTTGTATGATTGTAATGATTGTAAAGTCATATAAAGATGTCAAACAATGTTAAATGCATAGGGTTAGGTGTTAAAAAATACATTTAGTAACTACAATAAAATTACAGTAACAAACAAATTTTTTTTAGATTTTATACAAACTTAAAAAAGTGCCAAAAATGTCACAGTATGTTACAGGAAAACAATATAATATAATACAATACTTCTATTCTATCGCTGATGTACAATATATCGAAACATGAAGCCAGGAGAAAAAGTAGCTGGTTTTAATTAGAGCTTAGTAAACAATTTAAAAAAATTAAAATTCTTTACAAAAAAAGTTAACTTTATTGTTGGAGACACCAAAGCAATTAAAAAAGCAACTACTTTTAACAGAAAGGGCTCAACTATTACGAAGAGAAAGACAAAAAATAATATGGCTTTCTATCTATGGAAAGCAGACTTAGTACGAAAAATGATAACAAAAATACTCGTTTAGGCAGGACAGAATAGAAAAGTCAAAATATTTTTTAATAATAATATAAATCTGATTAAAAGGAATGTTGGAAATATAAGGTACCGATGACCATTGACATGAAATTGTGTTGGGGAACCATGAGGTTCCTTTCGGAAAAGATTTTACATCGGATGCGAAGTGTAAAAATTGCTGTTCCATCTTAACTTTGTTAAAGTCCACTTTGTGATTTGTATTAATAGCATGCTGAGCAAGAACACAAAAGTATGCTTGGATAGGTTAATATCACTGCGATGTGACGTAAGACGCTCTCTCAGTGATCTCCCTGTCTGACCGATGTAGCACGAGTCACACTCAGCACAAGGTATATGATAGATGACATTAACTTGTTCCAAAACTGACAAGGGTGTTTTGGTTTCCAAGATTCTTGGCGACGAACGCAATCTCGTAGAAAGGGAGTTTTTGGAAATGTGTTCGATACTGAAACACCCCAACGCTCTGAATAAGAGAACGGACATTAGTAACCTGAGCTAAATTTATCATGCATTAATATTGCAGAACTAGGCTTTATCAGTTCTTTACTTTAATATTGTCTCCTATGGTGTGTTTACATTTTCACTTTTAAATAAATTTAAATAAAATTTTCTTTTTTTTACTTAAATCATGATTTCTATTTAACTAATATTTTATTAATTCATTTATCAATGTTATAAAATAAAAAAAATTTTTTTGATGAAATAGTTTAATAAAATTTTAAATTAATTTGATTCATGTAATTCTCATTAATTACTCAGTTCTAAAATATTATGAACCTTGGACTGTGGAAGTTGAAATAAATCTGTACCTGTGGCTGGTTAACCAGCTACAACTTAGTCACTTGTATTATAATATGGAAGGATCGACCTCACTTGTTTGTTTTTCTTCGCATCATTCCTTGAAGGTAAAATGGTGTTTCCAAGCATCTGTTGCTTTCTTTTTAATGGTTCGTACAGACAAAGATTTTTCCTTACTATATCATATCTTTAAATTTACTGCTCCAATGCATTAGCAGTTGGTAACTCGCCTTGTGTTGTTATGTTTGGACTTCAAGGACACTGTCTCTCACGGGATGCTTCGTTTGCTTTATAATAGGTCCCATTTGTTGAGTGTTTCCGAGAAGTGTAGAAGGCTCTTTGTGGTAGCTTTCATTACATTTTTTACTAGATTGATACAGCAAACTTTTGCAATTATTTTAATAATGTTAACTATGTTAAATAAGTCAAAATTAAACTAAATTAATAATATATTGTTGGAAGGGTGATCTTGTGATCTTGTTAGTTTCTTGGCAAATACTAGTTTTTTACATAAGTTTTTTACATATTTTTTACATTACATGTATAAGAACCATATGTTTCTTTTGTTGCTCTAAGTCTGTGTAAATTGTAAACTGTACATAGTTTCAATTGTTTGTTTATCTAACTTAACCATTCAATGGTTTATTGTCTCAAGCTTTTTTACATTTTATACCTTTGACTGCTACATGTCTTTTTGAGGTAACACTTTTGTATTAACCTCTCTATGGATGTTTGATTTTTTCATATTATTCTCTTTAGATGAACTGATGATGCTTTCTGATTAGAGAGCGACACGTCTTCGAATACATAGATGAAGTAGCCACCATCTTTGTCTTTTTTTCTGCACCTTTTGACCGAAAAACCCACCACTCTTCGAGTGATCCTTGATTTATATTGGATTAACGGTCGTACTTCTTTTCTCTCTCGTAGAATTGCAAGGCAATTTATCAACGTCTGTTTTGCCTTGCAATTCTTAAAAGGCACAGATTAAAGCAAAAATCTGAATTTGGTTTCAAAAATTAGTTTACGGATTTTATACCAGATGTCGCTATTTGCGTCCATTCGAAGCCATGTTAGAGTTGCTTCCTAAGACAGAATATATTTATTTTCACGTTCAGAGGGACTGTGAAAGCCGTTCTGAAAAGGCCTATTAGGCCGAAATACGTATAAGCGGATACACAGACGCACTATACTTGAAATCAAATCTTAACTGTCTTTTCCTTTTTATTCCTATTTACTCTGTACGAGTACTAGAAACCAATTCGCTAAGGATTTTTGCTTAGTTAAGGAGATGTGTTGTGAAATGCAAATTTTAGATTACCCATGTCTCTAATAACATCTTTATCAACGTCTGTTTTGCCTTGCAATTCTTAGACGGCACAGATTAAAGCAAAAATCTAAATTTGGTTTCGAAAATTATTTTACGGATTTTATATCAGATGTCGCTATTTAGTCCATTCGAAGCCCTGTTAGAGTTGCTTCCTAAGACAGAATAGATTTATTTTCACGTTCAGAGGGACTGTGAAAGCCGTTCTGAAGAGGCCTATTAGGCCGAAATACGTATAAGCGGATACACAGACGCACTATACGTGAAATCAAATCTTAACTATCTTTTCCTTTTTATTCCTATTTACTCTGTACGAGTACTAGAAACCAATTCGCTAAGGATTTTTGCTTAGTTGAGGAGATATGTTGCGGAATGCAAATTTTAGATTCCCCATGTCTCTAATAACATCTTTATCAACATTTGTTTGCCTTGCAATTCTTAGAAGGCACAGATTAAAGCAAAAATCTGAATTTGGTTTCGAAAATTACTTTACTGATTTTATTCCAGTTTGCTATATTGTGATGATATTTAGAATGTATGAAAAAAGTGAATAAGTTGATGCTGAGATAATTTATGTTGTAACATTTTTTCTTTTAGAGTGAAAATTTATTTCAAAAAATACAAATACATATAAAATTTCAAAATTTCGTTGATTTTTATGGGGAATATCCAATGTCATAATATTTGTGTTTTTTCTCAAACCTCACCTTAACTATATGATAGTATAGTTCAGGTAATGCTTAAAATTTTAATTACATGAATCTAGCATGCTATTACATTGTTCCTTCGTTAAAAATATGACGCGTATCATCTGTTATATTTCAATAGTCGCCTTTTTCGCGAGTTCTGCTTGTTATTAAATTTCGATAAAAAATCACAGGACAGCTTCGCTTAATACATGTCGCCATCAATAACTAAGGGGTTGGGGTTGTCGGCATGTCCAGGCAGAGAGCAGAATGGTGCTCTATAAATTACCTCCAATGCTGCCTTCCGGATGATGAATCACTGACAAGGCGTTGCTTCTCTGGATAGAAGGCCCTAAAGATAGCGTGAACCGCTTCGGAATCGATTCATATTATTTAGTATTGTCCTATAAAATAATGGAATGGGTTTCAAAAATGTTTCGAATGACGGCAGATTTATCAACACCAACTTCAGCTACTCCACCTTCTTTATACTTGTTGATTCAGGGGAAATGTATTTTTTAAAAATAAAATTCAGATATTGGCTACAACTTCTTATAACTTGATTTAAAAAAAATACTGTCTACATTATAATAGGTATTGGAAACTTGGCCCTGAGGCAACATATATATAATGTATTATATATATATATATATATATATATATATATATATATATATATATATATATATATATATATATATATATATATATATATATATATATATATATATATATATATATATATATATATTGTTGTACTTTTGAATGTCCATAAGCAATAAAAAACCGATATACAAAATTTATTACTTAAATAAAAATTAAAATTATTGATATTTCATAAAGACACGGGCATATAAATTTTCAAACATCCTGTATAAGACAAAATATGTATTTTAAGTTGTTCGAAGAATTGTTCATTAGGCCTCAGAGACAAGACTTTCAAATATTATCGATAAGAAATTTAAATAAGTCGGTTATTGTGGAATGGATTTACCCGGAATAAAAGTGTATATAGAAAGTGTTGGAACAATAGACCGGGATTTGCGGTGGTTTTTCTCCCCGAAAGATTATATCGGTAAAAGTTTATTAACAAAAGACATTGAATTGAGAAACAGGTATCGTTTGTAGCTATTAGTAAGAAATATTTGTAAAGCAGATAGATTTAGTTAGAATAATTAAAGAAGGTTGTTTTCTGGAATTACCCGAATGACGTTTTATAGAGAGAATTGGTTGGTAACGATATACGTCACAGAGGTGGATGATTTTTATTGGTCAATTTTTGAATGCAAGGAGGTTGGTTTTGGCTATGAGATAGGAGAGAGAAAAAAAGGTTAGTTAGTCAGTTTTCGTCGTCCAAGAAGGAAGGAGCTTTGTGATTTGTGTTTGTTTGAAGTCCCGAAGACGTAATTTACCGGGTGTGTTTATTTGCTGTGTAAAAGCTGACCAGTGTGAGGAACGGGGTACAGAGAGATAGAAAACCAAAGGGTATAAGAATATTAATAGCAGACGAAGCCGGAAACATTTGGAGTTATAAACAGGCGCGGAGATTGGCTCAAAAGGAGGCTGGATAGACTACCACGAGTTGTTGGGTTGCAGATACAAGGACAGATAGGAGAAAGGTGTACGTCATCTGGACCACAATAGGAGCAGAAGCAGAGAAAGGATTTTTATTGTTGTGGCGTGGCCATAGAATTGCAACGGCAGAGAAGGAAAGGTCAGTCAATTTTCATTAGAGCCGGAGTGTGATTTTCATTTATTAATTAAATAAATTGAATAAATAATAGAGACAGTTAATTTTGCGATCACTTAAAAAAAAAAGAATTATAAAAAGAGCTTAGTTATAACACATATTAAAAATCAATGTAAAATAACATTTGGGTCCATGATAGAAAACAACTTCTCATATATTTAAAGTTAGTATATTGCAAATATTACAGGATTGATTGTTATATAAAATTTCATTAAAATAAAGGACATCTCACATATAGTTCAGTTGAAATTCTATGTATTTTATTCAGGTCATATTACCTATCCCGATTAGGAAGCCAATTGGGCAATATTTTGAATCCACGATCAAAGGTAAATAGTACAATTTAAATAGCCTGAGATTGTAATTAATTAATGCTGATTTATTGTGATTAATTGGAGATTAGATCATTTAATAAATATAGACAGGATTTTTCCTAAGTAAGCAATATAATACAATTTAAATAGCATAACAATATATATATATATATTTATATTTTATTTAAATCCTCAAATTGTTACAATGTTTATCACCGAATAACTCTTTGTTAGGAGAAGATCTTATTCTCAGAAACTCGGTTATCTATTTGGTTCATTTTACCAGTACTCTCAACTGAAAAACCGACATTCAAGATACCCATCACAGGGTGATAAAGGTTTAAACTCCTGGCAGTGTTAGCTGGCAAAATGGGCAAGACGTCATCTAAAACATTATTGCACACCTATAAAACCTTTATTAGACCGATTATAATATCGAATCACGATAATTATCGAATACAAGGCATGCATCTACGCCTCGCTGAATACCTACCAAATCAACGCGATCATGATTACTGAAAGAAAAATCCTTAGGATCTGCATGAGGCTCTGCAGTCTCTATCCATCAGCACACACACAGACACACACACACACACACATGTGTGTGTGACCTGTGACATGTGTGTCCACCTGAGAGGAATAGACGGAGACACAGATCATTACTTAGTCCGAGAAAAGTCAAATCCAGAATATCTAGCCACAAATACAATAAAACAATAATAAACCCACAATGAAACATGGACGAAATGCACAATACAGAGAAACAACAAAACTATAGAGAACAACTTGAACAAATCTTGAACTCTGAAAGAGAATACAATGATATAGAACAGCTATGGGAAACGACTGCCGAAATAATAACCCAGACAGCGGACAAGATCTTTGGAAGGAATAGGCAGAAGAGGGCAAAAACATGGTATGACGAGAAATGTCGGAAATAGCTGGAAATAATACAAACAGTAAGGAAGGCTTGAATACAACTGCAAACAGACCAAAGTAAAAAGAAATATAACGACTGCCGAGAAGAAACAAGAAAAATATTACGCACAAAGAAAAGAAACTATGAACAACAAAAATATGAAGCTATGGAGAGAGTCCGGCCTAAACCAGGCGGCTCCAGAGAATTCTGAAGCGCTGGGTACGGACGATATACAAGCAGAACTTCTGAAATATGGGGGAGACGCACTACATCGCCAAATCCACCAGCTAATAACGCACATATGGTTAGAAGAAAGGATACCAGCACGATGGAAAGAAAACATAGTAGTGCCCATCCACAAAAAAGGGGACAAAACAAAATGCGCGAATTATAGGGGAATTTCACTCCTAAACACGGCATATAAAACCCTCTCAAACATCATTCTTAGTAGACTAATCCCTTATGCTGAAAATGTCGTAGGCGAATATCAAGCCGGTTTTGGGGCAAACAGATCAACAATAGATCAACTTTTTACACTGAGACAATTTCTAGAAAAGGGCTGGGAGTATAACAGACTTTCGATAGGCATATGGTAGCGTAGAAAGAAGAGAAGTATGGAATGCCATGGCGGAGCTCTCAATACCAAAAAAACTCATTCGGATGACCAAAGTCTGTATGGAGGGTGAAATATCTAAAGTACGTGTAAATAATAAACTGTCTGGCAGCTTTAAAATCAACAGTGGTCTCAAACAGGGTGATGCGTTATCTCCACTACTTTTGAACCTTGTATTAGAGAAAGCCATGCGGTCGGTCGAAATAAAAACAAAACTGCTATCAGTTCAAGGTCCCAAGCTATTACTCGCATATGCAGATGACATAGATCTCGTTGGAGACTCGATCCTATCCACGAAAGACATCTTCAACAAGCTAGAAGGAGCAACAAGTGAAGTAGGGCTGAAGATTAATGAAGAGAAGACGAAATATATGTGTATAAATAGAACGACACAAAGAGACAGAATAAGACAAGATGTGACGATCAACACCTTCAATTTTGAAAGAGTACAACGTTGTAAGTATCTGGGGATCGTAATTACAGCTGACAACGATGTTACTGAAGAAATAAAAGACAGAATCCAATCTGCAAACCGCTGTCTATTCGCACTGGATAAGCTCATAAAATCAAAAAATCTTACAAGAAGTTCAAAGATCAAAATCTATAAATCCATCGTAAGACCTTTAATAACATACGGATGCGAAACGTGGACCATGACCAAAGCAAACGAAGAAAAGCTCAGACGCTTTGAACGAAAAATACTTTTCGGACGTCGACATGACATCACCACAACCCAGTATAAGATCAGAACCAATATTGAATTAAAAGCACTCTACAATGACGCCGATATTGTCTAAGAAATCAAATCACAGTGACTAAGATAAGCAGGCTACGTGCATAGACTGCATAAAGATAGACTTGTAAAACTGGTATGGGAAGAGATTCCCACAGGCAAAAGACCACTCGGACATCCCAGAATGCGATGGAGAGATAACATCCAAGCAGATCTCCGGAAAATGAACATTGAGACCAAACAAATTGGAAATCTATTCGATTAACTTCATGCTTTGTATCGAATTTCATGGAAATCCCGAAGATGGTATATGAAGATTATTTACTATTTGATTGATGCAGCAGTGGTAAATTCATATATAACTTATCAAACTACAATAAAAATGTGGTCTATTAAATGAAACCAATTAGTCACCTGTATTTTACAAGTGTATTGGCCAACGAGCTCATAGGTCATTTCCACAACAGAAAGAGGCCATCACCTAAGGTAACAATAGGAAGAAATAAACTGAAGAAAAGGGAAGCAACACATAATTCTGTTAGAATTGAAAGCACGGTGAGACTAAGCGATTTTGACAACCACATGCCACAAAAAGGAACATCAAGACGTTGTGCACTCTGTTCAACGAGAGTGAAACCAAAACGTTTAAGTATTAAATGCCCAGACTGTAACGAATTATTGCCTACCACATAGAGTATTACTATGGGGGGTTAAAAATTGGGGGCCGGAATTATTGGGGTGGAGATAGGGCAAGCAAAATAAACGAAACTGTTGCGAACGGCTCTCAGGGTTTATTTGGAGTAGCTGAGTCGCGGATAAGTGAATGGCAAGGGGGTTGAATTGGGGCAACTACAAAAAATGAAACAAAGAGAATTACATGAATCTCCTGGACAAATGGACAAACAAAACACAAGAAGGTCATCTAGCTATTTGAAATAAGGACGCCGCTTCGAGGAAACAAGTTGTAACGATTAGAACTAGTTGTAAGTATTGAAAGAATTATTAGAAATGCCAAATATATCTTTTTAAATGAAACTCAAAAAGGGGTTAGAGAGTTAAGAGAAATAAACAAAATGGTTTAGGAAACAAATAAAACATTTTTTGTTGTCTCACCACAAACAGTTACAAAAATAGACAATACAAAAATACTATATAAATGGTTACAGAAATAAATACAATAACAAAGAGGAAAACTTACCATGTTCTCTCCGTTTACAAAATCTAGTAGTTGGAGTTACTACAAAACTTACAAATGTTACTGAGCTATAATTTGTAGCAAAAATAAATCATTACAAATAAAAAATTATCTTTTTAAATGAAACTATGCATAGTGGTTAACCTTTTTCTAAAAAAACAAAACAAAAATCTCAAATATGATTAGGTATTTATCAGATGACAGAGATAATAAAACTAGCTGTCATATGTCAAAACTAAATCTTAAAACTGAGAACCAATAAAATGACAGCTAAGCCACGCCCTATGATCTACAATTTTAATTATTACTACTTTTTAAATTGTTATGAAAGCAAATTATTATTAAAATTGTTTATTCTTTCTTTAAAAATTAAACACAAAAGTTACCTAGATTGCACTAATGTTACTTTAAATTTTCTGGGGTTAGGAACTGAAATTTTACTGGAGATTTCCTGATACGCAATAAACTGCATCTATAGTCTGAAACGACGACCAGGGACAAACAAAATTGAGGATGAAGTGGCGCTAGACGCAAACCTGGGACTCGGCTTCTTAATTAGGCTTCTTCAAACATTTGAAGCGTTGCTTCTTAAAAAACTGGAACATGTGGGTACTTTACAAATTTGTTGCAAACGCCGTTCTACAAACATCTCATATGAGAGACGGCTTTCAAACAAAAAACAGTGATAACTCGTTCAGAGCTGACACATCACTTTAAGTAAAAATCACATTTCTTCACAAATTTGCGGGTTCCCTTCGACCAAACTAAAGACGACTGCTTTCAATGGCCCATCTTCCAAACCTTCACCTAAAACTCTAACTACACATTAAACTGCTACTAGACACTACATATTTTCCATAACACAAGACGAAAAAACAGAAAAACCAAGAATTTGATGAAAATTTGGACTCCAGTATAAAGCCAACCGCTCTTGACAACGGCCTCAGCGAGAGTAATTAAATTCTTAAAAATCATTCGATTAACTTGGTATAAACAAAACATATAAACGGGAATATTTATTTGAAACGCAGAATATTATGCGGCTTCGATTAAAGAAAAATACCAAAGAATATGCGTCTGTGAAACATAAACAAACTTTTAAAATGTGTCTATTATCGATTTCGGCGACGCAAAAAGGAATTGAAAGAATACTTCGTGTATTAATACGTACGATAGGCAATGAGACTAAAAATATTCTTCGGTGTTTTAATACATATACAGGGGATTTTAATATATACCAAGGAATTTACAAATGCTACAAGTCTGTTAGGTTGTATTATGTATTCAATGTTTTCCATTATTTTATAATAAAGATGTTTAATTAATGTATTTTGTTTCTGTGGTCATTTATGGAACCTCAACTACATGTACCAAAGTCAACATAAGTACCTAATCAGGCTGTGGTCGAAATTTCAACCACCTAAAAAACCAACAAGAAGTGAAAATAAAATGAAAAGACGAATGAAAGTGCAATAATGGACGATTCGTTAATTATATTCTGCAAAGAATTTATTTAAATTACCAAAAAATAATTCTGCACTATAAAGGGTTAAGCTAGAAAAATAAGAAATCAGTGGGTTGCTTAAAAATTTTCGTTGAATTTAAGTAGTTTCTAGCCTTTCATATCCCAAAAACTGAATAAATATATAATTTACAATAACTGTAGCTAAAGTACTAGCATATTTCCATGAATTATGCGAAAATATTCAGTACAAGAAAGAACTGACATCTTTTTTATCAAAACGTAAATTTGAAAAAGAGCGTTATAAATGATAAAGTAACGTTTTAAATTTCATATTATGCGAGTGTGTCACTCACTTTTCTCTGGTACATCAAGAAGACAGCCATTTCAATTTAATTTCGTATTCGTTTTCGTTTCATGAAAGGGAAATGATTATAAAAGGCTTTTCAAATATAGATAAACCGCAGGGAGATATAAATATTTAATTTTCAATTTGTTTCTGGATGTACAAGGCTTAAATTTTTGTTCAACAAATGGTTGTTTTGGTAAATATTTTAGTTGCGATTATTTGATGGATCGGCAGTTTCGTAGGTTAACGGAATATTTTCCCTTGGCTTCAGAACGATTAACGTATAGTAAACATCGAGATTACCTTCTTTTACAAAAAAGAATTTTTAAATAAAAGGATGTGAAAATTATACACGGACCAAAAATTTTGATATAATGTTAGTCCAGTGTACCATGGTAAAAATATGGTATAAGCTTCGATTTTCATTAACACACATCGATTATTATGAATTTTTGAATTAACCTCTATTTACCATTTACTTTAAAATTTACCCTATGCCGAAGTGTACTTTTATCTTTGGGGTGAGCCCATATAGACTATTATATACTAAACTAACAATTTAACAGGGTGAAGGCAAAAGCACCGCAGAACGAAACCAACGAGTCCACAGGAGGAGGCAAGGCAGAAAACCGCAAAAATTTAGGACCCTTAAGCTAGCGGGAACAAATAAGCGGAATCCAATTTAAGCTACGTAATATTTTTTGAACGAAAACAGAACCATTAACGAATGCTGGTATGATATTCAAAACTCGATTTTAGAGAACGTACAAGAGTCTTTGAAAACACCTACCATGTTGGCAAAAAATGAGTGGATGACACAAGAAATTCTAGACCTGATGGAAGTTCGACGGCAACACAAAAATAAAAATATTATCAAATACCCTGAAATCAATAAACGCATAAAAAGAAAAATTAAGCAAGCCAAAGAATCCTGGCTTGAGAATTTATGTAAAGAAATAGAAGACCTCCAAAAAAAGCATGACAGTTTCAACCTCCACAAGAAACTTAAATATACTGCTGGAATTATAAAACAGAAATATGCTCACATACTTAAAAGCGCGGACGGAAAAATTTGTAATCACGAACAACAGTGCAAAGAATGGGAGAGATACATCACTGACCTTTTTGACGATGCTTCTGGAAAAAATGCTCCAAATACTGCCTGTGACAACCAGTTAGACAGAAGTCTCAGTATACTGAATTCGGAAGTCAAAAAGGCAATACAGCAAGCCAAAAACAATAAAGCACCTGGACCAGATCACATCCCTGCTAAGCTACTTAAACTTATGGATGAGGAAACCATTGCCTGCTTAACCACTTTCTTCAACAAAATTTACAACGAAGGAAAAATACCAGATGATTGGTTAGAGTCACTGTTTATAACATTACCAAAGAAAAGCAGGCCCACCAAATGCAGCGATTTCAGACTAATCAGTTTGATGAGTCACACACTGAAGATACTCTCACGAATTATACAAAACCGAGTATTCCTTCTATGCGAAATTAGGATGGGTAATAAGCAATTTGGATTTAGAAACGGTCTAGAAACTAGAGAGGCACTATTCTGTATGCGCGTTCTATAACAAAAAAGTTGTGAATTCGGAAAGAATGTTTATGTTTGTTTCATCGACTTCGAGAAGGCGTTCGACAGAGTACAACACAATACACTTTTCGATTGCCTACGGGCAGCAGGACTTGACCACTATGATATAAGACTGCTGAAATACTTATATTACAATTAAGTAGCCTCTATCCAAATTGAAGACAGTCCGACTGAAAAAATATCCATCAAACGTGGAGTACGGCAGGGTTGTATTTGTCACCCACTCTTTTTAATCTGTACTCTGAAGAAATCTTTAGGGAGGCTTTGGATGACAGACAAGAGGGGGTAAGGCTAGGTGGAGAAGTAATCAACAATATTAGATACGCTGACGATACAGCCATTCTTGCAGAAAATTTACAAGATCTCCAAACATTACTAAATCTAGTCAGTGAAGCAAGTTATCGGAGAGGCTTAAAAATCAACATTTCAAAGACAAAGTGGATGGCAGTTGGAAAGATTAATATAGATCAAGGTCTGATTTCTCTTAATGGAGAGGAGATCGAAAGGGTAAATCATTTCAAATACCTTGGCAGCTGATTAAATGTAAATTGTGACTCTGATGAAGAGATAATAACCAGGATCGAAATATCACGTAAGGCTTTTATGACCTGGAAACCAGTTTTATGCAACAGAAACCTGTCGATGAATATTCGTAATAAGGTCCTGAAATGTTATGTGTGGTCCATCCTAATGTATGGTTGTGAGGCATAGACGTTAAAAACCACAATGCTAAACAAGTTAGAAGCATTCGAATTGTGGTGCTATGGACGAATCCTAAAGATATCGTGGGTTTCGCACACTTCCAATGAAGATGTTCTTCAAATGATCAATTCAGAACGTCTGCTCATAAACACCATAAAGAGGAGAAAAACAGAATACTTCGGCCATATAATTAGAGGACCTAAATACCATCTACTTCGCCTTATAATACAAGGAAAAGTGGAAGGAAAGAGATGGATTGGTCGAAAGAAACTTTCATGGCTGCGTAATATTAGACAATGGTGTGGTTCCACAGTAGAAAAATTATTTCGCGCAGCAGCCGACAGAGAAAGATTTCAGGAAATTGTAAACATGATGACGGCCAACGTCTGAATACGAACACGGCACCCAAAAAAGAATATTTTTTCACCCATTTTTCACTAATTTATTACCACTTTAATAATAATCACCATCAAACCAAACTTAAGTTTTAAGTTTTAAACTTAAGCCAGCGATTCTGCTGGCTTAAGGTTCAAGCTAGCAGAATTCGGAAAAAAAACTTTTTGCATATGGCGTATTTTTTCATAAATTTTTTACTAATTTATTTCTACTCTAATAATATTTACCACCAAACCACCCTTAATGGGAGCGATTCTGCTAGCTTAACGTTTAAGCTACAATTCTTAGGTTAAAATTTAAGGTGATGACAAATCTATTTTCACAATTTTACTGTACTCTATCAATCAATCATTCTGTTAGGTTAAAATTTATGGCAAATTTTTTTTTTTATATTTTACTGTATTCTACTTATAGATGAAATAAAAAAGTGTTCTGGTAAGTTTTTGCTACACTTTAACCACCCTGGTAATTTTCCACCACTAAAGCAATTTTATTTGGAAACGTTCGCGCTAGCTAAATATTTGAGCCAGAAGAAGAAAAAAAATATATATTTTGAGGTACCACAGTGTTTTGATAGTTTTTTACAAATTTATTACCACCCTATTATTTTTTTATTTCTTAACTACTCCTTGTGGGAAGTCAATATTAAGCGGAAGATCGAATATAAAGCTAGCTAATTCAAATAAAAATTTTGGTATACCACATGATTCTGCTCGATTTTTACTAATTTTTCGCCTCTCAACAAACCCGTGGTATATTAGGTTCAAACAAAAAAAGTGGTTTTTAAATACCACTGTGTGCTACAAAGCTTTTCCAATTTATTTACTACCTTCACAATTGTTTATCCCTCTATAAGAAGCCAATAATTCTGCTAGGTTGAATTTTGAACTGACAAAACAAAATTATAAAAGGTATTTTTAATAATTTTTTGTATTGTACTTTTACTTCAACCTTTTACTATTTTTTGCTGTATTCATATGTTTCACCTAACACACTGGGCAGAAATTCCGCACTTTACGTTCTAATTTTGGGGGCGTAAAGTCGTACCTTTTCATCCTGTATAAAAAAAATGCACGTTTTCACATTTCAAGAGTTAAAAATCAACTATAGACGTGATGGTGCGTAGATGAATGTGCACTCGTGTTTTCTATTAAAAATTACTTAAAAACTATTTTACTCAGCATAAAACACACTCAGGGACAGTACATAGGCCCTATATTTTCAATTTACTGCCAAAGTTAAATATTAGTGAAGATGGCAGTATTAATCTAAAATCCGATTAAGTCTGCAGACCCCACTCCTTAATTGGCGGTACACTTCGCTCAGGTCTATGGATGTATCCAATAAATACAAATCTTTTAATCTTTTTACAATAGAATTATTTTAATTTGAATATTTCTTACCTGGAAATTATTCTGTCAAATATAACAATTCCATTGTATTTACTAAAACTCAACTTGATTTAAGTTATTTTATATTCATAAAAGGGACTCACGATTCGATTCCTCTTAGCCATATACTCACTACTATACTTATAGTCAATTTTTTAAAACAGTTTAAATATATAGTTTTTGTAATAAAGTATTTTCATATTTTTAATATTTAAACAATTAAAAAATAAATATTAGTTAGCACAGAGTAACATTTTAGAATGTTTTTAATTAGGTTACTTAAGAAAACAATGACTAGACTGGTAAAAACATAGTAAAAATTTAGTAGAGCACTTTTGTATTTCCAAAAGATTTCGTATTTAGCTAGCGAGAATGCGTAGCTTGTTGAATGTTTTCCATTAACTGTGGCTTAGGGGGTCAAAAATTATGAGGGTGGATAAAATTCTCTAAAACCTGGCAAGCAATTATTACTTTCAGTTACAAATAGAGTACAGTAAAATTGTAAAAATAGATTTTTTATCACCTTAAATTAACCAACAGAATTATTGACTTATCATAAGGAGTAGTTCAGGGGTGAATAATTACTGGTGTGGTAATAAATTAGTAAAAAATGGGTAAAAAATATGCCATCGGCAAAAAGTTTTTTTTTTTAATTCTGCTAGCTTGAACCTTAAGCCAGCAGAATCGCTCTCATTAAGGGTGGTTTGGAGGTGAAAAATGAATAAGGTGGTAATAACTTAGTGAAAAATAGGTAAAAAAATATTACATAGGTTAAATTGGATTCCGCTCATTTGTCCCCACTAGCTTAAGGGTCCACAAAAATTTAAATCTTGATAGTGTATGTTACGGTCGATGTGATAAGTCCGGTGTGTATTAATAATTACCGGTAAATATTAATAGTAACCGTAGTAGTTAGTCAACGTGATTATTAATGCCTTTATAATTAGATTTACCGGCTATTATTAATACTTTCCTAACAATCCTGGTTAATGTAATAAAAACGGGCAGACACGAATTGAGGACCAAAATGAAATTTTAAGTAAGGGTTTACTTTTATACCTGAAAAAATCGCACGAATTGAGTACCAAGACTTCAAGAAGGTATAAAATATTATTAAAGTACGAATCCCAATAATCGTAGATATTTATTGTCTATTTAGGAAAAAATATTTTAAACATAAAAGCGTTACACATATTTACATTTAACATTTATAAAAATAAAAGAGTTACACATATTTACATTTAATATTTATACTTTATGAAAACATGATGCAAATTTTACAAAATCTATTCGTCTCAACAAACCGTTATTATATTCCGACAATTTAGAAGTTAACATGTCTAATCTTCGCCTAACAATTTTGTTCTTACATTTAACAGGCTCCTTAACGCTTTGAATACGAATGTAAGTATCTGTTTGAAAATTGTTCAAAACGTTTACAAATAAATACAACGAAGGGCGCATCGAATAGAAATTTGAATTAAATCGAGAGTGAAAGGACTCGCATGCATTTGTAGAATTTTCTGTAGTTACAGCTGCTTCAGCCCAAAGTGTTGGTGGAAATAAAGAATTTTCACCAACATAATTGTCTATTAAATAGTCCGCAAAATCTACCGCAGCTTTATGCAGATGATTTGGCTGAAATTCAGCCAAATCCAAAGCAAAACATTCTCCAACCTCCTCTGGTTGTAAAAAAGATAGTCCAAAAAGACACCTCAGCCACTTTCCACTTTCACTGTTTCCATCTTGATATTCTTTAGCCAAGCCTAAACTCTGTAATTTCCTGTACCAAGCTTGGCCAAGATGAAATCTGCATCCAACGATCTTTGTGGTGGGCCATTGTGCAGAAATTGCTTTATGAATAGCTAATTCATAATCAGCTACAATAATTTTTGGAGCAAATATTAAATTAGAATTGCGACACTTTTCTTTAAGAATAACAAAAAGTTTTTCATATGTTGACCTAAGTTTATTCGGTAATAAGCAAAAGGCCACAGGTATATAATGTCTTAATGTATATAAAAATCTTTTTAATAAATAACTAAAGATACAGTTTTGAATTTACTTTAAGTTAACATATATGGACAATTATCAATATAAGAGCTGTAAAGTCTATTCTATTATTTCATGACACGTAGCAATACGATTGTAAAAATTCACGATATATGCATTAAAGAGGCTCTAGTTAAACAAAGCCTGACCTGAAACAAATTAATAGGATTACAAAATTCTATACGTTAGCTATTTTCGCTTTACTGGCAAACAATGATTCATTAATTTAATGCCGCTGTACTTATCCTAGAGACTAATGGGTATTCAATTTCAGCTGCCAAATAACGATCAAGTAAGTAACGTTATAAATATTTGCAGCAACTCCCAAACTAGTCAATCAATATTCAATTTCTGCAAATTATGAGTCCCAGTACTATTAACAAAATTACTCGTTATTGACATACATATTGGCATCCGTTACAGTAAATTCCGTTAGTAATCTAGTTAAGTAAAAAATGTCAGCGAAATAGATGCACTAAAATCACCGTTACCAAACGGAATTGATTCAAAAGTTAATTTAATATGACGTCTGGCATATTTGTGTGTTATATTCCCTTTTTACAATGATGGAATAATACAAATATATCAATGTATAGCATATTAAATTTTAATAAGCTTGCTAAATAATTAAAAATGCAACAAAAAAGCAAAGCTAGGTAATATGTAAAAAAACTGCATTTTAAAATTTTTGATATTTAGAACTATCATGCTATGGTGACGTTTAATCAGAAGTAAAAGAAAAACAACGAGAGGAACAAAAATACCTGACCAAAAATAAACTATAGTCCTTTTCCATCATATTGATAGCACATTATGTATGCAAATCCTCAACAGTTTAAAAAACCATAGGCGTCACCCTATACTTGTTTTGAAATAAATAAAAAAAATTAATATTTTAAGATGCCGTCAACAATTCATTATCTTTTAAAAAATTTTCTGTAAAATAAGTGTCCACTAATCTCACTATACCTTTTTTGTGCGCAAAAAACGTCGGTATATATGCCACACCATTATTGTTAATTATACACAGGTGATTAACGAGAGAATTCAATGTTTTACGAAATAAATTAATGTAAACAGTAATTTAAAGGTGATTATTGTTTTTTATACAAGTTATCGCCTGACACAAAAATAATACCTTCTTTGAACGATTACCTGGAATTACTGATAAGGCTTCACTAATGATAATTTAAGTAGTTTTTATGCCACATTACAGCTTATGCCAATAATATAAATTAGAAATTGTTTGCATCTTCCATTTAGTTTGTAGATATACATTGTTCATGTCTTACCTACCTACGTTTTTGGTGTCGATATTTTGTTATTTGCATTTAAAAATGACGTCGACAACAGGTTTTATCCCGGTTAAGTGTAGTTTTAAAGGTGCCTTCAGTCTAAGAGAGAAAAATATAATATTTAATGTACACGATGCACTTGTACATTAACGCCCTTTAAGTAATGTTCGTGAAATCGTTAACATGTGTTCAAATATGACAGGGGTTGGAGAAGCAACAATTTATAGATTCCTAAAAGAAAGAAAAGGAGGAACTGTTTCATCTCCCAAGAAGAGTGGAGGGAGTAAACCCTTGAAAATTGAAGAAATACATAAAAACATGATAAGACGCAGCGTCCACTCATTTTTTTTTAACAAAAAATTTCCAACATTGGACAAAATCCAAACATTAATTAGAGAAAACGAAGAGTTACCAATCATAAGCAACAAGAAATTATGGGGACTATTGAGAGAGATGGGATTTCGTTGGCAAAAGAATAGAAGAAAATCCGTTTTAATTGAAAAAGATTACATTGTATGTTGGAGACGAGATTATCTAAGAACTATTAAAAAGTACCGAGAAGAAGGGAAAACAATTTTTTATTTGGACGAGACTTGGTTAAATGAAGGTCATACTGTACCATATTTATGGGTTTATACAAATGTGAAAAGTTCCCGTCAGGCATTCATCGAAGGTGTATCTACTGGAATAAACAATATTCCCGTTGGAAAAGGACGCAGACTCATAATAACCCATATTGGAAACGAATACGTTTTTGTCAATGGTGGATTATTAAGTTTTGCCTCAAAATCAACCAAAGATTACCACGAGGAAATGACTGCTGATGTTTTTGAAGAATATTTTGAGCAAATGTTGGATTTAATTCC
Source organism: Diabrotica undecimpunctata (assembly GCF_040954645.1). Classification (NCBI taxonomy): domain Eukaryota; kingdom Metazoa; phylum Arthropoda; class Insecta; order Coleoptera; family Chrysomelidae; genus Diabrotica; species Diabrotica undecimpunctata. The sequence continues at coordinate 38,490,039 of NC_092806.1, read as the reverse complement.
AAAAAATTCTGTCATAGTCATGGATAATGCTAGTTACCATTCAAGACTAGCAGAAAAATTGCCAACAACGGCATGGAAAAAAGGAGAGATAATCGAATGGCTGGATAAACACGCAATTGAGTACAAGGAGAATTCGACAAAAAAGGAATTATTAGCAACATAAAGCAGCTTATAAAAAATATATAATTGATGAAATGACATTAAACCGTGATGTAATTATTTTACGTTTACCCCCATACCACTGTGATCTGAATCCGATAAAAAATATATGGTCTCAAGTAAAGGGTGAAGTCGGACGCAATAACAAAACTGTTAAATTAGAAGACCTACAACAATTATTAGAAAATTCCTTATCAAAAGTAACTCCAGAAAATTGGAAAAATGCTGTTAGTCATGCTCACAAGGAAGAAAATAGAATGTGGAATTTGGATAATATGACTGATGCAATGCTGGAACTGGTACTAATTAACATTGAAGTTGAAGATTCCTTAGATTCTGAAGAAAGCAGTGAATCTGAAATGGAATTTGATTAAAATAATATTCATTTTTTTACAAATCGGCCCCTGTTACGGCCACAAATTATTTTATATATAACCAATAAACTAAACATCTTACATTTCTTGCAAATTCATTAGTACCTGTTAATCTCCATCACTCTCTGACGACAGTGTCAACTTTATTTACGGATTAGTAACCCTCAAAACTATTGTATTCTATTCTGCTTCAACCTTTATACCTGGTGGTCATATTCAATTTAAAATTGTTTTCCTATATACTTCTGTAAACTTGTTGACAAATATCAATTTTTCATTGAGTCACTCGTATCAACAGTTTAGGGATTTGCATACATAATGTGCTATCAATATGATGGAAATGGACTTTAACAATCAGAATAAAAATGAATTCTACGAATTTTATAATGTGATTTTGTATTGCAGAAAGAAATAATGTCATATTAATGTGCTTACCAAGTCTCTGTACCCAAGTAATGCATCCTTTGGACAGATGTTTTTTCGTTTCTCTTAAAACCTACTGGAACCAAGAAACTAACACCTGCATGCTCAATCATCCCAACAGAAACTAATAATCCTTTAAAAGAACAAAAATGAGCAGTTAGGAATTACAAAATCAAATGACCAACCGGACCAGAAACCTATTGAAATTTCAAAAATACCAAGCAGAGATAAGACCCCAAAACCTCAGCCCAGTGCTTCAAAAGATTGTTTAGATGACGATGATAAAACATGAGTAAATTTTATAAGAAATTAGGCCGTTGTGGCATTCTAAATTTTCTAACTCATACGTTTGGAATACGTATGAGTGTTTAAAGTACCCTTAAACTTAAAAGGCCATTTTGGTAATAAATTATGTTTGAGGCTATAGTATTCGATAAACGAATACGTTTTCTTTTTAACCACTCCATTTAAGTACTAATTATACATAATCCCTCTTAAAATTTTATTGGCTTTTAGTTAAAAGTGTTCTAAAGCGTATTATTTTCTCATGGGAACAAATATTTCAACCAAAGCACACATCCACTTCCCAAGAATTAAATATCTTAGGCCTAATTTATAAAAAGACACAATCCAATTTTAGTCGTCAGTTGCTAGTTAATATTTGAATGTTAATATACATTCAGACGTACATATGTATTTGTTCAGTTACCATCTAGAGAAACTCACTATTTTGTGGTAAATCGTTTACTCTTCATAATTAATTAATTGCGATAGTAAGACATCCTTTTTTGTCTATTTATAGAGTCCCACTTGTAATTCACTTATTGTCGCTAATATTCACTCACAAGCTCCCTCTGTCACATCGAGGCCTACCACCATTAGCAATATTTTTGCCGAAGAGGTAGAGATATCGTATTTCAACATCTAGAGTGTCATCTGTTTTTCTCCAGGTCTATGGTCCTATCATCACAGATTAACAAACTATTGTGAGTGAATATTTTTTAATGATAATGTTTTTTTTGCCGTTAGGGATAGTAACTTTTATCATTTTTTGTTGATAGTTTATTTTTAGTTTTTTTGAGTATGTTATTAAATGTAACATAATTTTGTAATGTTAATTTAAGTAAAACGGAACAGTAGCCAATGCTATTCGTTCAGATTGTACTCAGAGATATATTTGATTGTCATTTTTTTTCTTGAGATTTTAAAGTGATGATATAAGTAATTTCTGTATTAAGTGTATTTCAATTATATATAGTAGAAACCCTCAATTCAGAAGAGTGATTTCATAGTTTAAACGCCGAATATCCTCAAATTTAAATGTACACAGCGGACCTCGAAAACTGCCTGTTTTCTCGATTGCAATTTGCGTTTCCTCATAAGAAATTACAGAATATATAAAGTAGTACATTTATTTGTGCTTCTCTATAGTAGACTTGACCAGAAGTTGTCGTACAGTGTAGCCAAATCTTGTTCACAAGTAGTGATTATGGTCATACAAAACCTGTATTCTTCCACGCAGCGATTATTACCGTCATAAAAATACCAAAAAACATGATTTTTTCAATAGTAAAAATTAAGCACAAAATTGTAATAAAATATATTCTATTTATATGTTCCGTTTCGTTACGTATTTAAATTTATAAAATAAAAATCGATATTTTAAAACATTATTTTTTAATCGTTTGGCAATGTTGGAATTAGCGATGGAACTCGGTTTTACAATTCGGATCCAGACATGCAGTAAAACTAGTTTTTATTATTTTTTGCCGAAGAAATGAACGAAGAAAACATTGGTGTTTCTATGGGTAAATAGTGCATGTGTTTTTGTGAGTATATTTTATGTGATAAGTTTGTAAACTTATTGTTGTCAATACTGTTTTATCAATACTGTATTGTAGTATTGATAAAACGTGTTATTGATAATAAGAGTGTTATAGTTTGTCGTTTTATAGTAAATATTTAGTTATATTCTTTGAAATTATTGTATATATAGTATATATCCAGATTAATGAAATACAATGGACGAAAAACCGAGTTGTTCCAAGAGAAGACAGCAAAATTCTGATGTTGATTCCAAGAATGAAAAGTCGCAAAAGAGACGGAAAATGTTAACGTCCGAAGATAAGGTAATGATACGAAACGTTTATGAAGGAATTGTCGGCAGAAAAATGGCATTAAACGTTAGCCAAGCGGTCGACATTTGTAGCAGTTTAACAAAAGTATCCGTTAGCTGTATTTATCGTGTACTTAAAAATACATCGGAAAATAAAAAGCAAGAAAAAGGTAAAACTAGAGGTACGAAAAGCATTGTTTTGTATGACGAGACAAGGAATATTATACGTCGACAAATTCATTCATTTTATTTTCGGAGTGAAATTCCAACACTGAAAAAAATTTCTCAAGAGCTCGAAAATGATGACTCTTTACCCAAGATATCTCGTAGGGTCTTAATCAGGACCATGCAGGAAATAAACTTTCGATACGTAAAACGCAACAGAAAAAGTATGCTATTAGAAAAAAATGAAATTATTCTGTGGAGAATAAAATATTTAGAAGAAATACGCAAAATTCGCAGCACTGGATGCAAAATATATTATTTGGATGAAACCTGGATTAACCAAGGTCATACAGTTGAAAAAGTTTGGCAAGATTTAAATGTAAAAAGTAAACGCGAAGCATTTATAGAAGGCTGGTCTACAGGATTATAGGCTCATCAGGAAAGGGACGGCGTTTAATCATCACCCATATAGGAAGTGATACAGGGTTCCTTGATGATGGTTTGCTTCAATTTGAGTCGAAAAAAACAGGTGATTATCATGAAGAAATGACTTCTGAAGTATTTGAGCGCTGGTTTAAGAGAATCTTACCAAAATTGGAATCTGGGTTTGTGGTTGTTATGGACAATGCGCCATATCATAGCCGCAGACTAGAACAATTACCGACGACGGCATGGCGGAAAGGGAGAATTCAAGAATGGCTTACAGAAAAGGGGATTGCATACGAAGAATCAATGCTCAAAATTCAACTACTTGATATTGCACGGTTAAGGAAAAGTGAATATCTTAAATATGTTGTGGATGAAACTGCAAAAGATTATGGTGTTAAAGTTCTGCGTCTACCACCTTATCATTGCGAACTTAATCCCATTGAACTTATCTGGGCGCAAGTGAAAGGAGAAGTAGCACGCAATAACAAAACGTTCAAATTAAACGAAGTTAAGGAACTTTTGATTCAAGCAATCCTCCATGTAACTCCAGAGAAATGGGTTAAATGTATAGGAGACATAATTAAAGAAGAATATCGTATGTGGGAACTTGACACTCATGTCGAAGTTTTACTAGAGCCAATTATAATTAAACCAGGTGAAGATAATGACAGCGATAGCAGCACTGCATCTTCAGATTTAGACAGCGAATAATATTTTCTAATAGTTTAGTAGGAACATCAGCATAAAAAAACCAAAAACAAAAAAAAAACGAGAAAAACATAGTAAGTGTGTATAGTGTTTGTGTTAGCATAGAACAATGTTTTGTTACATCCAAAATTATTTTTATTTTGTTTTTATAGAATTTTATTTTGTTTTATAGGATTTTATTTTGTTTTGTTTTATACTGTTTAAGTGTTTTGTTTATTTTATTTAATGGGAAAATATGGCTCTTGGCGAACACCCATTTAAAAAAAAGTAACGCGCCACAAGACATACCTCTCGGGTGGTGTGGAAACTGTCTTAAAATTTGTTTTAAAAACATTTCATTGTGTAACTCTTTAAGGGCGGGTCACGTCAAAAGACGTTTTAGCGTAACTTCCGCGGCAACCGGGTGGCATCAGTAAGCTTTCTGCAAAATTACTTGTTTTTTATAGCTTTTTGTTTGTGGCATTCTGTATTTTTAGGAGACAGTAGGGAATAAGCCACAAAATATTTATTCATAGGTTTAATTTACTGACGTTTCGATCTCTATATAAAGAGATCGTTTTCAAATATACAAATGATAGCAATTTATTTTTTTTTGTGGCTTTTTGCTTGTGGCATTCCGTATTTTTAGGTAGAATGTTGGAAATAAGCCACAATACATCTATTTACATGTTTATTTTACTGACGTTTCGATCTCTATTACAGAGACCGTTTTTAAAGTTAAGAAAAAAAAGAAAATAATATAAGAATATATAAATATATAATAATAAACAAATAAAATAAATATAACTATAATTTATATCTTTGAAAACGGTCTTTGGATATAGAGATTGAAACTTCAGTAAAAACCAGATAAATATATTGTGGCCTATTTTGAACAATAATATTTAAACAATATAATATAATTAACGTTGAAATAAAAGTGAGTGAACGCCACTGGATTTTCATACGTCTTTCCCCACTTCTACGCCATCAAACGATGACTCACTCTCCCAAATAGTGAAATTAGAGTTTAAATGACTCCAATCTGTTTTAAAGTTTAAGATTTTTGATGACAGTATATGTCATTATGTTTTTTATTAGTATGGATTTATAATTAAGTTTTTTTGAGTATTTTGTTTTCATGTTTATTTGAAAATTTAATTAACATAATTTTTTTGTGACGTATTATTTTATTTTTGAGTAAAAACGATATAAATTATTTGAGTTTTGTTGTATAAGATAATTTAATAATTCGTCTAAAGTATTTTATTGAATATATAACCTTTTCTTGCGGCTTAGGAGTGGATATGTCCATTTTTATTGTTTTTTTACTGTTTTTTTATTGGTTTTGTGTATTGTTTGTCGATAATTTGCTGATGTTTTCTGACGTGCATTTTCTGTGTTTTTCTGATGTTATTGAGACAAAGCTTTGTTTATTTATTCTTGAGTTCCATTATAAGTTTTAGGTTAAAGCTTATTGGCCCCCATTTTGTTGTACAGTTTATCTGTATTCCGTGTTTCTTATTTTTCTTCGCCAAACTGTTAAATTTTGTTATCTAATTATTATCTATCGTTTACTTATCTATTTTGATCTGCAATTATTTACCATCTATATTCTTACCCACCCCAATAAAGCTCCCTGACTTGAGCAACGTGGTTTTCGTTAAGTATTGCGTAAGAAAAACTTTTTATTATCAACTTTTCTAGTAATATATTCCTATTCTCAAAATACAAACATTAGTAAATTTACTAATGTATTTTGAGAACGATTTTCGAAGTGGAAATTGAAACGTCAATAAAATAACTTTAACCTTTAATTGTGGCTTATTCTCATTTAAATAGTAATTACTTTAAAATGCCACAAGAAAATAGCTTCAAAACAATATTAAAAAACCTTTGACTTTTAAAAGGAAAATATAATTTGAATCGAGGAAATGATTGCAATCATTTCCTCAATACCTATTAGGCAATATATAGTTTGCAGAAAGTTGAACAAACTGTACTTAAGCGACTGATCGATATATTTTACAATTATACACAGTGAAACTATAAAAATTCAGGAAGATCAGAAGATTAAAAATTATTGGACTAATTTGTGATTGAACAGTACCTATATGAAGTTGTTTTCTTGCTTATCTTACTCTCGATTACTTTCTCTCGCTAGCATTAGTATTCTTCATCGTGTTGATTTCTTTGATATATTCTATCATCTAGAGACCAGCTGCCTAATTTTATGATATAGGTTATGCAACTAGAAAATGGATGAAAACATTTCGTAAATAGTTTGCAAAGCATCAGTGGATGGATTTTTGCTATACCCCTGCAGTTTATTTTGCAATTAATCCAATTACTGTTAAAAGTTTTGAGTTGTTTGTGTTGATTAATGAAATAATTTTGCTAATAACTCCAATTAGGACCCAATGTTTACCCTATGGGTCATGTATATTTTCAGTAGCTGGAAAATTATTATTTATATACTAATAACCACAACTTCTCTATATTATAGCGGACAACAGTATTTTAGTTTAATTTTCAACTAAATGGATTACACGCCCTCATGGCATATTAATTATGGCATTAATTATAAATCCAAAATACCTAAAATCAGATGGTTTGCCTCATAGAGTAATGTGAAACTATAAACAATTAATTTGAACATGCATTCTACATTATATCCTAATATATGAGTTTATTACAGGTGGCTGTTTATAGCTAAAATTGAAATAAGGCTAATCAAATATAGACGCAACTATTAGTATTGTGTTTCAGAGATTCATTCCCAAATTTATATGGAAATAGAACTTTTTTAATTAATTCATGAACGGTACTCTCTTATAACGTTCATCAAATTCCTATTTTTGTTGATCGGCCTAATAGTCCAGGATATAACAGTAAAAATAGTAGAAAATCTCTGATTTGCATCGATTTGCTTGAAATTTTGAAAATATTTAAAAAATAGCTTAAAGATGAAAATATACTCTATGGCAGTATGTGCTTTACCTTTGGGGTGTTTACCACCTAACTCAGAGGCCGAAAACGTTTAACCAAAAAAGTTGGAATAGTGAATTATAAGACGAAAACTTATTTTCGTTATTAGTGAGTGAATGTTCACAAATTACACGTCCAAAAAGCACGTTTCAAACGGTATTTCGAAAATAAGTCAAAAAATTTAGATTTTATAGGGAAAACTGTTTGGATATAAAATGATGCTTGGTAAATAAAGATATTTGTTTTTAATATTACCATAAACTCAATATTAACAAAGTTAAGGCTGTTCGAAATTTATCAATCGAATACAAAAATCCAAACATATGATGTTGAAAAACCAAAAAAAAGTTTTTCATGGAAAACTTATTAAAACTTTTTTAAAGATCTTAAAAATCCTTTAAAATGTATACTGGTTAAGGTGATTTACATGATAATTTTTCGACTGTTCTAACAACCATTCAAATTTCGTCATTTTGTGTCATGTGGAACAATTTCACCCAATCATGTCAACATTAGACTGATAATTGCATTCAGTGCAATTTTCAATCCCTATGACAACACGATCGAGTTTGACAACTTCATCCAAATAAATTTCAAAATGTCACGTTTCGGCAATGAGAATATTCAAAGTATAAATGCGCTAATCAAAGAAAAAATTCCCAGAAATACAACCTACAGTCACAAATATATTTGGGGAATATTCATGGAATTTTGCTGCGGACGAGAATATGAGTTGAATGATCATAGAAGCTTAGAAGAATTGGCGTTGATACTAAAAGATTGGGCCGTCAATATGAGAAAGAAAAACGGGGACGAATTCAAAGAGGTAAAATACATTTAATAATTGTACTTTCACTAACTGTACTTTTAATAAATAAATGTTTCGTTATGTTGAGTTATGATTTTTTTTTTTCGAAAAATTATCCGCCGAATATCCCTCGGACATTGATGAATGCCTCATAATTTCATGACAAATTTCTCAAGCTCGTTGCTTGGTAACAGCACTCAGCCTTCGGCTTCGTGCTGTTACCAAGGAACGAACTTTCGATTGTCATGAAATTATCTCGTCTGTTATCAATGTCCTAGGGATATTACTACTGAAAATTAAGCTAAGTTAAAACTAAAATAAAGTCCGCGTATATTTTTGTGACGCAGAAAGTAACAAACTCACTGCCGCCAAAACCACCCTGATTGAAATTATTCGTTGTTTATTTAGAATTTACTTTATTTATATGCAAATATTACATTCTAAAAGTTTAACTGGTTTAGAAGGTTAACTTTTGAAAAAATTCGAAAGTGACGACACTCCTTTCGGAATTTCTTAAAAAATTCCATTTTTTTCAAAATAATTACCTTACTAACTAACACATAAAAAAATACAGAAAAAATACTACAATAAAAGCTAAAGCATTTTTATTGAAGACTATACCTTTTTTTATTTGTAGAGACTAAAATCAAATGAGATATGATTGTTTAAAAGTTGTATTCACATGCGGTTAGCACCATCTTCAAGCCCTTTCAATCACTTTGTACCTTTTAAAATAAATAACAAAGTGGTGGATATCAATTTTTTTCGAGATCTTCGTTTTAAAAAAGGTTTCGCTGGTTAGAGCTTACATTAACATTTATTTAATGCAAATGCTTCATCTCCAAGAATAAAACGTGGCAGCACAATATTCGTTAATGGTAAAGGTGCTGAAGATGGTATATTAAATTTCTAGTTTTAATTAGCTTTCCGTAATTGCTCTTTAAAAATATTCTTAAAAAAAAGTATATATAAAATTAATAAGCCCTTTTAAAATTAAAAAAAGTAAAACTGATAAGTGGATCTATTTCTAGATAACAATGAATTTAATTAACTTCACTTGCATCACTTTCTCTTCAATAATATCCAACATGCACTGCAATAAATCTGCAGTCAGCATCAACAATAGCCAATAAAACATTTGAGAAATATTCCTTGTAATTAAAGTATAATGAACCACTATTCTTGGTACATTTTTTGAGAATATATTTTCCGTCTATTGAACCCACGAAGTTTGGATAGTTCCATAGGAATAAAAATGTTTCAGCATGTTCTTTTAAAACATTTCGTTTGTTAGCTGTAGCAAAACAATATGTATCAAATTTTTTTGTAATACTTTTTAACACTTCTTTGACAATGCAGCCTATCCGTGTATTTCATATTCGGAACTGGAAGACTAAAGAACGAAATGATTCTCCTGTGGCCAAACTCTGCAAGTAGGTTTATAAATTTTTATTTTTCTGTTGCTACAGACTATAAATGTTTATAAAAATGGAATAGCATTCGATATTATTACGAAAGAAAACGTGGTTAATCTATGGAAACTGGTTCGAGTGCAGAATTCGGTCGCAAAAGAATGTCACAATGAATAATTTTGGCAGATACATTTGTGACAAGAAATTTTTTTTTTTTTTTTATTTTTAAATATTTTTAATTAATTGGTTTGCAGTACAAGCAGTAGCATTACACCTAGGTCAGAACAAGATAATTCGGAAGAAAATGATTCCTTTACAGAAGACAACCTCATTGAAGATAACGCCACATATGATACTATCACACAGGACACTGCAGCTGAGGCAGAATTTGGGAACCAGAGTCTATTTTAAGTAGATATACCCTCAACTAGTCTTCCTTCGATGAGTGATATCTCAACGCCTAAGCGTCGTAAACTAAAGCTTTGATTAGTCGATACAACACTAAAAAAATAGTGAGGAAAGATTGAAGCTAATTCAAATAATCGCTGGCAGACAGACACAGCCACATAACGAATTGCAACATTTCTTTACACCTATGTGTTAATTAGTAAAGATACTAGCGGACCAACTCGACATCGAGTTTTTTAAATGAAACTTCCGGTGTCGGATTGCAACCGGAAGTGCATATTTAGATTCGACTCGACGAGACCTTTCGATCCATATATACATTGTGGGGTCTAAAACTTAAAGTAAATTTTAACTTCCGGTCATCTCAAAACCGGAAGTGAATTTTTGTACCAAAAGTATATCTTGACAATCTCATACGTAATACTAATAATATTCCGAAAAAATATTTTAATTATCTAATATGGTTTTTGAGTAAAGTGGTCTTAGCTCAAGAAAAGGGCTTAGCGTTTTAGTATATAAGATTTGTTCCTCTATTGCAAGCATAGGCTAAGTTAAGGGCAAACGTAATTGTAAACCTAGAAATAAATTATCTACTGTCGTAACTTATCGCAACGGAACAGCAAGCGCAAGTCATTTTCTTACGCTCTTAAGGTAATTCAGTTATGCTGCTACAATCATATTCTCTGATACCCATTCTGTAGTTCTTTCTCAAGAATCCAGTACATCTTACGAAACAAGTTCATGCGTTTCCGATCATATAGTTATACTTCCTCATAATCTTGCCCAGTAATAAAAATATTACACTGATATGTTTTTGATTTGGATATATAATATTGGAGTACTAAATTTTTTGTTACCAAAAAGTAATGTGATACTTTAGCTTAATGTAATACACAATTTCTCCTTTAGGATTTATGCATGCCTATGTCAATTGCAACTACTAGATGTTAAATCCCCTCTCACAAAGTTAAGTAAATAACTTAATAAATATGGAGACAGGTGGAAATACTCTGTTGTGAATTATCTCCTTTCTACAACACAAGTAGCGGGCCAGACGTTCGAACTGACAAAGTATGAAGACTTGGATTAAATAATCCTTCGTCGACACAATTTTTAAGGTCTAAATGGTAATAATAATGCTTGATGAATTTAAGGACATTTTATGCCCTTAAATTGCACTGTTACAAAAGATGTTTATTTACAAAAGTATTTAACTAAAACTTTTTTTTTGATGAGGGTGAAAATGTTCTAAACACCATACCATTGCTCGGCGTGTGTTGGATTCAGGGCAGAGGAAAACATCTGAACTCATTTCCCCCTGTGTAGAGGAGGTCCTGCAAACGGATGCCTTTCTGTTGCCCTGTCTACCAACTAAAACCACCCATTCTTTGTCAAGACACCCCCGTACGTGTACAGTTAGCGAACGAAACTTAGAGATGCCTTGCGCTGCCTAAATTGATAATGAAGATTTGTTGCTGGTTCTTAGCTAGGAGCGGTAAGAAACCAGAAGAAAATGTATGTAAAACAGTGACATGGCCTTGCCGATGGTATTACCTAAGGAGCGGTAAGGACATTTTATGCCCTTAAATTGCACTGTTACAAAAGATGTTTATTTACAAAAGTATTTAACTAAAACTAAACTTTCTACTTTTCTGCTACTTGCGGACGAAAATTTACGTATAACGCGAGACTTTTACACAAATCTTAAGAGGTCGAGATGTACCTACTTACTGTAAGGTATAATAGAGACCGAGAATGAAGTCTAGTGCCACTGGGATGACTATCCCACGTGAGGATCGAGAGAGAAATCTCTGAATGCTGCTTCAATCCAACATTTTATAGCAAAAAGGGCCACACAATTTCAACGGTTTTTACCAAACATTAAATATTTCAAGGGTGGGTTATAATAATTTATTATAACATTATATATTATTTACCAAGAAAATACATAATAATAAAACCAAAGCAACTAAAACATTTATTGCCTTTTTACGAGTTCCGAGAACAAATAAACCTTATTAACTCAGTTTTAGGTGAACAAAAAACTGGTTGGTACTAGGAAAAAACAGTTAATACCAGTTATGGTAGTAAAAATGATAACTTTTTATATTTAGAAGAGAAGAATTAGCGATAACCTAATATCAAAGCGTGTTTAGATATCAAAAGAAACAACCTGTTTTAGCAAGAGTCTCAACGAAAAACAGACGCGACAAAAGCTCGTTTAATTTGAGCTGAATAATACCGAAAATAAATAGAATATACTATAACGTCTTTCATTATTAATTGTAACAAAAATAATGAGGGATTACTGCTAATATGTTAAGACTTTAAAATACTCCTTGAATTTTAGAATCTTAAACATAATATGGATATCTTTGTGTTTTCTTGTTTTAACAGTATTTGTTTTTATTCATAATCTTCGTTCAATATTAAATTTAACAATAATACGTCATTAACATTTATCATTTTAATACAAAATAACGAAATATCAGTATAATGAGAAATTATACTACGATTAGAAACTACGACCCGAAGAAAAGGGTTCGGACGCGTTTGACAAACTGAATTAATTCATACATTTCACACGATCCGTTTTAAACGGATCCGTTTCAGAAACGGATACATTCTCTTAAACACCTTTTTTTTAAACGGATTTTTAAAATGGACTTACTGGATTTACTAATCTGGACGATAGACACCAAACATTTTCCAATTTCCAACTTAACTGAGCAGCCTCCGAACTGCACGTAAAGCCGCTGATTATCGATACGTAACTACTCGTTAACAATAAAACTTAAGCCAGAAGGTAACATGAATGAAAGATATAAAATACATCAATTGGCTTAATTGCGACCGGATTATAACAACAGACACCTTTCGAAAAAAAAACTGTTATTGATGTTTGAAATTGTAGTTATATTAATAAAACATTAATAATTCATTTGAAGGTTTTCGTGCAGAGAATGGATTTAAAACTCTAGGTAATCCGATTTTCATGTCCCGTAAACAAGAAAGAATAAATAAATTGTAGTTTACACTAATTCCGGTGTTCTGTTTCCGTAAAATCTAATAACACTAAATCACTTTTGGTGGCGTTGCGAAATGTGTCATTTTTGTAAAAATGGGCACACAAGCATGATTCAAAAATTAGGCAATTTATCAAATGTTTCTGACAGGTTTAACGTTGGGTCTAACTAATTTGTTACATATTTGCGAGTCGTTTAAAAGGAAAATAAACGATGTTGTCGAAATTTATTTTGATTAGTCGAAACTTACCATGAGCATCATAAACTGTTGTCTTAAAATATGGTTATATAATTCTGTTGTATAAGAATTCTATCTTCTACAATATCTTATGGTAAAAACAACTCAAACACAATGTTTTTATTTGCACATGATATAAAAAATATTGTTATTTCAAGGAGTAGAAATTTTCGCTGCTCTATTTTGTAATGCTATTGTATTTAGTGTTTACAGACCGTGGTTTGGAATTATTTTTTACTAACGTTTCAACACTTTTGCAGATATTATCAAAGGCGAAGTTACGCTGATTATTATTTTGAAGAATAATTCTTTAGATAAGATTTTATCAAATGCTTGATTAATGTTGGGATAGAGTTTCAACCAATATTTTGACCCAAAAGTTTTATTTACTGCAACGACCCGTCTTCTGCCGACCCTGCCATCTCCCTACGGAGATTGACGATTATAATGGCTATTTTTAATATTAAACTTGCTGCTCGAAACATATTAACTGATCTACGTTGATACGAATCACGTAGATTCCTCAACTAAAAATTCTGCTTTCGCCCAACAGATCCTCTTTAAATCTTTCCCTCTATTTCAGTCTCAAAACTTCATATTTTGTTTCCCTATTTCCTGGTCTGTATAATGTTGTTTAGTTCTTTGTCTTAACCAACCATCTCTAGTACTTCTTTATTTATAATTATGTCATTCCTAGACAGTTTTCATACTCTGCGGTACACCCAGAGTTCAAAAGCCTCGATTCTTTCTTCTTCTTCTTCTTCTTCTTCAAGTGCCCTCTTCGCTACCGAGTTTGGCAATCATCATTGATATTCGTATCTTTGAAGCTGTTGCTCTAAATAATTGGTTAGATGTGCACTGGAACCAGTCTCTTAAATTGCGCAGCCAAGATATACGGCGTCTGCCCACGCTTCGTTTGCCCTGAATCTTCCCTTGGATAATTAACTGGAGCAATCGGAACTTTTTCCTTCTCATCACATGACCAAAATATTTCAACTTTCTTCTCTTGATGGTGATTAACAACTCCCGTTCTTTGTTCATTCTTCGAAGAACTTCACTATTTGTTACTTTGTCTGTCCAAGGTATTTTTAAAATTCTTCTGTATATCCACATTTCGAAGGCCTTTAGTTTATCAATATTGCTCTTGTTTAAAGTCCAAGTCTCTACTCCGTGTCTCTCCGTATCGAGAAGATGTAGCATCTAACCAATCTCACTTTCAGGTTTAAGTTAATGTCATGACTTCCCAGAATGTCCTTCGTATTAACAAAAGCAGCTCGAGCCTTTCCAATTCTAGTTTTTATTTCTTCTGTGATATCATTGTTGTTATTAACGCTTGTTTCCAAATATTTATATTTGTGCACCCGTTCGATTTCGTTATTGTGAATGTACAGGTTCGCATTCTATCTTTGTTTTTTTGAAATAATCATGAATTTCGTCTTCTTGACGTTCATTGCTAACCCTTTCTCATCACTAGCTGTGACTACCTTATTTAAAATGGCTTGCAGGTTTTCTACTGTCTCCGCCATTAAAAATTTCTTTCTTAATTTCATTTTATTAATGTCCAAGTCTCAGCTGCATACAGTAATATTAAAAATATATAACATCGAATAATATGAATTCTAATTTCCAAACTAAGATTCATGCACGTTAAGAGTGGCTTCATTCGTATAAATTCTGATCTAACAATTTTTATCCGCCTACTTTCTTCTATACCCATTGCAATACTCACAGTGTCATCTGTATATTGTAAGTTGGTAATTATTTTACATTAACGGTAACAACGCTTTGATATTATTGAGCGTGTTTTTGAAAATTTCTTCAGAATTTCAGTTAAACAAAAGTGGCAATAAAACTCATCCTTGTCTAACTCATCTACAGATCTTTCTCATTTCTTTTGACTGTTGCCCATCAATTTGAACTATCACTTTGGTTCCAATATCATGTTTAGATAATTTTTATGATTTTACTGTCAATGTACTTCATTAGTATTGATGTTAGTGTTTTATGTCTTACTCTATTGAGAACTTTTTCGTGGGTCGTTGCTGAATCAGTATATTTTTGGCAAATAGACCTTCTCGCGTATCTATTCCGTTTCAGAACCCAAATAGGTACTTGATTTTATCTTTTGTGATCTACTGTCTCTATAAAGGATTTAATATTTGTATATCCTTAATTATTCGTTAGTTTCTTTATATTTTTGTAGATCGTTCTTTTATATTTCCTTCTTTATTCCATCTTTATTAGTATTTCTTTTGTTATCCATTATTTTTTATATTATGACCTATGTCGAGTCAAACATTTTTGAGCTGATTTTAGTACCATAGAATGGGGTGACTTTGATTCTATGAGATGACTTTGATACAACATGAATATTTTGTTTCAAGAGAGTATGCAACCCAAATGTTTCATCCGTTATGGTGGTTGTCTGAACTTAATTTCAGTGCACATGTTGATTAACTGTAGCAGAAGGCGTTTGTGGTGAATATCAAATTACACTCTTATAAATGCACTGTTGAAGTTTTTGTTTTAATTTGAAAATTTTAGATTGGATAACTAAATTTAAACATACAACTCTCAACAAACAATTTCACGTAATTTTGTGTGTTGCTTTAATTTATGTTTAACTGTCAATATTTTAAAATATTTAACCTAAGTTATTTCCGTGACTACATGAAATTACATGATTTTTTCACCGGGGTCACTTTGATACATTTTTCGGGGTGACTTTGATATTTTATTTCTTTTCATAGTTTGCTTAATCAAACTCAAACCGTTAATTAATTTCGGGTTTTCATCATTATCTATATGAAAAGCCAAAATGCCGCAAGTTTATAAACGAAAGTTGGGATCAAAAAGCTACAAGAACTTCTTTGACGAAAATCTTGAACATGCTATACTTCAAATAGCAAACGGAAACTTGTCTGTTAAAGCCGCTTCAGGAAGGTTTAAAATTCCGTATGGTACTTTATATAATAAATACAAAGGGAAGCATGGGAAAAAACCAGGGGACCAAACTGCATCATCGGCGCTGGAGGAAAAATCAATCGTGTCCTGCATTGTCAAATGTGCCGATTGGAGATTTCCATTATCGACGTTAGGTGTAAAACTTTTGACTAAGAGTTATTTAGAAAGAACTTGCAGAATTATTTCTAAATTTAAAAACGAAGTAAGTCCTGGTAACGACTGGATAACCCATTTTTTAGAGAGACATAGTCAGCAAATCTCTGAATGACTTGCGTCTAATATTACTAGAGCTCGGGCAGATCGGGCGTCACAAAAGAAACGATAGAATCATATTTCAATAATTTAAGAACAACTCTCTCAAATTGCCTTCCATCGCACGTTTTCTATTACGAAGAAACCAACGTTAGTGATGCTCCGGGGAAAAGAAGATTGCTATATAGAGGAGGGATCAAATACCTAGACCAAATACCTCTCCCTATTGTAGTAGTGGATGTTGCGCAAGAGGAGCTAGATATAACTAAACAAAAAATGGGTGGACAGAGGTAATCGTTTTACAAACTGGTTTGAGACCATATTATTACCACACGCAAGACGGCTGGAAGGTAAAAAAGTTATGATCGGTGACAACTTGGCGTCTCACTTTTCAGATCATGTACTACAACTGTGTAAATTGCACAGTATTAAATTTGCGTGCCTTCCCAATAATTTAACACACATATGCCAGCCTTTAGATGTATCCTTTTTTAAATCCATAAGTTTCTTGGCGAAAGATTTTGACGGAATTTAAATTGCGACATCCAAAGATTACTAGTGTACCTAAAGATAGATTTCCGTTGTTATTAAAAAAATGCTTGGAATTAATGGATCAGGCAATTGCAAAAACTGAGCACAAACGTGGAGACTGTGAAGAAAGTGCAATTAAGAGAGTTTTGAAGAATGGGTTCGAGGCTTGTGGCATGGTTACTTTCGACCCAAATAAAGTCTTGAGTAAAATTGCACCAATTAACCGTAATGTTGATTATGTAGAACCTCTGATTAACGACAGCCTCACAGACTATTTAATGAATAAGAAGTCCGAGATAGAAGTTACTAAACGTCGAAGTAAAAACAAAACTTAATATCCAACCCAGTAAAAGTGTAAGTCGACATAACGTCGTAACGTGGTCGTAACGGCGTATGACAGCTCCTCCGATAGCGAATTAAAGCTATACAAGTGAAAGCGAAAATGAAATTGAAAATAAAGATTCTGTGGACAACCAATCATATGAAGATGAGATGAATACAAAACCATCTCTTGTTGAATTGAATGTTGTAACTTATGTGTTTGTAAAAATTATGTCAGGTAAACGAAAATGTATAAATTACGTGTATGCCGGAAGGATGCAAGAGAAATTACCTTTTGACGAATACGAACTCATTGGACTTAAATTACTAGATGAAACCCATAAACATTTTAAAGTTGCAGAGACCGACGTTGTTAATGCTTCTTTCGCTGATATTTTAGCAATTCTGAAGACCCCATCGGTTAAAACAAATGAAACAGCAACGTAATGCATATTTCCTGGCAGAGTTGATGTTAAAGAAAAATTTATTTTGTTTACTTTTCATAATTATATTCTTTTGACTTTTTTTTTTACTATTTTATATTATTTTACTAATTTGCTAAAATGTTTTTTACCTCAATAAAGTATTAGCTACTTCTAGAATCATTTATTATATACTAATTATTGTGTCTGTAGCAGCTATCAAAGTCACCCCCCAAATTAAAATTGAAATATCTAAAAATTGGCGTAAACAAATAAAAAATGGGTTGACATTGATATTACTACAGCTTTTATGCATCGGCTAAGGGCTAAGCTATTTCAAAATGGGGTATCAAAGTGACCCGACATCAAATGACTTTGATAAACAATATTTTATTTTTTTTTTAGAAAATAGTCAATGTAAAAACATAAATACTATCAATTTAAAATAAATAAACATAAAATGCATCCCAATGGTGACTTTTCCACATTTTTATGATGACCTATTCAAAAGTTACGCTAGAAAATACGGAAAAAATGAACAAAGTCACCCCGTTCTACGGTAAATGTTTTTTATATTATTTCACTTTTTATTTACATCCATAATTTGTTAGTTATCAGTTAGTATTTTTTGCATATTTTTAACTGAGGTTGTAGAGGATTTAAATTTGCTGTTTACGAGTATAAATTCTATCTTATTTCTGACAATGTGGTTTTCTGTATCTGAAGAAGACGTTCATGTTTATAAGAGTCTTCGTTTAGAAAGCTGAAACCAATAATTGGCAAAAACAATATATTTTTTGGTAGAATTCTATATTCTTTCTTTTGTCTTGTTTCGAGTTTTTAATGCGAACTGTTCAACTACTTTTTCAACAACATCGGCTTAAATTTTTTCAATAAAGTCTCCTAAAATTATAATTTCTCTAGACTTTGTTAACTTCAGTGTATTGTGCAACTTTGAATAGAACTTTTCGATCTAATCTTCCGTCTTATCTTCCTCTTTACAAGCAATTCTGCTTGTTCATTGGCGGATTAATACCTCTATGGAAGGTTGTCACTCCATCTTTTGCGCGGTCGTCCGATACTTCTTCTGCCAATTGGCGACTTATCTCTTGATATTTGGACAACACGGATCTCCCCCATTCTGCTTATGTGGTTATTCTATTTTTTTTTTCTATTTTGTGTCCATTCATTCAAACATTGTACGTTACATTTTCTTCTAATATCTTTACTTCTCTTTCGATCTCTCTGTGTATTGCCTGTAATTCTTTTTAGTACTCTCATCTTCTTAACATCATCTTAGTATCAATGTGTCTGTTTCGCCATATAGCGTTATTAAGACATCCTGCCAGTCTATTTGCTTTTTGTACTTGATTTTTCACTTCTTTGTTCAGGTCTTCATAGCTAGACAGTGTAATTCCAAGGTAGTTTTTTTCCATTACTTGTTCATTAGTTATGCCATCAATTTTTATTTTACATCCGTTTGGCTCTTTGCTGATTACTATTGTTTAAGTTTTCTGAGATAAGTAAGATTGTAATATTAAATTCTTGTGCTCTTATGGTTAATCTGTAGATCAGTTTTTACAGACTTTCTTCATCTTGGGCTATCAATATTGCATCGTCTGCGTAACAAAGTATTTTTATTTCTTTGTTTCCCATTCTGTATAATGTTCCTTTGTTAACGCTTTTGACTATCTCATCCATAATAAAATTGAAAAGCGTAATGCTCAATGTGACCAGATGACCTTGATCTAGATCTTCATACGAGCGGTTGAGGTTGCCATTTGAATAGGAGTGGGTATATGTTGCGCATCACCATCCTACTACATCTCAATGACTCTATATACATACTCTATTGTTTAATCTCTGACACTAAATTGATGAGACAGAAAAATATTATCATTAATTATTATTCTTGTCGACAGACATTGAAAAAATTGACATTTATATCATTTCTGAAACACACTTTACAATAAAAAAATCTACATTAGTTTTAAAGGATATAAAGTATACCATATAAAGTATACCATACTTTCTATCCTAAAAGAAACATATGATAAAAAGAAAAAAATAAAAAAAAACGGCTCTAATTATGCTAAATGAGACCAATTGTGTCGCAAATTTCTCGACAGTAGGATCTAGTTATCCATGTTAAAAGAGGCAGTTAATAAAAAGAAAATACCACTTTTAGTAAGTCAGTAACAAATTAAGGATATATCATTTAAGTTTTCTAAATAACTTCTTCTTCTTAAAGTGCCCTCTCCTCAATGGAGGTTGGCTACTACAATTTTAAACTCTTCTCTATCTTCAGCTGTTCTTATTAGCTGTTCAAAATTTAGCCCTGTCCATTGTCGGATGTTTCTGAGTCACGATAGTCTTTTCCTTCCTAGGCCTCTCTTTCCCTCGATTTTTCCTTTCACTATAAGTTGGGCATATTGGTACTTATTATTTCTCAGTATGTGGCCTAGGTATGATGTTTTTCTAACTTTTACTGTGTTAAAAAGTTCTCTTTCCTTGCCTATTGTATGCAGCACTTCTTCGTTTGAGGTATGCGATGTCCATGAAATTTTGAGTATTCTCCGGTAGATCCACATTTCAAAGGCCTCCAATTTATTTACGGTTGATGTTTTAAGGGTCCACGTTTCAACTGCATATAGAAGAGTCGACCAGACGTAGCATTTTGATAAACGTAGTCGAATTTCGAGTTTTATTCGAGAATCACAAAGCAGTTTTTTTATTTTTTCGAAAGATTTTCTGGCCTGTTCTATTCTCGATCTTATTTCCAGATCAGGATTTAGGCTGCTATCGATCCAACATCCCAGGTACTTAAATCTATTGACCTGTTCTAAAATGTGCCCATTTATTGTGCAAGGTTGAGGTACGTTTTGGTTTTTTCGAATTGACATCACTTTGGTTTTTTTAATGTTTATTTTCATACCAAATTGCTCACAGGTCGAGTTAATCTTGTCGATGAGTCGTTGTAGACCTAAGTCGGAATCCGCAATTAACACTGTATCATCGGCGTATCTGATACTGTTGATATTTACGCCATTCACCTTGACTCCATCCTTGGAATCCTCCAATGTTTCTTTAAATAGAAACTCGGAGTAAAGATTAAACAGCAGAGGCGACAGAACACATCCTTGTCTAACTCCCCTCCTAATTTCTCTTTTTGCGGATGTGGAACCTTCGATCCTAACTCTGGCGTTTTGGTTCCAGTACAAGTTTTTTAAGAATTTGATGTCTTTTCCATCTAAACCGACTTCTTGCAAACGTTCTAATAGTAGGTCGTGTCTTACTCTATCAAATGCTTTTTTGAAGTCTATAAAGCATATAAATATATCTTTCTGTTGGTCGTAGCATTTCTGAGCGAGAACTAGTAAACTGAACAGGGCTTCTCTCGTTCCCATGCCGGCTCTGAATCCAAACTGATCGTCTCCGATGATTGTTTCGCACTTTCTATAGATACGATTATGTACGATTTTTAGTAGGACTTTAACTGCATGACTCATAAGGCTTATCAGACGGAACTCATTGCAGTGTTGTGGGTTTGGCTTTTTTGGTAGTGGGATGAATATTGACTCCAGCCAATCTTGGGGTATTTTACCTGTATCATAAATGCGATTGAATAAAAGGACAAAAATTTCGATATTTTCTTCGCTGATTAATTTTAACGTTTCTGGGTATATTCCGTCTGGACCTGGGCTTTTATTTGTTTTAAGATGATTAATTGCATTTAAATCTCTTTCTAAATAACATATATATATATATATATATATATATATATATATATATATATATATATATATATATATATATATATATATATAATCAGAATTTGATGTTTATTAAGGTAAATTGAGGTAAACCAAATGTAAGATCAAATACTTACCATAACGGGATAGTATTATGAGGTTTTTTTTTCTGATTTTTCCTTATGATTTACTATGGAATCATTAACAGGAGAATTTTACTGTCATTACGGCATGTGGTTGTCTTTTTAAAGACGAATCACATGCTATGATTTCTTCTGACGGATATTCTCAGGTTAAAGTTGATTTCATGTAATCGAATGAACTATGTCACAATAAAGCCGTCCTATGAACGCAACTCAGCAATATTGGCAGTATAATTTTAAATTTGTCTACATTAAAATTTATAATATATGTCTAAATTGTCAATATAATAAGTCAGATAAAATTAAATTATTAGATTAATTTTTCACCAAGTAACAAAAAACAAAATTTGTCTTATTTATTAATAATTGCATTTAAAGAACGATTTCCGAAGTGGAAATTAATATATCAATAAACTTATTTTAAACTTTAATTACGGCTTATTCCTATTAAAATAGTTATGGTTACTTCTAGATATGGTTTCTGCAAGACGGAGCTACATCTTATTTTGGTGTAAATGCTCGGCATTATGGATTGATAGATTCCAGATGGATTTTCCCGGGCGATGGATTGGTAGATTCGATAGTATTGAATAGCCCCCTCGTTCACCCGATTTGGTTCCTAAAAATTATTTGCATGGGGGATACTTAAAAAGTAGAATTTACAAAACTAAAGCAGCAAGTCTGGCAGAACTAAGTCAAAGAATTATTGATAATTCCATATTAACTTCTAGAGAAACATGGAGAAATGTAATAGACGCATTCGATCATCATACAGAGTACTGTTAAATTAACAATGAAGGACATTTTAAACACTTAATTAGATAGGCATTAATTTAACAATGTAGTAAACTTTTAATTATTGTGTTCGAATTTAGTTGTACATAGTTTGATCCAAAAAAATAATTGAAACGTTGTAAAATATTAGGCATTTCGTTTGGGCTTTTGTTTTATCTTGTCAAGGTGTTCCTGGCTACATTAACTTGAAATAATTGTATACAGTTGAACTAATATAGAAGTTGCGATTTTAATAGGTATAATATACAGGATATTGTATTTAAAAAACTACTACTAAGTGACTACTGATATCAGAAAAATGGTAAATGTGGCATTACGAATATCAAATTTCAAATATTCGTATTGGAAAATATGTAGATGGACCTGTTTTTGTATAATTAATACAATTAATTTAAGAGATCATTAGGTGTATCCAAACTTTTGCTCCACTTTGTATATAGTACCTTACTGTACCGCTTAGAAGCATGTTATCTCAAGCAGATATATTATACTAAAAAACACTGAGTTAAACGTGTGATATTATCGTCGAATATTGAAGATAGTTCTAAGTACTCAGTCGAATAAATCCAGAGTCTAAAATACCACTAAATATGACAATAAGAAAATTGAACTATTTCAACATTTTAACATTGAACATTTTTATAAAAAATAATAGATGGAAAAAACTACGGAAAAGGGATCACTAATTTAAAACGAATAATGGTTGCTAGTTTTATGCAGATAATTTGGAAAGTATTTTAACTAACCCAGTAATATCTACAATACGTATATATCTTCCAGTTTTTCCATAAAAAGTAATACAGATAAATCCTTGGTTAATCCACGATTTATGTCTACAACAGCATATAAAACTTTAATGTAATAGCTATAAAGACAAATGCCTTCGGCATCACAAATAACGTAACCTTAAATGTTCGCAACGGTTGCCGTAAACATACGCACCATATATTAGAGGCAAATGTAATTAGAGACAAGAAGGCACTAACAAAAACGGGAAAGATAAAATTAATGCCCGAAGAAAATCACTTCTCCAAATTGAAATTCTGCGGTGTATCAGGGTTGCATTTTTAATAGGGAATCTTTTTTACTACAAAAGACATATTAGTCGGGGAACTTATTGTTCTAAAAGATCTAAAAAATTAGAAAATATAGACAATTATTCGACATGAGGTTTAACCTAGCGTTGGTATACCTTAAAATTGTAACCTAACTAGTACACAGCCAATGGGTCCATACCAAAAAATTACTACCAAATGATCAGTTTGAATACAAATGTGGATGTGGAACTTTAGATGTTCTAGCTACACTTGTAGCGAATATTCAGACTAATTTTTCTCTAAATAATTATTTGCCTACTTTATCTCTAGATATAGAAGACGCTTATGATAGTGTATGTGTGTGTTTACCTTGGTTAAAAGACGAAATGATAAATTAGTTTCAAATACCCACAAAACTGGCACAAACCATCATTAATTTCTACATTTATAGATGCCTTTAAGTTAGAAACCATAAATATAAAATTCTTTGGCCACGTTATAATAGTTGGGGATTACCCTAGGGATCAGTCTTGCCTTTTTCTTTTTAATCTGTATACTGCTAATTTTCATAATCTTAATACACCAAATATTACTTTTAAAACATTTCAATATGTTGATGATTTGCTCATCTATACTGAAAGGATAAAATATGAACCCCCTCTTACAGTCTTAGGAAAATTACATCAACATTTATAAAAATGGTTTTGTGAAAATGATTTGTACATTTATACTACTATTACTAACATAAATACTATTTTATTAAATGATTACTTACATAATTTCTTGAAGTCAATAAAATACCTAGGTATGTTTCTAAATCAAAACTTACACATCGAATATATGCTTGACAAAAGCAATAAAGTCTCAATTTTTTAAAATCCATTCCTAAAACTTGGTGGGGAGCTGACGCACTAACAGATTTGCTTTTTTACAAATTTTACATTAGATCTATTCTGAACTATGGATGTATACTTTATGGATCAGCAAGTAAACAAATTTTAAATAAAATAAATATATTTCAACGTACTCTTCTACGTATATGTATGGGAACAATGAAGTCAACTTAAATAGCCCCATTGAATATTGAAGCTTTAAAATCTCCCTTTAATTTTAGATAAGATTATCTAAGTGAAAAATTGGTATTGAAAATTTCACGTACCAACAATTCCTTATATTCTGTCATAAGCTCACTAAACAGAGATGATCTAACAAACACATATTGGGCACATACAGAGAAAAATCCACCAATTTTTTGCACGGTCTTAAGAGCCATATGTAACAATAAGTATCCAAACATTCTTAGCGAGCTTGATATTACCGGCTATTTCTAATTTTTTTATAAAGCTGCCATACACATAACTACTACTACTAAGGATTTCCACAGTTTTCACTGTCTTCCTTCACTCAACCGTTTTCTCCAATTTTCCCTGTCATTCCAGTCTCCATCTCGCAGGGTTCTTTTCTCCATAGCCTCGTCGATTTCATCTCTGAATGACCTTCAGGGTCTTCCTCTCTTTCTTCTTCCAATCGGGCTCCATTCTGTGATTTTATTTATCCAGCGTCCTCTGTCCGCTCTTCTGACGTGGCCATACCAGGATAGTCTCTTCTCCTCTATATAGTCGATTACGTCTGATTTTATGTCAGGAACTCCATTTCTACTGCTCTTATTCTACCTCTATTTCTCTTGTTTATTGTCCAGTTTTCGGACCCATATGTCAGGATACTTCTTGTCAGGGTATTATATATTCTCTTTTTTGTCTTTATCGTAATGTTCTTATCCCACAACACTGAGTTTAGTTGTCTTATACAGTTTCTTGTCTGTCTCAGTCTGTTGTTTATATCTTCTTCTGTTGTTCCCTGGTTCGATATTATGGTTCCTAAACACTTGAATTTATCTTTTCCATTTATTTGTCTTCCCTCGTCTATCTCTAGGTTTCTCATATCCTTGTTTTCTGTTGTTAGGTATTCGGTTTTCTCTAAGTTTATTTCCATTCCGTTGTTTTTATATTCTTTTTTTAGTTTTCTGAGCATAAAGCTGAGATCTTGTTCATCTTGTGCGATGACTACTTGATCGTCGGCAAAACTTAAGGTGTATAGGTATTCGTCTCTTACTGGCATGCCCATTCCTTCGCACTTTGTCCTCCATGGTTTGAGTGTCTTTTCCAAGAATATTCATACACATACACATAACAACATATTATAATACTTCATTGTAAGACACATATATCTTAAATTCCTTTGTAGAAAATGGCTCAAGGCAAGTGTAATCTATACAGATGCATTTAAAACATCGGATGGAACTGGATGTGCTTTCTACATCCCATAAAAGTCGACAGAAAAAATGTTCAAACTGCCTTTCACTTGCTTAATTTAAATAAGGATTAAATTTGATTGCTGAAGCACTAGCAATTCTTGAAGCCTTGAATATATTTCGACAGTTTTAACAATAATAAAGATTTAATATTATCCGATTCATTGTCAGCTTTATTATCTCTCAAAACCTCAAAATTTCCCAATTATAACTCTAATCTTCTCATTTGCCAAATAAAGAATATGCTTTAAACAACATAGTCAACATTAAAAATAAAAATAAAATTACTAATTTTATTTGGGTAAAAGCTCATGTTGGTATAAAATGTAATGAGCTTTTTGATTCTATTGCTAAAACTGCAATAACCTCTTCAGCTGAAATTTTACCAGATAAAAAAAAATTGATGAGAAATATCGATGAAAAATAAGAAAAGCGTGAACGCGAGAAGCGAGTATCCCTGTTTTTCCTGATTATTGCTTTATCTTGCTATAATTTTCTCTTTTTGTTTGATTCTTTTTTCGTGAGGATATTTTATTCGAATAGATACACTATTTGCACTAACAATAATTAATATAGATATACACTTTTTTATTGTAGTATCTATTAATTATATTAAAATATTAATATTAGTAATTTTTCATTTATTTATTTCTCAACTCTGGGTAAATAACTAGCTATGATATAATCTCACTATTTGAGAGAGTGATTTATCGTTTAATAAATAACTATATATTTATTTACAAGTTTTTACTGACGTTTCGATCTCTATATCCAAAGACCGCTTTCAAAGATATAAATGATAGTTATATTTATTTTATTTGTTTATTATTATATATTTTTATAATCTTATATTGTTTATTTTCTTTTTTTTTATCTTTAAAAACGGAATAGAGATCGAAACGTCGGTGTATTAAACATGTAAATAGATATATTGTGGCTTATTTCCAACCTTCTCCCTAAAAATAAAGAATGCCACAAACAAGAAGCTATAGAAAAATAAATATATCTGTCATTTGTATGGTTGAAAACGGTCTCTTTATAGAGATCGAAACGTCCGTAAATTAAACATTTGAATAAATATATTGTGGCTTATTCCCAACATTATTTCTAAAAATACAGAACGACAAGCAAAAAGCCATAGAAAATAAATATTACTATGATTTGTATAATTGAAAACGGTCTCTGGATATAGAGATCGAAACATCGATAAATAAACATATGAATAAATATTTTGTGACTCATTCCCTACATTCCCCTAAAAATACAGAATGCCACAAACAAAAAGCTATAAAAAACAAGTAATTTTGCAGAAAGTTTACTGATAGCAACCGGCTGTCGCGGAAGTTACTTTAAAACGTCTTTTGACGTGACCCGTACTTAAAGAGTTACACAATGAAATTTTTTTAAAACAACATTTAAGACAGATTTCACACCACCCAGAGGTATGTCTTGTGGCGCGTTACTTTTTTAAATGGTTGTTCGCCAAGAGCCATATTGTCTTAAACAAATTATTATTTGTTTAAGACAATTAAGACAAATTATTGTCTTATTAAATAAAATAAACAAAACACTTCAACAGTATAAAACAAAACAAAATAAAATCCTATAAAACAAAATAAAATTCTATACAAACAAAATAAAAATAATGTTTGATGTAAAAAAACATTGTACTATTCTATTTAAACACAAACACTATACACACTTACTATGTTCTTCTCGTTTTTTTTTTGTTCTTGTTTTTTTATGCTGATGTTCTTATTAAACTATTAGAACATATTATTCGCTGTCTAAATCTGAAGATGCAGTGCTGCTATCGCTGTCATTATCTTCACCACCTGGTGTAATTATAATTGGCTCTAGTAAAACTTCGATATGAGTGTCAAGTTCCCACATACGATGTTCTTCTATAATTATGTGGCCTATACATTTAGCCCATTTCTCTGGAGTTACATGGAGGATTGCTTAAATCAAAAGTTTCTTAATTTCGTTTAATTTGAACGTTTCGTTATTACGTGCTACTTCTACTTTCACTTGCGCCCAGATAAGTTCAATGGGATTAAGTTCGCAATGATAAGGTGGTAGACGCAGAACTTTGACACCATAATCTTTTGCAGTTTCATCTACAGCATATTTAAGATATTCACTTTTTCTTAACCGTGCTATGTCAAGTAGCTAAATTTTGAGCATTGATTCTTCGTATGCAATCCCCTTTTCTGTAAGCCATTCTTGAATCTTCCCTTTCAATTTCTTTCATAATCACCTGTTTTTTCGACTCAAATTGAAGAAAACCATCATCAAGAAACCCTGCATCACTTCCTATATGGGTGATGATTAAACGCCGTCCCTTTCCTGATGGAGCTTTTAGTCCTGTAGATCAGCCTTTTATAAATGCTTCGCGTTTACTTTTGACATTTAAACCTGCCAAACTTTTCCAACTGTATTACCTTCGTTAATCCAGGTTTCATCCAAATAACATATTTTGCGTCCAGTTCTGCGAATTTTGCGTATTTCTTCTAAATATTTTCTTCTCCACACAATAATTTTATTTTTTTCTAATAGCATACTTTTTCTGTTGAGTTTTACATATCGAAAGTTCTTTTCGCGCATGGTTCTGATTAAGACTACGAGGTATCTTGGGTAAGGAGTCACCATTTTCGAGCTCTTGAGAAATATTTTTTAGTGTTGGAATTTCACTCCGAAAATAAAATGAATGAATTTTTCGACGTATAATATTCCTTGTCTCGTCATCCAAAACAATGCTTTTCCTACCTCTAGTTTTAACTTTTTCTTGCTTTTTATTTTCCGATGTATTTTGAAGTACATGATAAATACAGCTGACGGATACTTTTGTTAAACTGCTTGGCTAACATTTAATGCCATTTTTCTGCCGACAATTCCTTCATAAACGTTTCGTATCATTACCTTCTTTTCGGACGTTAACATTTTCCGTCTGTTTTGCGGCTTTTCATTTTTGGTATCAACATCAGAATTTTCCTGTCTTCTCTTGGAACAACTCGGTTTTTCGTCCAACTCGAATAAAACTCAAACCAAATAATCACAGAATATAACTAAAAATTTTCTATACAACGACAAACTATAACACTCATATTATTAATAACACGTTTTATCAATAACACAAACTTATCGCATAAAATATATTCACAAAATGCAACACATGCATTACCCTTAGAAATGAACCCAATGTAAATGAACGGTTGTTGATGGGCACTCGCTCAGCAAAAACCAGTTTTACGGATTTCTGTTGGTCGGAATTGAAACGGAGTTCCGTCGCTAATTCCAAAGTTGCCAAACGATTGAAAAATAATGTTTTAAAATATCGATTTTTATTTTATAAATTTAAATATGTAACAAAACGGAACATAAAATTTATTTAATTAAAATTTTGTGCTTAATTTTTACTATTGAAAAAATCATGTTTTTTTGGTATTTTTATGACGGTAATAGTCACTGCGTGGAAGAATACAGGTTTTGTATGACCATAATTACTACTTGTGAACAAGAATTGGCTACACTGTACGACAACTCCTGGTCAATTTTTCAATAGAGAAGCACAAATAAATATACTATTTATATATTGTGTAATTTCTTATGAGTAAACGCAAATTGCAATTGAGAAAACAAGTAGTTTTCGAAGGCCGCTGTATACATTTAAATTTAAGGATATTCAGCGTTTAAACAATGAATCACTCTCCCAAATAGTGAAATTCTACTTTAAGTGCTAAAGCCACACATAAAAAAAAACTGAATATGCAGACGTTAAAAATAAAATTTTTACTCTACTTTTAACACAGCTGTTAGTTTCTAATACTAAAATTAATAAAATATAAAAAATATCGTGAACAAAATTATTACATTAAAATTTTTAAAATACTTAGACAATGAAGAAAAAAGATGTCAACAATCTTCTCTACTATTCCTTGAATTGATGAGTTGGCAGTTATTGGCCTTCCTGTTTTCATAGATTAGTTACGTGAGAAGAAAGCATTACTTATTATTTATTGGACCTCCGAAAAGCTCGTAGATAATGGCCTTTTGGCTTTTGTAAGTCCCTGTTTAGATTCCTGACTCTTTTCTGTTTGATGCAATATAAATTCCCGCTATAAATAAAATACTTCATATTTCTTCTTCAATCTACGAACGCTATAATCTTGACCGTTTTATGAACCACTCCGGCGTTGGCTTTTAGTTGTATCTTTTTGTAACAGTTCGATACGTCGCTTTAATAAAAATATATTGCTATGAAATTTCTGACTCTAATTCTTAGGAATTTTTTTCATGCTTTAAGTAAATATTTTCATACAAAGGTATGTATATTATTTTATATATTTCATTTAAGATAAGATTCTGTTTCTGTAATGAAAAGTTTTGTCCGGAATAACCATTTTGAAAATTTTTTATAATATTGCTCTCCTTACAATATTTTCATTTTAATGAGATTATTTAAGGAAATTTACGATATTATTACTCACTTTGACACTTGTAGAGTAGTTTTAGACCTAGAATTTTATGTGTTGATAATTTGTTTTCTATGAAACAATTAGTGCAGAAATCAGTTACATATGGAAACCAACTGCTCTTATTATTTAGACTTAAGGACTTAAGGAAAGCTTATGATAGTGTTCCAATAAACAAACTGTGGGAATCCTTAATAGAGAGCAGAGGACGCTCATAGTATATCAATGCAGTGAAAAACTTTTTTAAACGGAACATCAGTTATGTCAATACATGCTACATGGATACTCAGAATGTTTCCAAGTTGACAAGTGTCTGAGATAAGAATGTTGTATGTTTTTCACCCTCTTTAAAATTTGTATAAAGTCTTCTTTATACGTCTTCTATACAAAATATAAGTAAAAACGTAATTGGCCAATGGAAAGGTGACGTGGTCGATAAATCCGACCCATATGACAGAGATACAGGGACTGCTTTACGTCAATTTTTTCTGTCGCACTGGTGGAGCTCGACTGTATTGCAGCAGTCAGTCTATTTTGTATTATATGAGTCGCTCAGAAGTAGAGTGGCCCAACTGATTTTTTTGTATAATTCAGATAGGTAGTACAATACTCAAAATTTAAATTGGGATTCTGAATTTTTTTAAATTATAACCCTAAAATTATAGCCTTAAAATAAAGAAAGCAGAAAGAATTTGAAACACATTCTGGCTCTGACTTCCATCCACCATCTGATGATGAGTCTTCTACAAGTACGGAAAGCTTCAAAGAAGATGAACTTGCAGAACCTGGATCACGTAGGGGTAAAAAACGTGGGAAAAATAAGTCAGTCTGGAAAAGATCTAAGTCTAAGTTAAAAAGAAATTCAGGAAAATCATATTTCAATTCTCGTGGTAGAATTTTATCTAATAAACAATTTTTCATGGAGTTTTTAGCCGTCAACGAAAGTGACATTTGTTGTTATCTCTTAAAGAAAGAAAAAATATTTTCCAAAGTGTCTACAACTTATTAAATTTTCATTTACAGACTGCTTACATTAATATACAAGTAAATGTTGTTAATAAAGGACGACCTATAGCTGCTCAAAAGTATAATAACTGTTCTAAGAGACGAATTTATACATTACCAAAAGAACCGTGGTAACTGTTTACAAATCATTTTTCAAAAAAGCTATAGAAGTTTTGGATGTAAGGCTCAACAGAGCATTAATAAAAAACTCAAGAGATGATGAATATTAATCACTCTGCCACTAGATAAAAGAGGCAAGCACCCTCTAATAATAAGACAAGATAAACGGATATTTAAAATATAAAAAATTTCATTAACAAATTTACCAAATATACATCTCACTATAGCCGCAACAAAAATCCTAATCGAGAGTATCTGTCACCTGATTTAAATATCTCAAAACTTTTTGATTTGTATGTGCAAAGTGAAGAACCAGAAGTGAAGGTAACCAAATTTGTCTTTTCCAAACAATTTAATAAAGATTTTATTCTTCTTTAAGTAGGTGTAACTCTTTTTTAAAAAAAAAAGAGTTACACCTACGAAGAAACGCAGAAGCGCCTACACGTGGAATAAAAAAAGATGCAGCCAATGATAAAGATACCACAACAGTAATTACATCTGATTTCATGAAAACTTTAGCTACTCCTAGTATTTCTACGAGTGTGGCTTATTACAAGAGACAGCTGTGAACATATTGTTTTGGCATCCACAATATAATATCAGGTCAGATATACATGTATGTATGGCATGAAGGCATAACCTCATGTGGCCTCCGAAAAATTGTCTTGCATTTTACACTAGGTAAAAATGTATGTTTACACACTGCTTTTGATCTTATACAGCAATCAATGCGGAGGTCAGAATCTAAATATTAAACTGGCATCTCTTTGTAAATACATGACTATCTCCAATACTTTCAGTCCTACAGTAATACATCACAAGTTTCTAGTTTTCGGTCACACCTATTTGCCTTGTGACGGAGACTTTGGAGTGATCGAAAAACAAAAACGATATTTTAAAGACATTTTTTTGCCATACGATTGGGTGAAAGTTATTTCCAGTTCCAAAAACAATAATACATTTCAGGTATTTAAAATGACCTCTGAAAATTTTTAGTGTACTTAAAAACTTGAGAAATTACTTACAAACCAGAAAAAAGTAAAGCAATGTATAAAAGTAGAATGGCTAAAAATACAGTGGCTTATGTTCAAAGCAGAAGAGTCCTTCAACATTTATTTTAAATGTCTCAAAAAACAAAGAACAGACGTCTTAAAAATAAAAAGAGTAGACTTTTACTTGGACATCCTCTATCCTGCTATAAGACCTATTGAGCAACTAAAATATAACGAAATTCATAAGTCGTCTTCCTTACATTCCGCCGGTCTATTATAAATTTTACACAAACCTGAAGACAAAAGTGGAGGCAATAGATAATTTTAATGGATCGGAAACAGATGAATAGACGACCCAAGTGAAAGATTTATATTTTTTTTGTAAAAGCTTAATATTTGACATTCGAACTGTACCGCCTGTATGACAAACCTGATATTATTAGGTCCTCCGAGATATATTAAACACGGATGGAAAAATCAGAAATTCAAAGCAAAGTAGAAAAGAAAAACAAAGCTTACTTTTCACTCGCCTGCTGGAGTGCAAGTATTTTGCTCTAAAAACCCACACTGGAGATCAAAAATTAGGGCCTACAAAACTATTATCAGACCAATAGTATGTAATGCATATTATGCATGTGAGATGTGGGTGATAACAAAAGACACAAAACGAAAGCTATAACTCTTCGAAAGAAAAGTCCTAACGAAGATATTTAGACCTATTAAAAAACGGAGTATGGAGAAACAGGCACAACCATGAACTCCACCAACTGTTCAAAGAGGCACTTATCTCAGAATTTGTTAAACTTCAAAAACTTCGATGGGCTAGTCACATAGTTAGAATGAAGACCGACAGATTACCAAAAAGACCCCTAGATAGTAAAATGCGGGGACAAGACCAAAAGGAAGGCCACGGAAAAGGTGGGAGGATGAAGTGGCAGCGGACGCGCAAAATTTGCTAGGTGTGAGAACCTGGAGAAGATCGGCGCGGGAGCGGCAAGGTTGTAGGCATAGTTTGGAGGAGGTAAATGCTAGATTTGATCTGTAGAGCCATTGGAGTGAGAGAGAGAGAGAGAAAGGGAGAGGGAAAGACAAGTTACATTGTCGGATGAAATTGAATTAGAGAAATTGTAACTTACAGTTGTATATTATCTACTAGTTCTCAGTTCCATACACCAAAATAGCATAAAAAAAGACTGGACGCTTTCACAAAAAAAAAATTTTATTAACCAGATGCATTTAACACGTTAAAGAGGCTATTTTGGCCTAAAAGAAGATAGTTATTAAATATTCTTAAGTATAGTAAAGCTAGCTAAGTGGCCACAGATGATTAAAGATGATATCGCCTTTTATAAGATCCATTCTAAAAATAACCATTAAATATGATGAAGACTTCACTTTCTCAGTGAAGTTTACTTAGAGAAAATTTTCGCCCTTAAATCGACTACAATATTGTTACTTATAATTTCCAAGATGACTGATGTTCTTTATAAATAAAATAAATAAGTCATGTCGATTTTTCGAACCAACAAGTACCTAGACTCGTATTCAAGTACTTTTTTATTAGGGATGTGAACGATAATAGCGTCGTCGAACTACTAGAATAATCCATCTATATTTCAGAAGGAATATCTTTTTGCCTTCATAATAAATAATGTATTTTAACGAACGCTTCTTATACTAGAATTGCCCTATATGTCCGTTAGAGGTATGCTTGTTTAAATATTTATTTAAAAAGTTTTATATTTTCTTTATTCATTTATCTTCTTTGCTATGCTGCAGTAATCTCAGTTTGGGAACCAAGATGCGGATAATAAGGTGCTATATTCTTCTAGTGTTACTTTATGGATTTAAAGCCTGGACACTGACGCAAGCCACAGAAAAACGGATTGAAGCCTTCGAGATGTGGATCTACAATAGGATACTAAAAATAACGTATGTGGACCATGTCACCAACGTTGAAATCCCACAGCGCATAAAAAAAGAAAAAGAAGTGCTTAGTTTAGTGAAACAACGTAAGCTTGAGTACCTCAGGCTCGTGATGCGGAACGAAGAAAAATAACGATTTCTTCAATTCGTTATGCAGGGTAACGTATTTGACAGGAGAGGACCGGGAAGCCGTCGTATCTCGTGGTTAAAAAACCTCCGACAATGGTTTGGGATGACCTCCGCGGAGCTGTTTAGCAGAGCAGTCAACAAAACCATGATAGCCTTGATGATCGCCAACATCCGGACCGTATAAGGCACTGAATAAGAATAATATTTTCTTATCTTCAAGTTAGAATAAGCTCCTAATTTATTTATGTGTCTCATCAAATAACATAACACATAATAAATCGCTAGAGATCTTGTGATAGTTCAAAACATCTTCAGAATATATGAATCTGATACAAATTTCTGGTAGAAATTACGAAATTATGAAATACAAGGCATCTCTTAAATAATTTAAAGCTATAAATAAAACACCTACTTTATTCTGTTCCTCGTCCGTCGTTTTGACTTGAATTCAGTAGTAATTATGTTCTTAATTTATATTTCAAACGAAATACAGACACAATAAATCAAATTTTATTAAATTCCTCCGAAAGCTTAAGTAGAAAATAATTGGATTAAAGTAGTCGACTTTTCGCATAATTAATGTTCAATATTGTTTGACTTATAACAATTCTATATTTTAACTGAGGCATGCACAAAATATCAATTTAGAAAATAACAAACAACTGCACTGTTAATAAAGTAAAACTGGTATAATATATATATATATATATATATATATATATATATATATATATATATATATATATATATATATATATATATATATATGCGAGTAATATAGGATAATGCGAGTGAATAATAAAAGTAAAATGTAATGGCATATCTGGCAAAACAGAAAACCGTTAGAAGAGTTAACAACAGAGTTAGAAGACCCTGATGGTTTCCAGGCCAACAACTAACAATAACTACAGAGGAAGCTACAGCTACCTGGGGAAAGGAATGCCAAACGTTGAAACGTTTAAAACAAATGGAAAAGGATAATGCGAGTGAATAATAAAAGTAAAATGAAATGTATGTATATCGCCCCATCTCGACACATTTTTTTCTGCAAAGATTGTGTATAAAACTCCTAAAAACTTTTGAAATTTCCTTTTTGTATTCTTGTGTATATCACACAATTTTTTCCACTCTCATGTATATTAGTTCCAAGGTATGTGCAATTCTCAACCTGTCTTCTAAAGCGTTGTAGGCATTCTTGTTGATCTTGAATATTACCCGTTCTATTACTCGCGTTTGAAGTTACTGAACGTTTCATGTACTTTGGTTTTTTTTATTAATGACTAGGCTGACTTTTTGCTAAAGAAATGCACTTCACTCTTTTCTAAATACATTTGCAGATCTAAATAGATTCTTAATATCATCCATGTAAGCCAATATTGCTTTGTTCCGAAAGTCCCTGTTCTGTTTAAATGCAATCTTTTAGCACCCATTCTAGACACAGATTAAACAAGGATGTAGTTTGTATTTTGCTATCAGTTAAAACCATATTTTTACTTGTCGTCGACATTTCAACAAAACACATAGCGAACCGCTTAAGTCAAAAAATATTCGACCGTTTCAACCTCTTCGAAACTGCATTTTGTGTGCGTTTTGTGATTGTGTATTGTTAGTTCTGTCATTCTTTTGCTTGCTTACGTTCATGTATTTTGTTTTATTTTTATTTATTTTCAGTCCTCTCGGTCTCTGTCTCTTTATTGCCCTTTTATCTGTTGTTACTATGGTTATATCGTCGGGATATTCTTTTATTTGCATCTGGTTTCTGCGTTTGACAGCTTTTTATAGCCTTGTCTAGTGATAGAATAAATAGTACCATTGAAAGCGCATATCCTTGACACTCCATTTTTTATTTTTAATACTTCTGTCCTTTTGCTTCCGGTATGTATTGTTTCTTGGGAATCACGGATAATAAATAAAGTCAGGCTACTGAGCGACTAGTATAGTAGTAAAAATATCTCTCCTAGCTACAGAACTTGGTCAGAAACTACTTCACAAATAGGTTCATTAATATTGCGAGGGTTAATTCTATGAGGACCACGGTGAGAGCGCCGCGGGGTTTCTTCCTGATGTTATTGCTGTGGAATGTTCTTTACAACGAGATTTTGGAGACTTAACTTGATTTTTGGAGCGAACCGAGCCCTCCATAAACTGTAGATGTAGATAAAAAGAAGTGAACTCAGGCTGGCGGCAGAGAAGACTAAAGCTATGATCCTCAAGGGTCCGTAGACCAGATACTATATACTTTTAAACTGGAGAGAGAAAAAGATCTTACCTGCCAAAAAAGTTAAGTACTTAGGGGTAATCCTAGATATGAGGCGAGGCCTTGGTAAGCACGTGAACTACATTATTTGCAAGGCAGAGGAAAAAACTTGGAAATGAGGAAGGATTAGCGACTGCCAAAAGAAGAATTTTATTGAAAGCTGTCCACTCTACCGTACTCTTTACGGCACTGGTATGGCAACAAGTGCTTAACATCAAGAAATATAAAAGAATGCTAAAAAAAGCCCAAAGAAAAGCCCTGCTAAAGGTAGCAGGTGCATACAGAATAACATCAAGGGTGGAAATCTGTGGAAGGATGAGCAGGAGAAAATAATAGCTAGGAATAGCAGTATAACGGAGTATCAGGAAGAATGGACAAACATGCATAAGGCGGCCAGAAGGAAGGTTTTAATTCCAAATATTGCAGCTTGGATAAAATGCGGCGACAAAGACACTAACTACTTTTTTACCCAGTTCCTAACAGGGCACGTCTTCTTCAGTGCCTACCTAAAAAGAATAGGTAGGTAGCAGAAAAACACTGCGCAGAATGTAGAGTGTCTGAATCGGCCGAGCACTGTATATTCTTAGAGTACAGAATTTTTAATGATGACAGAAATTAATTACACATGAAGGTAGGTAGGGTAAGCG
This sequence comes from Diabrotica undecimpunctata, assembly GCF_040954645.1. Classification (NCBI taxonomy): domain Eukaryota; kingdom Metazoa; phylum Arthropoda; class Insecta; order Coleoptera; family Chrysomelidae; genus Diabrotica; species Diabrotica undecimpunctata. The sequence goes on along the minus strand of NC_092806.1, from coordinate 38,452,727 downwards.
CCAATATAATAATGCAGGTAGCAATGAAGAGAAATTCTAAACACAAAGCAATATTAGAGGCGGTAACTAAAATCGTCAGAAAGAATGAAATGTTAGAGAGGACTTGGTATGGTCTTTAGAAGATTTATCCCCCCCCCTTTTTATAAAACACTAAAGAAAAAAAGCACACAAACTTCTTTTACCCTATGACGGCCGATATGTAATTAAGATATGATCAGTGGGCCTCAGACAGTGGAGCGTTAATATTTAATTCCGATCGCTTGAAAAGTAAAAATAATTAATTTCCTGTATTTTATGTTCAGTAATAATATTGAATTTTACTGTATCAAAGGCAAATAAAATGAATATAATACGTATATACAGGGCGTGTTAAAAGAAGTGGGATCGAATATTTCGAATACTCGAAATTATTTGTCGACATCAAATGTTCATCAAGGTCTCTATAAGTCTCTAATTTGCGTAGCGTGAAAATTATACGAATCTTTTTGCATGCAGTTAAATTGGAAAATACTTGCCAAGTTGCTGGTATATTACCAAGACTTTACTTTCTGCAGACACTGTATTAAATATAACCTTGAAACAAATTGGCCCTAAATTACTTTCGAGTTTTCACCAAAACAAAATGTTTAAACACGTGTAGACCAGTAATTAATACCAGAGCTATTGAGAGTATGCAGCCCAGTAATTAGTCCGAAGGTACTTTATCGTTTAACTAAAACACACCACAAAGTCCGAATTGAATTCCCGAAACACTTTTTTGTTACTTCTGTTTAGCAAACGATTTGTTCTATTCACTGTCTGATATTTCAACTATCAAAGTCGTCACTATCTGCATTGTCTATCCGAATAATTAGAGGCCAGACCTCTTCTATAACTCACTCGGTTTGAAAAAACTGAACGATTATGTCTTCCGTATGTCTAATACGATTTTGCCATTGTTCTGCCTTTATTTGTTCTAGCGATTCTTTCCATAAACTAAGAACGCTCGCATCATATGATGTTTGGATGCATGTTTATCATACAAATTTTTGGCTATACCCCAAACTAACTCAATTGCATTATAGTGGCAATGGTAGGGCGGAAGTCGACGAACTTCATAGCCATATTTAAGAGTCATTTGGTCAGTAACAAATTTCTTTTGAATTTTGTGCTCTCCACATCTTTGAAGTAAATCGACTTTTAAAAATATGTCATTGTGATAAATTTTCTTTTCTATCAACCACAACTTTATTTCTTCTTTTGTCCAACTGCTTGAAGGAAATCTCTCTTCTACTTGTGAGTGCATTATCCAAAACTATTATGGATGGTCTCTCCAATTTTTTTAACAAATTATTTTCAAACCATTCTTCAAAAATATTTGAATCCATATATCCATGGTAATCACCTGTATTCTTTGTGGATAAAAAAATTAAACTAGCTTCACCAATAAAACCCTCATCATTTCCAGCATGAAGTATACTGTAGCGTTCACCATTACCGGAACAACTAGAAGAATAACATTTCGTGGTGCCATCTTGTTAGGATGATTTTGACATATTTCCTTTAGCGAAATTCCAAGTTTCATCTGAAAATACAACTTGCCTCGGACTATCAGACGATTTATTGTTAATTTATTTTCTTAATAAAATGCTACGGTTTTGAAACATTAGAGAGTTTACACAATACTTGTCTATTATTTGCCTTTTTATATCAAAAACCTAAATGTTTCAACACTCTCCACAAACTTTTTAAACTAATATCACACAGTTCCTTGTCTTTTATTTTTTGTAACACAGCACTAACTGTTACATGTTATTTGGCTTTATACATAATATATATAATATTTTTAATTGCAAGTTTAAATGACTGGAGCAAATCTAAAGTTATTGAATGTTGACGATTTCTCTTCGTCGACCAATACAACCCACGACCATCAAATAATTTTTAATGATACACAGAAGAGAAATATGATGACGTTTGAATTTGATCTACTTTGTCGGTGACAGTGTTGTTAACAGAAAGATATTTTTAAACAGCTTGAATCATTTTTCAATGATTGTGTGGATTTAAGAAATACATTACTAAACAAATTTTTAAAGTGTGTATAAAGGAGATTACATTATTATGACACATGGTATTTACTCCTTATTTTTCAAATAATATGTTCTTGTAAAGGCATAACTTTGATTATTGGGTAATCCTACATTATATGATACGTCAGAAGAAATTTAAAAAAAATTAACATGTAATAAATTCACTGTTTAAATAAATATTCCGTTCTCGTACTATTGCAATAAAATATTAAAACCAATAAACGATAACTTGTTGAGCAGTGCTGATTGAAACAACAGAGCAGTAAAATGTTATTCATAAATGTAGTGTAAAATATATCGCCGCTTATCTGGTCCGCTATAACTAAAGTTACCAGCATTTAATTGCAAAACGCTCTTCTTAGGTGAACAATATTATACATAATATTTCTTAATCCCGTATAATTGCTAAGTGTTTAAACTGTTGAATTACTATGTTAAATCGTGGCGTATAAATAATATTCTCAGTTGAATGATTTATCACAAGTTTTTCGAACAGAAAATCTAAAACGTTGATGGGTAAATTACAACGTTATCAGTTCGCCGCTTCGGAGTCAGTGATGTAGCACTTACGATATTACCGTTTGCAATTCTATCACTTAGGTGTAAAAATTTGTTTTAGATGATTGCGGTTGTATATTGTATTGCCTCTCTGGTCTGATGCCGCAAGCATTACACCTCGCACAAAGTGGAATAGTCAATGTAAAACGTCAAAACGAGCAAATTTTATGGAGCGCGAAAGATTGATGGTGCTTAAAAGTTTTATCGCGTAGGATATATGACTATTTTCGGAAGTTTAGTTCAGGCATGAGAATCGGGCTAACTACCGCATGTCAAAAATAATCGTAAATAACAGCGATTTTATTTTGCAGTTCATTATTTTCCAGCGAATTTCGATGATAACTGCTCGCAATCCATTTATTCAATTTTATGTACAGTCAGTTTCATATCCTCCTGAAAATTTCATTTATTTTTCAACGTTAGTTGCTAAATGTACTTTTGAAGAAAATATGACACATTTATCATGTACAAACTAGAATAAAAGTTACGGAAAACACATAAAATAGACACAATGGAATAAAGAAAACATTTTTTTTATTTATATAATAAAAATTTTAATGGCGTGAATCAACAGAAAAAGTATAGTATATCCAAAATATACTTAGAAAAAGCCTTGACTACATGGAAAAGAAAATGCGAAGGCATGGGAGTACCTGTACGGAACGAATAACTATATACGTTAAGCTTTGCAGACGATCAGGTAGTGATTGCACAAGATCAAGACGAAGTCAGCTACATGATGAAGAAACTACAAGAAGAACATACCAAGGCTAGCCTAGATATTAACCTCGCGAAAACAGACAATATTACCTATCTACAAGTGAAGAAGACATAGAAGATCTACAGATTGATGACAACGTAACAATCAAAGGAAAGGATACATTCAAATACCTGGGGTTTATAATCACGAAAAAGGCAACAACAGAGGAAGAAATTACACAAAGATTAGGACAAACAAGAACACCAATCCGACAACTTAACTCAGTATGGTGGGATAGACACCTAAATATGAAGACAAAAACGCAGATTTATAAAACATTAGTGCGAAGTATTATGACATATGGGACAAATAAAGCAAAGAACATCAATAGAAACAGACTGTTGGACCTTTTGACTGATCTCCAACAATTATTCGGGAGAAAGCTTATTAAATTCCTTTCCCCGTGCGTGTACAGTACCAAATATTTTAGGACCATGGACTGTACAAAGTTTCCTTCGATATATGCAAGCAGACTTCACGGCGCTGATTCCGTATGTGTTTGGTTTTATAGGGGTTTGTACTTAGAGAAAAATAAGCGTAATTAATCGATACTACACATTTAATAACGAGAATATTTACAACAGCACTATTACTAAATAAAGAGTTCGTTTTACTACATTGTTCATTTTTATACCGGCGTTTTAGGGCGCGCGAACATAGCGAAAACAAATGCACATTTCACCGCACTTTTGAGAGTAAGAGATTATAGCGTACCGAGTACCAGCACACAGCCGATACCTTCGGCTGTTAACTTGAGACTCTAATCACATCTGCAATTCTTTTCGACTAGAACCAAACCTTATCTTGTCTACCGATCGGCGTCAGTTTAACCCAAGGAGGCCCTTCTAAGAATTTTATGGCACAAACACCCTGCAATCAAAAGGTACAGTCTGTCGCATAAGATAAAATTCAACATTTGTGGAAACGAAAAATAAACTGAAATTAATATAAAATGTTGTTTTTACAACACAGACATACTAACATATATAGAACAAAAAAGATTAAAGTGGTATGGACATGTAAGAAGAACTAGCGACAGCAGATGGATAAAGAGAATAACCGAATGGAGCCCCATAGGAAGGAGGAAAAGAGAACGACCCCGAAAATCCTGGAGGAACGAAGTAGACGACGCCATGAGTAAGAGAGGCCTAAACGATGGAGAATGGAACAACAGCGAGAGATGGAAACGGTTGAGCGAGGAAAGGCAGTGAATACTGTAGAGTCCCTAAATATATATACTTGTGTATTGCATCGGCATGACTCATAGCTCTTGTCAAAATCCATTACTTCTAGCAGTTTCTTTAGTCTTGATTTAACAGGTGGTGGGTTTTTTCATTACCTACTACTACTGTAGTTATTTATTAGATTTTTTGAGGACACGTCTTAAATTTTACGAAAGTCCACTTTCTACGTCAGTTTTTTTATATTTGTAGTAAATATTACTTACTTACGAACAATCGGATCAGACATTGAAATCTTGAAGTTATTTTTCACTTTAACTATTTGGTGCCGGTCCTTCAGATAGGAACCAAACCAACTATGGACAACTCCCCTAATACCATATCTGTACAATCTATCGAGGAGTACATCGTGTTGCACACAATCAAAAGCACGACTGAGGTCACAGAAAAGGGCAGTTGGATTTTCACTGTTCTCAATAGAGATTAAGACTTTCTCATAAAAACTGTTAGTGGCTGTGGAAGTAAACAATTTATTTCGAAATCTATGTTGATGCTTTGTGATAATTTGGTTAATATCTAAGAATAATAAAAGTTGTTTTAGCATTGCATGTTCAATAATCTTAGATATCACAGATCGAACAGACAATGGTCGAAAATTTGACATTAATTCAGGATCACCTTGTTTTAATACCGGTGAAATGATAGAAGTTTTCAGCATACTGGGAAAAACACCAGTATTAAAAGAAGCATTTATAATGTGAGCAAGTGGTGTCAAAATCTGAGACGCAATTTTTTAAATTACTATACCTGATATTTCATCAAAACCACACGATGCTTTGTTTTAAATTTTATATTTTATTATGTCTAAGATATCTTTCTCTGTTATATAAGATAGGAACAAATTATTTTGAACAAAATGGTTGGAATGCTGAAAATTTAAATCTGGTTTAATTATTTTACTAAGTATATCTACTGGTGCATCTATAGAGTAATCATTAAATTTGTTAGATATTATATCTGAATCTCTAATTCTAGTATCATCTATTATTAGACAGATATGTTTGGGATTTTTTTGTTTTCCATTAAGTTAATTTATAATAGCCCATGTGGTTTTGTTTTTGTTGGAGGATTCAGAGATTTTGTTAAAATAAAACTGACCCTTTGTGGTCTTAACAAGAACTTTGTGCTGATATTTTTTTTGTCTATATAGAGTTTTCAGCTCAGGTATGCCTTACTCAAAATATACAAATCCTTCAGATTATCTGAAGAAGATTTTACTTCTTGTGTGACCCATGTCTTTTTTTATTTGGTTTTGGTAATATTTGGTTTTTCTAATAGGACAAGTTATATTGAAATATAACTGTAATTTATCATAAAAGGCACTATATTTACTCTCAACATCAGTTGCATGATAAATATCTTGCCATGTTTCTTCACTCAAGAGATTGTTGAATGCATCTATAGCGCCTTCGTGTGTTACTATGAATGTATTTCGAACTGATGTCATAGTTAGATTAATAAAATTCAAACTATGCTATATAACCGCAATATTTCCTTCAATCTCCGCTACAGGATGGTTAAATGCTTTTTATGGACCATATTGTTATACGGCATGGAAACATGGACGTTAAGAGTACCTGTGGACGTTGCGAAAAATGTTCCGCATACCATGGACAGATAGGGTGAGAAACGAGGAAGTCTTAAGAAAGGCAAATACTAAGAGAGAACTAGTCAATTTGATCAAGGTACGAAAAATTGGATACCTCGGCCATATTATGAGTGGAAAAAATACGCACTCCCTCAAGTAATCATCCAGGGAAATATTGGAGGCAAAAGAGGAGTAGGTCGCAAACAAATGTCGTGGCTACGGAATATAAAGAACTCGACATGCATAAATAACACTGTCGATCTTTTGCATGCCGCAAAAAACAAACGTCTGAAGAAAGGTAGCGAGATGATCCTTTTGCGCATATTCGCAAAATATGTAATATTTTTGTTACCATCTGCAGAGAATCATACAGAACTTCATCGTATCTGACCATTAATGAAAAGTTAGTAGGATTTCAAAGACGTTGCTATTTTTGAATGTATTTAAATGATAAACCTAATTCGTATGGTCCCAAAATCGTAATGATGTGTAACAACTTCTCGAAATATATTGTCGTTATGTGTTATTCCTCATTTAGGCAAAAAAATCAATACAAATCGTTTGGTACATATTTTGTAAAGGAACTTAAAAATTAGTTCATGGTAGCAATAGAAATATTACCATGGACAACTGGATTACATCAGTTAGCTTAGCAGAGAAGTTATTAAAAGATGAGTACAAACTGACAAATATCAGAGAATATTATATTCGCAAAAATAAAAGAGAAATTCCACAAGAATTGTTAAACGTAAAGAACAGAGTCCGCAACACATGTATGTTTTGCTTTGATAAAAGAAAGACATTGGTATCATATATGCCGAAGAAAAATAAGGTAGTTTTACTTCTTTCACTAATTCTCAAAGGTGCTGATGTTTCCAAAATAAATGGTAAACCCACTATACTAGCTGATTATAATGGAACGATAGGTGGAGTGGATATATTTGGTCAGATGTGTTCGAATATAAATAAGGATGTGCATCTATGTGCATCTTCTCTAACATGAAAAATATTGCAAGTAATAACTCGTATGTTATTTACACTACAAACACATTAAAAGCAAATAAAAAATTCGTTCGTCATCTCGCCAGAACCTGGCTGAAAGAACAATTGGGTATTACAAGTTTACGTCTAAATCTTAAGCAAAATATTAAAGATGTTCACAAAATTGCCAAAAAAGTTGAACGTCAGTTACCTGAAGAAAAGAAACGCAACGCATGTTTCCATTATCCCAGTAAAACGAGGCGCATGACTACTACATATTGTAACCAATGCTATCATGATTTATATGACGAACACCGAGGTAATTTGTATTTTTTCCCAATTATTTGTTAGATGTCATAAAAATGACGACAGTCCACTATAATTGCCAGTAAATTATAGTCCACCTTTCTAGGGTTAAGAATTACAACACATAGATCCATTGATATGTACCACAAAACCTGTGTTTTCGGAAACATGACTAAAAATTGGCCTTTATTAATGAACAAAATTGTAAAGAACTAGAGCCGCATATTTTGTCAACTATTAACTAATCGTAAACAAAAGAACAGTTTTGAAAAATACCAACAGAAAACATAGAAGAAAAATCACCCTCTTTCTCACTATCCAAAAAGAAATACAATCTTACATATACAAACCTGAAAATAACACAACATCAGGAGAAGATGGAATGTTAACCGAATTATTTAAAAAATTTAGGATCAAAAACACTAGCACCATTAATAAAAATTATGCAAGAGATATGGAGAAGAGAAAAAAATTCAGATGACTGGAAAACTGCCTTGATACACTCATACACTCATACACTCAATGATGACAAAACTACAGAGTCAACTACACAAAAAAGTCAATAACTACAGAGGAATTTCTCTTTTATCAGCAACATACAAAATTCTGTCTGCCTGCCTACGAAATAGAATACAAGAACAAATACAACGAAAATTATCAGAATAACACGCCGGATTTAGACCGAACAGATTGGGCTAAACCAAATTTTATATACAACACATTATAACAAGAAATCCATATCAAATAACACTAAAATCTGCCACTACAATACCGTTATCAAACCCTTCTTCTTATATGCAAGCGAAACAATAACCCTTAAAATATACGAAAATATATATATGAGAAACAAAAAATCCCCAGTGTTATCTTTGTTAAAAAATTCAATCATTAGCTCTAAATAGCGAGTCCGAACGTAATTTCTTGTGGTTTTATAGAAGATTTTTATAATTACAGTTGACGCGGAATTATTATAGAAATTCTCCCCCTAAGCGAGACAAAAAAAACGGGTGTGGCAGTCCAGTGGGACTGCCGGTAGAAGTTATACTTCTATACACGCATTCACCGTTACAAATTTATATGGGAGTCAATTTGCACAATCATTACATATATAATGCTATAGCTAAAAGAGAGCAGAAAGAGAAACAGAATTAGGTATATAGGTATATGGTGCATCGTTTGCTGTATATAAACAAGATTTGACCTGTAATAGGAGTATAGTAAATAAAGAATTGAATCAATATTTTGATGAAAATGAATATTTTTTACATATATAAATATATATACGAAAGGAGTTAAATGCAAAAAAAAATTTTTAAACACACTCTGCAGTAAAGTTCATTGTTTATTTTCTTATTAATATAAAAATACAATACAATATACTGCAACATAATTCAATATAATAATACAATATAAATTAAAATGCAACATTCATAAATATTTAAAAATGACAATATGCATAACTTACTTACGCATATGTTTAATTTACCATGATAATAATATTAATAAAATAATAATAATATTATTTAATATTAAATATATTTACAAAAAGAACATTTTTATTCTTAAGAGAGAAAGAGAGGGAAAATATCTTCTGTCTCTCTCTTTTCTATATCTTACATAATATGTAATGGTTTTGCCAATTCACTCCCGTACAAATTTCCAACGTAGAACGCGCATATATAAGCATAACTTCAAAAATGGCAACAATGTTGAAAGCAAAAATTAATATATTGGTTTAAACAGTGGCGTAAGAACTACTTTAATTAATAATAATTAACTTTTAACCAATTTGGGGCATTTAACTTCTGCTCGGGCGCCAGTTTGTGACAGGGAGCTCTTTTAAATATATTCGAGAGGCTATGTCTATAAATTAAATGCCAATCCTACAAGGACGGTGTCGGCGCATAGCTCGGAGATCCACTGATTAATACCTGCAAAAAATACAATATAATTATTATCATAAAACTGAAATGACATTTACAATGTGGTAATACACACGTAGCGAAGAAAGAAGGGACGAGTTAAGGGAGTAGAGATGGACGGATCGGTCAACACTTGGTCGGGCATTGAGCGGAAAGTGACTTGTCAACACTTAGTCACTGGAAAGAATAGGTTTGTTTCAGACCAATACTCCAAGACCGGATAAGGAACCTTCACTAGATCAACACTCTAGTAGAAGCGGTTTTTCTTTAGTACAATGTACACATATAATATTTAAGGATTGGTCCTGTCATTTGTTAATCGTTACGGATAATGTAACATGAATCGGATATTAAAATTGATTAAATTCAAATGGAATATCGGTTGGTATCATCTTGGAATCCTTGGAATGAAAACTTCCTCATGCTTAAATTTTGCTTTGGTCATCATCGCGCTTATTATAGTAAGTATAAGTTTTTACATCACTAGAAGACCAAACTACCTTTAGTTGTAAATTGTGAGCCAAGTAGACTTCTTCGTTTGTAACACAGTCGATAAATTTAAAGAAATGGACTTGATTGACCATTTGATTTTGAATTATTAAGTCTCTTTCTCTCTAGTTACATCCCTTCTTGTGGAGGATTGGGGGCTTATGCGTTTCCAGACCAAAGGTGTTGGATTACTGACTGACAGGGTAAGTGTATCATCTTCCTGTTTAGTTTCTGGATAAACTGTGTACTAGTTCCTTCCATTCTCCTCTATTTCTTGCTCTGTTTTTAGTTTTAACCCATCTTATTCCAATTTTTTCGTGTTATCTCGTTGTAGTTCTTTTCCAGCTATTCTCTGGTCCTTATCTCTTTCTTTTTTCCTCTGGCAGGTATTAAAGTGCTTGTCTAGTTCTATTGCTTTTATCTTTTCTCAAAGTATGGCCAATCCATTTCTATTTTTTTTTCCTTGACTCTAGTAGATATTGTTGTGAATTTATTAATTGTTATGTCTTTAATTTATAATGTCTTTATCAAAAGGTTCTTATCTTAATTTATTAAAAAGCACAATAACTGATATTAGTTTATTTATCACTAAATATACATAATTTATTAGTAGGCGAGCGTAACAACAATATCGCGAGCGCGAATCTTCTTTATTAACTGTTTTCAAAATAAAAGTTCCCTCATATTTATACGAAAACAGCTGCTCTAGAACTGCATGGATGTTGACCTCAATTGACCTGGTTTCGCCTCGAATGGACAGGCCTAATTCCGGAAGATTCGAATGGAACCAGTTTTTTATTACTTGGGGTTTATGGTCGAAAGGTCTCGTATAATCTAAAACATATTAGTGAATAAAAACATGTTTACAGGTTAAAACTATGACTCATATTTTTACGTAACAATATGTTGGTTTACTTTGTTATTTCCCATAGTTTTTTATTAGTTATTCTGTTGGTATATTTTTAAGATTTTTCTAAACATTTGTTTAGAGAAATTTGTAGGTTTTTAGTTGAAGATTCGTCCTGTTTCCATATTTCTGCTCTGTTGATTTTAATTTTTGTTGTTTATAATATTTCGTTTGTTTTATTATTCTCGTCTGTATATTCTTTTTACACCCCCCGTTTTTTCCCATGACTGATCTCTGAACCTTTCTACCTCTTCTACTTCCTCGCCATTTATCATTCATTAGTTTATTATTTGAGTGGTTATTATTTTAAGGAGTTTGGTTTTTTCTGTGTTTATTCTCAGTTCAATCGTGTCAGAGTGCTGTGCCAACATCTCAATTTCTATTGACATATGACTTCGATATTTAGTTAGAAGGTAGATGTGATGCGCAGATAAGATACCTTCTAAATGTTTTAATATGTTTCATTTGATGCATGTTCGAACGTCAGTTACTTTTTCCATTACCCAATCAATCATAATAAGGAATAGGATAGAGTATAGTACACAACCCTGTTTGACACCACTTTCTATGGTTATTTCTTCTGTTACTTTACCTGAGTATTTCAGTTTGGCTTTGTATCGTTCGTAGAAGAGTAGAATAAAGTTTATAATTTTAAATGGTATCCCATTTTACATATACATATCTGTACACTATTCGCATGGTCAAAGGCTTTTCAAAGTCGATAAAGCTCGTATCAATATTTTCATTTCATTCATTTGTTTCTTCTAAGGGTGCAAATGCGGTCAAAGATGAAGTGTTAGCACGAAAGCCTGCTTGGTTATTTTTTAGTTTTTTATCTAGTTCCGGCTTCAATTTGTTTCAATATGATTATATTGGTATTGCATTGACTCAAGTGTCCTTTTGTAGGTATTTTTATCACAATCCCTCTTTCCACTTCTTTAGTAATTCTTTGTCTCAGCATCTGCTTTTATTAGGTCTATGTGTATATTGCTGATTCATGATATTTTTGTACACCCTCCATGAATAAAACAGTTAAAAAATGTTAAAAAACATGTTGATTGTATACCTGTATAAAACACATAAAACAACTGTCAACGTTAGTTATTAAGAAATAAAATTTATTTTACAAAATTTCTCCATAGACGCCAAGCTATTGTTAGTATAATTAATGTCAAAATCGCAGCATTTTATATTTACTGAATGATCTACTTTAAAATTATTTGTCACTGAGAAGTTTTATTTATTTAAGATCCTCGTGACTAAATAAAATAACAAGTATTACCTATCGTTAAACTTGTATTTTAGTAAGGATTCCAAGAATAATTCAATATACAGAGTGGTATCTTTATAAGATCTAAGTGTCTAGTGATATCATAAAAATGGTAAATCTGGCAACATTTCAAGCATCAAATTGTAAATCTCCATATTGCAGAATGGGTATATTCCGGTGGGTTTTGTATAATTCAGACCATTCATTTAAGAGATAATTAGGTGCTTTCACACTTTTGACCCACTCTGTATATAGATTAAAATATCCAAAATAATTATTATCTTAGCACCGACTAAGTGTTTATTTTCTTACCCTTTTTGCAATGAATCCAATTTTTCCCTATTAAAATAAAGTAATGCATTAAAGCTAGCTATAAAATTATTTTCGAATAAAAGTTAATCGATGCATAGATGTTTACTGGAGCTTTGTTTTGATCAGCAGATGTTTGTTTACCTAACCAAGTTGAGTCCAAAAATGCTATAATTGTGTCAGTCTCCGAGTGTTGTTATTTGGTTCAAACTATGTCACCGAGAGCGTATGTTAATCCTGTTTCATTTATTAGAATCCTTCTGACTTTGTGATTTTGTTGTAAATAACAGCTTTTGCTAGTTAATAATATGTATAGTGATTTGGCTAAGGCAATTACATAATTTTGGAATAAAATTATTCGTTTTAATGGCATTCATGCAATTTAGGTGCATTTTTAAAAACAATTATAATATAATTATATTGTATTATTATATATTTATATATTTATATAATTATAGTATATTGAATACTAAAACGAACGGAAACAGTCCTCAGGTGGCTGGAGTATGTTATGCCAAATCCCACACCCAGAAAAGGCTCTGCCTCGTGGAATCTGGGGAGGCAAGAATTCGCTTAGTACACACAGAATGCACATCGGAACATATATCATCAGAACGATGAGGACAGAAGATAATCTAGAAGAGTTGCAGGGAGAACTTAAGACCATAAAATGGCACATAATAGGCTTATAGGAGACAAGGCTTAAAGGCAAAGAAACCACTCTACTAAAATCAGGGCATACTTTGTACCAATAGAATTCAGGAAATAACCAAAGTGTAGGAGGCGTAGGCTTTTTGGTACATAAGAGAATTGAAAACTTGGTAACTAAATTCTAAGCGATTTCCAATGAGTTATCTATCTGGTAATAAAACTAAATCGTAGATACAGCATTCAAATAATCCACTGTTATGCACCAACTTCTTCTGCAGATGATGAAGAGATAGAACAACTTTATGAAGACATTACAAGAGCCAGAAACTTAGAGAAAACATATTATGTGATAATTAGGGCAGATTTCAACGCTAAAATAGGAAACATCAAAAATAACAACGACAACGAATATATTGGAAATTTTGGATTGGGAAATAGAAATCACAGGGGAGAACATATTCTGCAAGAAAAAGATGTAGAGAAAATTGACGTGGCACAGCCCAGACGGCAAAGTAAAACATGAAATTAACTTTATACTCAAAACTTCAACTTCAAAAAAATGGTAAAGATGTTACTGTATTAAATTTTATCAACATTTTAAATTCAAGAAATTCAACATGCTACAATATAAATATTTAAATTTCATGCTCATCATACGCTAATAACGTTTTTGGAGTCCTAGTGCTTGTAAGCGTTAATGAAAATGTATAGTAAAAGCAAAAAAAATTAGTATTAAAAAAATAAGAATCTTTACAAAACTTACATATTATTTTCCTCAATATAAGAAAATAGTGACTCAAAATAGTAATTTCCTCGAGTTGTGTTATAGTTTATTATAGATTATTAGAATGCCATCTTCCCATAGTATCGCTCAGTATCTTGAAGAAAAGTTAAGAGTTATTAGTTTTATTTTTTGAACTTATCTCTTATTTCGTTTTTATGAAAATGCCGTTCGGAATACGCCGTATATCATTAAGACGGGTTGAGGTAATGGACATGTAGAATATCACTTAAAACTTAATATACATGTGTTCAAAAATATTTAAAATTATGTTTTTTGGTGTTCTACGTTGCAGTACTAGCCCAATTTTGTCATTCTTTGGTTTAAGTATACTAAAGTTTACTTTACTTTACTTTGTGAAACCTAATTTAGCGCGTATTGGCATATTTTTGTTTTTTGTGTGAATAAAATAAATCTGTATAAACGCAAATTGTGGTTTAGATTGCAATGATCAATTTCGCCGTAGTATACATTTTTCAGAATGCTTACATTTTTTAAATAATATTTATAACGTAGTGTGAACATGACCAGCCGGCATTACATATTATGCTATTTTCATTCACTTAAAAATGGGTGATCAATTTCGCCACATTCAGGGTATGAAACGGTTATTCAGTTCTTTGCATTTTTAGTCAAAATCTTAATCAAAAAAATATTTTTTACGGAGAAATATTTAATATTTTTTAATATAAAATCTGCAAGTCAAATAATAGATGCAGATAAAAATATACCAAAAACATTATCTTATTATATTTGTTCACATCCTCGACATTGCTGCCGGTTCCACAAACAGATTACTCCGGATATCCGACCAAGTCTGAAAGTAAAAAAGGTGTCTGCCAACGAAAGAAGATAAGAAGTTATGTATAAAGCTCACTGTCATTTACTTTTATAGAGAAATTTTTCTAAAAAATGGCGAGGCAGAAGCGGGATTGAAGCGATGAACCACAGAATTCAATTTTCTATTGACAACCATTCATCTTGCACGATTTCGAAATCACGACAACCCTGGATAAAAGGCCAGGGGTGTCGCGCTGGACATGTGTTTTTAATACAGACTCTACAAACATTTAAATGTGCAAAAACTTTAGAAAAGATGATAAATTTATCAACTAAATTATTTTTTAGCATACAATATAATATTGTATTTCTGGTAGTATGATAGATAAAATATTATCGAAAAAATATGCAGTATGTAAAAATTAACGCTCAGGCGCGCGGCGGTCACACAAAAAAAATTCCATGATAAGTCGCGGCTTTTACACCGCATTAAATAGTTTTGATTTTTAGATCTTTAAATAAGACATTTCATTGTTTTCTTCAGTATTTGAGATTTGAGATTGAGATAGCCGCTCAATATTTTGTATAATAATTGGTTCGATAGTGCAATTTTCATCTTTGTGTCCTGTAATATTTACATTTCGAGCAATTTACGCCATCTAAGGAAAAATAAGTTCTCTATTAGGTATTGTCATGAGATATTAGAAGTGAATTTGGGATATGATTATTAGTCGTTGAAGCAACAAATACTTGATGCCTAAAGCTTAATATATGATTGTATTTAGATTCAGGCATGTCAACTTTTAAAAATGTTATTTTAGACACTGCAATAATCTCCAATTTTTTGAGCTCTTCTTCGATAATAGTGTTTGGAATACTGGAGCAGACGTTTATTTTAATATCACTAGTCGGCTCACAGATGTAATTATTCTTTTAATTTCTATGTCGTTCCCTTGTAATGAAACAGATTTGTAATTATGTGGTAATTTTTCTAATATTGTTGTGTTACTGAGATAAATCCATACTCTGTTATTTGAGATTCTGGACGCGAAGATGATACTTTTTGGTTGTACTTATGCTCCTATTGCTGTTATGTATTCGTGTATTTTGATATCCGGTACTGATGATAAAACAATTGCTTGCTCTTTGGATGTAAAGTTAAAGTTGATTACGGCATTAGAGTAGGTTATATTGATAAAGATGTTAATAATGGTTTGGTGATTACTGACTCAGTTTTTAAATTGTTATCTATTTTAAATTTTTATTTTATTCATTTAATGGTATTAATACTAGAGCCGCTACTGATTTAAGTAATTAAGCAGGCTTATCGACGTTTTGATTTGAATTAAAAAAAAATCTTCTGTTGTTTAGTTTTTAATAACATCTTTAAATGTTTTTAACTGGATCAAATAAAAATTGTACTTACAATTTTTCTTTTCTGTAATTAGAAAACGGTTTAGTTTTACTTTTAGTACAAACTTGTATGTAAATTTTTGGTATAAAACAACAAAAAACGCGTTTTATTAGGAGCTGAAATTTATCGACACTTTTCTAATGAGTACCTTTTGTTCTCCGATCAAATAGTTTGTGTCTCAAGTTAGGGCACATTTGAAGAAATAACTTAATAAAAACATGGAACACCCTTCATTAAACAGCACCATTAAGGATATCTGTTTTGATTCTTCCAATGCGTGGGTTAATCTTACAGTCTGTAACCTAAAAGTGCAAATAGGTGCAGTTACACTTGTCGAAATTATTTAGCTATATAATTAGCTGCTAGGCAATGCGAATTCGATGCCAAAAGAGTTAATACGGTCATATGAATATTATAGATTTGATAGAGAAATAAAAATTTTCAATAAAAATGGCATAGTTATCAAACATGTCACTTATTCGTCGCAAACGGTTCATTCACTCGGAAATATGATTTTTTCATTTCTTTTTATGACTAACTTATAGCTTTTAGTCTTCTACTTTCTAGTTTAAATATTGATGTAAAAAATCAAGTTTTGCTCGATTTCTTTGCGAAACTAGCAATTTTTTAGCAGAGTTCAATAGTTCAGTAGACACTCGGCATCTACTCAACTACTTTACGGTCAACAATATTCTGAGACTTTTGTCTGGACTAACCATTTTTTCTGGACTTTAGGCAATAATTGTTAGGTGTCGAGTTCCAAATTTAAAAAAGAGCCGCATCAAATTTAGATCACCAATCTTATATGAAACAATTTTTAAAAAAGCATAGCTTTACTTAATAACTGAATATTAAAAAGGCGAGGCATTGGATAAACAAATCATTTTCAAATTTTATCGAAACCACAATTAGGAATAAGTTTATTATCGTTAATATTTTACTTACCACGCTCATTAGTACATAAGTTACAAAGTTGAAAATTATTGGTAAATTTTAAACCTATTTAAATGACCCATTATTAATAAAATAATAATAAAAATGCTACATTTTAAAATATTTTGAGATCATTTCTTTTACTCACATATCGTCTTTTCGTGCCGACTATGTTAGGGGAAGACGTCAAGTCCCAAATTGAGGGATTTTGGGTACACGCATTCAGCACTTTGTGCCATTTACTTTTCTATATCATAAAAATAATGTATTATTAAATTGGATCACTCTTAATATCGATAAAAGGGAAAGAGGAATAAAATGATTTATAGGAATATATGAATTTTAGCTTGTGATTGAATTATAACTGCCTTGAAGCGGATATCATTAAAATTTTATGATTTTATAAAGTTAGTTTAGATATATAATATATGTATATTATACTAGTTTTACTGGGAATAAGCCACAATTCAAGTTTAAAATACGTTTATAAAACGTTAAAAAAGTTTTTTGGGGTTTTAAATCCCACTTCGAAAATCGTTAAAACATTTAAGAAAAAAAACCCTGGATATAATTTAATGCCTGTGAAATTTTAATGAATAAATTTGGCGTGAAAGACCACTACGATTCATACTTTACTTTAAAAAACAAAAGGAGTTGATCAGTGCAACGACAGATATTTTGACAATTTAAAAGTTGTCTTATACTGTTACCAAGTGAAATACGGAACCCTGTTATACCGGGTGTGCCAAAAGAAGCAGGGCGGTTAATATTTCTCGAGATTTACGTCAGATCGAAAAACTGGAAAACACATGTTCAATATGTTTCAAAAATTTAACGAATGTTATTAAACTCGACCTTCTACCCTTACCCTCTAGGGATAGAAAGGGGGGCAAATTTGAACTCACTAATAGACACGTCCATTTTTTATTGTATATTTGGACTTCTTATGAAAAAATAAGTAACTTTTTTTAAACACATTTTTTCAAATTTTCAATTGCATAGATGACGCTTTAATCTGAAAAAAACATTTTATCTAAATATCTTAAGAAATGGAGATCCAAATAAAAACAAAAAACACGTACTTAATCAATACTTTTCAACAGTCTATCGAATAACGCCTAACACGATCACCACCTCCACCCCCTGGTGCTATGGCGGGTTGCAATTTTGAAATCTTAAATTAAAAACTTCAATTTTGTGCAGATTTGGATTCTACGTGTAAAAATAAACAATTTTTATTTCAATTTTTTTTAGGCGCTGTAGATGGCTCTGCAATAAATACAGATCAGAAATTTGCAAATTGTTAAATTTCCCGAACAAATGCCTTCTTAAGGTTCACGAAACACAGATATGCCGGTTTGTTGTATTTTAATGATTTCTCTTGCACTTGCCTCATTATAAATATAGCGTCGGTGCATGATCTTCCCGACCTAAAACCTTGTTGTTCTTCTGTTACATATTCTTGTGGTATAATTTCTTTCAGTTTATTTATTACCACTTTGGTTGTTAATTTTAGTGTTTTGTTAAAATAAATTATTTCCTTTGTAATTTTCCGGGTCCGATATGTCTCCATTTTTAAAAAGAGGTATTTGGATGCTTGGTCTCCATTCTTGAGAAATTCTGTTTTGTTCTATTATTTTTTGGATTAGTTTTAATAGTTGTTTGGTCAGATCTGGTCCTCGGTACTTTAGGAGTTTGTTTGGTATTCTGTTCTCTCCTGGTACTTTGTACATTTTCTATTTTTTAATTTTCCCAATGCTTTCTTTACCTCTACCTCATTAATATTTATTTCTTTGTTTGTCGTCTCCTCTGGTATTGGTGGTTCATTATCGTCACCTTTAACAAATAGGGATCGAAAGTAGTCCACCCATATTTTCTTTTGAATGTGTTTCGTTATTATTAGTTCGTTCAGCTCTTTTCTGTGTCCTCTGATGATTCTCCATATTTATTTTTGTGTTCCGTAGAAGTCGTGTTCCATCTGCTTTAAGAAACTCTGCAAGTGTTTCCTTTTTATTTGTCTAACTAAAGTATTCGTTTCACTTCTAATTCGTTTATAGTGGTTATATGCCTGTTGTGTTTGTTGTATCCTATAATGTATTGAAAAATAAAAAATTTTCTTCACATTTTGTCTTCACTGTCTCTTTAAACCATGGTGTATTCTTTTTTGATATGTTAGTATTCGTTACTATCCTCTCTCCAAGTGATTTTGTTGCTGCGTTAATTATGTTATTTTTAAGTTTTTCCTAGCTTTCCTTGTTGTTATCGTTTTCTAATATTTTATTCGCAGCAATCTTCTCTGATATTATTGAAGTTATACTTCTATACGCGCGCTCCACGTTGGAAATTTGTATGGGAGTGAATCTGTGAAATCATTACATATGTAAGATAATGAGTAAGAGAGAGACAGAAGATATATTTTCTCTCTCTTCCTCTCTCGAATGTAAAAATGTTCCTTTTGTATATATAATTTATTATATATATATATATATATATATATATATATATATATATATATATATATATACATATATATATATATATATATATATATATATATATATATATATATACATATATATATATATTATATAAAGATATATATATATATATATATATATATATATATATATAGATATAATATTATACATATAATAAAATATTTATTAATATTATTATTTATGTGATATGTTTTGTAGTATTTATTAAATGTTCATAATTATATTATTCTTTTGTATTTCAAAATAATGATCTCAATAAATCACTGTATGATCCAGAACTGTCAATTTTGAAATACATTTGTGTTATGTCCTCGGTAGTGTACTAGTCAGTATCCCCGCCTGTCACGCGGGAGACAGGGGTTCGATTCCCAGTCGGGGAGGACTTTTTTGTTAATATTATTACATTATTGTCATTTTTAAATACTTATGGATATTGCATTTTAATTTGTATTGTACTATTATATGGAATTATATTGCCCTGTATTGTAGTGTATTTTTTTATGTATATTATTGTCATTTTTAAATACTTATTAATGTGGCAGTTTAATTTATATTGTATTATTTTAGGTCTCAATTTTGGTATTTTAAATACCATTTTACCGTTTTCTAAAATAAAATTAGAAGACTTCTCTAACAACGAAAAACAAACTTGTACTAAATATAAGCAAAAGCCTAGCTCGTAGATGGAACTTGCTTTGCTAAAAGACAGTTCAAATCGAGAAAAGCATATCTACAATAATACTCATAACATTTTATGTCCAAACACAAATGCTGAACAGGGTGAAAACACAATTGTATTATTATATTAATAACAAAATAAACAATGAATTTTACTGCAGAGTATGTGTACAAAAAATTTGCATTCAACTCCTTTCATACATATATGAAAATAAAAATATACATTTTCATCAAAATATTGATTTAATCCTTCATTGTTAGTAAGTTGTTATTAATTCTGTTTCTCTTTCTGATATGTCTTACCTATAGAATTACATATGTAATGATTGTGCAGATTGACTCCCAAATAAATTTGTAACGGCGAATGCGTGTATAGAAGTGTAACTTCCACCGGCAGTCCCACTGGACTGCCACACCCGTTTGTTTTCTGTATAAGTATTCCGTGGATTTGTTTTTTGTTTGTGTTGGCGCCGCTTTCTTGGCTGGGAAGTAGTTCCGGATAATTCTTATTTTACATGATACTAGGCTATGGTCGCTACCTACATCTGCTGAGTTGAGGTATCTTACGTCGATTATTTTCATTCAAGAAGAATGTATTAATTAATGTAGTAATTACATTCAAATGTATATCTCTGTTGGTTACAACATATTCTATCATATATCTTTGTCCACAGGTGAAATTAATTTGTGTTGGTCTTTGTGGTCAAAAAATGTTGTGTTGTTTATTCTAAGTTCATCATTTGTGCAGAAGTTGATCATCAGTTCTTCATTTTCGTATTTAACATTCTCGTTATCTTCTTCTTCTTGATGTGCCTATACGTTACGAATGTTGGCGGTCATCATGGCAATCTTTATCTTCTTATCTGCAGCAGCGCGGAAAAACTGCACAGATGTTGTATTGAACCAGATTCTGAGGTTCTTTAACCAAGATGTTCTTCTTCTTCCTGGACCTCGTTTTCCAAATATTTTTCCTTACAGGATGGCTTCAAGGAGACATATCTGGATTCAATTCGCATAATATGTCCGAAGAATTCTCGTTATATTTTTGCTTAATTCCGAATTTTACTTATTTGCCTATTCTAGTGATAAAATCCCTCAATCTTCTACAGATGTTGGCGTTGACAGTCTTTGATGTGATTAATCCTGTATATGATAGTGAATTTTACTGATTGCATTTCCCAAAATGTCTGCAAAATACTTGGTGAGGTTGTACGTTGGACTTTCAATGTTATTAAATGGTTACATTTTATTAAAACAAGTTGGCTTAAATCGTAATATTTTAAACTGTAGAGTCTACTGTTTCTTTTTGTACCATTGCTTAAGGACCACCCTGTACATATATTTATATATACATTTGAAATCGATTTTTTCTCCAGTTTTGTGGGATATGTAGCTAGGAAGTTAGCCTGTATAATGAGTAATGAGCCAAGTAATAAGTGTCTTGAATATCTGCTTTGAGTATTGCTGAAGAATGCGCGCGCGCTAAGTGAAGCGGTGTTGTTCCGATATAGTGGGCTATGTGTGTGCACTCACTCAGACGATGTTTTAGTGTCTGGAATGAATCAGTGTTGTTTTGGCGGTTAAAACCACGTGTGGATTGTACTGGATGCTATTGTTTCCAGTTATACAGTTATATACTTTTACTTACTTTTCTCAATAACATAACGTAAGACTTAAGCCTCTTGTAATTTTGATGTAGATTCTAGACCACGGTAAAAACAATATTGTTATAGGATATTTTTACATTGTTATACCTACCTATTATGTTAAAAATTAGGAAGCTAATTACAAACATTTTTCAGGTTCTTTGCAAGTGTAATTATAACTGCAAAAAGTTGGAGCATGAACAGAAGTTAAAACTTTTTGGTGACTTTTACAAAATAGCTGAATTAACTTTTACAAAATACTTACCTGATGGGACATCACTCTTCATTATATAAACCGTCGCCGTAAAAATGTGGATGCAAACGCAAGTCATAAGCAAACGTCTATAGCATTCAGTGTTCAAAATGGACGAGGAAGTGTTTTAAGAGTATGTAAAAAGACTTTTCAAGGCCTGTTTGGTGTTACCTAACGACGCATTGAAACACTTGTTAAATATCTGAAGACGGGAGAAGTAAGTTACACTGAAAAAAGAGGCAACAAAGGTAAAGTAATAAAATACACCGATGAATATGATCAACAGATTGTCGACCTTGTAAACGCTTGCCCAGAGACGAAAGTCACTATTCAATGGCTAAGACTAATAAAGAATATTTAAGCAGTGATTTAAACACTAGTAGATTACACCGGTCTTTTAATGAAAAACATCCAGACAATAACGTAGGCCGAAAATATTTTGATAAGATACTTAAACTCAAATTCCTTAAACTCTCCTTTCGCAAGCGTCGCAGTGACACATGCGATACTTATGATCTGCTTCATGCGTCGATGAAGATCAACCCAACAAACCTTAATGGGAAGCAAAATAAAAACCGGATGTTGCTGTACTTATGGTTTTATATGATCGCAGAAGGTTTTATTGACGAAATAGAACAAAAATACCTTGTTTCAGGCCACTCGTTTTTAAGTTGCGATCGCGACTTCGCACAAATAGAGAAAAAGAAGAGAAAGTCCCGGTGCGAGATTCCTTTAGATTTAGTCAAATTAATTGTTTCTGCATGGCTTGGTCACCCCTACGTAGCAACATTATTAGAGACTAACGATTTTTATGATTTCCATGCTGCATCTGCAAGAACTCTTAATACGCAACGTATCCAAATCTCTCAACTTAATTGCATTAGGATAGTGAAAAATAAACTGGAAAAGTACTTACTCGTAAAATTTTCAGTGATTTGGAGGAATGGCAAGAAGTGAGCGTTTTTAAGAAAGGCGTTACTATGGAAAATGTGTCATCGTCCTTATTACCGTTGGAATGTAGAAGCAGGTTGACGGCGGACAAGAAGAAGGACCTTGGCGAAATGATGGGATACTTAAGTGGAGAGAGTAAAGACTTTTTTCAAGAATTATTACTTTAATACTGAAACACTTTATTTTGCTTTAATTTGTTAATCAGGTCTATTGAATAAAAATGATATTTCCTAATTAATAATGACTTCTTTACTCTAAGGGTATATAAATTTTGTCTTGTTTAGAATTATTTAAGCATATTCTATTAACTTATCCTTTGGCTCAATGTTTACACATAACCCTTTATATAAGAAATTACCTTGTGCATATGACCCGTTATATTTTTTTAAACTAAAGAAATTATTTTTATCAGTGTGTGCGTAACTAAACAATTCAAAAAACCGTAGACTTGCGTAAAAATGTTTGTACTTTGCAATAAAGTACAAGATTATAACATTTTTCTTTTTTCACTGTGTTCACAAAAAAACTCATTTTATGTAAAATAATGGTTTTGTTGCTTAGCCCGTTATATATTTCCACTCTTCATATATATATATATATATATATATATATATATATATATATATACATATATATATATACATATATATATATATATATATATATATATATATATATATATATATATATATATATATATAAGTAAAACACTATTTATTTTAATGAATTAAGAAAATATAGCCCATTGTGCTGTATATCTTGAGATTATACAATCAATTGTAAATATTTGTAGATAGTAGTAAAACGTATGTATGCAGAGGATAAACTTTAGCAAGAAACACTAAGTGCACATTGAAGCTTCAACAACATACCATCACTGTATTTGAGATGCTCCGGGCAAAACTGAAATGACAGTCTACGTGAATGTGAATTTTCCCCCGACATTTCGTACATAGTAAGAGTAGCGATTTGTTTTCATTTGTATCTGAGTTTTCCCCAGCAAATTTGGGATGCGAACTGATAAAGTACATCTTGGAAATTGAAAATAATAGCCGCAAGCAAAAGTACAGAGATAAGAATGACAAAATTGAGTTAAAACAACGAGAGACTGGAAATGAAATACGTTTATCGCGCTTATTCCGTTTTGAATTGTTAATGCAAAATACACAAGGTTAACCTTTGAAATCCTGCTAACGTAATAAAAGAATAATATCGCCGAAAATGATGTTGCTCAATTCTACGTCCCATCGTTTTCAGAAAATGAAGTTTTTCCGAAACAGCGTAATATTGTTGCTCTTGTTGTTTTATGCAGCTATTTATTTTTGGTAAAAAACTCAGATGAACTGAAATTTTGTTTTGTTTAACAGAATAAACATTCCCGTTAATATACAAGTACTATAAAAATATAATTTTAAAATGTTTTACAAGAAGGTTCCAATGGCTAGATGTTTTAGTTAACTTTTCATTTTGTAAACATATATTCAGTTTAATATTAGTACCATAATAACCATATATCATAATATACTAATTATTTTTATTAAAGTGTAAATGGAGAATATGGGTTATATTACAGAGGTACCGTCAATTATCGGAAAGATCAAATTTAGCGTCATACAATGCTAAACAGAGTCTTGTAACGACCAGTTCTGTTCATTATAAAACAAAGATAAACAACTAGACGAGCAGTTAAGTGGAAGGGTAGTATTTTGTCCTAAGATTTATAGATTGGCCCCAAAGGCAGATAAACCAATGTAATAGTCAACACATGATCACCCCAATGATACAAAGAGCATTAAAAATAACTGTATTATTGACCTTCTGGTTTGCCTAGTCAAACCACCTGGTAATAGTACTAAAATAAAATTATCTTGTAAATTAACCTATCTGGATTGGAAGTGGGGGATGGAAATAAATGAAGAAACTCCAGGTGCAAGTTAGTTCACCTTGCAAATTGAAGCTCAGGTGTTTTTAAGGACACGACGATGAGCTTTGGAACGTGTGACAATAGGTTTGGGATGGGGTATATTTAAAAAAAATTGGGGGAATTACAATGTACCAATGAGTAAACAAAAAGAATTAATCTGTTAATGTGTTATTATATAGTAGAGATAAGAAGTGTAAAAGAGCTAAATGTATGAGTAATCTTATCAAAGAAATACAAGTAGCTCTACTCAACGCATTTTCAACAACAAATCAGGAGTGTTAATTTTTCGAGGAAGCATCTACCAGAGTAATCATGGACAAATAGCATTATGTCCATGCTTTTCATTGTTACCATCATGCAACCTCTTCTATTCACTGCTGGATATAGATCTCTCCCATTTTTCGCCACTCTTCATGGTTTTGTGCATCTTGTTGCCATTTTAAGTCTTTTAGTCTCGATATGTGCCCTGCCCAATTCTATTTCAGCTTGGCTATACGTTCGACGACATCAGTGATACCTGTTCTTTTCCTTAGGTCTCGGTTTCTTATTTTGTCACTCCGAGAATCGATCTATTAATACTTTCCATGTACTGTTGTTTTTGTGAGAGTAAGAGTTTCTGCTCCGTATGTCATAATAGGAAGAACGCATGGGCCAAATGTCTTCCGTTTCATAGCTATCGGGATGTTGTTCTTAAAGATGTCTCTTAGTGAACCATACGCCATCCAAACAAGTGTTATTGGTCGTTGAAATTCAGAGGTCCGATTATCCTTGCTTATTCTGTTTTCATGACCGAGATATATGCACTTTTCTATCAATTCTACCACTTGATTCTGGATGGTTAGTTGTTCGCTGGGAACCAAATATGTCATAAATTTGGTCTT
Source organism: Diabrotica undecimpunctata (assembly GCF_040954645.1). Lineage (NCBI taxonomy): Eukaryota > Metazoa > Arthropoda > Insecta > Coleoptera > Chrysomelidae > Diabrotica > Diabrotica undecimpunctata. The sequence goes on along the minus strand of NC_092806.1, from coordinate 38,426,934 downwards.
ACTAATGTTCATTTTTATACCTATCGTTCAAGATAAGTTTTCTAATTCTTGTAGCATTTGTTGTGCTTATGTAATATGTACTATATCATCGGCAAAACGCGGATGATTGAGCATTCTCCCATCTATTTATATTCTTTTATTTTCTTAGTTTATTTTAAAGGCGTAAATAATTTAGGTGAGAGAGTGTCGCCCTGTTTCACACCTTGCTTTATACGCGGAAGCTAGTTTTTGGGGCTGGTAAACATTTTATAGATGTGGTTCAATAAGGTGATTAAGTATATAGTTTTCTAGGTGCGCCTTGTCTCCTTTCTGGTGTAGTAAAATTGTTACTGCATTGTTCCATATTTCCGGTATGCAACAATCTTTTAGACAAAGATTAAACAAAATTTTTATTTGGTTGAGAAGGGCACGTCCGCCCATCTTTATAGCTTCTATTACGACTCCATCTTCTCCTGGTGCTTTGTAGTTTTTTATCTTTTTCATTGCGTCTTGGATTTGGCTTAATGTGGTCTTTCGTCTGTTCTTCTCTTTGACTTGCGTATAGTTCTTGATATAAGTTTTCAACTATGTGTACTAGTTCTTCTCTATTTAATATGTGAATTCTTTCTTTGTTCTTTAATTTGTGTATTTCACGTTTTCATATTGTTTAGCTGTCATAAGGACTTTCACACTTTTATTCTCTATATTTCGGTGGACCTTTTCATTCTTAAATTTTCTTAAATCTTTCCTTATAGCTTTTGATACTTCTGTATTTATTTTTCGTAGGTTTTATTCGTCAATACTTTCGTTTCCTTTGATTTCTCTTCTAGTTTCCATTAGTTGCTTTGTTTCAACGGTTATTTTTTCGTCTTGGAGTCTTTTAACGGCAGCATTTTACTTGAGTCTTTCGAATAGCTTCTAGGATATTTTCGTTTAGGGTATTTACATTATCTATGAATTCATTTTATTGTAGGATTTTAAATATATGTTTTTTGTCTCTGATTATGTAGTCTATCTCGTCATTTCTGATCTGGCCAGCTGGGCTTTTCCACGTCCATCTTCTGTGGTCTTTTTTTGAGAAGAAACTATTCATCTGGTATAAATTTTATTGTAATAAAAAATCTAGAAGTGTTTTACTACGCTTGTTTCTGCCTTTGCATCCAAATTTACCTAGTGCTGTTTCCTGTTCATCCTACTTTAGACCGATGTTTGCGTTAAAGTCGCCGCGTATAAGTGTATAGTGTGTTGGTGTTTCTTTCGTGAATAATTTTTATTTTATACCTTCGGTTTAGATTTACGATTAAATAGACTACTCTGGTGGATATGCTTCTTGTAATTACTATGTTATCTGCAAGTCTTTTGTGTATAAAAAACCGACTCCCTCGATTGATTCGATTTCACTACCTATACTGTAAAATGGCCATGCTTTTATATTTAGTAATTAACTAAATAATTGATACGTCAGCCAAGAACCCTGAAATTCCATTTGTGGGAGAGAAACCAGCTGTTGAGGATACCAAGGGACGCCTAAGAGAGATGGATATTTAAGTAAGGGTGACAAGATGCATGGGACTATTCATTCATAAGCCTAGCTCATTGAAATGGGTGAAGACTTTACAGACCCTAGTTAGCTGGAGATAAATATAAAATCTTTGCTTTAATATAAAAAAACTAAAATTTTTAGCGTACGAAAACAGAGGAAAAAAACATCCAAATGAAAAAAAAAATCAATAAATAAAAAAATGCCAAAAAATTATATCGTCGTAGTTCCTAATATATTAAAATGTTCCTTTTTTGTTTACCTCACCGCAAAAACCTTATATCACGTTTATATATTTTTAAGAAAAATCAACTTTCCATTTCGTTTTCGCAGAATTTTATTCAAACCAGGGTTACATTTTAAAAAGGGCCTAAATTTCAACGGAAAAGTGGGTTTAACTTAATTTTGAATATTTTGTGTTTTTGTCCCTTATAAGAGTAAACAACCTTTCTATTTGAATGGTAAGAGGGTCGGATTTTCTAAAATCTGTTTACCGAAATGATGTGGCGCTCAAGATATGGTGATTTAAATGCAGAGCTAATACATGTATGAGTGTGAGGGCTTTATTATCGTGCCTTTGAACAGCACGCGAGATTTATGAATTTTTGGCTGAAACGGATTCTTTATCTTTTTGTAGGCTTGTTTGTAATAAAATTTAAATGGAGATTTAATATAGTGAGTGGTACAAAATTGTAGGTCTTCACAGGATTAGAATATTTACATTTGGACATAATATCGGATAGAGTCTTTTACAATATTATTTTCATTATAACAGTATGAAAAATACTTGTAGTGACTGTAGATATATTTTATTTCTAAGAAGTTATAATGAAAGGCAGAAAGAAAGAATGAGCTGAGATCATAATTACAAAAAATAAAACAAAAAAATAATCGTCATAGGATTCAAATTATAAGAAAAGTGAAACAGTGATTGAAGAAAAAGCCAAAGAAAAAATTTTGAAATTATACAGCTACGCAAAAGTTAACAAAGTCTGCATAAAATACCTATACATAAAACGAAGTCGTTAATCATGTTAGGTATTTACCCTTTATCCACCCTTTAATCCTTCCTATTGGTCAATCGACCTGGAAATCCCTAATATTGCTACGATACGCGCATATAAAAAAAAGCGATTTTCAGGTTAGAATACACATCTTCGTACAAGCTGTTGAGCGAGTAGGTTATACTGTCTGGCACACCGACTTCGAAACAACAGTGGCGAAGAGTTAGAGAGCGCTTGGACTGAAGTTAGCTGACACACAGTTTGTTCAAAGAAGTGTACGAAAACCAATGACCAATACCGAAAACCAATGAGGTTTGGCCGTTGATTAACAATAATTAGTACGGGGTTTCAGTACAATATACTTGCTCCCAGAATAGGTTGTGGTACACCGCCTCTGGTGAGTTGCCAGTTGCCCTCCTCCGAGTGATCTTATAGCAGCGTGGTATACGCACTTTATTAGGTAATTATGGATAATATCATAAACCTGTACGCTAGTGGAACAAGTCATTTAATTCGAGGGGTTTATACCGTTCCTTGGTGTTGTGAGGCTGCAGCGCCCTTGGTGGTCTGCTAGTATACATACTACATCGAAAGGTGGACATAACAGAGGATTCTTCAACTGCGACGGTCGAAGCCCTCTGCAGAGCGTACGAGGATCCTAAGACGGTTCGACTCCATATTTCCGACGAGACGACAAAGACAGCATGTCAACAGTTCAATTTGATTAAAAACTTTGGTAACAGGCATATGAAATTCGCTGAAGCAATTTTTTCTGCATCTCCAAGTCAGATACGATCATTGTTTGCAGTCATTATTTCCCATACTTGCATACTTTCATTCAAACTTTCATTCAAACTCATTGTCTCCAAGTAAGAAATGTAGTTCTTTTTAAAATCCTCCCCCTTTTAAATTAAATGTCTGTTTCGTCCCCCGTTTTTTTAAGTGTTTTCTGTGTGTTTCTGTGTATATAAAAGTGTCTTAATTTGATTTTAACATTAATTTTTTTTGGACGTTACAACAATTTGCCACATATTGCAACAACTTTATCAAAGAAATTTGATAACTACAAGCTGATATAATTGCACACCCACACAATTTGTACATCCATTCTTATTCATTGTCTTACAACTGTCACCTTCCAAAACAAAACATAAAAATCTCAATAAATAACACACATTTCATAAATATATCTCCAGAATAAATATAAATAACTTTAAAGAACTTAATGGTATAGAACATTACTTTCATCAAACAAACAATTACATTTCACCTATCTCTACTTCATTGGATAAAATCTGTCTCCTCAAGAACTTCCCCGTTTACTGTTAAACAATTACAATAGTTGACCTGAGTTTTTCAATCAACAATACAAGATAGTTTGAACCATGTTCTTTCAACCATCAATTAATAGAGTACCGGCATCATTTTAACTTTGTATCGTGACCTGAAGATGCTTTGCATATTATACAAAGCGAAACCGGTCGTCCGATTAGTTAAATTAAATTGATTGTGAGTAAGTCTAACTTATTTCTTTTACCTTTTGAAATGGACTCACACAAGCAACACATTCATGATTTGCATAACATTTTGTTTAAGCCTAATATTTTTAAAACATAATATGTGTTTGAGCCTAATATTTGTTTAAGCCTAATATGTGGTTCTTATTACTTTGTGTGTCACTATTTATTTGTATTCCAATTTATTTCACTTAACTTAGGTAGACTGCATGAATATTACCTAAATAATAATATAATAAATAATAGTATATATAAAGATAAATTTGTTTATACCAGTTTTGTTGAAAATATTACCAAACCATTGTTTCTTTACCGCTTCACACAGATCAATTGTAGTAGTGTTTGAAATACATTTTGACTATCAAAATGCAGATTTTTATCTCACTGAGTGTATGCACGCAGCTACGAATAACAAAGTTGGTAGATTGGACTGAATTTATGAATTACCAATCTGCATTGAGATTCTTATCGCTTTGTTGGTACGTTATGAATGTGAATGTATGAAAATGAATATACAGGATTGATTGAGTTAGTTACGTGTTGAGATTGAAACCCCATTATACGATCTGGTGCATTTTTAACTCCCTTGATATGCTTATAATGGGATACATTTTGGAAACGTGAAGCCGGGTCTACTGTGAATATAACTAACTCATTGAATTTTAAAATACTGTTTTTGTTTTCAACACGTTGGCATACAGACAGAGCAATAGATCAAAACAGAGAAAAAGCGATTATAACAAATATTGGTTTTTACACGAGTGGTTGATATATTTTATTCACCTTATTGAAAAAAAAAATATATATACATATAAAATATAGTTTAAATTCTTTGAATGTTTCACCCTTCTCTAGGTAGTCAATGTAGATCACCCCTTGTGAATCCCAGAAAATGCTGGCCATCACCTTTTCGGTCGACAGGACAGTCTTGGCCTTGGTTGGAACACGTGCGCTGTATTTATACCGTCAACTGTATCGACTGTTCCTTGTATACCAGTGTATACCAGTTATTTCATTTTTCGTAGATGGGTACAAAACGATGTAGAAAGACCTTTTGGTCATCTTTATCCCAATTTCTAGGGGTGGGTGGTGCATATTCACCTTCAAAAGAGCTTCATCTGCCCTGGACACAGTTAAATCAGCATCATCAACTAACATCAAATCGAGAATATTACCAGTGGAATTTACAATAGTGTTGGACTGAAACAAATTGTGGTATGCACATATATCAGACAAAACTTGCAGGGCTTCAACCTCAGATGATGTGGCAGCTGGTAGAGGAATTGTTGTAGAGAGTCATTTGAAAACCAGTCACAGTTTGGTAAATTTAAGTCAGCAGCCAGATATTTGTGTGCAGATGGATTAACTTAAATACGTTTATTGACGTTTCAATTTCCACTTCGGAAATCGCTCTCAAAATACAAACGATTTGTATTTTGAGAACGATTTCCAAAGTGGAAATTGAAACGTCAATAAACGTATTTTAACCTTTAATTGTGGCTTATTCCCATTTAAATAGTAATTAGATTTTAACACTGCTAAGGAGTCAGACAAAATAATAATATGGGCAAAATCAAATTCAGCTACGTATAATAAAGCTTCATATATTGCAATAGCATTTGCTGTATAATTCAGAGTCTTCGGGTTCAGTTTGAATTTCTTTTCTACATGTCCCGATGGTATAAAAAAATCGCATCCGGTTCCATATGGAGATTTAGACGCATCTGTATATAGAGCTATTGCCTCTTTGTAATTGCTCGTTATAGATAAAACAATATTTTTATTTAAATATATATATTCACTATAATTTGGTACAATAATATCTGTACGTAAAAAGAAAGAAGAGTAGTTTTTGAATATGTAGTTCGTTGTATCTATATTTTTTAAAAGTGCTATATTTTGATTATACGCCTCGCAAAGTAAGGGAGATTTCTTTTTTGCCAATATTTATTTGTCAGGTCATAGCAATTCAAAGTCTATCTTTTTGTATAGAGATGAGTTCTGTGAGTATACTTTCATTAAATATTTTTGGACAAAAAACTTCTTATATTTAAAGGAGGTTCCAAGTCTTCCAAATATAAAGCTTGTACTGGAGTGGATCTCATGGCTCCTAAACATATTCATAACGCTGAGATCTGTAAAACGTTGATTTTGTTTAGTAGTACAGTACTTGCTGATCCATACAAAACACTTTCGTAATCCAAAATAGATCGTAAGTAAGCTTTGTAAAATTATAAACTTATTTCAACATCAGATCCCCACCAAGTTTTATTAATTGATTTAAGAAAGTTTAATCCCTTATTGCATCTGTTCAACATGTCATCAATATGTACCTTTCAGGTCAATTTCTGGTCGAGTATCATTCCCAGATATTTAATTGTGTTTTAAAGGAAAATTGGTGCCCACCTAAATTGATTGTACTGGCATTAGGAAAGTTATGTCTGACAAATAAACAAACTAGATAAAAGATAATTCAAAACCATTTTCTATAAACCCTTTTTGATGGAATCCATAAACTTCATTTAGGTTTTTAATAATTGCTGATATATTTTGTGTTCTGTATACAGAAATCGTCAGCATATTGTACAGCATTAAATGCAATATTAGTAATAATTATGTTGTGTAGATCTGCTGTGTAAATGTTAAACAAAATAGGACTTAAAACCGAGCCCTGAGGTTATCCTTTGTTATTAAGTATAGGTCCTGTACAAAAAGGGTGTACATATGTGAAATTATAAATATAATTTCAGTAAATGAGGACTGTATTACATAGGGCTGGTTCAAATAAATTAGGATATGTGGTAAAAGGTTATACAGATTATAGCAAATTAAGTTTATATAAAGTCTTACCAATTCTTCTGCTGCACATACACACACTCGCGGTATTTAGAGGCTTTCAGTCGCGGTTGTTCTTCATACGGGGAAACTGTCCGGTTACCGGTTTCTGAAGACGTGTTTCGCGGTACTAACACTTAGATCACACGAGATATAGCACATTTGCGTCTGTACACGATTTAAAATAGTACTTGCGGTATTTTTCGCGTAACTATAAGCGAGAGAGATAATTAGAGTAGAGAAAAAGCGTGGTAAGTCTGTACCAAGCGATAGAGAGATAATACGTCTGCCTAGTAGGACTCAGCAGACGAAAGAGAGGACGACTGTCTCTAGCAACAGTCAGCAGTCAAGAGAGAGTGTCTGTTATCATCGGGACACAACAGGCAAGAGAGTGTGACTTTCTTTGCTATCTTACAACTGTCTGTATTTCTAATGGAGTGGGGTTAAAATGTGACTAGGAAGGGTTGGAGAACGGGAAATAATTGTAAAATTGTGGTAGAATGGTAGCTAGTAATACAGCGAAAAAATGACATGATTTTTCGCATGTGAAAAAATTGAACATACTGGGGGCGGGCGAGAAGAGTTACGCCACTGGGTAGGGTATCAAATAGTTACTTCGAGAACGAGGGTAAACCAGTATACATTAGGGGTACTGTTGTAATGAACTAAGATAACTAAAAACTATTTAAAATCTAGAGAAACTAAAGTCTATAGAAACTATATACATGTTTGGCAGAAAGTACCACTATTGGTTAAAGGGTAACCTAGCTACTTTCTTTATTGACCTAAGATATTCGCCATTAGGTGTGGATACCCTAACAGTTCGAACAAGAGAGTCTTTGCCTGGGAGCACTTCGATAATCTTTGCCAGAGGCCAGAGGAGTGGGGGAGTCTCTTCATCTTTAATTAGTACAACATCACCTATCTTTAAAGGATCAGTAGCGATGTTCCACTTACTCCTACTTTGGGTCATATGCAAATATTCCACCGACCACCTTTTCCAAAAGGTTTGATGAATTTTCGAGATATGCTGAAAGAGGGAAAGACGGTTCTGTGGTATTTCTGAGAGATCTGGTTCTGGTGGACTTGTGAGACTTTTTCCTACAAGGAAGTGTCCGGGCGTTAAGACTGAGAGATCGTTTGGATCATTTGAGAGCTGAGTGATAGGTCTTGAGTTTAAAATGGCTTCGATTTGACAAATTATTGTATAAAAAACTTCAAAGGTAAAACGAAGATTTCCTACAAGACGATAAAGATGGTATTTGGCACCTTTAATCCCTACCTCATGCAACCCAAATTAAGAAGGGTTACGAGGCACTCCAAATTTAAAACGAATAGAGTTTTCAGAGCAGAAATTAGTAATCCTCTGCGAGAAGTTCTTACTTTTAAAGAGTTCGTTTAACTCAAGAAGCTGATTGCGGGCACCATAGAAATTAGTAGCATTGTCTGACCATATAATCTCGGGAGAGCTCCGCCTTGCAATAAATCTTTTAAGGGTGAGAATAAAAGCATCAGCTGTTAAGCCGGTGACAAGTTCGATATGAACACATTTGGTGGTCATACATATGAAGAAGGTTATGTATGCTTTATATAATGGAGCCTTTTTAAGATGAGAGGATCGGATCATGAAAACACCTCCGTAATCTACTGAGATCTTTTGGAAAGGTCTTGTCGAGAGAACACGATCGGGATGGAGATCTGCCATAAGTTGTGTTGACTTGGGTGTCATGAAACGGAAACATTTCACACAGTCGTGTATTATCTTCTTTGTTTGTCTTAGTCCAGAGATAGGCCAATATTTCGAACGAAAATTTGACAACGTGGTCAAGGCACCTGCATGTCCCAATTTAACATGCATTTGTTTTATCAATAATTTGACAACTGAATGATTAGATGGTAGTAGCAAGGGATGTTTCTGTTCGAAAGAGATAGGGGCAAATTCTAATCTACCACCTACATGAAGAAGTCCAGTTTTCTCAGAGAGGAAGGGGTTTAGTGCCCTGATAGTTTTATCAGAGATTATTTTCCGATGTTTTAACTCATGAAATTCTTTAGGAAAGGTCTGTGATTGTATGTACTTAACAATCACAGTGGTGGAGGAGCTTATTTCACAAACCTGCAGTGGTCCTAATTCTAAAGGTGAATTAGTATGTCTTTTTCTTAGATTTGAGAGAAAACGAAAAACATATGCCAGAGTTCTCTGAATTTTTGAAAATGACGAACATTTATTAAAAAGGGTTTCAAGCGTATTATTCACTTGAGATATGTCAGAGGTTGTGCTTAAAGTAACCTGAGTGTGTCTGAGTTCCAGTAAATCTCCCGTCCATTCTTTTATCCTGAATTGAGAGTAGTCTATTACACTGGAAACTAAAAAGGGGGGACCTTCGGTCCAAAATTTTTTTAAATTTGACTGAGTGATATCTGAGGCTCTAGAGGGCAAATCTGCTACGTTTAAAGAGGAACTTACATGATGAAATAAAAAGGATTTACTTAATTCTTTGATTTGACTGACACGATGAAGTACAAATGGATTCCATGTAAATTTAGTTGTTAAAATCCATGTTAAAGCGATGAGGCTGTCTGAAAATATGTGAACTTCAGATATTGTGACGTTTTTTGAAAGAACCTCAAGTACCTTTCTAGTAAGAGTGACACCTAATAAGATACCAGACAATTCTAACCGAGGAATAGTTAGTTTATTTTTTAGTGGAGCTATTCTAGTTTTCGATGCTATGAGGCGAGACGTGACTGTGTTGTCACTATACACGACTCGAAGATAGACACAAGCAGCATAAATGTCCTGAGAGGCATCGGTGAAACAATGTAATTGCATATCCGATTTAAGCAGTGGAAGTGTCAGGCATCTGGGAAATGTAATTTTAGATATTGATTGGAATGTATCCAATAATGATTTCCAATCCGAGATCAATAGGTCATCCAGTATATCACTGTCCCAGTCTAAGGGCAATGACCAGATACGTTGTAAGAAAGATTTAGAGTGTACTCTAAAAGATAAGAGTTTTCCTAAGGAGTTATACATTCGAGAAACATAGGTACATAATTTTCTTTTTGTTAAGGGAGGCGCCTCTTCACAAATAGGCAACTTAAAAGAAGAATCGTCTTGATAAGGTGACCTGTTAATACCTAGGACCTTAGAGAAGCTACTAACTAAGTCAAGATTAACTTCTGAAGTGAAGATCATATTATGCTCATTTGAAAAGGCACGAGAATTTAAATATATTTTATAGAGTTGGAAACCGTGAATGTTCAGAAGCGAGCGTAGTTGAGAATAAAGTATGTGTAACCTTTCCAAGTTATTGGCGCTGGTCACGATATTGTCGATATTTGCATAATTTTTTATAGTATGAGAGGCTACTGAGTGCGTGGTTTGGTTAGCAAAAGTTTGAACCTGAGAGACAGTAAACAACGGAGTAGGGCACGTTACATTAACGTTCACCATATCAGGAGGCGGCAATGCAGACTGGGCCTCCAGTAACAGAATATTGTTGGGCACTGCAGTAGCTGTTGTTACTTGGCCCTCTACGAATGGTAGGGCCACGGTAACAGAAGAAAAGGCAGGTTCGACTGAATCTAATGAATTAGATTGTGAGGGGGTATGAGTAAGAACAGTTTGTATTGAGAGAAATTTGATGACATCCGTGTCAATACGAGGCTGTGAGAGGAGTATTTGATTTTCGTGTATTAGTGGAGGAGCTATGGATTTATTCCGAGGAGGGATAATTTTCAAAAAATTGACATGTACATCACCTTCACAAGGTGTTGCAATTGATAATAAATCAATAGATTTTTGTGTAGGATTTTTATTGAAATGTAAGAAAGTGGGAGTGAATATATTCTGAGCTTGAATAGAGAGTTTATTAACCTGTCGTATATTTAGAGCATTTAAAGTTCCAGGTTGAGAGATATCTTGAATTTGTATACGAGTTTGGGGAGGTATATTTGCCAATTCCGCTTGCACACCGCAAGAAGGCGGTACTTGAGTTAAGTTTTCAATAACCAATGGAGACAAATTGACAGTTTTTAGAATAGGAACAGAGATTAAAACATTTTGTGTATGTAAAACTTGACTTGAAACCAAGGTATTGGATTCTTGTAATATTTGTGGGGGAGAAATGTTAAGAAGCACGGGAGATGCAGATATTACAGTTTCAGTAATCATATTTTGTTCTGGAGTATTTTGAAAAGTGACTGTTTGTGCTGGTAACACAATTTTTAAGAGAGGCTGGCCTATTACATCTTGAGTACTAATGTTATTAGAAGTGTTTTTATAAGTCGGCTTTTGAAGCTCTTGCGTCTGAGCTTGAACAATTGCAGAACTAAACGAAGTACTTATAGTTATTTCTTTCATCTCTTTGAACTGATTGGGGAGGGAGTCAGAGTAAAATGTATTTTTAACTTCTTTTTGGCCATTTATATTCAAATCAGTACTTTTAACAATGTGTTTACTGGAAGTATTCGCCTTAAATTTTGTATCAAATTTAAGAGCCTGTTTAGCTTCCAGTTTTTCTTCTAAGAAACATAAAGCATCCATATATTTTTCATAAGTAATATCTACTTCCTTACTTTCGAGAATAGTTTCGTCGTCAGCCAGGTTTTCCAAAGCATCCATATACGATTTATAAGCTGCCCTAAGCTGAGTAATATATTCTCTAATTCTACAATTAGAGAGGCCTTTTTCATTTGAACTAACAACGTTCGCAATTCTGGCGATATTTCTTTGTGAAACGTGCATTGCATAAAAATATTCTGCAATTTCTGCCATTTTGAATTGGAGTATATTATTGTTATATAGAGTGTACCAGACAGAAATGAATGATAAAGAGAATAAAACCTAGAGACCCTTGGAAAGGGTACAAAGAGAAGAGAAAAAATATGTATATAAGAGTGTAATGAGATTATCAGTTTCTTGTTTTTTTTTGTGTGAAAAATATATTTGGTATCGTGAATTTAATTTAAAGTAACACTGAGATAATTTTAATTGATTTAAAAAAGCAATTAATATGCAAATACTTTCTAAGAGCGATTTGAATAGAGCGATTATTATTCTAGGGACTAATGACAATAACAGCGGAGAATTCTCGTAAAAATTTATTATTCAAAACAATAGGACAAAATCCCAAATTATTTACCTAGACGTGTACCTCTGGCAAAACGTGTCAGAGAACAATACAATTAGTTGGGATTATAATGAGAATCTTTGGTTGACAAAGGCTGGGATTTTTACTACGTCACAGGTATCTATCAATGGGTAATTCTACCTGACTTTCTAACGTCCTTTAACAATAGAATCATAAAATTGGAATTTACACAGATAAGAATTATTAAACAACGATCTATCAATATATCGATTTATCAATACATACGTATATACATATATATCAAAGAACATATACACATATATAGAAATACATAATTTCGAAGGACCAAATCTAATGAGATTTACAGCAGAGATAAGATTTATCTGAACCGAATTAGATCAAAATATGTTCAATTGAGCATGAGATAAAACAGAGAGAATGAGGATTTACATATGATTCAAAAGTGTACCAAACTATGTAGAATCAAGATGTGAGACAGAGAGATAGAGAGTGAGAGAGAGATTATGATTTATATCCGACTCGAATAGACCACAATATGTACAAAAAGGGTGTACATATGTGAAATTATAAATATAATTTCAGTAAATGAGGACTGTATTACATAGGGCTGGTTCAAATAAATTAGGATATGTGGTAAAAGGTTATACAGATTATAGCAAATTAAGTTTATATAAAGTCTTACCAATTCTTCTGCTGCACATACACACACTCGCGGTATTTAGAGGCTTTCAGTCGCGGTTGTTCTTCATACGGGGAAACTGTCCGGTTACCGGTTTCTGAAGACGTGTTTCGCGGTACTAACACTTAGATCACACGAGATATAGCACATTTGCGTCTGTACACGATTTAAAATAGTACTTGCGGTATTTTTCGCGTAACTATAAGCGAGAGAGATAATTAGAGTAGAGAAAAAGCGTGGTAAGTCTGTACCAAGCGATAGAGAGATAATACGTCTGCCTAGTAGGACTCAGCAGACGAAAGAGAGGACGACTGTCTCTAGCAACAGTCAGCAGTCAAGAGAGAGTGTCTGTTATCATCGGGAGACAACAGGCAAGAGAGTGTGACTTTCTTTGCTATCTTACAACTGTCTGTATTTCTAATGGAGTGGGGTTAAAATGTGACTAGGAAGGGTTGGAGAACGGGAAATAATTGTAAAATTGTGGTAGAATGGTAGCTAGTAATACAGCGAAAAAATGACATGATTTTTCGCATGTGAAAAAATTGAACAGGTCCTATAAGAGTATGATTGTCTTTTAAATAAATAATCCTATTTGTGTACAGGTTCACAACGTTAGAAGCAAACTGTACTGGAATAAGAAAAAATTTAATCATTTTTTCTTGGAGAATTGTAAGGGCAAATTCTAATTCAGCTCTTAAAAAAGGTGTTAAGAAAAAATGATTATGATCAGATGGGAGCGTTTCAGATTCCATTACATCTACCTGGTTATTTACGTAAGGTGGAGCTATTTTATCAAAAAAGTCGTCTACCTATGAGTTACTTAGAGACAGTGGAAAGTTAACTTTTTTCCTATTCATTTTCCTTGCTTAATTCCAAATAAGACTAGATGGAGTTTGTTTGTTTAATTTTAGACACCATTCAACCCAACTTTGTTTAGCCTTTAATTTCAGGAATTCTTTTTTCTTTAATATAGGTAACGGCATCTCTTATAACGTTTTCCAAAAATTCTTTTAATTCTTTCTTTCACGTTTCCTTTTATATCAAACCAAATCTTCTGATAGCAAGCCTAGTGATAACTTGAATGTTATCATTTGATATTTTACAGTGACGTTTAGCGCCTTTCCAAACCTTTATCACCTTTTCGACGTCCAGTCATATTTACCGTAAAATCAAATACGTCGTTCTGGAATTTTACTACTGTCTTGTTACTTGTTATTATTGTTACTTGAACTATTAACTTTCTGTGTTTATATACTGTAACGAAATATATTTTGCCTACCTTAGGGTAAGAACATAGGGGTAGAAAATTGGGGACAGAAACTATGGGGGCGAAGATAGGGCAAGCAAAACAATCGTTACTTGTGCGAACGGCACTCAGGGGTTAACTGGAGAGCTGGGGTTGTGGGTAAGTAAATGACAAGGGGTTGGATTTGGGCAGCTACAAAAAAATGAAATAAAGGGGTACTTACATAAATCTCCTGGACAAAATGAATAAAATTGACAGACAAGAAATACCTCTAGCTATTTTAAATGGACGCCGCTTCGAGAAGACTTCCTGCTGGAGAAAAGAAGGGTTCTACTTTCCTAAAAAGTAAACACACAAAAAAAGTTAGGAGATTTTTTTAAACTAAAATAAACAAAATGGTTGGAGCAATAAATTAAACATTTATTTGTGTCTCTAAAAAACAGTTACAAAAATACAGATTGCACAAGAAGCGTACTAAATAACATAATAATAAAATTAACAAAAACTTACGTGCTTATTTGTTTACAAAGGAGATTGCTACAAAAATTTTCGAAATGGTTCCTAGGTTATTTATTAATATTGCCAAATTAGATTCTTAAAAATTAAAGATATCCTTGTTTATGAAAATATCTTAAAATTTAACCTTATATATAAAATATTTTTTCTATATTAAAATTAAAATCGTTTTACAACAACAGTAGATTTAAGCCAAAATATCATATGGCAACATAACATTGTAAGACAGAATAAATTATGACATTTTGTTGGCCACGCCTCTAACACAAATAAAACTTTAAATATTACAAATTCTTTTATTTTAATGAAAGCAATTATCAAAATTATCAAAAATAATGTCTATTTAATTTGGAAAAATTAATATGTTAATTGTTACCTTAATTCACAAACTTTGCCACTTAACTTTGAAAAACTTGCTACTATCTCTGGGATTGGAGCTGCAAGGACAAAACTCTCAACTGGAACAAAAAGGAAACCATTTCTATACTTAGGAACGAAGATCTGACCTAGATGGGGTTGGATCAAGCAGGCAAACGACAACAAAGCTGGTGGGACATCCTATATAATAATTTTCAAAATTTCATCAGTTCCGGTGTACTGCACAAATCTTATGGTTGATACTCTGTTCTAAACTGCATTATTGCAAAAGAGTATTATTCAACCTTTCACCGGTCTTAAGACATAACACCAAAAAAATGAATCGACTCCTGATTCAAAATCACCCAAACATCTTTCTAGTCTGAAATCTCTTGCTTGACTCTTCTCTGCGTTACATTTTACAGAATTCAACGCCAAATAATTTCCCTTCACGTCTCCAGCCAGCTACGAACCTAAACAAACAAAATACCCCTCTTGACCTCGTTCTCAGCAAGGAACCGACAAAAAAAATCCTGAAATATTTACCTTTAAATTGGGTAACTGGAAATTTCTTACCTTACAATACATACAGAGAATAGGGGGACTTCAATGTAAACAAAGACAAAAAAATATTCTCGGCGTTAATACGTCTTTACTACGAGATAAACAACACGCATTTTATTGATTATTTTAAACGTCCTCGCCTCCTAGCCTTAACCGGAATAATCCTCTACCTAACAATGTAACAGAGACAAAAACATCTACATTTTGAAACAACTGAATACAAAATTTAAAACAGAATTTATACTATTATATAGATATTAAATATAAAACGCTACAATACATTTTCTGATTTTGCAGACCTTAGAGATTTCAAAATTTTTTGATGACATTCGAAGACAACCTTAAATATTCGAAGACAATCTTAGATATTTAACTTCAATGTACTTTTTCCATATGGAATAAACCTTACGAAACTGTAGTAATATTATATTGTTGTAAAAAAAGGAGAGTATTAAGGATGTTGTGATAATTAACTAAATAAAAGGGAGCGTTTCAGATGTCATTACAAAAAAAAAGAAATATACTTCATATTAAAACTGAGGAGATAAATAAGTAAAAAATATTATTGTCATCAAAATATAAAGGAAAAGGTCACACCTGGAGTACCCGATCTATTAATTCTTCATTGCTTTTCCAAACGAAAACTAATAAATCCAGATTAAATTAAATTACTTAGTTGCTTTCATCTTAAGTTACCGGGAAAGTTTCGATTCATCACTACGTTTTATTATATAAGTCTTATTTTATTTTCCATATCGTTCTAAATTGCAGAAGCATGTACTAGATATTAAATTAGCAAACTTAGTGCATTCCAAACTTTAGTAGTAATGAACTTTATAAGTGTTAATTAATTTTAGGGAAATATGCCAGCATAGAGATATTACAAAATAGCTATTTAAGTACCTGACAAATAGTGTATTAGTTTTAATCACAACTCATCAAAAACTGCGCCTCTAGCGTACAATGACGCGTTATTAGGGATATAAATATGAGATGTTTTTAGTTTTGTAGACAGCATTTAGTATTACAAATTCCTCTACAGTGTGTCCGTAAAGTATGGAATAAATTCGGTATTTCCTAAATGAATAGACTTTTTAAAAAAATCTAAAACACGCCGATTTTTAAGTTAAATGTTCTTCATTTTACAATAAAATTTCATTATACAAGGTGATACACATTAAGGTGATGATGTCATCGGCTCTTTTTTTAAATGCAACGCCCTGTATTTTGTTATTTTTAGATCGATAAAAATGAGCTGATTCCAAAAAAATATAATACTGGGTGTCTAACGGATGTAATTTGAAAGATATGCGCTTAAAAACTTAATTTTTATTGATTTCTAATATTAACAAATTATAAATATATTATAATATATAACTTGAAAGTAATCCAGTAATTAATACATGACTTTATTTTAAATGTTCGTATTGTAGCCCTTGTTGTGTTTGCAGTAACCCAAACGTTGTACACATTGTTGTAGAACCTTGTTTATGGTTTCTTGAGAAATATTGTTTATTTCTTTATGAATTCTTGTTTTTAAGTCTTCAATACTTGCAGGTTTCGTTTTATAAAAAACATTCTTCAAATGATCCCACATAAAATAATCCAAAGGATTGAGGTCTGGCGACCTCGCTGGCCATTCAATATGTCCACGTCTTCCAATCCACCTGTTCGGATAAATTTCGTTTAGGTACCTTTGAACATCTAAAGCATAATGCGGAGGCGCACCATCCTGTTGAAACCATAAACTTTCTTTAAAAGCTCCAGGAATAATTCTACTGGGAAATAAATTAACTAAAGTAGGTACAAGATACCCTCTTAAAAACTGAAGGTACGCTGGCCCGTTTAAATTACCTTCGAAAAAGTAGGTTCCGATGATTGTATTTCTCACAATGCCAGCCCATACGTTTACCATTTGCAAGTATTATGTATGATGTTCCTGCATTCACTAGTAGTTTTCTTTTAGCCAGTATCTACAATTCTGACGATTGACCTCGCCATTTAATGTGAATTTTGCCTAATCAGAAAAAATAATATTTTGAACCAAGAGAGAGTTTCGGTGGCAGATATTCATCGTTGTGTCGCATAATTGTATTCTTTTATCTGGATCATCCTCGTTTAATTCCTGTACAAGTGTGCATAAAGGGGTACCATTTTTCAAGTTTAATTACGAACAGAAGTGTGCGCATCTTCTTCAAAAGCAAGTAGAACATTTAATGATGTATTATAATTTACAGAGGCACGACCTGATTTACGTGCATTTTCAACCGTACCAGTTTCTCGAAATTTTCATTTCAATCTTACTTACTGTTGACTGCGTTATGGGTCTTTCTGGATATTTATCATTAAATAAATTACACTGGAAACGGGAAGGGTTTCTCTAACACCGTCCAAGTGTAGCTGAATAAATATTTCGAGTGAGTACAAGTAATTAGGTATAATTTCTTCGAATTATTTCTTTGACCTTTGGTGTATGTCCATTAAGCGGTAGTTCTTTTTGTTGTATGGATTTAAATAAACTACTTATTACTCAGTAAAAATGTATTACAATTATAACCAGTATACTTTTAAATTGTTCGATAATACAGTTACCCTTTATTTGCTCTCTGCTTTTATATAATAAATATTATCACTTACAATTGTTAACAAGTGATCGGATGATTCGCCAGTGTGGCTACTTCGTGTGGCAGTTGAAATGTAAAGAGGGATAATTCTCTGTGAAATCTTTCGCAGAGTCAAATTTTGGACCGCGCGATGTTGCAGCGAGGGGTAAGTGAGCGCTGTTGCCAGTTTAGTTTAAGTCCGAACATACACACTTCCATCTGAGTTCGCCATTTGTCTCCATACCCAATCATCATGAGTATTTCAATTCTTTGCTTTACACTCAAATTCATTTCTACTTCAAATTAATCCTAAGCAATACTGCAGAACATTCACGAATTAATACAATTATTGTACTACTTAATTATTATTGAACGTTACTAAAAATAATTACATTTCACTAAAAACTAGTAGTAGGCTACTTTTTTGCAATTGATAATAAATAATTTATTTTTCAGGCGCAAATCTTTAAAATTATATCCATTAAACCCCGAGTATTATACTTTTTTGGAATCAGCTCATTTTTATCGATCTAAAAATGTCCTAAAATACAGGGTGTTACATTTAAAAAAAGAGCCGAGGACGTCATCACCCTAATGTGTATCACATTTTATAATGAAATTTTATTGTAGAATGTAGAACAGTAAAGTTACAAATCGATGTGTTTTAGATTTTTTTAAAAAGTCTTTTTATTTAGGAAATATCGAATTTATTCCATACTTTACGGACACACTGTTTATTTACTCTTTTAGGTGGTTCTAAATAATTCGTTGTCACGGAAAGAATGTTTGATGAGTCAATCTTTCAAATATTCATTCTTATATATGTACTGTAATTCGGGTTGGTCATTTGAATTAGTTTTAATTGTTCTATTGTTAAATTTCCTTACATTTACAGTCCTTCTTCTTAAAGTGCCCTCTCCTCAATGGAGGTTGGCTACTACAATTTTAAAATCTTCTCTATCTTCAGCTGTTCTTATTAGCTGTTCAAAATTTAGCACTGTCCATTGTCGGATGTTTCTGAGCCACGATAGTCTTTTCCTTCCTAGGCCTCTCTTTCCCTCGATTTTTCCTTTCACTATAAGTTGGGCATATTGGTACTTATTATTTGTCAGTATGTTGCCTAGGTATGATGTTTTTCTAACTTTTACTGTGTTAAAAAGTTCTCTTTCCTTGCCTATTCTATGCAGCACTTCTTCGTTTGAGGTATGCGATGTCCATGAAATTTTGAGCATTCTCCGGTAGGTCCACATTTCAAAGGCCTCCAATTTATTTACGGTTGATGTTTTTAGGGTCCACGTTTAAACTGCATATAGAAGAGTCGACCAGATGTAGCATTTTGATAAACGTAGTCAAATTTCGAGTTTTATTCGAGAATCACAAAGCAGTTTTTTTATTTTTTTCGAAAGATTTTCTGGCCTGTTCTATTCTCGATCTTATTTCTAGATCAGGATTTAGGCTGCTATCGATCCAACATCCCAGGTACTTAAATCTATTGACCTGTTCTAAAATGTGCCCATTTATTGTGAAAGGTTGAGGTACGTTTTGGTTTTTTCGGATTGACATCACTTTGGTTTTTTCAATGTTTATTTTCATACCAAATTGCTCACAGGTCGAGTTGGTCTTGTCGATGAGTCGTTGTAGGCCTACGTCGGAATCCGCAATTAACACTGTATCATCGGCGTATCTGATACTGTTGATATTTACGCCATTCACCTTGACTCCATCCTTGGAATCCTCCAATGCTTCTTTAAATATAAACTCGGAGTAAAGATTAAACAGCAAAGACGACAGAACACATCTTTGTTCTCCCTCCCTAACTTCTAATTTCTACTTCTGCGGATGTGGAACCTTCGATCCTAACTCTGGCGTTTTGGTTCCAGTACAAATTTTTTAAGAATTTGATGTCTTTTCCATATAAACCGACTTCTTGCAAAAGTTCTAATAGTAGGTCGTGTCTTACTCTATCAAATGCTTTTTCGAAGTCTATAAAGCATATAAATATATCTTTCTGTTGGTCGTAGCATTTTTGGGCGAGAACTAGTAAACTGAACAGGGCTTCTCTCGTTCCCATGCCGGCTCTGAATCCAAACTGATCGTCTCCGATGATTGTTTCGCACTTTCTATAAATACGATTATGTACGATTTTTAGTAGGACTTTTACTGCATGACTCATAAGGCTTATCAGACGGAACTCATTGCAGTGTTGTGGGTTTGGCTTTTTTGGTAGTGGGATGAATATTGACTCCAGCCAATCTTGGGGTATTTTACCTGTATCATAAATGCGATTGAATAAAAGGACAAAAATTTCGATATTTTCTTCGCTGATTTACAGTCCAGTTGTCAGAAACAAAAATGCCACTGAACCTTTGAAAATCGTCGGAAAACATCGATTATAATTCGTTTTTCGAGACAATATAACTTCATTTACATATAATACCTAGTACCGTCTTTGTGTAAGCATTTTTCGAGACGAGAGATTGTTTGTAATGTGCATGTGCATGTGAATGTTTAAATTAACTATTTTTTAGACCAAAGGATTTTAAGTTAAGTTTTTTCGATATTTGTTGCCAAAACTCAAAATCGAAATTTCATGTAGGTTTTGAAGATTGAGATCTAGCAATAGAAATTCTACAGAGACATGTTAATAAAAGTTATACATTTTATAGATCTTATGAGAATCATCAGAAAGTGGCAGAAATCGCACAACGGTTATTTACGTAACAGTTTTAACCCCTTTCTTTACCGGTCGTCAATACCTAGGTAGTACTGCCAGATCAAGATTTTTCAAAAAGTCATGAACCCCAGTGCCATATAATATATATACGGTATTCTAGAAAATACACCAAGAGTTGATTTATGAGAACTGAGAAGATAATAAATACTATTGATATGAAATAATTGATTCACCTCGTATATTTTATTATAAGAATATTATGTTGGCAAAAAATAAGTTTAAACAAATAACTAGGATTGCGTACATATAAGTCAAAAGTTTTTAATACATTTCTCCGAAGCAAGGAAAAACACATAGACCCACGTCGCATTCATTGCACATATATCTTGAATCTCACCTCTTTTTTTGGTCACGAATTTTAGAATGTGAACAAACAATGCATCTTCGAACTTTTTTATTTGGTACCATAGCCGGAAAATGTCGCTCCGTCAGACGCTGATGTTTTGATGTATTCAACATTCTGGGTATGGTTTTTGGTACATTATAACTGTAACAAAAGATTTTCGTAAATTAAAATAAATTTAAAGTCTCTCACAAAATTACCTTTCAAGCAGCTGTTGAGTTAGTGAAGAATGTGAAGAATGTGAAAGAATAGTTTCTTGTACCACTTTAATATTTTTCTAACGCATTCTGTGGAACTTAGCATCATATCTGTTCTGTCTACTGCTCCCATATTTTGGTTGTAGTGGACGACACATTCCGGTTTCTTCACAGATTCCCCTGTCTTCCTGTTTGTTTTATTTACATTTATCATTTGATCTTTATGAAAAGTAGTCAACATATTAACGTCTCTACAATCTTTCCATCTAACGGAAAACATATTATCGCTAACCATCGATTTTGTTTCGCCTTTTTCTAATTTACCCGATAAATCAAGCATTTGTTTTCTGTTAGTTCTAATGGTACCACACGTATTTGTTTTGTGTTCAAATAAATAGGTAGAAAGCGTTGGAGAGGTATACCAGTTATCCGTGAATAGAGAGTGGCCTTTATCTAAATAAAACTTTATAAGTGTTGTTACAACTGACCCTGATATCCCCAGATCCTGGTATCGCTCTATTTTCGTTTTGGAGCCTGTATATACGATAAAATTTAAAACTTATCCTGTCTCACAGTCGCACAAAAAAAATAGTTTTTATATAAACTGCTTAAAAAGCAGGCGTCCTTTAAAAAGCATTAAACTCTCATCAATTACTAAGTTCTGGAATGGCGAAAATCTCTGAGCAAATGTATTTCTGATCTTTTCGAAAATATGAAAAGAGTTGCCTTTAATTTGTTGGTCATTATCTGCAAAATGTACCTTGCGTAATATAATTTGAAAGCGGTTTCTGGACATACCATTTCTAAATATTGGAGTGTACAACAATTCATCTGTCCACCAATTTTCGAGAAGTTTTTTTAGTTTTCTTTAACTTGGTTCTGTACACGCCCACTAACGGATTGTGGTCAGATTGAATATCAGCGCTTGGGTAGGTTTTAACACTGTTGAAACTAACGGGTGTTTTTTTTAGAGGTATAGAACTTTAAGTGGAATAAAACAAAGATTATTTTTTATATGAACAGGAAATTAACTTTATTTGAAAGATAATTTTTTGACATTATATATTAAATATGATTTCTGGCATATGACCGCCAAGGCTGGCTCTGACGTAGTCTAATCTGGAGGTCCAATTTTCGACGACTTTTTCCACTATTTGTGGCCGTATATCGGCAATAACGCGGCGAATGTTGTCCTCCAGTTCGTCAATCGTTTCAGGCTTATTGGCATAGACTAGCGACACATAACCCCACAGAAAATAGTCTAACGGTGTTAAATCGCACGACCTTGGAGGCCAATTCGCGGGTCCTAAACGCGAGATTATGGAGTTTCCAAACGTTTCCCTCAATAAATCCATTGTGTCACGAGCTGTGTGACATGTTGCGCCGTCTTGCTGAAACCACAGCTCCCGCACATTATGGTTGTTCAATTCAGGAATAAAAAAGTCAGTAATCATGGCTATATAGCGGTCACCATTGACTGTAACGTTCTGGCCAGCATTGTTTTTGAAGAAGTACGGACCAATGATTCCACCAGCCCACAAAGCACACCAAACAGTCAATTTTTCTGGATATAGTGGTTTCTCAACATAAACTTGAGGATTATCTTCACTCCAAATACGGCAGTTTTGTTTGTTGACCGTAGCCATTTAACCAAAAGTGAGCTTCTTCGCTAAACAAAATTCGCTTATGAAAGTCGGGATCAACGGCAATTTCGTTTTGGGCACATTCACCGAATCTACGCCTTGCTGGGTGATCGTGTGGCTTCAATTCCCGCACGAGTTGAATTTTGTAAGCACGCAAACCAAGATCTTTTCGCAAAATGTTCCATAAAGTGGATGGACACATATCCAACTGCTGTGCACGATGGCGTATAGACTGATTCGGGTCTTCCTCTATACTACGCTCAACAGCAGCAACAACATCTTCTGTACGCACTGTACGACGTCTCTGTGGATGCGTATTATCATTAAGAGTGAACGTGGTGCGAAAACGTTCCGAAGTTGATCGAATTAATTGCTCTGATGGGCGATTATGTATACCATAAAATGGACGTAGTGCGCGATACATATTCCGAACAGAACTATGATTTTCAAAATAAATTTGCACAATTTGAAAGCGTTGTTCAGGCGTCAGTCTATTCATATTGAAATGTCAAACTAAAGTAAATAATAATCACCTGACAGCTGTCAAAATGGCCGCCCCTCAAAAAACGTGTTGCCAACTTCTATTTCTATACCTCTAAAAAAAAACACCCGTTATTTCGATATCTTTTATTACTTATTATTAATTTTATTATTACAATTTAATATATATTTTTAAATATTTTATGCTTTTTGCAATAACTTTTTAGCTGATTTTTTTTCTGGTAGGTACTTTTGTAGTGGTGACAAAATGATCTGTTTTCTGTCATAGCAATGCTACATAGCAATGGGAGAAATAAGAGCACTGACTAACCTGATCTTAGTATTCCTTGTATTGTTCGGTCTTTTTATATTTATATCAATTTAGCTGTTGCCACTACTCTTTAAATAAACCTATAAATCCTATTTTAAATTTTTCAACATATTTCGTAAGCTCTTTTCATGTTCATTCTTATCTATAATAAAAGTTGTAGTAAACAATCGGAATAACTATGCAATAATTAAAGTAAGGGAAAAATTGGTTTAAAGTATAGGATCATTTTATAAAAATAAAGAGGTTTTTTAAATTTTATTTTACTATTTCTAATATCACAGATATTATAGAACCTAATACACTAATTTAATTTTCGAATCTACTAATGATTTTTTTGCTGATCTAATAAGAAATACTTTGTCGTCCAGACTAGCTACTTGAAAACTAACACTCCTATCGGGATTTCTCGTAGCATTAACTACTGGTACAGTCAGTCTTAGTTTCTCATTAACTAAAATCTGCGCAACATATTCGGCATCATCAAATTCCGGCAACACACCCTCAAATTTTAAAGTCCTTGAAAGCTCATCGTCCTTTTTGACCAGTTGTGTTAGAACACTGTTGATTTCCCTTAACTTTTTGACCTCCTCGTACAGATCCCCAGCAATATCGGAAACTTTGAGGGCTATCTTGTAGCCAGTGTCACTCTCGTTATCAAGATGAAATTGTTGGGCCGATGACGCGTGAAAGTTGTTCTCCTGGGATCCTTCTGACGACGTGGTCGTTATATCTGAAACAAATTTAATCTCTTACTAAAATGGCCTACAAAATGAGAAATTGGATTGTTGGTGGATGCATTGGTGTAACAATAAGAATTTATAATAATATTTAACTACTATTTTACTTTAGTTTCAATTATTGTTAAAGACATTTTTAGTTTGGTGCTTTTAATTAAATAGAAAACCTACTCAAGTCTGAATTAAGTGGGCACTAGATAACAAATGAATTTGGTTGTCAATTTGAAATCAAAGTGTAAGTTTTTCAACCAATAAAAAAACTTTTTTTTTAAATTTTACCCTATGACTAGATATTAAATATTGGTTTGTAAAAACTTTCGATTTATTTCGAATTATTGTATTAATTTGACACATGCACTCTAAGAATTAACAGTATTAGTGAGACAACTGGAAGATTTTAAAATTTGGATATTGCAAAAATCTGAAGATCTGTCGGCACAACGAATAAAAAAGTATTAAGTATAAATTATTAAAACCACTAAGAGTCTAAAGTACATTAAATTAGTTAATAAGAAATTTATCGAGAGCAGAAATCACACTTTTCAGGCCTCATAGTAAACAAAAAAAAAATGTTACCCTAGGCGGAACAGTAGACTATCGCAAAGTTGTATACCATGTTTTCTAAATTTTTGAAATTTAAATATTTTTGAAATTGAATAAGGTAATTTTTATATATATATATATATATATATATATATATATATATATATATATATATATATATATATATATATATATATATAAGGTAATTCAGATAATTCAATGAATTAATATGTTTGCTCCTAACGCCACCTGTTGGCGTATTAACAAAGCATATATTGTTCACTTCTCACAAACGTGTCAAATTCAAACAAAATATTAAATTGTAATAAAATGTAAATAAATATCATTTGATAGTAAATTTAATTATTTTATAAATTTATGTACATGAAATTAATTTTAAAATAAGATGAGGGTTAAAATTTTAAAAAGATGATTTGAGCTTTGTTGTTTTCTGGATCATGTGGTGGCTGTTTTGGAGTGTTCAGAATTATTTCTCTTTTAATTACTTTTACATTTTTTACATATTTACTAAAAGACTAAAGTGGTATGGACATGTAAGAAGAACTAGTGACAGCAGATGGATAAAGAGAATAACCGAACGGAGCCCCATAGGAAGAAGGCAAAGAGGACGACCCCGAAAATCCTGGAGGAACGAAGTAGACGACGCCATAAGTAAGAGAGACCTAAACGATGGAGAATGGAACAACACAGAGAGATGGAAACGGTTGAGCGAGGGAAGGAAGTGAAAGATGTAGAATCCCTGAATATATATACATATTTCCTCATATATATCGTGTTTTTTTGTCCAATATAAATATGCAATAATTCAATTTTCCTCAGCAGTTGTTTTTATTGGTGCAGTTCTGTTTTCAGTCCTTCGGATATTAGCATCCTGTTTGATCTTAATGCTCATATTAGCCATATTTGTTTCTGTCAAACTGTCACCTACTTTCTTACAAGAGGTTATTTTTGGTAGCGATGGTCTGCTAAGTAGGTTTGCTCCATTAAACTCTTGTACGACAGTTACCAGACTATCGTGTAACTCGTTGTTACCTGTTGCATATTTGCAGGTATCAGAAGCTTAGGAATCTGCTTATTCTCCCTTTCGGCTTGCTTCTGATGGTATAGTCTCTAGGATAGACTTATTTCTTACTTCCTATAATTACCCGAATCTCTAGACGAACCGAGGTTCGTCATCTTGTAATTTAAGCGTAAAATGTTTTCGTTTCGGACATAGTCCATTTCATGCGCTGTCTCGGTCGTCCCACTTGACTAAAGGCTGGCTGATGTTGTTGATGGACTATAGCTGATTATATGATAGGCGTCCCCCATTAAACACCCTGCCACAAACGTCCCGCATGCTGTCACGTCCGTCCAGCGCTTGCTTCAAACGTGCTCTGGCGATCCCCAGGTAGCGACAGTAAACATAAATAATTAATCTTCATTTTCATAAGTGTATATTTTAGACCTACTTCGAGGTATCAGCTTGTGTTTCACGGCAATATCCCTTTTACACTCTGAGTATTAGTGCTAAAAATATTGAAAGAGTATCCCACATTCGTAGAAGCCGCGCCTGATAGAGGAACTAATAAAAAACTTCCACATATTATAACTACTATAATAATTATAATTAAATTGGAGCCGATAACTATATTACAAAAACAACACATTAAAACCACGTACACTCGCCATAAGAAACTTTTTTAACACCCTCATATCAGAAATGGAAAAAAATTGAGTAAGACAAAAAGATGCGCTCTCAACGGTACTATTTATTCTATTACTAGACAAGATAATAAAAAAGCCGTCAAACGCAGGAACTACAAACAAGAATTCAGTACAAACAATAGGATATGCGGACGATATACCCATAGTAGCAACAGATAAAAATGCATTAAAGAAAGCCTTCCAGAAAAAAAACGAAGCCAAACTGAGAGGACTGGAAATAAATGAAAATAAGACAAAATACATGAACGTAAGAAAGAAAAAAGACACAAATGACAGAACTGACAAAAGATGCACATAGTTCGAAAAAAATTGTAACATTTAAATATTTGGGAGTACTAGTCAACAGAAGAAATGAAAGTGTAGATATAAAAAAGAAGAATTCAAGCGGGAAATACAGCGTTTTATAAAAATAAAAAATGTTTAGAGATAAGAAAATAAGCCAAAACACAAAAATAAATATCTACAAAACGACCATAAGACCAATAGTAGTATATGCTGCAGAAACATTTACATTAACAACAAGACAAGAAGAGTTTTTGAGAGGAAGATTATCAAAAGAATACTGGGACCAAAGAGGAAAAACGAAGAGGATGCAAGACAATGGATAAATCACAAAACACAAGAATGGATGGGCAAGAGAACATAGAGCAAAAAAGCACAAAGAATTAGATGCTATGGACCCATAATGAGAAGAGAGAAGAGCAAGCCGTTAAGAGTTATAACGGAATGGATACCAGCAGGTAAAAGAACCAGAGACAGAGCTAAACTGAGATGGTGACAATAAGTGAAAGAAGACTTAAGGAAGGAACTTAGAAATATAGAAAGGACAATCAAAGAGGGAGAAGACTGAAGAAAAGTAGTGGAAACAGCGAAGTCGCACCAGAAACTGTAAAACCAAACCAGAATGGAATCATTTTCGACAAAAAAAGGATCTTCAAGTGAATCAGCTTCAGATGCTTTGGGAGCATATAGCTTGTAGGTATATATATTAGAAATAAATCCGAGAAAAATCAAATTCCTGTTTCAGAAATGCAGCTTACAACTAACAGTCACAAATGATTTTAAAGCGGCAGCTGGTACCGTTAGGATAGTGTTCAAATCAAAAATTTATTTAAAGTATCAATGTGAATGGGGTAACTTGCAATCAAAATCAAACTATGTATTTATAAAACTTTAGAAGAAGAAAAATACACATGATGCCAATAAGGTTAGAAATATTCGCTTGAGTTTAGGTCATATCAAAATCACACGCCGATACTTATTCAATAGAAAATAAAAAATCTTTTTTTTCTAGAAATCTAGAAAATCTAGAAAATTTTCTGAGGAAAAACTGCTCTATTTCAAAAATTCTAATCTAAACATTGACATGTCGCTAATAACCATGGGTAGAGTTGATGAAATTATATATTAAAAAATAGCTCTCTATCAATATCTTATAAGACTTAATAATATTTTAGGTATATCAACACCCTTAATATTAGCACTCCACTGGCTGGATGGCCAAAACTTTCATTTGTTGAGCTGTTCGAGCGTGAATTTTGATATAAGTTTTGGGCGTTAAATGGTCGGTGTTGATATTCTGGGGAAAGTGATGAGACGACGGAGATTATAAATCTGTTGGGACATACATGGAAAATTTGAAACTTAATTACGTATATACATACATCCGTGAAGGAATTTATAGGAGTTATGAAGAAGGGGTGCTATTTCGTGTGATGATGAGCTTGGAGATATATTTATCGAGCGCTGAGAAAGCAATAACGTATGCTTTTTAGAGATTACATATTGGATTATAAAGAATATGAGTTACCTACTATTAATTCCACTTTTACTGATATTATTCTGTGTACGATAATAAGGTTTGAATATATTTTATATATTTTTTAATATTGTATTATCTTGTATTAAATCAACAATTCTCAACAGCGTGAGAAAAGGTGGTACTAGTAAATAGTATGAGGGAGTAACTGAAATAAGATGGAAAAGTGAAATAACCGAAATCTCCGAAAAACTATATTAATTTATGCTAGTTTTGTTAACCATATAACGTTGTAAATACTTATTTTGTTCTAATCTTATTAAATTTCGTTTATCTGTCAACGTTTATTCAAAAAGTAACTCCTTTAGAAGTATCCTTAATTCTTCCTTTACACGCAAGTAAGGTTCTACTTTATATAATGCACGAAATACTAAAAGCTTTTCTGTTGCCCCAAATATCAGAAGAATAAGAGGAATTTCTTCCAGAAATGAACCAAAGAGAAATTATCCTTAATGTTAATAATCTAATTGAATAATCTCGTGAATTTAATACCCCTATACTTATATATTCTCGACTACAAGAAATCATACGATACCATAAGCCATCAGAAAATGTTAAAAGCATTGACAGAATGCCGAATAAATCATTCAGAACGTTTTTAGAACGTACTTGTAAGAAGGCACATCTGAACGAGCATGGTATCAACATATATGGAGAGAAGCTCAGTCATTTGAGATTTGCATGTGGCATCGTCCTTATAGCCGACCGTATGGATGATGCAGTAAAAATGTTTGAAAAATTATATCACGCTTCGTTATGAACAAGACGCAAATAATGACTAATCTGGTGCTAAATCGAAATATTGCTGTTGATGGAAGGGATATTGTGCAGACTACATCGTATAAGTACTTAAGACATGAAATTCGGTTGGACAGAGATAACCAGACATGTGAGCTTCCACGTAGCGTAGGAATAGCCTGGGCAGCGTTTGGTAAATTAAACTATGTATTTAAATCGGATCTACTCATATGCCTCAAAAGGAAAATCTTTGACCAATGTGTGTTACCTGTACTCACTTATGGAACGGAAACATTAACACTCACAAAAAAGGTAGTGGATACGATTCGGAGATAAGAATACGGAGCAGAGGACGCCCACCAATTAGGTGGAGTGACGACCTGAAGCGTGTTAACAATAACTGGATGTAAGCCACACAAAACGGAGATAGATGGAAAGAGCTGAGGGAGACCTATGTCGAGCAATGGACGCATACAGGTTGATGATGATCATGATGATGGTGATGATGATAATACTTATATGCTTTGTGGTTTACACAATGTCCTCCGGTAAAATAAAATGGCAGAATCTATGGTCTATAATAGTGGAGATGTGGACACTCCACCAATTAATTCAGCTAATGAGACCTCTATACGAAAATAATAAGTGTACAGTAAAAATAAAGTAAAAACATTTTAATAATTTCAGAACAGAAGCTTGTGTTACAATTAATGTCAAATAACTGTCAAAGGGTGGATTCGCATTTTTAAGGTCTCTGCATTTTAAAGTTTAGTTCGTTGGATTCAAAGCAGTTTACTGCATAATTTAAAACTAATTAAATTGTAGTGTTTAATAAAAAAACTCGCAGAGTGCTTAAAAATTTGTTACTATCCCCTATGGGGAATGTAGTAGATTATAGGATACTTTTAAGTGCCTCTAAGAATATTGCTAGGTCATCTAAAGTTATGGAGTCTGAAGAAAACGTGGTGCCCAATAGACAATTTAACATAAAGTCAGATCTTTTGTCAAAAGTATAATCTTCTGGTTTACATTAAAAGAAGAAATAATACCGATATTGGCCGTGTATATTTAATTACCTACATGAGATCATATTTTTTACAAGAAACTAGGAATTTATTTTACCTTTGAGTTGCAAAAATTGATAATATTGATAAAAAAATACTTTTATAAAAGAATGAGGATAACTAAATATTTTGAGAAGCATAGCTAGATGCCAAGTCCCTTAAAAGAACAGGAAAGAAACACCAAAGAAGATAGTACGGTTCTGAAACTATTTTCAGAACCATAAACCCTAATTCAAATATTTAAGTATGAACCAAAATAAAAACTTATCTCGTTAATCTTCTCCTTATAACATATGCTTGGCAGCAAGCAGTCGTTTTAATTGCTGTCTTAATAAATTATTTCAAGGTTTTTCTACTCACAAATTAAAAATGAAGTCATCTGCCACTGTGCATTAGTATCGTATCATTCAAGGGCAAAATCGTTATTTTCTTAATGGTCCTTTTCTATCCTAAAACGCCGCCTACACTCTTAATCGAAGTTCTTCGGACGAAGTGTCGAAGTGAAGTTAATCGAGTCAAGGTTACTCTCTATATACTTGTGAAGTCGAGTAATTTAGTGTGAATCTTCTACCTGGCTAGAACTGACCGGCTGGCTAGCTGACGTTAGCTGGCTAACTAGTGACGTCATAATATTATAATATTTAATATTTTGGATTGACTTCGCATGCTTTGTTCTTTGTTGACAGATCAATCACTGTTGGGTAAATGGTGATCTTAACCACCTTTTCCTTTCATTGTTTGGTTTTTTAACGACAAGCTGTCAACCAAATTTATCACATTTTTTGAATATACCGCCTTATTATATAGAGATTGGTAGGTTGCCTTGCTGTTTATGTCATTTTGACCTCAAGGCCACCTCTCCTCACGTTGTTTGCGTGGGTGTTATACCTGTAAATTCATTTATCGGCGAGACTCAGTAAGCTAAAGACTGGTAACTTCATTTTATCTTATTACTATTAATCTTAAATAACTTATAATGTTACCTAAAGTTAAAATTAAAATCCAATTTATTAAATAAATTTGTTGGAAGTGCATTCGTATGATCTTTTTAGTTCTTTACACTTTAAAGTAAACCTTAATGTTTTTTACTTAAGTTTTTATAATAACTTTTTTATACATGTATGTTTATCACATGTTCTTTTGCTGTGCTAATCTTGTTAAATTGCAAACTATACCTAGTTTCAATTAATTATTTTATACAACGTTAACTCTGAATGTCCAGTTTCGTAAGTTTTTTCATATTTTTAACATCATTGACTGCTACATGTCTTTGTAAGGTAACACATTTTTGTTGTAACTTCTCTATGGATGTTTGGTTTCATATTGTTCTTTTTAGATGAACTGATGATGCTTTCTGAGCAGAAAGCGAAACGTCTTCAATAAATAGATGAAGTAGCCACCTTCTTTGTCTTTTATTTCTCCACTTTGACCGAAAAACCCACCACTCTTCGAGTGTACCTTAGTTTATATATATATATATATATATATATATATATATATATATATATATATATATATATATATATATATATATATATAGGGATTCTACAGTATTCACTGCCTTCCCTCGCTCAATCGTTTCCATCTCTCTCTGTTGTTCCATTCTCCATCGTTTAGTCCTCTCTTACTCATGGCGTCGTCTACTTCGTTCCTCCAGGATTTTCGGGGTCGTCCTCTTTTCCTCCTTCCTATGGGGCTCCATTTGGTTATTCTCTTTATCCATCTGCTGTCGCTAGTTCTTCTTACATGTCCATACCACTTTAGTCTTTTTTGTTCTATGTATATTAGTATGTATGTTTCTATTGATGTTCTTTGCTTTATTTCGTCATTACTTCTCCTATCCATTCTTGTTACTCTGCAGCATCTTCGCTGCTGCTACTAACAAAAACCTTACTATATACTGGATAGTAGGACTCACATGAGCAAAAAATTTATTACTTTTTATATATTTTAAATTAAGAGCTCTAAGATGGTACGTATTTGGAGCAGTTGTAGAGTAGTTGTTTAGAGCTAGAGCTAACAAATGTATTATAATATCCATTATGATATACAACCTTTAATAAAAAACATATTTTTAATATTTTGTATTGTAAAAAGCAAACATGTTATTTGATCATACTTTTGAAATTTTTCACAAAAATAAAGAAAAGGAATAACCTTCGACTGTAATTATTCGAGACCATGAGAATTGACATATTAAAAAGCATTAGACTTAAGCAACTAAAACTTTCAAGAAACACTTTTTTCTTACTAAATATTTCTTGTTTGTCCACGAAACAATTTTATACATGTAGAAATAAATTATTTCTAGAACTCAAACACCAATTTGGATTTGGCAACCTGTATTCTGTATAAGTAAAATTAGTTAACATTTATTTAGGTATAGTACTATAAATAAACCAGTATTTTTTTTTGTTCTACATTGATTAAACTCATATTGAGTTATTATCGTTATTTGTTCATTTACAAATTATAAAAACAACGACACAATATATGGCAGCTACGTAAATATTTACAAGTTTTACAAAGGATCCCCAAAGTTTAGAATTTCCCCAGTAGTATTGTCTTATAATTAATAAATAAATATCACAAAGAATGTTTTTGTAATTCGGATTAAAACCAAACTGTGATTATACAACATCAACTAACCGCGGTCGTTAAATTGGATGAAATAATAAAATAAAACGTCACTCACTTAAAAAAAGGAATAAAAAAATACCTAAAATAAAACAAATATTTATGTGGCGTTGGTTTAGCTCAAGGGCACAGAGTGTTTCATTTTATTTGTATGTACAGGTACCACATTCATTATTTATTAAATATCCAAGAAGGTTTGTCGTCTATCAGGACCTTTTTTTCCTTCGCTTTTACCCTTCGTAATGAGCTGCAATAACTCGTACTTATCATTTCTAAGTATGTGTCCCGAATATGCTGTCTTTCGCGTTTTAATGGTGGTCAAAAGTTCTCTATCTCTTGCCATTCTGTGCAACACCATTTCGTTCGTAATATGATCGGTCCATGGTATCTTCAAAATTCTCCTAAAAAGCCACATCTCAAAAGCTTCCAGTTTTCATCAAGTCAATCTTAACAGTCCAGGCTTCCACACCATAAAGAAGAATATAGTGGATATAACATTTTACCATCCGATATCGGATTTGCAGATTAAGTCTTTGGTTACTCAGAAATTTCCTTATCTTCAAAAAGACTGCTCATGATTGCTCTATTCTTAAGCGAATTTCTGATTTCGGATTCAGATTTTCCCTAATCCAGACTCCTAAGTATTTCATTTTGTCCACTTGTTCAATATCTTCATTTTTTATCTGGATCCTTGTAATGATTTTGCCCCTCTTACTGATAACCATAGTATTTGTTGTCTTTATGTTTATTGTTAAACCAAACTGTTCCCCAGTATCACAAATTGTGTTTAGTAACTTCCGCAGGTTTGTCTCACTTTCAGCGATAATGACTGTATCTTCAGCATAACGAATGTTATTTATATTTTCACCATTTATCTTGATCCCTTCTGTTCTGTTTTTAAGTACTTGCGTACTCTTCGGAATATATATTAAATAGTAATGGTGGAAGTACACTACACAGCCCTGTCTCACTCCTCTACTTATCTGTTGCGCATTCGTGCTATTTCCATCTAATGTTACCACAGTCTGTTGCTTCCAGTAGAGATTTCTCACTATGGTAATGCCATTTTTGTCGAGTCCTTTTCTCTTTAGAGATTCCATGAGAATGTTATGTTTAACTTTGTCGAAAGCTTTTTTACGGTCTATAAACGCAACGAAAAGATCTTTTTGTTAGTCTAGACATTTTTGGGGAAGAGTTCTGAAACTATACAGAGCTTCCACTGTTCCGAAGCCATTACGAAAGCCAAACTGTCTATTAAACAATAAGTCTTTATTGATTGATATCGTATTGTTATCTTCTGTGCGACAACTTAACAGTAAGAAGGTCCAAATAGCTCAAAATTACATTTTAAGGGAGGCTGTGAATATTCTCACATAATTATCCGAAAGGTTTGTATACAGAGGAACTAAAGAAATAAGAATCCTAGACAAAATAAATGAAAAAGCGTATAGCATCCTCAACAAAATAAGAAATCACCCAAATGAAAGACTAAGAAACTTTAGGAACTACGATGAAAACAGACCGGCAACTAATGAAAGTTGGCTATAACCTTTGCAAATTCGTCTCTATTTTCTGCTTTTGTCAAGAGCGTCTGTGTGTTTAACCCGGTCCAGCCGCGAATGTTTTTTAGCCAGGATGTTTGTCGTCTATCAGGACCCTTTTGTCCTTCGCTTTTACCCTTAATAATGAGCTGCAATAACTCGTACTTATCATTTCTAAGTATGTGCCCCAAATATGCTGTCTCTCGTCTTTTAATGGTGGTCAAAAAATATCTGTCTCGTCCCATTCTGGCGAGGCAAAGAAGACTCAGATACTAACTAGTTGAATTTTAACTCTAAGAGTAAAGAAACATGAAAAGGTTGTCACACATTATGAACAGGGATTCAATGAGTTCACATTGCCAATTCGGTTGGATTTTAGGTTATCCATTAATTTTTTCCAAAGATACTCGAGATGGATCAATTGTGATTCCTATGCATTGGGGCCATACACCGTTAGGTACATTCTTGGTGACCAGACCCTCCGGATAATCAGTAAGCTACACACCATAATATTTACACCTCTAGCAGTAGCTTGGATCCAGTAAAGGAAACAAAATTTATTCTTTAAAACTGCAGCGGTACAGGATGCTTGATATACTAGCATATATCAAAATTAGAATTGGCAAGTAAAAGATGCCGTATTAGGGCCCTAGATAAACAAGACTTTAAAATTAATAAAGAGAGAAGATGGTCCTTAGTAATAGTAAGAAAGAAATAAATAAAAAATATATGCTACTGAGAATAAGATCAAAAAGATTTCATAAAAACCATAGTAAAGATAATACAACTAATTAGTATGAATATTATTCTATCATAAAGACTGAAGCTTAAAGCCACGAAAGACCACGAACGTTTAAAACAAAGACTAAAAAATTAATAAGAAGACGTATCTATTAAGTAATTCTTCTTCTTCTTATGCCATCCCCATTAACGGAGGTTGGCGACCACATTTTTAAAAGCTTCTCTGTCTTTTGCAACGTGAAATAATTTGTCTACAGTCATGTTTACAGTCAAATTTGTCCAGTCTAGAATATTTCGCAGCCATGACTTCCTCTTTCTACCTATTCCCTTTTTGCCTATTAAGTAATAAATGTTAGTAATATTCATATTAGTGGCAGTGCATCATATTTTATTTTATGACCTTGCAACAATCGTATTAACACAAAAACAGTTTGACCAACGTAGTTATTGTTTGATATTCCCGACATAGTCAGAACATATCGTCACCTCAATACTACAACTAGATAACTCGAAAATTTTCATTTTTGAGATAAGTTTACCAATAGATGTAAATATATCATCTTCATATTATGCTACAACTAGACAATTCAAAACGAACCCTATGAGTCAGTATAACTAACTTTCAAAAGTAGATAACTTTATAAATCATCCTTTGTTTAATACTACAACTCGATATCATAAGTTATCTACTTATTGCACATTTAATGACTAAGCTGTTAGTCACACAACTATACAACTACACTTACCTAGTTGTAGCACGTAAGGCCACTTGAAAAATACGACCACTGAGTTGTCACCATTGACGAAGATTTTGTCCGTTAGATATTTTGATGATTAATTACTTATTTGTTTTGAGAACGTGAGTGCAAAATAATTAATAATGTGGCTATGTAAAATATGTAATGCCAAGTTCAATTGTAGAAGTGATTTTCTAATTCACAGTGGTAGTGCAAACTGTTCTACAATACTTACGAATGGTATGTACAAATCTATATTTTTAAACCATGTATTACCACTTTTTAGGTTAGGAATTATAGTGTTTCTTCAATATTAAAAATTATAGCAAATAATTTCTGTTTTGTTGTAAAAATAAAAAGTACAAATAAAAGTTCCAGTGATCCCTGTATTTTAAGATTTAGGATCATTTTTGTAATTGTATTTGTTCAATTGAATAACATATTAGAACTATTTTGTTGCTTCTGTTGACAAACTAAAGCTTATAGTTCATTAAAAATGGAAATAATTCAAATAAAAAAATAAAAACTCAGATTTTGTACCAATATTAACAATAAAATCATTTTTATATGTTACGTTATTGTGGGCATCATTATTTTATTTACTGACAACAAATTTGTGGTATTAGGAAGATAACATTAATCTTATTTACAGATGATTACAATATACCAGTAGAAGAGGTGGTTTTAACTACTACAGATACAGATAACGAAGGCAACATTTGTGAAGATATTAGTACATCAAGTCAGGTGGCTATAACTGAGGACTGTGATGCAAATGATGTTGGATGTTCGTTCTTTGAAGCTGTGGCAGAACCTTTTTCTTCAGAAAATGATTCAGAATATTTACCTGCTGACGAAGAAACTTCATCTGATGATGAAGTTGACAACATGCTTTTATCAACAAAATGTAGGAATAAAAGCAACATCATTCTCGATGCCATGGAAACATTTCCTGAAGTAACTGATCATCCACGAAAGCGACGTCGTGTACTCGATAAATGGTCAAGAAATCTGCGTAAAGAGAAACGCGCCAAAGGGGAAGCTTATGTTTCTTCAAGAAATAAAAGCATTCCTGAAGTAACAATGAAACCCGCTTGTCCCACCAACTGCCGAAACCAGTGTTCTAGTAAACTAACTGAATTGGACAGAACGAGAATTTTCCAAGGTTACTATGCACTGGCAAATTATAATAGACAACGGGATTTTATTCACAGCAACACGGATAAAAATCCTAAAAAATGTACTACATCATTACAATCTAAACGAAACATTTCAGTAACATTTTTTCTCCCGAAGAATAATGAAAGAATTAAAGTTTGTAAGACGATGTTTATCAATACACTAGGAATTAAGAAGGGAGTAGTTGATATTGCTATGAAAAAGCGAACATCTGAAAATACAACAGAGGGTGATAATAGGGGAAAACACGTGAAAAAAGTAACTAATTCGACAGTTTTGGAAAATGTTAAGTCACATATTCAAAGCTTTCCTACTGTGCCTTCCCATTATTGTCGATCATCTACTGAACGACATTATCTTGATTCATCCTTAAATATTACTCTGATGTATAGACTTTATTGTGAATTGTGTGATTCAAGAGCTGAAAAAAAAGTTAGTTTGGCCATGTATAGAAAAATTTTTAATGAAAATTTCAATCTAAGTTTCCATCATTCTAAAAAAGATCAGTGTCGTGTTTGTTCTCATTATATTAGTGCAACCACTGATGAGAAATCGTTGCTCAAAATAGATTATGAAGCTCATCTCTTTCTTAAGGATCAAGCTAGAACCGAAAAACTTAAAGATCGAATTGATGCTGAATTTTCTAATGGATCACACATATGTGCCAATTTTGATCTCCAGCAAGTTTTATTAGTACCCTCTGATCCAACAAATAATGCACTCTTCTATAAACGTAGGCTTGCTAACTACAACTCTGTTGTAGGAAATGTTGTCAGTAAGCAAGGAGATTGTTTCATTTGGAATGAGACTCAAGGATCTCGAGGAAGTTGTGAAATAGCCAGTGCAATTTATCTTTATCTTAGATCACTTCCAGAAACAACAAGCTGTGTCACCTTTTTTAGTGACAGATGTGGAGGCCAAAACTTGAATCAGTTTACTGCAGCAATGTTAATGAAGGCAGTAAATGATTTAAATAACCTGGAAGTCATTAATATGAAGTTCTTGATTTCTGGACACAGTGAGATGGAATGTGATTCCATTCACTCTGCAATTAACACAGAATTCAAACGTGTGGGGAAAGCTTTGTGGCCTGAAGATTGGAAGCAAATTGCTCGGGGAGCCAGAAGAAAGGGAGACAAACCTTATCTTGTTCATGATTTGGATCAATCGGACATAAAAGATTTCAAAACATTTGTCAGGGATAACTTGACTATTCGGAAAAAGGATGAAAATGGAAACACTGTTCTTTGGCAAAAGATGTGCTGGCTAAGATTTAGGAAGTCACAGCCGTTTATTATGGAGTTCAAAGAATCATTTTCTGATGAAGGTTTTAGACACTTAAATTTAATCAAACGGACCCGCACTTCAATTCAATCGCCCTTACAACCTTTGTACCAACAACTGATTCCAATATCTATACAAAAATATAAAGATCTGATATCACTATTTTCTGTGAAACCACCTGCTTTGGGAGATTCCTACAGGCCGTTTTACACCAGTCTGCCATATGAGAATAAAGAAGATTCAAGTGAAATAGATGACGGTCAAGACTACGAAGGTGACTCTTAAAGAACTGATCTATTTGTGCCTCTTCAGAAATTACAAATTGTTTCATATCAATATTCATAAAGTAGTTTTTTGTAAATATTTTTTTAAATGTTAGTAGGTACCTACCTAATTTTTATTTTTTATGTGTAACAGTGTATAATTTTAACTTAAGGAATAAAAAAATAACTTCTAGTAGTTCTTTTTTTAACAAAAACAAAGGCCAATACAAGAAAATATATATTGCAACAAGTACATAACTGGGTTTTTTGGTATATGCAACAACTAGATAACTGGGACTTTTCCAACTTTTCTCCTGATATTTCTAATCTTGGAAAATATATACATTATTAAACCTCATGGATGGTCAGTAAAGAAGGTAAGAATGTTAAAAACGGAATATGGCTTTAATATTTTGTCAATTGTAGGCTAGAGAGGAATTCACACTTTGCAAAAATCTTTAAATGCGTTTTTCTTAGAAGTGTTATATTTGAGTTACCTAGTTGTAGTATTGAGGCCACGATATGAATGCGAAAGAGTTTAGAACTCAATAACATGTACATTTGTGTATTAAAAATGGTTCTGTCAAACATGTTATATTCATAAACATGTTTCAATGTTAAATATAGATATCCAGATGCATTATAACAGTGATACACTTTATTAGAAAAACTACATATTTTGTTATCCTGTCTATAAAACGTCACAAACGTGACTACTTCACATATGGATAATACTAATTTTCCAGCACAATTTTCACACACGCTGGTATTACAAAATGCTGATTTATGCCTAATATACATATTGCATGGAAAGAATGTCATCATGCTTTAATTTTGTGACACTCATAAGCAGGATGTTATTATAAATAACGTAAAATTTTGCCGGATAAACTGAACGGTGTATTTTAATTTGGCGCCTCCATGACGTATCATGCAACCTAGATTATTCCACGCATACACTGGCGTACTCTCATATTTTATAAAATAATTAATATTTTCTTTATATTATTATTATATTTAAGTTCTGGTCTAAAAAGTTCTTTAAACATTATTCAATCAGTGCGGTTTGCCGCACTAATAAGAGAAATTACAACAAAATATCGTGTTTCCAGTAGAATCATGATGATGATTGAGAATGATGGATTCAATTGCAGACATTCTCTAAAAAGATAAATATTGTACAAATATATGCACCAACTGCCGACAAAGATGAGACCGAGATAGAGAGGTTCTACATGCAATTGAACGAAATCATAAGATCCACAAAAAAAGATAATATATTGTTGGTGATGGGAGATTTCAACGCCAAGGTTGGAAAATCAAAAGTAGACGGATGTGTGGGGGAATTTGGCTTCGGAGAAAGAAATGAAAGAGGGGACAGACTTGTCGAATTCTGCCAAAGCGAGGAGATGGTAATAATGAATACAAATTTTAAATTACCTAAAAGAAGACTTTATACTTGGAAATCACCTGCGGATTCTGAAGACAACATTGTTCGAAACCAAATAGATTACATTTTAATAAAATCTAGATATAAAAACGCTATAAAGTCTCTGAGAGCATATCCCGGAGCTGACATAAATTTAGACCATAATCCATTAGTAGGCGTAATGCAGATAAAATTGAAGAAGATCCAAAAACAAACAAATTTACCACGGTTTGATGTCTCAAAGATAAAAGAAGAACCTATACGTCAGAGCTTAAAACAAGAAATAAATGATAACTTAAAGAAAATCAAACAAGACGCGATAAAAACAACAGATGTTAATGACAAATGGAACATGGTACAGGAAACTTTAATAAAGGCAGGAGAAAAGCTTCTGCAGACAAAAATAAGAAAAAAACAGAGATGGATGACTTCAGAAATCTTAGATCCAATAGAGGAAAGAAGGAAACATAAAGGCAGGAGTAAGGCAAAATACAAGGAACTACAGAGATTGATAGGAAAGAAAATAAAAGAGGCCAAATCCACCTGGCTTGCTAATCAATGCAGTGAAATAGAGGCATATGCTAAACAGTATGATAGCTTTAACATGCATAAGAAAATAAAGGAAATAACAAATACACTGAGAAAAAAGAAAGATGCCCTTCTGAAAGACGCAAATGAAAAAATAGTTACAGAAATTAAAGAGAAATTAAAAAAATGGAAGACATACATAACAGATCTGTTTGAGGATAATCGACAAGAACCGGAAGAAATTGACAGCGAAACGGGGCCAGAGATCATAAAAGAGGAAATCGAACAAGCAATACGAAACGCGAAAAACGGAAAAACTGTAGGTCCAGACGAAATACCTGCGGAACTACTGAAATGTCTAGAGGATGAAACTCTACCTGTACTTCTGGACCTATTTAATGAAGTATATAAAACTGGAAAAATCCCACAGGAATAGTTGGTGTCCACCTTTGTAGCAATACCAAAAACAGTGTATGCCAAATATTGTTCAGACTATAGGAAAATATCACTAATAAGCCATACCCTCAAAATATTTCTAAAGGTGATTCATGGAAGATTATATAGAAAACTAGAAGATGATATGGATGATACTCAGTTTGGGTTCCGCAAGGGACTGGGAGCGAGAGAAGCATTGTTTGCTTTTTAATGTCCTGTCTCAAAGATGCTTAGATATGAACCTAGATATTTATTCCTGTTTCATCGACTTCGAGAAGGCATTCGACAGGGTCCGACATAAAAAACTAATAGAAATACTGAAAAACAAAGATATAGACAGACGAGACTTACGAATCATTATCAATCTGTATTGGAATCAAAAGGACAATATAAAGATAGAAGAACAAAAGTCCGAAAATATGGATATAAAGAGAGGAGTAAGACAAGGCTGTGTTCTGTCACCATTATTGTTTAACGTGTACAGTGAAGCCATATTTCAGGAAGCGATAGCAGATCTGGGCGATGGAATCTCTGTAAACGGAAGAATATTAAATAACGTAAGATTCGCTGATGACACCGTTATAATGGCAGACACCCTGGAATCGCTACAAGAATTGGTAAATACAATTAAAGATTATTGCATTAAATACGGACTAAAAATAAATAAGAGAAAAACTAAATTTATGATTGTCTCAAAAACGCAACATGGAAATAAAAGATTAATGATAGAGCAAACCCAAATAGAAAAAGTAGAGACATACAAATATCTAGGAACCTGGGTTGATGACAAAAATGACCAAAGCAGAGAAATCAAAGTCCGAATTGAAACTGCAAGGCAAGCATTTGTGAAAATGAAGACAATGCTTACCAACAGAGACCTTTAGTTGCATCTCAGATTGAGGGCTCTAAGATGTTACATATTTTCTCTCTTACTATACGGAATGGAAGCTTGGCCATTGAAGAAACAACACATAAGAAAAATAAAAGCGTTCGATATGTGGTGTTACAGAAGGATATTTAAAATTCAGTGGGTTCAAAGGATTACCAATGCTGAGGTACTACGACGTCTAAATAAGGAGTTAGAAATTATGAACAGCATAAAAAGAAGAAAACTAGAGTATTTGGGTCACATAACCAGAGGAGAAAAATATGAGCTGCTGAGAATTATTATGCAAGAAAGGATCCAAGGAAGAAGAAGCATAGAAAGAAGACGCATCTTCTGGCTGAGGAACCTTAGAGAATGGTTTAACTGTAGTTCACTACAACTTTTCAGAGCAGCAGCCAACAAAGTGACCATAGCCGTTATGATATCCAACCTCCGATAGGAGATGGAACTTTAAGAAGAAGAAGTAGAATCAGTTTATATAATTCAATATATATTTTTGGGTCACAAGAAGTCAGCCCTTAATACGGATTGGCCAAGTTTTTGTATACTTTTTCGGACAATACCTTGAAATTCTATTTGCTTCATTGACTATTTACTGTCTATTTAGTATCGTATTATAAGATACAAATAATTCACGTCAAAGGTGCATTCACTCTCACTTTGAAACCAGAAAGTTTAT
The DNA here is from genome assembly GCF_040954645.1 of Diabrotica undecimpunctata. Taxonomy (NCBI): domain Eukaryota; kingdom Metazoa; phylum Arthropoda; class Insecta; order Coleoptera; family Chrysomelidae; genus Diabrotica; species Diabrotica undecimpunctata. Next base: position 38,384,278 of record NC_092806.1, on the reverse strand, counting down.
GGAATGAAACTAGTTTTACTATAGTTCAGCGAACTGAATTTAAAATTTCCGAAAATTCGTAATTGATACGTGATTTGACTTTTGACCAAATACGACGCGTGACTATGGATGAATAATTTTATTTTTTATTTGCTAAACTGTAAGGCAAGCGCCTGTACGGTTTAAACCAAAAGCAGCATCTTTTAAGCCAGGAATGTAACTACTACTATTAATTCAGAGAATTAGCGCGAAAATTATAAGGTTATTAGGAATAAAGAACAGTTGAGAAAAATCTATTGTGCGTAAATGTTTTAAATTCATTTCTAGTACCTAATTTTTTTTTGGTTCATTAAAACCAAGATTGTTATTTGATTTGTTACGAACATTGGTTCTTAGTCTTATAAAATCTGTCTTTTTATACCAACTATATAATATCGACGACTTACTGTCAAAACCCAACATCCGACAAAAAATTCCAAATGGAAGTAATTGTACAATCATAACAAATTTGTTCTCTTTTTTCTTCTGCAAAACCCAACAACTGATTTGCAATGTGTCAGAAAGTTAGGATAAAATTAATGTTTCAACAATTACAGTTTATGCAAATTCTTTGGAGATCTAGAGAACGTCGATTAGCAAATATTGCAATAAAAATAATACGTTGTTACTGTTTTAAGATTATATTTATTTCAATTGTTATTTTGTTTAAAATAAAGCTTTTAAAAGGAATTAAAAAATCAGTTACAAGAGATTGAGGCAGTTTTAGGATCTGATTTACTCAAAAAGTACTAGAAGATGTGGTTTTTCAAGATGAAACGGTTGATATCTTTTGTGGTTATACTGTTTTGCAAAATTGCAGCCAGTAAAGGACTCCAATTGTGTGATAGAACTTAAGAGGTTACCAGATATTCAAATGTTTCCTTCTTCATCTCCAAAAATTTAAAAGACGTCATTTAGAGCGTTTGCCCTATAAGTGACAAATGTATCTATATATCTATAGATGTGCTGAGCATTTTTAAATGAAACTTTGCTTTTAAAATTGGAAACTGGATTTTGTTAAACCTACAGATTTTTACTATAAAAAGATGCGTATTAGTCAAAAAAACACAACCTATTGCAAGATCTAATGTAAAACACTATTACTTTGAAAATGGAAATGACAATAAAATTCGAGTATGCAGAAATTTTTCCTACAAAACATTAAGTGTATCAATGCATGTAGTTACGCATGTTGCAATTGTATAGGAACATTCTTAGGTGATGACAAATGCAGAAGACATACGCCTATTAATAAAATCAGTCTGGAATCAATTCCCAAAGGTAAATCCCATATCGGGTTATTTCCATCAATGGAGTCACATTATAAAAAAAAAGAAAACGAAACGTCAGTATTTAGATAGAAATCTAAATATCACACAAAGATATAACTTGTATCTAGCCGTATGCAAGGAAAAACGTGGATGCCGGTTTCTGAAATAATGTACAGAAGGATATTTTGCAGAGAGTACAACTTGTCGGGTTTTAAGCCAAAAAAGACCAGTGTTTAATCTGTTCTGTACATGACAATATAAAAGAAGGTGGTAAAAAATAATATAAACCAAAACATATTGATCACAAAGACAGAGAGCAGGCATGTCAAAATGCAAAAGCAAAGGATCAAGAAAAATCAAACATTAAAAATAATTTTCTTTCACCGACTTTGAACCTGCAAGCAGTATTACAAATCCCATGTGGAGATGTTAGCAAATTATACTACACTTAAAATATCTGTATTTAATTAATGTTTTTAGAAAACAAAATTACCGAATAATCCGTACTGTTCCGTTTGGACAGAGATGACTGGACATATAGGAAGTTCGCAAGTAGGACGCTGCATCTTCGACTATCTAAAAAACAACATTAACAGTAATGTGTCCCATATCACACTGTTCTCAAATACTTGCGGAGGGCAGAACCTCAATCAAAATGTGGCTGCTTTATTAACGTATGCAGTGGAAGTGTTGGATAATATTGAAAGTATATAGAAAAAGTTCTTGAAAACGACTCATCCACATGGAGGTAGATTCGATGCATTCTGCAATAGAATTTGCAAAGAAAAATATTCTTGTGGAGTCCTTACATGAATGGATGGACATTTCCCGCCATGCTAGATCAAGAATAACCCACAAAACTAAATAAGGCATAAATATGTCAAAAGCGGAATATATCATAAACAAATGAAGTATAAAGATTTCTATGACTGTACGGATCTTGCAGAAAAACTTACGGAATAAATAAGGAAAATGAGTGAAATGGCCCAAAATCAAATGTTTAATATTTGTGAAAGGCCACTTTGAACGGATTTATTACAATTATGACCTTTTGGATAATTTTGATTGCATTCATGTTTTTAAAGAACCAATAAAATAAAGCAAACCAAAAAAATCATGCTGTACAAGTAAACCTTGAAGAGCTATAAAGTCCACCAACAACACAAATATTAAGGCGTCACCAACACTGCCAAAGGTTTTAAAAAGACTTTATCAACAACCACTTCCCATAAGCGTGGCGAAGAAGAAAGATCTTCTGAAACTATGCAAGAACCTTACCATACCATAAGAGTATCATGGTTGTTTTCAGGGATTATAAACATTACCTGGTATAACAGAAAGAATAGTGAAACCAGATGTACAAGACAGTTCAGATGATGAAGATTAATTTTTTTTATCAACAATTAAAAGTTACAGTTAATTATTTCGTTCGACAACTTATCCAATTGTCGATTTTGCTACTGGCAAAAACCAACAATTTACAATGTGCTAAAGCTAGAATTGTTTAATTAGGTTTTTTAATCAAAGCGTAATAATGTATTGCTTTTAAGTATTATTATGTCATTCGTAGTTACATTTTGTAAAATTTTAAAAATAATAAAAACACTAGTTTCATATTATATGTCCATAACCTTAACTAAAACCTTTAATTGCGATTATCTCAAAATAACTAATTTGACACTTGTCAGGTTTTTGCAGTAAGCCAACGATATGTCCTATACTGTCAATTATAGCCTTTGCTATTATGTATAGAGATGTGATACCAAGTAGTGTTTCTATGGCAGTCGCCAGACATGTTCTTATTTCACCTGCTATTTTTTCATAAGATAGGATTTAGAGCATCGAGAGATTCTTCCTCATGTCGTTTAGACTGGCTCAATTGTCCCTTAAGTGATCATTGGTGTCACCATTGCCATGTAAATCCAGATAAAACTTTATGAAGTACATCTCAACTTTTTCCTGCATATGGTCTGAAGCCTTTGGTGACCTAGGTGACAACCTAACCTAACCTAATATAACCTTATTTTGCTCCTATCTATTCTGATGGTTTATATATCGAGTTTTGTTTTCTTTATAGAAGATGCCAAGATGATTTTAGTGCGACTGATTTTAAGTCCTACCTTTTGCACAGTGTAATTGTATAATTCAGCATTTCCTTAATTCCGTAATAGAAGATGTCTTTAAACTTTCCTTTTGCAATAAGTTCCTGCTTATTTCTATGAGAATTTGTTCCTCGTCTTCTTTTTCATTTAGACTTAAAGTCTAGTTATTCTTCGGTGGATGCTGTCCCATACTTCTGACATCATCGGTCTTTACTTTATTGTTCCTGAGAAACTAGCTTATTAATATGGTAATTTTTAGCAATATAAACGAAACATATTCTAAAATAACTAGACGATTTTAATTAAATTAGACTCTCACTAAGTTACTACAACTATTTTAATATATTTTCCCTATTTCCATCTTAACGATCCACCCATGTGCCGATAGGTATTATGATCGGATAAAAAAATTGTCACGTTCACGGATTCTCTCGTAAACGACCGGACACGCTTCCATGTTTTCAGGAATGTGACACGACAGCTCTCCTGAAAACTGCAATCGATATTATGATAAAATATTTAATGTTTTATTCATGAAGATTAATTATTATATCAGTGCGCAACGACAGACAACGTTTTAGGCTTTGATAGAGATAAAGTGTGAATTATGCTAAATATGGAACAACTAATAAATATGTGCATAATTTTTATAAGTTTCATGTGAAAAATTAAGCAGAGATAGAGATTTTTTTATATTCGTTTCCCCACAATATCGTGCAAAAATTGAGGAAATATGAAATATTTACTTTTAATTACGTAAACCGCAAGAAGATAATGCTACATTTTAATGGCTATCTAAAAATAGTCGTTCTAAAAAAATTATAATAATATATAATATGGCAAATACAAGAAGATTACCAAGTAAAGAAATCTTAAGATTCAACTAAGAATAATGGAAAGTACCCAAAAATGGATATAGAAACTCTTCAGCGAAATGTACGAACACACCTCACAAAGGCACACAAACACCATCCTCGAAGTGCAGTAGAAATAACGACATTACCGCGGTATTTAGGAGGAGGACTTATGAATATAAACGAGCAATTAGAAAAACAGATTACTAATTGAAAAACTTATTTTCAGGTGCAGGCGGAGACATCTACTCTTCATCGCGCGATTTATGCAGTAGATGACATAACACCGATCAAACTAAGAGAACAAGAAATTCGCATCAACCATCTTACTAAAACCAAAAAGTGCTCATCTGGATGGCTAAACCTCTGCACGGGCGACATCCCAATGAAATCAGCCAAGAATATGTCGACAATAAAGCGTCAAACTATTGGTTGACATCAGGAAAGCTGTTCTCGGAAACAGAAGGTTGATTACTTGCCATTCAGGATCAGGTTATACCAACCAAAAATTACCAAAAATATATCATTAAAGCACCTAGATCCAAAACAACAAATGCCAATACGGATGTTAAGCCCAAGAAACTCTCCAACATCTTACTGCTGCCAGGCATTTGCTGAAACTGAATATAAAGAACGGCATGACTCAGTTTCGAAGATCCTTCATCAAGGGATAGCTTTTAAACTGAGACTTCTACAAACAAACGATCTCCCATATCATCAATACTTTCCTGAGAGTATGCTGGAGAATGACAAATCGAGGTATGCTGGTATCGCCTGTGCTCACCAATAGACCAGATTTCGTGCTAGTTAATAAACTAACGAAACAAACAAATTTGGTGATACCTAACAACAATGTTTCTTTGTGTTTAATCTGCATATTAAGCACAACGAAAAGATCGCCAAGTACAGAGATCTGGAAACGGAGACAATGGAGAATGGAAAGTAACCAGACGATACCTATTATTCTTTCTACCACTGGAGTCATTTTGATTTGAAGAACCTCCTAGAAAACATAAAAAAGCTGGGTCTAAATGAACATCTATATAAGATTTGCAAAAAGCTGTGCTACTTTCGACTTTTAGATGCGTGGGAAAATTTTTGGAAGATATACCGACGTAACAAGTCACCTAGCACTCGATAACATGGAAAGAGATCCACCAGAGCTCAATTATTTTGATACTGTAGATATCCGGGATGAGTGAATTTTCCCTTAGAGTGAGTGTAAGCCGTATAGATAAGTCTGGATAATATATAATATGGTAAATACAAGAAGATTGCCAAGTAAAGATCCAATTAAGGATAATGGAAAGTACCCGAAAATCTCAACTACTAGAGGCATTTCAACGAACATCCTAGAAGATACAAAACAACTCGGTCTCAGTAAACATATCTGTAATCTCATGCAGAAAGCGTTATTCCTCTTAAAATCCAGATCCATAAGACCATTTTTGGAAGATACTTCGGCATACCACGTTATCTAGGGCTCGATAATACGAAAAAGGCCCCTCAAGAGCTTAATTTTTTTGATACCTGGTGGGTAGGGTTAGTGACTTTTCCACTTAGTAGTAGTATGAGTAGGTCAAGTAGTGTGAGGGAATGAAAGTCATGTGGCTTAAATCTAGAAAAATAATAGCCTGTTTTTTAGCTGTTAGTGATAAAGCAGGGTAGTATGTATGCTATTTCTTGTACCTACGGTATACAACGAAGATAACAAGGTCAATGCTACGCTTTAACCTACTATTATTATTTCTATTTTATACAGGTTAGTCACTTTGGTATGCCCAAACGAATTTAGATATTTTAAAAAATATCTATATATTTTCATCGGCACTAGGTATCGACTCTCGATTTTCTACATAATAGTAATTATGGCGCTTTATCTATTCGGTAGGCACTTAAAAATCTAAATATAATATAAACAATTTACTACAAACTATAATTTTCATGATTTAATGATTACATATACTTCAAGGAAACCAGTTGTTCTAGAACTAGATCGACTATTCTCTGTCGAATAAACACTAGTTTACATTTGAACAATTCTTACCTTTAGAACATAGAAATTAATAATACTTGAGAATTAGATGACGTAATTAATTGTATCAGTATAAAAACAATAGACATAAGTAGATTGGCAAAATCAGTGCCTTAACACAAATCCAATAATTGTTGACCATTAAGAAAAAATCCAAAAATGTAAAGGTATAGCTGGAAATATACATGGGAGGAAAAAAATAGACCAAAAAAAAACCAAAAGAAAAGAAAAAATATATAATAGTGCTTATACTAAAGAAACAAATTCTTTTAGGCTTACATTGTCATCACTGTTGCTACAGTTCTAAACTAGAGTCTCAACTTTCCTAATTCTCTTTTGCCTTTCAGTTTTATTAACTATAATCTATTATCTATTCACAAACAGTACCAGTTTATCACATAAATTTTTCTAGCTCTCCAATTCACACCATTCTCTCATCTAAGCTTCCGCTTATATTTACATCTACTTTTTAGAACTGTGAAATTACTATTAGTCTCGGAAATTTTTCTGTTGTGATCGTGCTAGATGTCCTCAGTCTTTTTATTATTATGAAAGATATTACATCTTTTCCACCTAACATGTATTTTTCTTTATTATATATTTCATAATTGCTGATACAGATTTTTTAATAATGCCATCAAATATTCAGATAATCCGTTGTTCAAAAACGAGTAAAAATATTTATCGGAATTTAAGATAGTCCATATCTCGAAGCTGTATAACAGGTTAGACCGTGCCGGTCCTATTATAGCTTGCGTAAAAGAGGGACTCTGAACTAAGTCCTTAGTTAGTAGTCTATAGTTATAGTTAGGATTTAGTCCTAATGCCTTCATTACTCTGCGCAAGATAGACTGGGCGGGGGAGTCCTTAACCCCAAGACGGCGTGTCTTAATAGCTGATAGGCAAAATCCTGCAGATATGCAGGACAGATGCGAATAAGACTTAGCCAAATAAGTGCCCAAGGATCAACTAAGGACCTGACACAAGTCAGCAGCTGTATCTTTAGTGGCCCGTGGCTGATGAGGAATAAAATTCCTGACAGGTGCGGTACCACAAAATTGCAGACGGCAATCAAGTTGATCTAACCGGCTGTGATACTACGAACACTTACCAACCTGTTTGGCAGACGTGGTGTTTTAATGCCAATATACTCCTTACAACCGCGATGTCATATTGTTAAAAAAATACAGATTTATCCCAGGTGGGTAGGATGCGTCCAAAATCTCATACTTATTTATTAGTCTGTCTCAAGGATTCTGGGAGAGACAAAAAACTGACTATACGGAAACCCAAAAACCTTATAACTCTTTACGTTAGTACATACAATACCAGAAGTCTACTGTCCGAGGAGAGATTCACAGAAATAAAAACTGAAATAAATTAAATTAAATGGGATGTTATAGGTATCGGCTCAGTTAGAAACACAGGTGAAACTTTGAAGGCACTGAAATCAGGGCATGTATTCTATTATATTGGCCCTGAATCTACATCAGTTGGAGGCATCGGTTTCTTTGTCCATCAAATCCACGTGAACAAGATATTAAACATCCAAAGTATATCGTCTAGAGTGGCACATCTTATTCTGAAGCTGAACAGTAGATATCAACTTAAAATTATCCAAGTTTACGCTCCTATAACAGACCACACAGACGATGAAATCGAAATGTTGTATGATGATATATCTACTGCGCGCTTAATAACTTTCATACTCAATTCAAAATTTTATGTGGCGATTTCAACGCAAAAAATTATGTAAAAAAAGCAGAGCTAGAAACATCCTTGAGAAAATTCGGTTCCCAGGAAGAAATGACCAAGGAGAAACGCTTCTAAGATTCCTACACCAGAATAATTTATTCAACATGAAGAGCTTCTTTCACAAAAATATTTTGCAGAAAATATGGACCTGAGAAAATCCAAACGATAAAACAAGGAACGATATCGACTACATCGTAAGTGACAAAAAACAAATAATTAAAGATGTAGCAGTACTCAACAAGTTCACCACAAGCAGTGACCACAGAATGATACGAGCGAAAGTCCAAATCGACATAAAATTAGAAAGGGACATAATGATTAAAAATAAAACTCAGGGTATCTGGAAACCCCCATAAGATATCAAACAATATCAGGCACATATCAATAAGCTACTACTGCATGAAACCTCCGAGAACGACCTTAACGACTTGAATAATTGCATCATAAACACCTTACAAGAAAGTCACCGAGTATACTGTCCTATAAAAAAATGAGATATTAAAATAAGTCCATATACTGAAACGCTTCTGGATCAAGGAAGATAACCGAGGAGCGATAAGATTGCAGACAGCCACAATCTAAGAGAAATAAATAAAACTGTTTCGAAGGCAACCGGGAGAGATTTAAGGACACTTAAAACGCACTATAGAGGAAAATAACAGCCTAAAAGTTCTACGTAGAAAAGTAACGAATGAGAAATGCAAAATTTAGCAAAAGAAATAAGCAAAATGAAATAATATTCACGTAGAGACGAGTTAATGCAGGTTGTCGAAGAGTTTTACGAACAATTATATGGAAAATATATTGTCACCGAAATTATTTATAACGACATTAGACATTAGAATATGCCTTTAAGATGATCAATTAAGACCACAGAGGAGTAAAAATAGACGGTGAAATGCCTAAAAATCTCCGTTTCGCAGATAATATTGTTCTTATCACAGATAATTGAGGAGAAGATGTGTTATTCACATCATTTATAACAGATGCGTTAAATGAGTTTGACTTGTTCTAAGGTGGGCCTTAGAATAAACTTGACCAAAACTAAGTTTATGACAAATATGGTCCCCAATAAACATTTAACTATTTAAGACAAAGTGGTAGAACTGGTGAAGAAATATACGTATTTGGGTCATGAAGTAAGAATTAGTAGGGATAACCAAACATGCGAAATGCAAAGAAAAATTACTTAAGCGTGGGCAGCCTTTGGAAAACAGCGAGACACACTTAGGGCCAATATACCAATTAGCCTTAAAGGAAAAGTATTTGAACAATGCGTGTTACGTGTCATGACCAATGGGGCAGAAACTATGACTCCGACCAAGACTACGGCTTCAAAATTGAGAGTGGCCCAGAGACGAATGGAACGGTCTATGCTGACAGTGACGTTGCGGGACCGAATATGAAACGAAGATCTGGAAGGAGTATTGTTATTTAGCTTAAATTTCTGCTTTTAAACTGTTTTTTTTTTGGCCAAAAGTAACAATTTCTACTTTTTTTTAGGTTGATATATTTCATAAACATACCTGATCAGTTTTATAACTTGTAACGTTATAAACGTCATATCTCTATTAATTACTATTTAAATAATTATTTCATTTTAATTTCTTTACTTATTAATTACTTTAACTTCATTTCTCTTTTTACTATTTTTTATTTAAAAAGTAGTTGGCGCCATCTGTTTTTCTTTTCTTTCTCTGTCTTTCTTTTTTCTCTCTTTCTGTCCCGTCGAATAAATATTCGCTCTCTCTATTTCTGTCAGGTAGACTAAAATATTCTGTTCCATGTTGACAAAAGCTATTTCTATCATAGGCTTACGTCCTATGTCATCTGTGCTAACTTCATTTCAATCTCCCACTTTGTTTCTGTCAGTCAACTTTTCTAACGTAGTAGGAATATAATTGTTTGCATCGTTTTGAAATTTATAAAGGCAAACATTATTATAAGGCTCATTTTATGGTCTACAAAATTCTCTTGGGGTAAGTACTTTCATTGTAATCTTTATTCTTCTTCTTCTTCTTCTTCCTTTATTGGATAATAATCTTTATTCTATAATTCTGACAGCATTTCCAATATTCATAACCTTACTTCTTTCTAAACCACGCTTCTTGAATTGATTATGATTTCTTCTTAATTTTGTGCAGTAGAAATCTTAACAAAATTAAGCTGAAATTCAATTATAATTCTATTTCATTTTATCCTTGCCATCTGCTATTTGTTTCATTGTAATTTTGTAAAATGGCAAGGAAATTAAACCCCTTTTGATGTGTCTCTAATACCAGTTATTGTTGTATTTTTAGTTTATTAACAAGACCATATTTTATTGACCAGTTTGAAAATTTTGTGAACACATTCAAAATCATGAAAATTTATTGACCACATCGAATTTATTGACCATATTGGACATTTATTTTTATTCTTTTTAATAAATGTGTTTAGTTAAAATTTGTCTTATTTGCTATCAGCTAAGAGTTCAGGTTCAATCCCTAGTTTAAGACAAGACGAACTCATACTTGAGATACTGAGCTAAGCAATGCATAGACGATAAGCTCCCATGGTTGACTGAGGCATTATTTTTATAATATTACTTAAATTCTCTTTGGTAGTCTTATCGTTACATACTTTAAATTATTTGCTAACAATTTACATAAATACCTACTTAATTTGATTGCTTTAAAATAGTTGGGATCTCCATTAGAACAATTTTTATGTAATCCCCTATTTAAAATGCAAATTTATTAAGGAATGTGATAGAAAGGTTGTATAAGCATGTTTGTATTAAAATCATTTGTTTAACTGTTTTAATTTATTCTATATTTATTATATTTATAAAAAAAATTAACAGTTATTTGTCATATTATTGGCGATGACCTTCTTAACTATTAATCGTAAGTAGACAAATTTAAAGACAGTACTAAAACGAAATGATTAAATTAGAATTAAAATCATAAGGAGTGGCAAATAACAAAGATAATTGGTGAACTAAACGTTGAAAACCTTTGACGAAACACAATACAAGTGGAAATATAGAGAATTTAAAAAAATAAAATATAAAATTTATATTAGCATGGATTCCCCATTCTTAAAGGAAAATTTTAATTAAAACATAATCAATTTACTCATATTATAGATGGTATTATTGCTATTATAAATACGTTATTATAAAGTATTGTATAATCAATTCTAATAAGCATAACAAAATAGATTATTACACTATATCTGTTCGTTAGAATTGAAAGGGCGGAAATCACTTTCACTTTGTTTTGCAGTAGATCAAAATTAGTGTAATTTGTACACCATAATTTAAAATGCCTTTAAAATCATCAATTGATGTTGCAGCTTTATGTTTTTAAAGAAAAAAGTAAACATGCTGTGTATTTTATGTTACAGTAACATAATAGGTGTTACGTTTTACAACATTTTTTGTTCTGTGGTATATTAATAAAAAACAGGACAACCGCCCTTTTGGTATTATTTTATTATGAAAAGAACCTTATAATCAGAACTAAATACTTTAAAAATAATATAAAACTTAAATTAAAAAGCAGTTCTTCGGAATATAAAGAATTTTCTTCGTTAACGACAACTTTATTTTTTGTTGCTTGTAAAGATTTATAGAAGGAATGGTAAATAGAAGGTACCCATTCCAGCAATTTTGATTAGGTGGTTATATTTTGAAATATCAATTGATGTTGATTTTTTATTATTTATTTGGTCCCATATCTTTGGTAGGAGACCATCAAGAGAACTTCTAATTTTTCTATTAAAATTGACAGTTCTAAAACTTTTCTGAGAAAATGTTGTTGTATAAAATATAATGCCAGTGTGGTCTTTCTTTTGGCTTTCAAGTGTACAATTTTAGATGATGGAAAGGGTTCATTGTCTGTGTTCCGTTTCCTATTAATAAACGGACTTATCGATTCTTTGCCCATTGTTTAAAAGTTGAAAAAGTCACTTATTTTTAGCTCATAAACAATAAGCTGTTTTAAAGAACTACAGGACTCCTTATAACCTTATAAACTGGGTATAGAAATACTCATAGTAGGCAGTGTTTTCATCAACAGCAGTGTAACAAAAACTAATTTGTGGATTAATACTGCATTTAAAACACTTAGCGAGTGTTTTTTTTTCCAAACCAGTTATTTGATTAACCAAAAACACCTTGTATATTTTTATATTTTAAAGGTTGGGTTAAAATAAAGGTTTTTATTTTTATTTATAGATAGCATGTGAGAAGAAATTTCAGATAGACCAACATGTGAGAACTGCTTCACACATTGCAAAAAAAGGAAAAATAGGAGGAAAACATCAAACTTCAATGGCTAAATGTTTCCAATCTACTTCAAAAAAATTAGATGAGCAAGAAACTTTTAATGAAGACTTGTGTCGCGCATTAGTGTCTGCAAACATACCGCTTTCAAAATTAGCAAATGTAAATTTTAGTTCGTTTCTAAAAAAATATTGCAAACTTAATGTTCCAAGTGATCGGTCTCTAAGAAGAAATAATGTGAACGGGCTATACTCGTCGGTGTTAATTAATATTAAGGAAGAAATTGCAGATAATTATTTTTACATATCTGTAGACGAAACCACTGATTCCTCAGGAAAGTATATTGCTTATTTATTGATTGGTGTTCTTAAAGAAGATACCTTACCACAATCTCATCTTATTTCATGCCAGCAACTTGAGACAACAAATGCTTTAACAATTTCGCGTTTTATACAAGAAACATTAGCAACTTTTTTTCTTCCGACAACTATTCCTTCTAATAAATTACTACTTATTTTATCAGATGCTGCTCCTTATGTGGTGAAAGCAGGACAAAATTTAAAAATATTTTTCTCAGATTTAATACATGTTACTTGTGTAGCGCATGGATTAAACAGAGTTGCAGAGGAGATACGAAAAAAGTTTCCTCTTGTAAATACCATGATATCCAGTGTCAAAAAAGTATTTCTTAAATCTCCTATAAGAATTCAACTTTATAAAGAAATGCTACCTAACATTCCTCTTCCACCACAACCTATTTTAACGCGATGGGGAACATGGTTAGAAGCAGCTAATTTTTATGCAGATCATTTTGTTAAAATAAAGAACATAATTGATACGTTAACAGATGAAAGTTCCCAATCTCTTTTGGATTCTAAAGAAACTTTTTAGAGTAACTTGCTTCAACAAGAACTTTCATTTATAAAATCAAATTTTAGTTTTGTTCAAAAAACAATTACTCAGTTAGAATCACCAAAACTGTCATTGTTCGAAAGTACAGCATTAATAAAAGAATTTGCGTTATGTTGTCGGAACGTTAGAGGTAATATTGGAAAAGATATTTTAAAAAAAATTGAAGCTACTATGGAAAAAAATAAAGGTTACCATATTCTTTCTGAAGTAGTCAGTGTTCTAGCTGGAAATATTTCGGAAACAATTAATTTAGAACCAAATGTTTTGGTTAGTTTGAAAAATGCTCCCGTTACATCAGTTGATGTTGAACGAAGTTTTTCCATATATAAATATATGTACTCAGACAGAAGCCACACGTTTTTGTTAGAAAATTTTGAACACCTCTTGGTCATTTATTGTTACCATAATTCTAAATAAGTTTATTCATACTTAAAAATGATGTAGTTACTTAAAATAAATATAAATCTTAATGAATAGTAGGAAATATTTAGTTATGTACACTTTTTTTTTAAATAAAATTGTTACTATTTTACGATTTTCTTATTCATTTGTATGCATATTTTGTAAAATATTTGCATATTTTCGGGTAAACACGTGCATATTTATGCGCACATTTTCAACATTTTTATTTGCATATTTGCCGAAGTCTACTTATAACACATTTTTAGAAACAGTTAACTAATTATTAGAGTTAATTTAGAATTCGCCCAGAGATCTACGTGTTTGCAAGTGAATCATGGTGTAGTTGAATTGGAAGAGAAAGAAACTTACTGCGAAAGAGAAAGTATTGGCAATACAAATAAAAATATTACTATTTAAATGGGAATAAGCCACAATTAAAGGTTAAAGTAAGATTACTGACGTTAAAATGCCACAATAAAATAACTTCAGAAAAATAAAAATATAGTATCATTTATTATAATATAATGTCCTTGCCACTCATTCAGAATATGGTTACTTCGACGTTTATTAGCCCTTTTTGTACCTAATTAATTTGATTTAATAGAAAAAAGTTAATATAAACTAATAATTAAAGAGAACATTTAATAATTTTAGTGCAGCATGACGTTATTGGTATTTTAAATAGACACGATCCATTTAAAATAATAATAAATTTATAACGTTATTGATCGTTACCTGCCTATTAGCGCAATACTAATTACAGTTTATGTTTTAAATATTAGTAAATGTAGTTTAATTGTATTTATAAAATGGTTGTAAGAAATACTAAATTACATTAAATTCATTAAATACATATTTAGATTCATGAAATGCCATTACTCTAATTTAAATTAAATGCAATTATTATGTATTTCTCTCATACGTATGTTACCAATTTGCCACTAAAGTACGGAAATTTGATCGAGGCTACCACCAAATATATTAGTCCATTGAAAAGTTGCATTAGGGTTGTATTTTTAAAAGGACGCAATTTAATTTTTTTAGTGTGTGTAAGAATAAGCTAGAGTTTAAGTTTGTGGGGTCGCTAACACTGGCCAAAGGGGTATAAAGGGGTTTTTCGCTCTATCTCGTAAACTAGCGAACTCTAAGGAAATTTTTTTGTAGCAAATTAAATTGTCTACAACTTTATTTTTATTACTTTTAATCGTAAATGGAGAAAAAGAAAAATTTTCTTTTGTGCCTTACAATTTTTTTCTGGCCATTTGTAGTGAATAATTGTCACTTTTTTGTATAATATCAATAATTTATCTGGGTTTTACAACACTCCTAAGTTGACCGGCTTCTTGAATACTCGTAAGAATACGATAAAAACGAATCATTATTTCTATTATGTATTTTTTTATTCATATATTATCATTTTGTTAACATTCCTGTTAACGTGTTATTATTAATTTATTATCGACCTTTTTCCTGATCATCTATGAGGTAGAGACTGGAAGCGGGAAGTCTCATTAGGTCTAATCCAAGAGAGATGAAAAATTTATAGAAATAGACAATTTCTATAAATTAAAATATATTAACCTTTAACTATTTAACTAAGAGCTCAAAGAAAAGCTGTTGACAAACTTGCCTCATTACGATTTATGCTGAACCGCTTTTCTGACAATTGTTATAAAAGCTACACATTAGGTGAACATCTGTTACACCGTGTTATTATTAATTTATTATCGACCTTTTTCCTGATCATTTAAGAGGTAGAGACTGGAAGCGAAAAGTCTCATTAGGTCTAATCAAAGAGACATGAAAAATTTATAGAAATAGATAGTTTCTATAAATTAAAATATATTAACCTTTAACTATTTAACTAAGAGATCAAAAAAAAGCTGCTGACAAACTTGCCTCTCTACGATTTATGTTGAATCGCTTTTTCGACAATTGTTATAGAAGCTACACATTAGGTAAACATCAGTAAAAATTTAAACATTTAAAAAGGTAAACATTTTTACAGTATATCTCAAGTAAGCCAGCAAAATATGGGATAAAAGCATTGGTACTGTGTGACTCACAAACATTTTATGTAAGCGGTATCAAGTTGTACTGTGGGCAACAACCAGATGAACCTTACAAAAAATTGAATACGCCAGATGATATTACACAACGATTGGTTGAAAATGGAACGAAAAAACCGCAAACTAATTTGAAAAAATAAAAGAGAGATCCCAAAAAATTTTTTACCCAATAAAAATCGAATAGAAGGTTTATCTATTTTTAGGCTTCAACAGCAAGCTACACGTATCATTTGATCCAAAAAAATAACAGAGCGGTTATTTTACTTTCCACGATGCATTATGATTCCTCTATAGATCAGGTCACTAATAAGCTCAATATTATTATGGACTATAATTCTCACAAAGGTGGCGTTGACACCGCAGATAAAATGTGATCTACGAATTCAGTAACAAGGTGGCCACCCTAGATGGCCTTTAGTTATATTTTTTCAGATGTTGAATGTGGCAGGAATAAATATTCAAATATTATATAATATTGCCTATTTTAACAGTCCAACCAACTTTAAAAGACACTTTTTAAAATCGTTAGCAATATCATTGATGAAACCACATCTTTTAGAACGAGCTGAAATAAATACTTTGCCATCCAACATAAGACTTTTTCTAAACACATATAAGCGCCCTCAAATAGCTCAAAGGAATGATGAAGCACCAGGAAAAGTACGAGGAAGGTGTTTTTCTTGTGGTGGACAGAAAAACCGGACTACAACGATAACATGCAGCATTTGTCTCAGACCAGTCTGCAAGGATCATTTTGTTGCTGTTGTTACTTTCACACAATGTCAAAATAAAGATGACAGCGTAGAGGATGTGCAATAAATATTTATCATTTTTACTGTTATTTTCTATATTTTAGTATTAGTATTATGTCTATTTAGTTTCAAAAAATTGTTGATAACAATTGAGAAACGCCAGAAATGGACTTCTGGCGCCGCTCGGCGGGAATCTCCAGACGCGACAGAATAACAAACGAGAGAGTCCGAGAAATCATGGGGGTTACACATAATATTGTTGATGACATCAAAACGACACAACTCAGATGGTACGGATACGTAAGGAGAATGCCGGAGAATAGAATACCAAGACAATTTCTTGAATGGCAACCAAGAGGTAGGCAAAGACCAGGAAGGCCTAGAAGAAGTTGGAGAGAAGGAGTTGATAAAGAAATCAGAGAAAGAGAACTGGAGGACGATCTATGGAACGATAGAATGAGATGGAGATTGGAAATCGGAAGACGTCGAAGAACGTTGTAAACCGAAATTATATATATATATATATATATATATATATATATATATATATATATATATATATATATATATATGTTGATAACAATTTCATTCTATCTTACTTACTTAAAATGTTCAATATTTTTAATATTTTAATAAGGTTTATAACAAACAACTAAGTGTATTAAAAAAAAATTAACAAAACTAGTGTTTTTAAGTGTATTCTCTTGTGGTGTACAAAGTACGCCACGCGTGTACTTATGTTATAACTTGATGCGCATAATAGAAATTTAAAATTTTCAGGCGATAACATTGAGCATATTTAGTTATTTAGAAAGTTGTTTCCTAGCTATTGTTTCTCCATTTTCTTTGATGGTTCGGACTGCGGTTCAGGATCTAATTCAATATCGAAGGTGAATATTTGCGGAAGAACGAGAGTTTAAATTCACAAGGGAAATGAAATTCATGTAGTTTACTGTATACCATGAATTATAAAAACCATAAGTGAGTTAGAATGGACCGTGGAAGTGATGACGTAGATTTTATTGACATCTGTCAGTTTCACTTTCCAAACAAACCTTGTTTAGTGTGGATAATTTGTATTTTTCGTTATTTTTTCATTTTTTTTAAAGAATCTTTCCGCTTTTTGCAATATCTAAGTATTCTAATAGTTACTACAACAATTTTACAAGGTTGTGTAAATAATAAAGCATGTTGTTTTATGAAAATAGCAATAAAATGCATGTATCAATAAAGTAAGGTTAGAATATCTTTAATTTAAATTTTTAAACTATATTTCATAGAAATAGAACAGTGAATCATGATGGTATTATCGTAAAAACACTATACTTAAAAAAAGCAGCAGAGGAAGCAAAGTGTTAACTTTACAGAATTTAAAAAGTCTTAAGATTGGGCATTTCAACTTTTGTTTGGAAAGTAATTGACAGTTGTGACGTCACACTTCCACTGTCCATTGGTGTCATTGTGGATGATTCTTCTTCAAATTCTTGGAACTTTTTGACTAATTTAAATATTTTCATGATATTATTGTAGGTTTCACCAGAACAATTAAACAACACAGCAGCGCATTTGAGCCCTGCTTTTGGGCAACTACACATTACTTTCACAGTTTTCCTTGCATATACCGAAAATTAAGTTCGGGGGTACTTGAGTTTTAAAAGTTTTGATTGGTATCCAAATTTTTTCCAGTCTTAACCTTCAGGATTGAAGATCAAAATTTAAGTTGTAGATCGTTTAAGCTGCTAATGTTGTGTCGCATCCTAAAAAATCATGGAAAAACAGAAAATTCTCTGCAATGACGTCGCCTTATATAAAACTTAGAGGACAGTATAATTGATGCGACTTTGATAGCCTTTTGAACGTTGAAAAAAATGAACACTTTGGACAAACAACAATGGACTGCTTTCTTCCTAGTCCCATGGAGAAGACAAAATGTTGTTACGGTGCTCCTAATAAACTTTATCTCTGTCGATTGGTGCTTTTTTGTGCGATACAAGCGCACGAGGTGACGAAAGTTTTGTGGTAGCGGAAAGGGTCGATAATAAATTAATAATACCATAGAAATGGTAAAAAACTGATAAAATAATTTAAACTGTAATGAATAAAAAATATATAGAATAGAAAACTAACCCTAATGGTTCGTTTTTATCGTATTCTTACGAGTAATCAAGAAACCGGTCAATATCGGTCCGCTATAAAACCCAGAAAATTAATAGGAATATACAAGTTTATAGTGAAAACTATTTTCTGAAAAATCCTTTATAATATTGTTTTCATAATTTTATTGTAAAATTACTAGAAAAAAAGTTATAAGGCACAAAAGAAAATTTGTTCAAAAATTCTTAGTTATTTTTGTTTATAACTTTTTTATTTTTCATTTTACGATAAAAAGTAATAAGAATAAAGTTGTGGACAATTTCATTTTAAGATGTTGAAAATTATTTCCATCAGAAAAAGATATTGTGCTTAAAAATATGTGTTGAAATAACTCGACAAACTATTTAATTTATTGGTTAAATTGTTTTTGTGCTTTTATCTTTGTGGTTGTTTAACCTCTGATATCTTTATCATAAATAGTGACTTCAATCAAAATATATAGTTGCGAAATACCACAATAATAAGTGATTCAATCTTTAACAATTTTGGTTCACATTTATGTGCTGGAATAAGTGTATCTCCTTGTATTTGTGTTTTGTATGTATCTCATGATCTATAATTATATAGTTATTGCAGTCAGTATTTCTATTTTTTATTTTAATTATATATTTATTCACTTAGATAACTTAAAGTTACATGATAAGTAAATGTTTTAATTATTTTAATTAAGAATTATTTCTATTGGCTTCGGAATCTAAGTCCACTGAATATCTTAAATTCTGTAAATTCTAAATTCTAAATTCTTATTTTAACTCTTAACTGGAGACGTGCCGTTTGACAGACTACAGCATAAAGAATTTTTAACACTCTGTACAAACAACTCCGCCCATCGGCACATCACTTCATATATTCTTTATATTATTCGTTGACTATTAGTGACCTGACTTAGGTAAAGAAATACGCATATTTGGAAAAGTTATATATAACCGAAAAAGAGTTTTACTTAGTCTGTTAGACGGCACGTCTCGGTTCAGGTTACATTTTGTTTCATTGAAAACGTCGCGTATTTGTTACAATCATGGCCGGTCCATCAAAAAAAATCCGTTTTACCGATACTGATTTTGAAGATACAGCTTTGAAGTGATTTGACGAATTAGATAGTGACGCTAGTGATGTTGATCAAGTACAAGATGATGTTTATTTGGAATCTGACAGCATATAAATAGTATCTGATAGCGTAAATGCATACATACTGCACCAAAGTTACAAAAACAATTCTAAAATACAAGAAAAATCTGCTTTTGCTAAAATATTAGCAAAACAATTAGTAGCAGATCATATGAAGCGAAGAATGGGTAATTTTCACGTACCGCGGCTAATTCGTGCTAGTATAGCGAGTATTCTTGGAATTCCTGAGAATAACCAAGTAGATGATAACGAGCCATTAGTACTAGAGAAGCGAAATTTTGTGCCCTCGCAAGAAGAACCGTATGACAAAATACCTTTGTGGCCGATGTAGAAAACCTGTGTGTCTTCAGTGTACGAAACCAATTTGTACCGATTGTATGTAACTTTTACAGTTGCTGGACATTTTTTTCAACATCAAAATAATTTCGCGAGTTAATTTTTACGTAATCCAGTATGTGTTAGTGCCTTTCATATAAAAAACTTACTTGATGTATATTTATTTTTTCACTGTAATAAATAGTAAAAAATGTGACTGTCACGAACTGTAAATGATTAGCTGTTAAAAAGTCGTAGTTATTTTTTATACTCTAACAATATTTTGAGTTTCTTCACTGTGTTCAATTGCAAATACAAACAGCTTTTAGAGTACTATTAAATATATTAAAAAAGTTTGTAAGTTTAGTTCTTATCCCCTCTCCTACATTGTAGTCTGTCAGACGGCATGTCTCTCTGTGTGTATTAAAATAGGGTCTCTCCATTAAGGGTTAATTGAGGACGTCCTCCAGGACGTCTTAATTGTGGACGTCCGATAAGATGATCGGACGACATAACACACCCAGCACAACTGGATTCAGGGTGCTCAAGATCTGGATTCAAAACGGTTAATGATAACGATGATGATTTAAATTAGGATTCTTTGTATGCCAAGAAATAAATCTTAGCCATAAGAATTGTATTTCGCTTATACTCTAGTTACTTATTCTTCATCTTAATGTGTTATCTATACTGAAAAAAGCAGTCATAACAGCCAAATGTACTCTCTTCTAAGATGTTCTTATGAATCCTTTAAAGTTAGGTATTACTCATGTCGTAAAGTTAAAAAATCAGGACAACTTCTTTCTGATTAAGTCACGGTTTCTCTCAAACCATTTGCTATTAAGTTTGAAATGAAAAATTTGTAGTAGCGTAAGGTAAAGGTTACCAGAAAACTTTGCAACAAACAAATTTAGTTTGAATACAAAACAATACAATAAGGGGAAGCAAAACGGAGATTCAAAAGAACTAAAAGATCTAAACAAATAAATTTCAAGAGCTGTCAAAAACAACAAAAAATTACAAAGAAAATATAATAAACCATTGAGAAAAAAAAGGTATGAAAGTTAACTAAAGGAAGTTAAGAGAGGAAAAAAGATTTTACATAAAAGACAAACATAGAAACGAAACAACTAACAAAAAAAGATGACTAGAAATCACAAAACAATTTTATAAAGAATTATAGAGTAACCATCCACAATAACCCGAGAATAATCCACCACAAACCAAAAGGAGTAAAGCAGTAAATCTAGGCTCTAAAGAAATACCGGATATAACAACTGAAAAAGTAAAAAACGTTCTTAAAGAAATGGAGAACAATAAATCTCACAGAGAAGACCAAATTGTGATACAAGCAGTCAAAATGGGGGTAAAATACTACTACAAGAAATAGTGTCCTTATTCAATCTATGCTTAGAAAATAGAATAACCTCAAGTTTATGTAATAATACAATTACCATTCTAATCCACAAGAAAGAGATATAACAAATTTTGACAAATATAGGCCAATTTCTAGTCTTTCAGATCGTTAACGACTATTCACTAAAATCATAACCAAACTTCTGGACCTCATATTAGACTTTTATCAACCTCAGGAACAGGCTGATTTTAGAAATGGATTCCGGACAAACAATCATTTAAAAAAATTAATAAAGAGATCAGAGGAATATAGCTGCTGAGTAAAGCAATAGCTGAAAAACAACCTTTTAAATGTACCTATAATTATGCTAAATATTATCTTGCTTGAAAATTGTCCCTGGATTAGGTCCAATGCCGATACCACTTAAAAAACGGGCCTTCATACTCTACCTCATAAGGGTCTTCATAAGTGAATTCATTACTTGGGGTTAATATGTCACGAGAAAGAGTCAGATCATTACAAATGACGTCCTTGCAGAAAAAATAAAGTAGAGCTAAAGCTAAAAAACTTCTTCTAACGATGCCTATTTTCTAGTAATGACCACATTAACCCATCTTATTCAAGTCACTGTTGTTGAGTACAGATGTTTTAGGATATCGTCTTATATGTGATACTTTGTTAAATGCCTTTTAGAAATTGATGAAACATGTATATACATCGTAGTTGACAACCTTGACTCTCTATATTAGAACTTACAAACTAAAAGTGCTTTCCTCGTTCCGATTCCTGCTCTGAATCCAAATTGAACTTCACTTAGGTGTTCTTCTAATTTACTGTATATGTGCGAGTGAATGATAATAAGAAGTACTTTAAGTACATGGCTCATCAAACCAATTAATTCATGTTTTTCTCATTTTCTAGAGTTGGTTTTTTGGAAAGTGGAATAAATATTGATAAAAATCTAATATAAACTTGCTTGCGTACCTTCCAGACACCAAAAGAGATTGCACTGGAAATGAGCACGCTGTATTGGAAGTCCTATAATTAAATTTATCGTACATGTGTTTGCTTGTATGTTCCGATACTAGCGAATTATGAGCCTACCAAATTCTATAATTGGAATATACACCTTTTGTAGGCGGATAATGTGTAGACACTATACGAAATAATTAAAGAGCATAAATATTTTACATTTAAGAGAAGATAAGTTCTAAAATTTAACTTACCACTATCTTTTACCAGATACACTCCCGATTCTCTTCTGTAGCCTAAGTGGTCCTTAATCACGAACAACCAATAATAAATCACATCACCTCTCTTTAACTTAGTCTGCCTATCTTCGAAGATCCATCTGCCGCGTTTACTTTGAACAACGTCCTGAGAGAATTGTCCAGCTTCTAAACCATTCATGGGTACATTGAGATTACCGTGAAACGCAAACAGTTGAATACCTTCTTCTTGAGGAATGCTCACACGGAATCCTTTCGGAAGCACCTTAAACCGCGGTTTCGGCACCTCGTAGTCTGTTGAAAAGACGGAAACACATTGAATGAAAAATACTAACGCTAATAGCTGCATAATTATGTACAACTTGTTCTGTAAGAGTGTCTGTACTACGGTTGTGGCGTTAAATTTTGTTTTATAATTACTATAATCTCAGTCACAATTTGCCAGTTGGTACATATTTGCAGTTATTGCGTCCAAGGTTAGATGATGAGAAAATAAAAATCACAACTAAACCTCTACATTGATATTTTATGTGAGGCAATCTGCTTTTGATACGTTAATGTTAGACGGTTCTTTAACCTTAGAGTTTAATAACAAAGGTCATTTGATTGATTAAATCTGTAAATATTGTTTATTTAATTACGCTCAGCTTACTAGAAGAGTACTAGGAAAAACCAATACACTAAATCTTATATAAAAAAGTAAGGTGTATTGCTAGTTTATTGTGTCTTAAATAAATATTCTTACTAATTAAATACAAATTAATATGTTAATTATGTATGTATATATACAGTTAAGTGGAATAAATTGTTTTAAGCAATTCAAAAACGACTTTTCTAATAAAAGTATAGATAAATCCATACAAAACAAAATAATATCAGATTATATCGAAATAATATATTTTTCTTCTTCTTTCTTTTATTTTGATATGCATATATTCATTTAAAGTCGGTTTTAGACTCCATTTATGTTGTATGATTACCATTTTCTTGGATGTCGTATTTTTTTTATTTTTCTATCGGTCTTTTTCACTGATTATTATCTGGCATTTTTTCTATATATTGTGTCCACTCTATTTTGCTTCTTCCGCTTCATCCCTTTTGTCTTCTCTTCCACATCTCTATCCAATATTCTTAGTTCTTTTTATGTCTCTGTGTTGTGTTTATGATTCTAAGTGTATTCTAATATATCTAACTATCCATATTCTGGTGCTTGCATATATTCTAGTTTCCTTTTTCTTCTTCTTTAAGTGCCATCTCCGCGGCGGAGGTCGGCAATCATCATAGCTATTCGGACTTTTGAGACGGCTGCTCTGAAAAGTTCATTTGATATACATCCATACCACTCTCTCAGGTTGCGCAGCCATGACATTCTACGCCTCTCTATGCTTCTCTTTCCTTGGATCTTTCCCTGCATAATCAGTTGGAGCAAGGTGTATTTCTCTCCACGTGTAATATGTCCGAGATATTCCATTTTTCTTGTTTTTATTGAGTTTAAAATTTCCATTTCTTTGTTCATCCTTCCCAGAACCTCTTTGTTTGTGACGTGTTCTGTCCATGATATTTTCAGAATTCTTCTGTACACCCACAGCTCAAATGATTCCAGTTTTTTCATTGATGTCGCATTCAAGGTTCAGGATTCCATATCATAAAATAAAGTCGAAAAAACATAGCACCTCGCCAACCTAACTCTTAGTTCCAGTTTTAAATCCCTGGTACATAGAACTCTTCTCATTTTGTTGAAATTTGCTCTAGCCTTTTCTATTCTTATTTTTATCTCCTGATTGTAATCATTTGTGGAGTTAATCATTGTTCCCAGGTATGCATATTTGTCCACTTGTTCGACGTTGGTTTCGTTTATTAGAAGATTCTCGTTATTTCTTTGAGTTTTCGATATTCTCATAAATTTCGTCTTCTTGACATTCATTCTTAGACCATACTCTTTTCCATACTCTGCTATTCTGGTCACCAGTCTCTGAAGATCTTCAATGTTTTCGGCTAAGATCACAGTGTCGTCCGCATATCTAATGTTGTTAATGGGAACTTCATTTACCTTTATTCCAGCTGTTTTACCCTCAAGAGCTTTTTTCAGGACCTCTTCGGAGTAGGCATTGAAAAGAATTGGCGACAATACGCATCCCTGTCTTACTCCACATCTAATTTCAATTTCTTCTGACAGCTGTTCGTTAACACGTACTTTTGCTCGCTGTTTATAGTATAAACTTGATATGATCCTGAGGTCGTTGTAGTCAATCTTCTTTGATTTGAGGATATTCATTAAATGTTTATGTCGTACTTTATCTAATGCTTTATTATAGTCAATAAAACATTCGTATATATCTTGATTGACGTCCAGGCATCTTTGTATTAGTATATTAAGTGAAAAAAGAGCTTCACGTGTTCCTAGGCCTTTGCGAAAACCAAATTGTGTATTATTAACGTTTATGTCCAGTTTGTGATATATTCGGTTATGGATGACTTTAAGTAGTAACTTTATCGTATGAGACGTTAAGCTAATGGTGCGGTAATCGCTGCATTCTCTTGCGTTTTTCTTTTTAGGGAGACAAATAAAAATAGATGTTAACCACTCTTTGGGTAATACGCCTGAACTACAAATTTGGTTCAAGAGTGTAAATGTGCTTCTCATCTAGAATTTTTAGGATTTCTATAGGAAGCATATCAGGTCCAGGGCTTTTCCCGCTCTTCATTGTTTTTAATGCGTGCAATATTTCTTCTTTTGTAATATATGGACCTATTTCTTCTGACGTAAGTTCTATGTGCTCCAGATCTCCTCTTTCATCATCGAACAATTCATCGATATATTCTGCCCATCTTTGTATTTTCTCGTCCGTATGTGCTATAGCAATACCGTGTCTCTCCAGAATTGCACAAGTGGGATTTTGTTTTCTTAGTCCTGCCAGTTCTTTGACTTTCTTGTGTAGGTTAAACAGATCATATTTATTTTGAAGGTCTTCGATCTCTTTGCATTGCTCTTAAAAGTATTTTTCTTTTGCCTGCTTTATCGTCTTTCTAATATCGTGGTTTATCTCTCTGTATTTATTGTTATCCTTGTTTTTAAATTGTAACCGCGTTCCATCATATTGAGTATCTCGTCATTCATCCATTCCTATTTTCTCCTTGAGGAAGTGTTTAGTATTTCTTTACAGGGTTCCAGTAGACAATCTTTTAGTCGATTCCAGTACTCGTCAATATCATTGGTGTTTGTGTTCAATTTGTTGCAGTTCACATGCAGTTCATGTTGGAGGCATTCTTTTACTTTAGGTTCTTTAAGTTTTCTTGTGTCTATTGTAGGGATTCTTTGATGTCTTTTAATATTTTTAAGGGTGAGTGTAATTTTGGCTATAAGTGGATTGTGATCTGAGGCCACGTCCGATCCAGGATATGCTTTCAGGGCTTTAACAGCATTACGGTATCTTTTATTGATCATAATGTAGTCTATCTGGTTCCTTACTACTTTCTCCGATGTATCTGCGGGCGATCGCCATGTATACAGTCGTCTGTTTGGTAACATAAAAAATGTGTTTGTCATAATAAAGTTCTGATCTTGACAGAATTGTAACAGACGGTCCCCTCTCTCTTTTCGATTTCCCAGACCATAGTTTCCTATACACTTTCCGCTTTGTCCCTTTTCAATCTTTGCATTGAGATCACCTAGGACTATCGTGATTTCTCTTGTTTTCGTTATTCTTAGTGCCTCTTCGATATCTCTATAAAATAATTTTACTTCTTCTTCGTCGGCATTCGCCGTAGGAGCATAAACTTGTATCAAATTCAGTTTGGCATGAGATGTCACTAACTTCAGTACCATTACTCTTTCTAAGATAGGGAAATAGCATTCCACCGCTCTATTAGATTTTTTATTAACTATAACTGTCACGCCGTGTCTGTGTTGGTTATTCTCGCTACCGGAATAATATATTGTGGCTTCGTCTGTTGAAAAACAACCTGAGTTGGGCCACCTAGCTTCACTGATACCCAGTACATCGATATTCAACCTGTTCATTTCTTGAATAACATTGTGCATTTTACCAGGCTGAAACATGCTCTGAACATTCCATGTTCCTATTCTAGTGTTGGAAAGTCTTATTTTTTCATCTGCGTTCTTTTTACAAGGAATTCGCTGATTAACGACCTGAGAGTCCTTGTCTTCTTCTCCCCTGCCGGATCTTGGCTTCCGAGGGCCATGATCAGTAACGATGTTTTTAGTTTTTAAAACCATGATGATTAGTTTCTTTTTTAGTTATAAGTTATTTCTTTCTCCATACAGTTTGGTTTCGGTTGCTCCGTTCAATTTATTCACCTCTTATGGTACTACTTTAATTTTTCGTGGTTAGATAATTGTAATCTCAACTATTTTACTCTAATTACCTGCTCAATTAATTTATTATTAACAATCAGTTAACATCTTATAGATCCCTTAATATCACTATTCTTTTTTGCTTTCTTTTTCGTAGAAAGTATCATGTCATGGTTATTTATATAAAATAATCCTTGGCTTAGAATCTACAAAATAGTATGTAGACCCGTAAGCATATATGGATGTGAAATGTGGACCCTCTCAACCACTGATGAAATGATCAGAAAATATTTAGAATTAAAATGAACCACAAGCTGGATAAACTAATGCAGAGCGCAGATATTGTTAAGTCACAAAGACTAGACTGGCTTGGTCATCTAGAAAGAATGCCAGATAATCGAGCTGTAAAAGTAGTCCAGAGATGGAAGCCCGTAAGGAAACAAAACAAGAGGAAGGCCCCGTAAAAGATGGATAGACGATGTGGAGAGGGATCTTAAAATCATGAACATCAGGCACTGGCGAAGAAAAGTATCCGACAGGGCAGAATGGAAGAACATTGTTAAGCAGGCAAAGACCCACAAAGGGTTGTAGCGTCATTAGAAGAAAAATAATTCTTCGTATGTATTACGTTTAAAACTTTTTCTTGATGTCTTTATAAACTATTTCAATATAAACACATATTTTTCTAAACATACAATTAATGCTTTTGTTTAAATAAGCTAGAAAAACTAAGCTTAGAAAAACTTTAGCACAAAGGCATTTTTATTACAAAAATAATACCGAGCCGCACTGTATGACCCACAAGTTAACAAACAGTCTACATATCTACAGATTCAAATGATATCACTATCGCTTTTTGTTTTTTTTTTTTTCGTAGAAAGTACTGTGTGATATTTATTAACATAGAAGAATCCTTGGTATGTATTACGTTAACAATTTTTTCCTATTGTACGGCACGTAAAGCCGTCGGTCCTCCTAGGCTAGTGTGAATTAACACTATTGATGACACTAATTTCTTGAAACAAGGTTAAAAATGCAATTAGCGCTGGAAAAATCCGAAATTACATTAATATTCTATAGAAATATCTATATTTGTTAATGTATTTAGATGTAAGAGACAGAAGCTACGCATTATTTTTGCCAACATATAACCTACTGCTGTTTGTAAAATTTTTCACGAAAAAACTAATAATTCATAATCCTTCTACCATTCCTATATGATATTTATTTTCCTTTGTAAAAATTGTTTTGCGTATATTTGTTTTTATTAGATCAAAATAGATTGTAAGTAATTCTGTCCTGTATAAATATAGTGCTAATGCATATATGGTGCTATTCTCAGAGTGTGACCTGTATAAAGGAGTTTTTATAAATAAGATTCCCGACCTTGCTTCTACTGGAGCACCACAAAAGTGCAACTGTTTGGGAAATTTTTAATGTAAAACGAATATCAAGCATTTATTTTTGAGCACTTTTCTGCAAAAAGTTGTTTAAGTTCTTTCATTGAGTGAATTCAATATTGCAAGAAGTAATATACCATCTATCAAATAATAAATAGATAAAAGAAATATTAATGCTCTTAATATCACCTTCGTCTCTGAAAATAATAATAGAAGTGCTCTGACGGTAAGAATATAAAACCTTATAAATAAATTCTCAAATATTCTAGCTAGGGAATAGTTTATCTAATCTCAAAATTAGTACAGGCCATTTTAAAGATCGGTTATTGATACACTAAGTAAAATAATTCTCCCACTTAGTTTTTGCATCGTCCTACAGCGTCAAAATGAGCCAACAGATTAATAAACGGGTAGGATTTTTATGTTAAATAATTAACTACACTGTACCTACCAGATGACTCTGTGCAGATCTCTAGCATTGTCCATAACCACGAAAATTTCTTTGTAGAGGAGTTCTAACCCTTCTATCCTTTTTGCTTCTATTACGATCAACTTTGCTGTAAATAGCACATGGTATACAGTAAAGGAGCTTTGCGTAGAGCTTGAGGAGAATGTAAGCTTGACATACTGATGCCTCAGTAATATCTCTAACAGTGGCGGTTTCAACAATATTTCTGATGACGAATTGTTTGAACGCCTTACACTTAGAAACGCATCTAGCACAGTTGGTGCTTCTAACCGGCTTTACGTGACCACGATCGTGTTTGAAGCGTCTTCTATTACGCCTCTCATATGTCATGTCATTTTGACACCTTTTCTTGACTGTCAAGCGGATATAAATACCGACCGAAATTTCAATTTTGAATTGAATATACTTTTGAGTATATTTTAATCAAAAGAACGCGGGAATGCTTACTTTTAACCAATCTGCGTTTTCCTAGGTATATTTTTTTGTTTAAACTTAATTATTAAAAAAAAACTTGGTATATCACAAAAAGTTTAATATCTATAAAAGCACATATCCATAATAATGATTACCAACCCTGTCCAGTTTGTTGCGTAATTTCAACATTTAATTATAATGCAGGCACGACTTGGAGTGGAAAAACTGAAACCACTGAATATTTTATAAAAGTAGAATTAAATGTCTATTATACTGTAGTATATTACGAGTTATTTAAGAATAAACAGTTGTGTATTATTCATCTAATAAATCACAGGAAGGACGCTAGCTTTTTCTGAACAAAATATGTAAATATCCAATATGAAAGTAGATGATGAATAAATGTGTTTGGATCTTTGTAAAACTTTTTTTATACAATCAGTAATAAAACTATGTCGATAAAAACTATGTACATTTGCTTTGCCTGTTTGTACCGCGTCCCGCTTTGATATATTTTAATCTTCTGTTAACTTTTGGTCGAAGGTACAAAACTTTTTTGGTAGTTGCCTAAATTACAATGACAATATTTTTT
Organism: Diabrotica undecimpunctata; assembly: GCF_040954645.1. Lineage (NCBI taxonomy): Eukaryota > Metazoa > Arthropoda > Insecta > Coleoptera > Chrysomelidae > Diabrotica > Diabrotica undecimpunctata. The sequence continues at coordinate 38,354,465 of NC_092806.1, read as the reverse complement.
TTACTGCAAGATACGAAGACTGTAGACGGAGTATTAAAGATGGTTCAATATACCTTTTTACCAGTTTCTCCAAATGCACTAAACATTTCACAATAAACTGAGATGTTTCGCAAGGGCTCTTCATTTTTATAACAGAAACATGTGTAAGCACTTTTATAATTAAATATATTTATTTTTATGAGGAATTGTTTTAAGCAACTTTGGATATATAGAATATATTTGTTGCTATAATAGTAGACCAATCACTTGATTTCGTTAACCAATCTTGCCCCCTTAGCAGATAGCTAACTTACAAGAAACTATTCTCTGCGTAGGTGTTATACCCTTAAAGTTTTAATTTATATTACCCTTCGGAATCAAAATCGTTACACACCCAAAGGAAAAAAATTTCCCACTCTAAACTGGTGACCTCTTTCAACAATGAAATATCTGATGAATAGACAGATACAAACATCTCGAAAAAACAACATTATATTTAAATACACTTAGATATACAGCTGAAAACTTTTCATGCCGCTTGGAGGACTTATTTTTATGATTTCCCGATCTTAATGCAGAATACCTAAAATTCAATTAGATTATTGCTTACTGGACTGACAAATACATAAAATTAAAACGAAAATAGCTGAAAAAATTCGTCATCTGCCCTTCTCTTATTGACACATCCAGAATACTATCAGTAACCACAGTGCAAAACAGTAGAAGTAGAAGTGTTGTACAAAAAACGCAAGAAAACACACTCTGAAAAACTCAAGATTGAATACTCCATTCTAATATAAAGAAAAATTAATATTCATTCACTCACTTATATTTTAATCAAATATCTTAGTGTGTATTTTGGTCAAAAATGATAAACTCTGTGAATGTGCACTTGGTATCATACTTCGAGCGATTTGAGACGCTCAAAAATGCCTTAAAATATCATAAATTTTCTAAAATAATAAGTATACAGCAACAATAAGGGGCTCAAATTCAAACATGTAGACATCTTCTTCTTCTTTGTGTGCCGTGCTTGTATTCAATCGTTGGCTATCGTCATATTGACAAGGTGATGAAATGTTTCTTGTAATTTTACATTTCTTGTTTCAAGATATTTAAAATGAATTAAAGGGCAATTGTAACTCGTATAAATTATTATATCGGTAATGCGACTGAAAAAAATGATATTTTACACTCAGGGACAAAAATATCAAATATTTTGGAATTTTTCAACTTTTTTCAGTCAGTATTATTTCAAAATAATTTTAGATTACAAATATTACTCATGTAGTAGATTGATGTTCTTAATTGGTTTGAAGATGATTTTATCATAATATGATAAATGTGAGTCAAATATTGATAGATCGCAGTTTGGCTTTCGGAAAGCACTTGGAACTAGAGAAGCAATTTTCGCTTTCCAGGTGCTTATACAGCGGTGTAGAGACGTTGATAAGGACGTGTATTTGTGCTTTGTGGATTTTAGAAAAGCATTTGACAATGTCAATCATGGACAATTGACAGATATTCTGCGAAAGACAGGTATTGACGACAAGGACATTCGAATTGTGGCAAACCTATACTGGGGTCAAATAGCAAGAGCAAAAATTGGCAACGACTTCACTGAAAGTGTGCAGATCAAAAGAGGTGTCCATCAGGGGTGTATATTATCCCCACTCCTATTCAATATTTATTCCGAAGAAATATTTAACAAATGTATGGAAAATGCAAATGAGGGCATAAAAATAAATGGCGAGTTAACGAACAATATAAGATATGCCGACGACACGGTGATCCTTGCCAGTACCATAGACGAATTACAGCAGGTAATGGAAAGAGTTTATTCAGTTAGTGAGGAATACGGCCTGAGCCTCAACTTCAAGAAGACAAAGTGGATGCTGATAAGCAGGAAGCAACAGCCTGCTCGACAGTTACGGATAAGTAACATACTAATTGACCACGTAGAATCTTATGTGTACCTTGGCACCAACGTAAATGCAAAATGGGAACAGGCCACAGAAATTAAGGCGAGAATAAAACGAGCTAGAGCAGCATTTAGCAATATGAAAAAGCTCCTCATAAGCATGGATTTGTCTCTTTCCCTAAAACTACGTCTAGTTAAATGCTACATTTTTCCGATCTTACTGTATGGTGTGGAGGCCTGGACGCTGACGGAGACGCTCACGAGAAAACTAGAAGCATTCGAAATGTGGGTGTACCGACGCATTATTCGTATATCCTGGACCGAACATGTCATCAACATAGAGGTAATCCAAAGAATCGGAAAGGAGAAAGAAATAGTGAATACAATTAAACAAAGAAAGCTTGAATATCTAGGCCACATATTGAGACACGATAAGTACCGTCTACTGCAATTGATTGTCCAGGGAAAAATAGACAGTAAGCGAAGGCCAGGCAGGAGAAGACGTGGCTCCAAAATCTGAGGAAGTGGTTCGGGCTCACATCGGTCGAACTATTCAGAAGCGACGCAAACAAGATCAGAATTGCCATGTTAATAGCCAACGTTCGCAACGGACAGGACACTTGAAGAAGAAGAAGAAGAATTGGTTTGAAAGATTTTGACGTTTATTAATTTATTAAGTTTAATTAAATATTGTTTTGATTTAATTAACTTAAACTCACTGTGATGAAAGCCAAGCAGCACAGATTGTAATTTTGTGCGAGGAAGGATATACACAAAACGATGTTACACGACGTCTCAAAAGAAGTCAATCTAGAGTTTCAAATACTTTTAAAAGAAACTACGAGACAGAATATTTTGTACCAAGGCCTGGTCAAGAACGACCAGGTTGCACAACTGCAATTTTTTACCATTTTTGGGTCTTAATTCTACACGAAATCGCTCATTGACATCGATGTAGCTCAGGAATGAGCTACTAAAGGTCAGACAAGTTAATGTGAGTTCCAAAATAGTTAGACGAAGATTAAAAGAAGCAAACTTAAAGCCTGGATGACCTACCAAAATTCCAAATTTTCTCCAAACTCATAAAGCTCGCTGTTTAGAATTTGCAAGAAAACATATTCAGTGGAATATCAACAATTGGAATAATGTTCTTTTCACTGATCAGACCAGAATCCTATTATGAAAGCCAACAGAACAGTTGAAGAACGATTCGCCACCTGCAATCAGACCGTTTATTTTGGGAGTGGTGGCATAATGCTTTGGGGAGATATTAGTTGTGAGGGACGCACCTCACTTGTGGAAGTGATTGGACGGATGACTGGTGACTCTTACGTTCAAAACATCCTGTAAGATAATGTTTTGCCATTTGTATGTTACATTGGATATGACAGAGACATGAATATGCTGCATACGACAAAGAAATCCCGTTACAAATACAATAGAGCTTTTTCGCTTGGTGCACAGGATAAATCAAGAATATGTCCAAAATTTACTTGCAAGCATTCTGAGAAGTATGCTAGCAGTAATAAGAGTTATAGGGGGCAATTTAAATTAGCATTTAAGTTTAGAGTATAATAATCTTATTTACCTTAAAGTAAATTTACCACTTAACATTTTTTTTTGCAATTTTCTCCGCATAAAAACTTAAAATTGTTCATTAAACATTGTAAAAACAAACTCTTCTTTACAATAAACTTGTAGACCAAGACTTGATTGATCAGAATTTATTTTCAAAAAAAAACAAATTCAAGATAACAAAATATTCGATATTTTTGTCCATGAGTGCATAGGAAATAAACCAGAATTTTACATTTTAAATTTGTTTATACGTGTCGAAATCCAATCTGAAGTTTCCAATAAGATTTTTTTAAGAAGTCAAAAGAATTGCAAATGTAATTCTCAATACAAACAATTGTGGTTTAATTCCATGTAAGATAATATCTAACTTAAATATGTCAAAAGAAGACAGTTTCAGAAACGTTTTGGACAAGAAGCACTTTCATATTGCCTGTGACAATAATTAAACTTTGTAACAAAGAACTGACAAAGAAGAATAAATAGGTATCCAAATTTTCTTAGTAAATACAGTTAAAATAACTAAAATAATATAAAAGATGCATAAAATATCGAAAATACATTTCTTCTTCTTGTAGTGCCTATCCGTTTTACATTCATTAGTATGTTTTCGACCTTGGTTCGGCTCCGCTCGAACTATTCGAGCCGAGCCAACACGAGCCACGAGCTCAACTTGCAGCTCGAAGTTCAAGCCGAGCTTATATCTCGAGCTCGGCTCGAAATTTTTTATAGATAGATGAGAATAGGGGCCTGCGTAGCGCAAGCGGTAGGATTCTTGCCTCGCATGCCGGTGGTCCGGAGTTCGAATCCTACCGCCGGCAAGAACAACTAGACATTTTTAAAAATGTCTATAGTCCCCAGGTCGACTCAGCCTAAATAAAATGAGTACCTTGGGTAAAACCAGGGGTAGTAATAGGCGGTTGAAGCGTAGCACTGGCCATGTTACCTTCCTTGTATACCATAGGCCCTAGATATAGCAGACTACCCTGCTATACTTCCAAAGCCGCGAGCAGTATAAAACGGAAAACTATTATTATTAGATGAGAATAGATGAACATGAAGAATTATAAAATATAGACCAGGGAGAATGACAAAAAGCATGGAAAGACCTTAAAAGGAATAGGTAGATAATATAAGAGCAGTCACAGGCAAACAGTAGATTACATTTGCGCAAGATACAGAAAAATGGAAATTGGAAGGGACCTACATTCAGAAGTGGATGGATAATGGATGATGAAAAGCACAGATTCCACAATAAACTTGGCTACAAATATATTCCGACTGTAAATTATACAATTATAAATATACATATCTTCTTCTACTTGTAGTGCCTATTTGTTTCGGATGTTGGCGACCTTCATGGCAATCTGTATTTTGCAAACTGCTGCTCTGAAAACATTGGTGGTTGTTGTGTTAAACCACGTACGTAGATTTTTTAGCCAGGAAGTCCTTCGTCTTCCTGGTCTTCCTGGTCCACGTTTTCCTTCTAATTTTCCTTGTAGAAAGAATTGCAGCTGTTCTGCATCTTTCGCTGTTCCTCATGATGTGACCGAGGTATTCGATTTTGGCAGTTTTTATAGAGTTTAAAAACTCTTTCGAAATACATTTAACTGACAATATTCACTAAGCATGCATACATTTTAAGACATAGTTTTCCATTCATTGGAATTGATTGGATATTAAAAAAAGTCGCATGTTCTAGAAAAATAATAAAATGATTTTTATCAAATAAGAATAAAATTTAATTAAAATATAGTATTGATGCTATTTGAAATATTTACTTTGTCAAGATGTAGTGCGTAACATAAACTTATATACCAAACGACATCACTTTTGCATTGAGATTACCTCCGGTTTTTCCAGTACCGTTTGGAGTTTTTTAAAAAGTTTCAGTCCCCTTTTCGTTCGTAAAACGGAAGGTAATTTTTGTGATAGCAGATGGGATGTATATCCAGTGAGTCATGCAGTCTCTATAATCTCTAGGTTTTTCTGTGCTCGGGAATTATTTCCGCTTAAAAATGACTAAACTAAAAATAGTATTTAGATACGCCAAGTTTTGTTTGTTTTGATTAAAATTCCCGCAGTTTTAGCATTTTGTATAACAGGATGCTCGTTTCTTTAAGCAGTTATTAAAAATCTATTAAATGTGGCGGGAATAGACGTAATTTATCAATATAAATAATATTAAAAAAAACATTAAATATATCTTTGTGAAATGATGTATTACAATAATAGCTTAAGCAAATATACAACGTTTTGCACCTATGATATTGGTATTTTTGACTTAGACTTTTATTAATTTAAATGAGCTTTGTTTAATCAATAACAAAAACATAATAAGAGTATTTTTGGCTAGCAATTATCTTTTTTTCTTTTTTTTTTTAACATCCCATTTATTTACAATCTGTAATAAGGATTACAATACGTTAATTGTTTAAATAGATTACAAGAGACTTGCAGGAGACTGTCCAGTGACAATAACCTATTCAATTATAATTTTAGTAACAAAATTATTTGTGACTCTAATATAATGTTTATAATAAATACAATTTTTTTTTAATTGAAATGTTTAAAATCTTGTTGGTAGATCGCTTGGAGTAAGACGCCTTAGCCTTCTGTTTGCCTGGGGCCTCATAAGGTTCTTCGCTAGCCTGTTGGGGTGGTTCTGCAGTCGTCTGTCATATTTTTGGGAATAACTGACAATATCTTCTTTGACAGTTTTCATTTGCAGATCGCGATTGATGAATTCGTTGGGCATGTACCACAGTGCATTTGTTATAATGCGGAAGGTCTTCGATTGGAATCTCTCCAGTATGTCGATATTGGATTTTGACGCAGATCCCCTTAGTTGGATCCCATAGCTCCGTATTGGCTTTATCACTGACTTGTATACTAGGATTTTATTGTACAAATTCAGTTGTGATCTTTTTTCTATTAGCCAGTACATTTTACTGAGTTTCAGGCCCAACTGTTTTCTTTTCGTGAATATGTGTTTCTTTCACGTTAATCTGCGGTCCAGGTGCATACCTAAGTATTTTAGATCATTCTTTTGTTGTAGTATTTGGTTATTTAATGAGACGGTTGGGCATGTACCTTTTCGATTAGTGAACGCTATATGTACTAACTTGCTTTCGTTAACTTTAATTCTCCATGTTTGTAACCAAATCTTTATTTTGTCGAGCTTGTTCTGGAGCAGTTGTGAGGCGATATACGTGTTTGAGTGAGCTGCAAGGATTGCTGTGTCGTCTGCGTATGTGGCTGTGACGATGTTTTGACTTGTAGGAAGATCTGCTGTGTAAAGTAGGTAGAGAACAAGTCCAAGGACACTACTCTGGAGTATTCCAGCTTTAATTGGATATAAGTTAGTGCACTGATCCTTTACTTTTACAAGGAAATACCGGTCGGAAAGATAGGACCTGAGGATTAGAAAGTAGTTCAGAGTAAGGACTTGTCTTATTTTGTATAGCAGGCCAGTGTGTAAGACTTTATTAAAAGCCTGCGAGATATCCACAAAGGCTGCAGAACAGTATTTCTTCTCTTCTAAGGCTTTGTTTATGAAATTGCAGATTCAGTGAATTTGCTCAATGGTAGCATGCTGTTGTCTTAATCCAAACTGGTAGTTGGATATTAGCTGCTGTTTTACGAGGATTGGCTGTAATCTGTCTAGTAGTATTTTTTCAAAAACCGTTGACATCACTAAAAGTAGACTGATAGGTCTATAGAACTTAACTTCTTCTACAGGTTTGCCTGGTTTAAGTATTAAAACGATTTGTGCAATTTTCCACAAAAGATGATAGTAACCAGTTCTTATGATTGCGTTAAAAATCTGTGTTAAATATTACACTCCTTTCTTGGGAAGTTATTTTAGAATTCTTGCAGTGATTAAGTCGAACCCTGGGGACTTTTTAGGATTTAGATCTGTTTGGATTTTGTTGAAAACTTGTTTGGCAGTGAATATCTCTAATGGTGCTTCTAGTTGGTATGGAGATTCTAAATACGATTGTATCTTATCTTCTGCATCGGCGTTGTTGTTTTGAGTATGTGATTGGAACACTTCCTCCAGGTATTTCGCAAAGACTGTGGCTTTTTCTTTGTTACTTTTGGCCCATTGTCCGTTAAGTTGTAGTCGATTAATTTTTCGTGTTGCCTTCCATAGTGAGTATTCGGACGCTTCCGTTGCAGATAGATTTTGTAAATATCGTTTTATGTCATTATTTTTATTGTTGTTTAACAATGTTTTTAATCTTGCTGTAGCTTGGTTTAATCCATTTTTATCCTGAGGTGCTCGGGTTCTTTGCCAGATTTTCCTTAGTCTTAGTTTTTCTGTGACTTTTTCTTTCATATCGTTGAGTAAATCTTTTTGTACGATTGCTTTTGTTTGTGTATGTGTTAACTGCCAGCCAGCTTCCTGAATTATTCTATTTAATTAATCTACTGCTTCGTCAATATCACCATCAGATTTTAGTGGGATATTTAGATCCAGTCTGCCATCAAGAATAGCCCGGAATTTAATCCAATTGGTATATGTTTTACTAAGATATGGTTGAGATTCTGTTTCCAGGATATTTGTGGATATCGTGTCCAACACAGAAGAGTGGTCAGACGAAAGATCGAAACAAGATTGTGATGTCTAGGATTCGAGTGATATTCCTTTGGTCACACAGAAATCGACCAAATCTGGAATTTTGTTTGTGTCTATGGGCCAGTATGTGGGTTCGCCAGTGGATATGTATTTAAGGTTGTTGATTTCCATTGCCTTATATAATTGCCTACCTTTCGGGGTTATAAACGTGGATATCCAGTGAGTGTGTTCTGCGTTATAATCGCCGCCTGCTAAAAATCTGTTTCCAAGCGTGTTGAAAAATTCTTGGTATTGTTTTTTGGCTATGGTATGTCGTGGTGGACTGTATATTGCAGTTATTTTTAAAGGACCGTTCCAGTCTTATATGCTAATACTTGTTGCTTGTATATAGTCTCTTTTAAACTTATTTAATTCATGGTGACTATATACAAGTGACGATATATTTTATCGATAACTTGATTAGCAATTATCTAATTCTTTATTTATTTAAAAGCTATGACATTACTTTAGAATTAAAAACTTTTCAATCAGCTGAAGCTAATATTATTCAATTTAACATTTCTTCTTTTTTATAACATTATAACATTAAAATTTTTTAATTTTTTTGTTCTTTCTAATATTTATTTCCGGCTACTATGCTATTCTTCTTTTGATTTTAATTTAATGTTTTTTGAGTTATTTCTTGAACTATATTATCTATATACGTGATAACTTGCGTGGTATTTTTATTTATTGATCCTATATTCTTTACTTTATCCGTGGTATGCAGTGATTTCTTCCTAACGTTTCCTCTGGAACTGAGGTAGACATTATCAAAGGCGATCTCAATTCATTGATCCGTTAGTTCAGAAGGTTACGACCGAATCTATGCGTTATAAACCTCGTTTAGGCTATGTACCTCTTCAAGGAATGGCGATTTTTAGGGGAGGTAACATCAGTCTGTGTTCTTGCCCCCTTCCTGCTTCCAGTATATGGTAAATGTTGTGTGTCTTCGTAAGTTTTGACCAAGCCTACTACCAAAGTACAAGTTCCATTCTCTTCATACATCCTCTGCTCCATACATAGGAACAGAAAACACATTAAGGATTTTGAGTCGGAGATGTAAGTTCAAGGTTAAATTGCAGAGAACTTTCTTCATCTGTTGGAAGACACTCCTTGCTTTATCGATCATATATTTAATCTCGTATGAGTGATCCCAGCTGTCGGTGATGTTGCATCCTAGGTATGTTATTTTTTCTGTTCTATCCAATACCTCATTGTCTGCCATAAACTTTGCATCTGTATCTTGATTTTTGCTTATGATCATAATTTTCGTCTTCTTATTATTAAGTTTCATTTCATATTTTCTAACGATGTTAACTACTTAATCTGTTAGTCTTTGTAGACCTTCAGCACTATCCCCAACAAGGACAGTGTCGTCTGCATATCTAAGATTATTTATTACAATCACGCCATCAGTCGTTTCTCCCAAAGCTTCTCGAAATATATGTTCAGAGTACGCATTAAACAACAAAGGCGAGAGTATGCAACCTTGTCGTACTCCTCTTTGTATTGGGACTTCATCGCATAATTGATTGTCTACTCAAATCTTGTCTACTTGTTTCATATAGAGATTGGCTATTATTCTTATATCCTTGTCATCGATGTTTGCGATTCGTAAAGTTTGAATAAGCCTTTCATGCTATACTTTGTCAAATGCCTTTTCGAAGTCAATGAAACAGGCAAAGACATCTGTATTAACATCTTTTGCTCGTTGTATCAATACTTGTATGCTAAAAAGTGCTTCTCTTGTGCCAAGACCGCTGCGAAATCCAAATCGTACATCAGCAATACCCTCCTCCAATTTCTTGTATATGCGAGCATGGATGATGTTTCAGAATATTTTGAGTGAGTGGTTCATGAGGCTAATGATTCGGTGTTCTTCACATTTCTTAGTATTTGCTTTTTTTTTTGGCAGTGGTATAAATATGGGCATGTACCAATCTTTTGGTAAAGTTCCTGTTCCATATATACGGTTAAATAATTCTGTCATAATGTCAAGTTGATTATCTTCTATCAATTTCAATACCTCAGCAAATATTCCATCAGGTCCTGGCGCTTTGTTGTTTTTTAGACGACTTATAGCAGATTTTACTTCTGATTTTGTTATTGTTGATCCATTCTCGACGTTGTCATATACTTCAATGTGTTGGTTGTCACTGAACAGTTCTGCTATATATTCCTGATATCTGTCCAGTTTTTCTTGACTATTGAATAGTATGTTTTCATCTTTAACAAACAGTGCAGTGGGCATTGTTGTTCTATATATATTCCTGCCATTTCTTTGATCTTCCTGTTCATATTGAATATATCATGGTTTTTTCTGTAGGATCTCTATTTCTAAGCATTTCTCTAACAGCCAGGATTCTTTTGCTAATTTTATTTCTTTAAGTACCTTTTTGTGGTGTTCCTTGTACTTTTCTGCGTCTTTATTCTTAAACTCTCTTCTTTGCTCCATAAGCTCTAAAATCTGATGTGTCATCCATGGTTGTTTTATTTGTCTTTCCTGTTTGATGTTGTTTATTGTTGTTGTTACTAATACAACTTTGATCTCGTTCCACATTGTATCTATATCTTTCCTATTCTGGGTTGCAATGTCGTTAAATATTGTGTTTATTTCTTCTTGCAATTGTTGTTTTACGTTGCTTTGTTTCAGTTTTTGTATGTCCACCGTTATTATAACGCCCGACTTTAGAGTTTTTTTCATCCTTACTCTCAGTTCAGCAAGCAATAAGCTATGGTCGGTGTTGATATCTGCTCCAGGATAGGTTTTTATTGAAGTAACCGCATTACGAAACCTTTTTTTTATTAGAAAATAATCTACGGTCATATGCCAGAAATAATATTTAAATTATAATGCCAAAAGATTATCTTTCGAATAAAGTCAATTTCATGTCAATTTATCAAAAACATCTTTGTTTTATTTAATTTTAAAGTTTTATACCTCTAAAAAAACATCCTTTATATATACATACTTACACACGCCACAAAAAAAAACAGTTTCATTACCCATGTAAATAACTTTTTTAATGTTTATCTTTCTCGTCTTTCAAAGTCCCACAAATGACTTTTAATGTAAAAACCAATAAATACTGTAGTTAATAATTTAAATTCTGATATATTTATTACGCATTAAAAATTAAAGGTATTTTTAGTTTCCAGTTTATATAATCGATTACGTAGCAAAATGTAGGAAACAGTATGTGGTTTTTGTTGTATTTTAATAAATACTGGATTTTCTCATAATTATTTGGAAGACTAAATATAAATATTTATTATGTAAACAAACAAACTATATAGGTCAAAAACCATATGCGGTAAAAAATTTGTGAACAATGAAAATGTAAAACAAAATACAAAATCCAAAAATGGGTTATTTAAAGATTATATTAGATGATGAAATTTTCTGGGTATGTTTTATTAAATATACTTAAATATAGTTTAAAAGACCTTTAAAATTCTCGACGTAAACAGAGTTGTAACTTTAATACACAATTAATACCGAATTACAGAATACAGGTAAGGTAAATTGCACCACTAGAAGCAAGCGAGGCTGTAACAGAAGCATACATATACACAAATGCTACGAAAAATAGGACAAAGAACGAGCTTATTATAACAAGAAGATATTTGAATCAGATAGAGAAAGGGATAGCAAAATTGTCAGTAAATGATCCATACATGACCCACTACAAAATAGACTGGTAGAAACAAGAAGAGATCAGAAATAATAAGACAGATATAGATTACAACATCAAGCTATGAAAAGGCTTCAAAAATTGATAATAAATATGCAGGCACTTTCTGCCAAATAAAATTTCAAAGAATTCCAATCTCAACAGCAAAAGAGATCTTTCTATTTAAAAAAGTCAACGGAAATTTTTTTAAAAATTTTGAAACGTATTTAGCTTTCATCGAGTTCGAAAAAAGTCTTGACTGAATTGACCAAACAAACTCTGAGAAGTAATGAACGAGAAGGGCCATGCAGAACATCATAAAAACGCAGTAATAATATTACTTCTACTACCAGGTAAATATTAATGAACATGGACTACATAAAAAGGCAGATTATTTCGAATTTATTCAAGAAGTGAGAAAAGGCTGCCGACTTATCTCATCTTCCGTAGTATATACTGCCGTCCTAACATGAAAGGTCCTATCTGCAAAATTTGGTAAAATGGCTTTATTGGCTCATGGCATGCGTAAACATATTATCTATGAATGTACAAAATGAATTTGTCCTATAAGCGTCTTAAGTGCCTTATTATATACCTAAATGGTTTGTCCTAACTGATTAAAAAGCAATGTTTACTAACATAAATTGTCCTATCTCACATATGCTAAGAAAAATTGTCCGTTTTAACTTTAGAAATGCAGTTAGGACTATTTAAGGTAGCATTTTATACTGAACGTCATCAGTTAGGACAATTTTGCGTAGTACGACAAAAGCATGTTTGTAACATAACTTGAAATAATTAATTATAAAAGGTATTTGTTATTATCAGACATTGGGTGTACGCTCATGTTTTTTCTATTTTAAGTAAATATATTGTGAGAAGTGGATGAAGGGTAAGTTTAATAATGTTACCTTACGTATAAGCAATAACTGATTGTAATTAGTGTTTGTAGTAGTAGCAAAAAATATAGACGCATATGCGTCTATATTCATTGGTAGTAGCAATGTAGCGTTACTTAGCCGGAACAGCGATAGATGTAAACTTATGGTATTTAGCCAAAATAGAGAATGATCCAGATTATATACCTGGGCGTCCAATGAATATCTGATATATAACCAGAAGAAAACGAATTTAACTTCATTCAGGATTTCATTCGAGATATTCATTTTACAGCTCACAATTATAAACAACACAGTTGATAAAGCTAAGAGTAAACTGTATACAAAAACTGGGAAAATAAGAAAAAGAAAACAAATTGAAGAGCCATTTGTCGAAAGAAAGAAACAAAAAAGAGAGAGTTACATAAGAGCTTATAAAGTTAAAAAGTCACGTAAATTCAAATTCAATTGCGCTGAAAAAATTTCGTATACTAGGCAAAAAGACATTAACACACAATACTGGCTAGAATATCTTGGACATATAATCAGAGGACCAAGATATGAGTTCCTTCGGCTAATTCTCAACGGTAAAATCGAAGGAAAGAAATGGATAGGACGGAAGAAACTCTCTTGGTTGAGGAATTTGCGGCAGTGGACAGGTTTGACAGCGGACCAATTGCTACACGTAGCGCAAGACCGAGATCAGTATAAAAATATTATAAGCATGGTAGTCGCCGACGTTCCGTAGGGATATGGCACTCTAAGAAGAAGACTGGCTATTGGAAAAGAATACCAAAAACAGTTTTTTTTGAGCTGCGTAAAATAATTTGAGAAAAAAAGAAATACATCTCAGAATCAAACATTACCAAGAGTGTATTCCTACAAATACTATCTAACATCAAAGAAAGCCGAAGAGGTGTGTATTTGTACAATGAACAGCGTGAAAAGATATTTCTTTTGGCGACCTTTGGCTATGAAAAAGACAATGATAGACTCATTGCTGTAGAAAATATAATAATCAAATTTTTTGAGCCAGGTCATACTATTATGGCAGCAGATTCATTTCATCGCCAAGTTGAGCTTGCCCCCAAAAGAAAAAAAAGTATATGATTTTGACGATTTTTTCGAAACGGTAAAACAAGCCAATTCATCAAAAGTTAATTTAATAAAAATGCTACTTTTTAACTTCACTGACTGTACCTCCAAATAAGTTACAAAAGCAGATTTCTATCTTTTACTTAAAAGATATAGTTTGTCATTTTAAAAGAAGAAATTATTACAAAACAGAACTTGAAAACAATTTTATTGATTTAAAAGATATTTTTATAATGAGATACGTTAAGGGTAGACTAACGAGTACCCAAATTCGTAATACATGTCGCGGTGTAACTTTAGATAGAAAAAAATCTTCTATCCAAATTAAAAGCGCACGTATTAAGTGTAAAACTTATTATAATAAAATTAAAAGTGTTCATTTAATTGGAATTTCAGTTTCATTTAGGACAATTTCCGTAAGTAATGCAAAAAAACGTACTTCATATACACTAAGTTAAATTGTCCTAAGTGACAATATAATCAAAAATCGACTAACCTGGAAAGAATAAATCAAAATTATGACCAGCACCTAAATTCTATTCTCCGACATAATATATAAAATAAAACATAAAAAGTTTCTTAAATTACCAAGCGTTATACAATGAAAAGAAACAAAAACTGGATTTTCTCAAAACCTAAATTTTGCAGATAGGACCTTTCATGTTAGGACGGCAGTATAGCGGTGTACCCAAAATAAATAGGATACCGTTGTATGTAAGTGCCTTATTATTCAGATATGACAAAATTGAACAAGAAACAGCAAAACTTAAACTAACAGTACATTGTCTGAATCAAATGCAATACAATACCAAAATCTCATTATAAACACAAAAGTGAAAGATGTTTAAAGGAAAAATTGTACAGTCGTAAATAATTATCAACAATAGACTATACTACTGTCGTTAGAGACGAAAATACCACTGAACCTCTAAAAAGTATAAGAAGTAGCTAAATTTTGCCAAAAATATCAATTTTGGGAAGCTAGAAAAGATGCCAAAAAGTTTGCCACTTTTACCCCCAGGCTTTCCCTTAAAACCCCTCATGAAGAGGAAGGAAAACAGAAAAAAATCGATTTATTAAGAATCTATACGTCATAGAAAAAAATGTTTTGAATAAAAAATGTAGCTAAGATAATTTAAAACAAAAATGGTTATTAACATTTTTTGTGTAGAATAAAACGTTCTCTCTGAAACAACGATTGAAGCGATCGGTGATTTTGAATGTCAGTTTACTCTGGCGAAATCAATGCTCAATAAAACTGGTATCAGCTCGACGGTAAAAATTTTATATCTTTTGATCCGATTATCCTACCGGCAAAAATCAAGATGCGTTTTAAAACAAGAGAATGCACCTTTCGTATACAATTTTTGTATTTTACAGCAAATTACCTCAGTTTTTATAAACTTATAAGCACTTATAAGCTTTATAAGCACGCACAGTGTCGAAAAAAATAAAAGGAAATAACTACCCGAAAGAAATCAGAGAAGTGATAACCGAAAAAAAACTAAGACGAAAGTGGCATCAGTCTAGAGCACCAGTTCATAAAACTAGATTAAATAATGCTACACAAAAATTAAAAAGAGAAATTCAAAAAATTAAAAACGAATCGGTAAGCATCTACCTAAGTGAACTATCAAACGATTAAAAAGGCCAATCTTACAGAATCCACCAATTAGAAATACTAATGGTAGCTGGACAAGAAGCAATAAACAAAAGGCCAACAGTCTTGCTGACCACCTAGAAAATACTTTTCAACCAAATGAAGAACAAGAAATAATTAACTGGAAGCTCCCTGATCAAGATGAAATGGAGATTAGCCCTGTAACTCCAAAAGAAGTATATTTGGAAATAAAAGAAAATATAAATACAAAGAAAGCTCATGTATTTGATCTAATTACTTGGGAAGTGTTAAAGCAACTTCCAAGGAAAGCTATAATAAAATTAATACATCTTATAAACGCTTCCTTTAGGCTGAGGTACGTACCAAAGATATGGAAGGTAGCAGAAATTATAATGACACTAAAACCAGGAAAACCTTTACAAGAAGCTTCTTTATATAGGCCTATTTCACTTTTACCTGTCATGTCTAAATTATACGAAAAATTACCCTTGAAGAGACTAAAACCGATTATAGAGGAAAAAAATCTAATTTCTAATCATCAGTTTGGGTTTAGAGCAAGCCACTCAACGATAGACCAGGTGCATAAAATAACAGATATAGTAGAAAAATCTCTAGAAAAAGGAAAAGTCTGTTGAGCAATTTTCCTCGATGTATCGCAGACTTTTGACAAAGTGTGGCATGACGGATTATATCATAAAATGAGATGCTACCTACCAAAACAATATTCGGAACTAGTAGAATCATATATATCCGACAGATACTTTCGAGTTAAATATGAGGAAGCATATTCAGAATTAAGAGAAGTTAAAGCTGGAGTTTCACAAGGAAGTGTCCTGGGTCCAGAGCTATATGTGCTCTATACCAGCGATATTCCATCATTAGAACCTAACACAATTGCGACATTTGCAGAAGACACATGCATTCTAGCAGTCGGACAAAACCACGAGGATGCAGCAACCACAGAACTCTGTTGAACAAATTAACATCTGGACCAGGCGATGACGTATCAAAATGAATGAAACAAAATCTGTTCATGTCAATTTTACTAACAAAAGAGAACAACATATCCCAGTTAGTATAAATAGAAAGCAAATACCTTATGCAAATACGGCAAAATATTTGAGTATGACATTAGATTCCAAGCTACGTTGGAAATCACAAGTTAAAGCTGGAGTTTCACAAGGAAGTGTCCAGAGCTATACGTGCTCTATACCAGCGATATTCCATCATTAGAACCTAACACACTTGCGACATTTGCAGAAGACACATGCATTCTAGCAGTCGGACAAAACCACGAGGATGCAGCAACCACAGAACTCTGTTGAACAAATTAACATCTGGACCAGGCGATGACGTATCAAAATGAATGAAACAAAATCTGTTCATGTCAATTTTACTAACAAAAGAGAACAACATATCCCAGTTAGTATAAATAGAAAGCAAATACCTTATGCAAATACGGCAAAATATTTGAGTATGACATTAGATTCCAAGCTACGTTGGAAAGCACATATCAAGAAAAAAAAGGAGGAATTAGAAATTAAGTTCAGAAAGATGTACTGGTTGATGGAAAAAAATCCACTCTGTCTACTTATAACAAATTGTTATTGTATAAGCAAGTCTTTAAACCGATATGGACATATGGGATATAGCTATGGGGCTGTACAAAAGAAAGTAACATCCAAATTATACAACGATATCAGGATAAATTATTAAGGAACATCGTTAACGCTCCATGGTACTTTAGAAACTGTGATCTTTATCGAGACCTCAAGATGGATACGGTTATCCAGACCATAAGTAAGTTTGCCGAGAGTCATGAACAAAGGCTCTTCAACCACGTGAATGTCGAGGCCATCAAACTCCTAGAAAACGCCAACCAGATAAGAAGACTTAAAAAACGAAACCGTTTGAGTTAGTGCTATAAGTAAGTGAAAGTAAAAAGCAGAGCAAAGTGCGACTAAGTGTACACGTTAGCTAGTAGTACTATAATGTATTAGAGCCTAAGGAATATTGCTGAATGTAACCTTAGATATGTTTTTTGTAATATTTTGTATATAGAACTAACTTGCTTATTGATCATAGTGAATGATTAAATAGCAATAATCATAAGATTCCTGTTCGAGTTTTATTAAATAAAAAAAAAAGTTGTTATAAATATGTTAAATAAAAAAATGTGGCGCGATTTTTGCCCTTATTTATTATTCTCATGAGATCAATATTATGTATACCTTTCATTGACTGCTACTATGGAGTTTCCAGAACTAGAACATATTGTGTAAAACCTATAGCATGCAACTTTAATTTTGAGTTTTGGCAACAAATGTGAAACATTTGAATTATGCTTAAAAAACACTGAATTTAAACTTTCACATCACAAACAATCTAAAACGTTTAAAACTGGTCTTTTTTAATTAGTAAGTTTTTCAGAAGTACTTAACGTCTGCTATCAACTACATCCAAAACCGTCTTCTTGTAGGCATTCCCCGTGATATGCAATCATTTGTAATGTAAAAGTTTAAATTCTGTATGTTTAACCATATTTCAAGTGCCTTATATTTGTTGCCAAAAATAAAATGGAATTTTCATATTGTAGGTTTTAAAGAATTGTCTCCAGCAATAGAGATTTCGCTACAACCGGTCAATAAAAGTAATAAATATTATTGATCTCACGAGAATCGTAAAAAATGGCAAAAAATCGCGCAAAGTTTATTTATTGAAAATCTTTATAGAAACTGACCTCATTTGCAGCAAAATGTAAAAATTGCATACGGAACACTCTTCACCTGTAAAACGCATTGTGCCTTTTGTTCATAGGACACTCTGATCAAAAGATATCGATTTTTTACCGTCGATAAAAATGTTGACACGAATCCATATTAAATTTCTAAAGAGTGTAAGTAAACATGAAATATATATATATATATATATATATATATATATATATATATATATATATATATATATATATATATATATATATATATATATATATATATATATATATATATATATATATATATATATATATATATATATATATATATATAGACAGAACACTTGTTGTTGAAGATGACAGAAATAATATTACCGAAGTCTACCAAAATGTACTAACGGCCCAGACATTATGAAATCACAGGTCGAATACACTTTAAAAACGCTAAAATTATAAAAGCTTGAGGTCCAAATGATACAACAACTGAGTTGCTAAAGCAACTATGAAGTGCTAAGTATGAAGATA